>NC_091282.1:338744657-339391475 GCF_032444005.1 Ranitomeya imitator
CAAATAGGCTGTTCCCAGAGTGCTGTATCAAGGCACCTCAATGGTAAGTCTGTTGGAAGGAAACAATGTGGCAGAAAACGCTGTACAACGAGAAGAGGAGACCGGACCCTGAGGAAGATTGTGGAGAAGGACCGATTCCAGACCTTGGGGAACCTGAGGAAGCAGTGGACTGAGTCTGGTGTGGAAACATCCAGAGCCACCGTGCACAGGCGTGTGCAGGAAATGGGCTACAGGTGCCGCATTCCCCAGGTAAAGCCACTTTTGAACCATAAACAGCGGCAGAGGCGCCTGACCTGGGCTACAGAGAAGCAGCACTGGACTGTTGCTAAGTGGTCCCAAGTACTTTTTTCTGATGAAAGCAAATTTTGCATGTCATTCGGAAATCAAGGTGCCAGAGTCTGGAGGAAGACTGGGGAGAAGGAAATGCCAAAATGCCTGAAGTCCAGTGTCAAGTACCCACAGTCAGTGATGGTGTGGGGTGCCATGTCAGCTGCTGGTGTTGGTCCACTGTGTTTCATCAAGGGCAGGGTCAATGCAGCTAGCTATCAGGAGATTTTGGAGCACTTCATGCTTCCATCGGCTGAAATGCTTTATGGAGATGAAGATTTCATTTTTCAGCACGACCTGGCACCTGCTCACAGTGCCAAAACCACTGGTAAATGGTTTACTGACCATGGTATTACTGTGCTCAATTGGCCTGCCAACTCTCCTGACCTGAACCCCATAGATAATCTGTGGGATATTGTGAAGAGAAAGTTGAGAGACGCAAGACCCAACACTCTGGATGAGCTTAAGGCCGCTATTGAAGCATCCTGGGCCTCCATAACATCTCAGCAGTGTCACAGGCTGATTGCCTCCATGCCACGCCGCATTGAAGCAGTCATTTCTGCCAAAGGATTCCCGACCAAGTATTGAGTGCATAACTGAACATTATTATTTGTTGGTTTTTTTGTTTGTTATTAAAAAACACTTTTATTTGATTGGATGGGTGAAATATGCTAATTTATTGAGACAGGTTTTTTGGGTTATCAGGAGTTGTATGCCAAAATCATCAGTATTAAAACAATAAAAGACCTGACAAATTTCAGTTGGTGGATAATGAATCTATAATATATGAAAGTTTAATTGTAATCATTACATTATGGTAAATAATGAAATTTAACACTATATGCTAATTTTTTGAGAAGGACCTGTATAATGGCTGTGTCTAACTTGCTGGAACATGGTCTGATCATACCACAGCTCATGGGCAGTGGAGGACGCAAAAGAATATACAAAGGGACAGCTGAGTACCACAGTTAATTCTGGGAAGTGAAACATTGTTTAACCCCTTAATGACCGCCGATACGCCTTTTAACAGTCGCAGTTAAGGGTACTTGTTCCTCAGTGCCTCTTTTTAACGGTGCTGAGAAATAAGGGTATAGTGCCCCCCAGCATTAGAAAATCTTCAGGGTAGCTGAGACCCTGGAGAACATGATCAGGGACAGATTTTAGGCTATGTGCGCATGATGCAGGATTGCCACGGGAAATACGCATGTAGAATTGGCATGCATATTCCCGCTAAACACTAGTGTTTTGCAAACGTAATTAGCTTGCAGAATGCTAGCTTTTTCCAAGCGATCTGCAGCATCGCTTGGAAAACTGATTGACAGGTTGGTCACACTTGTCAAACATAGTTATTTCATCACAGGTCATTGTCGCAAGGCATCACTGGGAACGGGAGCATCGCGAGGAGCGGGAAGGCTGCGGGGGCCGCCAGAAGGTGAGAATATCACGATTTTTTATTATAATTCCTTTTTTTTTTTACAGGTATATGGTTCCCAGGGCCTGAAGGAGAGTCTCCTCTCCTCCACCCTGGGTACCAACCGCACATGATCCGCTTACTTCCCGCATGGTGGGCATAGCCCCATGCGGGAAGTAAGCAGATCAATGCATTCCTATGTGTGCAGAATCGCCGCGATTCCACACAAAGAATGAACATGCTGCTTTTTTTCCGGAATGCGATTCCACCATGGAAAAAAATGCAGCATGCGCACAAAAAATGTGGAATGCATTGAAAATGATGGGATGCTTATGTAGGCGTTTTTTTAGCTTTTTTTCGGCGGAAAACGGCCGAAAAAACGCTAAAAATCCTGAATGTGTGCACATAGCCTTACAGTCCCCTGTTATGTGATTGCAGTGCGCCCCCCCAGGATCTGCCGGCCGGTACTCGGCAACAATAGAGAATTTTTCCTATTGATTCCTTTGTTATCACTGTCATAGGGTCTATCACAGATTAGTTAGATAAAAAATTATAATATATATATTTTTTTCTATTCTTTGCAGTCACAGTTGGGGCTAGGGTTGGGCCTTAGGGTTAGGGCTCATTGGGATGCGCGTGTTGTGGGAATATAATCAAGGGTGATTTTTTAATCATCCTCACACAGGTGAGAGATACTCCATCAGGGGGAGGTACACGTGTACCTCAAGTTTTGTTATTTATCTTATTGTTTGTCCTTGTGGACTTGCGTATGTGGGTGAGACCACAATGGAAATCAAGGCCCGCATTAGTAAACATAAGAGTACTATCAGGACCAAAATGTTGGAATTACCAATACCTAAACATTTCATTGATAGTGGGCATTCGATCAGTCAGTTACGATTTAGGGTGATAGATGGCGTGCCTCCTCTACGTAGGGGTGGGGACAGGGTCAAACTATTAAAAAAGAAAGAACTCAGATGGATATCGAGGTTGGGTTCTCGACAGCCTGGGGGGTTAAATGTTGACTACAATCTCTCAGTATGTGTTTCTTGATATATCCATATATGGTCCTGTGTGGCTCACATCCGTTTAGATTGTTTTTAAAGTGGTGATGGTTATATTACTTATTGCATTTTTTCTAGAATGTGAATTGACATTAGGTTGATGGGCTGATCTTTCTTCTGTCTGTCGGACATGATGTTTTGTTTTCTTGATGGATATATAGCCATGGATATGGCGTAATATTATTCAAAATGATTCATCTTTATGCTTCCCCATACTATAGTTTGTCAAGTAGGACGAGTCTGAGCTAAGTTTAGCTACTTATAGCCCCATTTATTGATTGAGGGGTGATTATGAGGACCTCCTTGTATAACCTTGAGCTGGGGAGCGTAATATTTGCACATCTCCTTCTTTTGTATTTTCACATAGCTAGTGGCATTTGCCCTTTAGTGAGAGCTAGGGCACAGATGGAACATTAGCACATTAGCGTGGCTGTGGGGTCCGGGGGGCGTGTTTTTCGGCCTTCTCTAGCGGCGCTATGGGGTCCGGGGGGCGTGTCTGTCGGCCTTCTAGCGGCGCTATGTTTACATGGGCCGCTGGTGGGCCGGCGGTCATGCGTACTCGGTCCTGGACTTACGTGAGTATGGTGAGGTGACGCGCTGGTCGGCCATGTGACCTGAGTAAGGGCGGATGCTGATGCAGAGCCTGCGGTGATTCGAATACATGGGGCGTGTACCGGTCTGGATGGGCGTGCCTCTCGGCGGCTGTCGGCGTAGCTACATGTGTTTACATGTCTGGCGCTGCCGTGTGGCCGGCAGATTTGCGCAAGTTAATTGGATACACCCGGGGGTGAGTAATGGGAGCTTGTAATACTATCACCTATGTCACTATATACGATTGTGTACGATTATGTAGCACTACGGTAGTCAGCCTGGAGGGTGTTACTATGTAAGCGTTTATGGAGCTTGGATTGGCTCCGAAGCTTGGGCTCGATATGGGTTAGGGCCCTGGATTGGATTTTCACCGGAGGCATGGATTGGCTAATTAAGTATTGAGGTGTTATGGGTATAGTGATAGGCAGCTCACGCTCACAATAGCCCCCATGTGTCCTCTGATAGGCCGTCGAGTGACTTGCGAGTTTTGTTTATTTACCTTTCACCAATGACATGTGTATATTAGTATGTGCTCGAACAATATTGCCAACAATGTGATCATGTGTTATGAATGCAATGAGATTTTAATTATGTATGTTTCACTTTGTATATGTTTTTTATTGTTAATACGATCACCAGTTATTATGTATGTAAATTTTGTAGGCGGATCCTTCAGGTGGTGGTGATCCACTTCCTTTATAAGGCCGTCATTTTGAATGTTATACATGCTTGATAAAGACCCCAATGGGGTTGAAACGTCGCATTTAAGGCACAATAAAGTGTTTATTTCTTTTTCACCCGGATTGGATGCTGTCCTTCACTTCTGAATTTAGGTTTTTTGGGTTATCAGGAGTTGTATGCCAAAATCATCAGTATTAAAACAATAAAAGACCTGACAAATTTCAGTTGGTGGATAATGAATCTATAATATATGAAAGTTTAATTGTAATCATTACATTATGGTAAATAATGAAATTTAACACTATATGCTAATTTTTTGAGAAGGACCTGTATAATGGCTGTGTCTAACTTGCTGGAACATGGTCTGATCATACCACAGCTCATGGGCAGTGGAGGACGCAAAAGAATATACAAAGGGACAGCTGAGTACCACAGTTAATTCTGGGAAGTGAAACATTGTTTAACCCCTTAATGACCGCCGATACGCCTTTTAACAGTCGCAGTTAAGGGTACTTGTTCCTCGGTGCCTCTTTTTAACGGTGCTGAGAAATAAGGGTATAGTGCCCCCCAGCATTAGAAAATCTTGAGGGTAGCTGAGACCCTGGAGAACATGATCAGGGACAGATTTTAGGCTATGTGCGCATGATGCAGAATTGCCACGGGAAATACGCATGTAGAATTGGCATGCATATTCCCGCTAAACACTAGTGTTTTGCAAACGTAATTAGCTTGCAGAATGCTAGCTTTTTCCAAGCGATCTGCAGCATCGCTTGGAAAACTGATTGACAGGTTGGTCACACTTGTCAAACATAGTTATTTCATCACAGGTCATTGTCGCAAGGCATCACTGGGAACGGGAGCATCGCGAGGAGCGGGAAGGCTGCGGGGGCCGCCAGAAGGTGAGAATATCACGATTTTTTATTATAATTCCTTTTTTTTTTTACAGGTATATGGTTCCCAGGGCCTGAAGGAGAGTCTCCTCTCCTCCACCCTGGGTACCAACCGCACATGATCCGCTTACTTCCCGCATGGTGGGCATAGCCCCATGCGGGAAGTAAGCAGATCAATGCATTCCTATGTGTGCAGAATCGCCGCAATTCCACACAAAGAATGAACATGCTGCTTTTTTTCCGGAATGCGATTCCACCATGGAAAAAAATGCAGCATGCGCACAAAAAATGTGGAATGCATTGAAAATGATGGGATGCTTATGTAGGCGTTTTTTTAGCTTTTTTTCGGCGGAAAACGGCCGAAAAAACGCTAAAAATCCTGAATGTGTGCACATAGCCTTACAGTCCCCTGTTATGTGATTGCAGTGCGCCCCCCCAGGATCTGCCGGCCGGTACTCGGCAACAATAGAGAATTTTTCCTATTGATTCCTTTGTTATCACTGTCATAGGGTCTATCACAGATTAGTTAGATAAAAAATTATAATATATATATTTTTTTCTATTCTTTGCAGTCACAGTTGGGGCTAGGGTTGGGCCTTAGGGTTAGGGCTGTGTTAGGGTTATGGTTAGAATTGGGGGGTTTTCAAAAGTAAGAAAAAAATTATGATAATATGATGACTAGTGTTGAGCGCAAGTGCTCGCTACTTGAGTTTGCATCGGGTGCTTAGGTATGCATGGAGTATCGCGGGTCCCGCCTGTTTTTTTGAGTGTCTAATAGGCGCAAAACATGCAGGGCAGGGACTCGAGCTTGTCACTCAAACACCTGCGATATTTGGTGCATGCCCCAGCACCCAATTCAAAGTGGAGTAGCGAACACTTGCGCTCAACACATATGACAACATATTCAATATGACACCCTAATATTATCAAATTAAGTGTCGTACCTGTGGGTTCAAAATGCTCACTATACCCCAGGACACAATTCTTGAAGGGTGTGGTTTCTAAAATGGGCTTACTTGTGTTTTTTTTTCACTGTTTAGGCACATCAGGGGCTCTCCAAACGCAACATGGCGTCTGCTCTAGATTCCAGTCAATTTTATGTTCAAAAAGTCAAATGGTGCTTCTTCCCTTCTGAGCCCTGCTATGCACCCAAATAGTGGATATCCCCCACATATGGGGTATCAGCTTACTCAGTAGAAATTGCACAACAAATTTTGTGCTCCATTTTTTCTTGTTACCCTTGTGAAAATAGAAAAGTTTTGATCTAAAGTATTTTTTTGTGGAAAAAGTTAATTGTTAAGTTTTTCCACATTGCTTCAGTAAGCAACTAAGGAGTTAATAAACTTGTTGAATTTGGTTTTGAGCACTTTTAGACACGCAGTTTTTAGAATGGTGTCATTTTGGGGTATTTTCTGTCATATAGTTCCCTCAAAGTCACTTCAAATGTGATGTAGTCCCTAAAAAAGTTCTTTTGTAAATTTGGTAGGGAAAATCAGAAATCACTGGTCAACTTTCAACCCTTATAACTTTCTAACAAAAAAATTATGTTTCCAAAATTGTGCTAATGTAAAGTAGATATGTGGCAAATGTTATTTATTAAGTATTTTTTTGTGACATAACTTTCTGAATTAAGGGCACAAAAATGAAAAGTTTGAAAATTGCAAAATTTTCACCAAATTTCCATTTTTTTTCACAAATAATAATAATCTTTATTTCTATAGCACCAACATATTCCACAGCGCTTTACAGTTAAACAGTTTCATACACAACAGTCATAAGTAACAGCGTTAACAATAATATAATGATTAAAGCAAAATAAAACAACCCTGCTCGTGAGAGCTTACAATCTACAATGAGGTGGGGGAGACACAAAGTACAGGTGTTTATTTACAATGATGTATTTGCAGTGAAGGTCCAGCCATCTTCAGGGGGTGGGGGATAGATGAAGATAGTGAATGGGCTACACATACACACTGACACATAAAATTACTTTGTTTAGGGAACGTCATAGGCCGCTCTGAACAAATGTGTTTTGAGGGAGTGCCTGTAACTGAGCAAGTTGTAGCTGGTCCTAATTTCTTGGGGGTAGAGGATTCCAGAGGATTGGCGCAACGTGGGAGAAGTCTTGGAGTCAGGGGTGGGAGGTACGGATTAGTGCAGAGGTTAGTCGAAAGTCGTTTACAGAGCGCAGCAATTGGCTAGGCCAATAGAAATGAAGGAGGATATGTAAGGGGGTGCCGCACTGTAGAGAGCTTTGTGGGAGAGAACAAATACTTTGAATTGGATCCTATAATGAATGGGCAGCCAGTGTAACGACTGGCGAAGAGCGGACACGTCCAAGTAACGATTAGCCAGGTGGATAACCCTGGCTGCTGCATTAAGGATAGACTGGAGAGGGGAAAGTCAAGTAAGGGGGAGGCCAATTAATAGAGCATTACAGTAGTCCAGGCGAGAGTGGATCAGGGCCACAGTGATAGTTTTTGTTGCTTCCATGGTGAGAAAAGGGCGGATTCTAGAGATGTTCTTTAGGTGTAAGCGGCAAAAGCGGGCAAGAGATTTTATGTGGGAGGTGAAGCAGAGATTGGTGTCAAACATAACACCCAGAGAGTACGCCTGCTGCTGGGGCGTTATTATGGTGCCACCCACGGAGAGGGAAAAGTCAGATTTAGGAAGGTTAGTAGATGGCGGGAGAAGAAGTAGTTCAGTTTTGGAACGGTTGAGTTTCAGATAGAGAGTGGACATGATGTTGGAGACTGCAGACAGACAGTCACTGGCGTTCTGTAATACAGCGGGGGTAAGGTCAGGGAATGACATGTATAGTTGTGTGTCATCAGCATAAAGATGGTACTGAAAGCCAAATCTGCTGATGGTCTGTCCAATTGGGGCAGTGTAGAAGGAGAAGAGAAGGAGACCAAGGACTGAACCCTGAGGTACCCCAACAGTGAGAGGAAGAGGAGATGAAGTGGAGCCAGCAAACAGAAGACTGAAGGTGCAGTCAGAAAGATAGGAAGAGAACCAGGAGAGAGCAGTGTCCTTAATGCCTAGTGACTGGAGCCTAGAGAGTAGGAGAGGATGGTCAACAGTGTCGAAAGCTGCAGAAAGGTAGATAAGAATGAGCAGAGAGTGGTCACGGTTAGGCCGGCCTCACACTCAGCGTATAAAAATATGGTCCGTAAATTACGGCCGTAATACGCAGAATAGTCCCCAAAATAGTGGTCCGTATCTCCTCCGTAGGCAGGGTGTGTCAGCGTATTTTGCACATGGCATCCTCCGTATGTAATCCGTATGGCATCCGTACTGCGTGTTTTTCTCGCAGGCTTGCAAAACCGACATACAGATATACAATGGATCCATGGGCTAAAAAAATCATAAAAACATATATACTGTATATATATATATATATATATATATATATATATGTGTGTGTGTGTGTCAGTAGACACATATATGTATATATTAATATTGCTATCTCCTTCCTAAGCCCGACATGATATGAGACATGGTTTACATACAGTAAACCATCTCATATCCCCATTTTTTTTGCATATTCCACACTACTAATGTTAGTAGTGTGTATGTGCAAAATTTGGGCTCTCTAGCTATTAAATTAAAGGGTTAAATGGCGGAAAAAAATTGGCGTGGGCTCCCGCGCAATTTTCTCCACCAGAGTAGTAAAGCCAGTGACTGAGGGCAGATATTAATAGCCTGGAGAGGGTCCATGGTTATTGGCCCCCCCTGGCTAAAAACATCTGCTCCCAGCCACCCCAGAAAAGGCACATCTGGAAGTTGCGCCTATTCTGGCACTTGGCCACTCTCTTCCCATTCCCGTGTAGCGGTGGGATATGGGGTAATGAAGGGTTAATATCACCTTGCTATTGTAAGGTGACATTAAGCCAGATTAATAATGGAGAGGCGTCAATTCTGACACCTATCCATTATTAATCCAATTGTATGAAATGGTTAAAAAAAACACACACACATTATTAAAAATTATTTTAATGAAATAAACACATGGGTTGTTTTAATATTTTATTGTTCTCTCAATCCACCTGAAGACCCTCGCTCTGTAACAAATAAAAAATAATAAACCAACAATATACATACCTTCCGTTGATCTGTAACGTCCCACGATGTAAATCCATCTGAAGGGGTTAAAATATTTTACAGGCAGGAGCTCTGCTATAATGCAGCTGTGCTCCTGCCTGCAAAACCCCGGGGAATGAAGGTAATGTAGGTCAATGACCTATAGTTACCTTCAGTCGCGGTGATGCGCCCTCTGCTGTGAGAAGCCTAGAGAAGTGGTTAGTGATAGAAACTGGGATGCAGATGTGGAAGTGGAGATGTTGATGTCTCCCAGGATAAGGGTTGGTAGTAGTAATGAGCGAACGTGCTCGCCATTACTCGTTACTCGCTCGAGTATCACTATGCTCGGTGTACTCGGCGAGCAGCAAGCATTTCCGAGATTATTCGTCAGTAACTGGTGTCTCCACCCAGCATTTTTGGTGGACTTTAGAGACCCAGTCACGGTGCAGGTATTGTCTGCCAGGCCATGAAATGCCACAGCCATCTTTGTTGTGGTTGTGCAATGATTGGCTTGGCCGCACAGCATCATCCCGAGTATAAGGCCGGCGTCACACACAGCGTAAAACAATACGGTCCGTATATTACGGCCGTAATACACTGAAAAGTCCCGAAAAAAGTGGTCCGTAGCTCCTCCGTAGGCAGGGTGTGTCAGCGTTTTTTGCGCATGGCATCCTCCGTATGTAATCCGTATGGCATCCGTACTGCGTGGTTTTCTCGCAGGCTAGCAAAACCAACATACCGCTATAGAAGTGATCCATGTGTCCCAAAAAGAAAAGAAAATATATATATACTGTCTATATATATATATATATATATATATATATATATGTCAGTAGACACATATATTAGAGAGAAAAGCCGGTAATTCAGTGCGGTGTACAGTAAAATCACACTGACAGCTTACAGTAGAATAGGTAGAATAAATGTGTACACATAGAATAGGTATATATATATATATATATATATATATATGTCAGTGAGACACATATATGTATATATATTAATATTTATTCCAGCGCTATACAGCTTGAAAGCCGGTAATTCAATTACCGGCTTTTTCTTTCTCCTTCCTAAAACCCGACATGATTTGAGACATGGTTTACATACAGTAAACCATGTCTTCTCTCCATTTTTTTTGCAGATTCCACACTACTAATGTCAGTAGTGTGTATCTGCAAAATTTGGCCGTTCTAGCTCTTAAAATAAAGGGTTAAATGGCGGAAAAAATTGGCGTGGGCTCCCGCGCAATTTTCTCCGCCAGAGTAGTAAAGCCAGTGACTGAGGGCAGATATTAATAGCCTGGAGAGGGTCCACGGTTATTGGCCCCCCCCTGGCTAAAAACACCTGCCCCCAGCCACCCCAGAAAAGGCACATCTGGAAGATGCGCCTATTCTGGCACTTGGCCACTCTCTTCCCATTCCCGTGTAGCGGTGGGATATGGGGTAATGAAGGGTTAATGCCACCTTGCTATTGTAAGGTGACATTAAGCCTAATTAATAATGGAGAGGCGTCAATTATGACACCTATCCATTATTAATCCAATTGTAGTGAAGGGTTAAATAAAACACAAACACATTACCCCCAGCTCCCTGGCTTTCTAGGTAATTTCCCACGATCTATGAACAGCCAGCAGAGGGCGCCTCACCGCAAATAAAGCTAAATATAGATCATTGATCTATTTTTAGCCTCATTCCCTGGGGTTTTGCAGCGAGGAGCAGCCTGCATTAGCACAGCTCCTTGCTGCAAAATGTTTTAACCCCTTCAGAAGGATTTACATCGTTGGACGTTACAGATCTGCGGAGGGTAAGTATATTGTTGGTTTATTATGTTTTTTTACTCACAGAACGAGGGTCTTCAGTGACTGGATTGGGCGTTGAATAAAATACTGCAACACCCATTGTTTTTATTTCATTAAAATAATTTTAAATAATGTGTTTGTGTTTTATTTAACCCTTCACTACAATTGGATTAATAATGGATAGGTGTCATAATTGACGCCTCTCCATTATTAATTAGGCTTAATGTCACCTTACAATAGCAAGGTGGCATTAACCCTTCATTACCCCATATCCCACCGCTACACGGGAATGGGAAGAGAGTGGCCAAGTGCCAGAATAGGCGCATCTTCCAGATGTGCCTTTTCTGGGGTGGCTGGGGGCAGGTGTTTTTAGCCAGGGGGGGGCCAATAACCGTGGACCCTCTCCAGGCTATTAATATCTGCCCTCAGTCACTGGCTTTACTACTCTGGCGGAGAAAATTGCGCGGGAGCCCACGCCAATTTTTTCCGCCATTTAACCCTTTATTTTAAGAGCTAGAACGGCCAAATTTTGCAGATACACACTACTGACATTAGTAGTGTGGAATCTGCAAAAAAAATGGAGAGAAGACATGGTTTACTGTATGTAAACCATGTCTCAAATCATGTCGGGTTTTAGGAAGGAGAAAGAAAAAGCCGGTAATTGAATTACCGGCTTTCAAGCTGTATAGCGCTGGAATAAATATTAATATATATACATATATGTGTCTCACTGACATATATATATATATATATATACCTATTCTATGTGTACACATTTATTCTACCTATTGGACTGTAAGCTGTCAGTGTGATTTTACTGTACACCGCACTGAATTACCGGCTTTTCTCTCTAACACCGCTGCGTATTTCTCGCAAGTCACACTGCTTGTCCGTGTGTAATCCGTATTTTTCACGCTTCCATAGACTTTCATTGGCGTATTTCTTGCGCAGTACGGTGACAAACGCAGCATGCTGCGATTTTGTACGGCCGTAGAAAGCCGTATAATACTGATCAGTAAAATACGGCAAATAGGAGCAGGGGCATAGAGAATAATTGTGCCGTATTTTTTGCGAGTTTTACGGACGTAGATTCTGCGCTCTTACATCCGTAAAACTCGCAAGTGTGACGCCGGCCTAAGAGACCTGGCGCTGCCCTGCTCGCCGCATTCTGTTTCTGTTTCAGTGAGAGTAGGGAGTGCTGGTGCCAAAATAGGGTCAGAATCGTGGTTTTTTGAGGTAGTGTAGGTCTGCAACTCTTACATTCACCACTCCTGAGAAACCAACAGTCCTTTTTAGGGCTAATTCGTGGGTCCCGATATTGCAGCGCTAGGTAGGCAGGGCACAGCATATGCACATCAGTGCAAGGCGTGCAGGCACTGTATGTGCGTTCATTGCTTTCACTGCATCCCACTGTACTTTTTTTTTTTTGCTGTCTGATACTCTAATTTTATACAGCAGTATTTTGCATCTTAAAAAAAAAAAGGCCACATATTTTCCAGTGTGGTATTTCCGTGACAGCCCTCATATATCTGTGTGCTCCAAGTTTCTGCATTGTAGGCCACTGTACCTCTTTTTTTGCTGCCTGATACGCGAATTCTATGCAGCAGTATTTTGCATCTTAAAAAAAAAAGGCCACATATTTTACAGTGTGGTATTTCCGTGACAGCCCTCATATATCTGTGTGTTCCAAGTTTGTGCATTGTAGGGCGGTGTACTTCTTTTTTTGCTGTCTGATACTCTAATTCTATACAACAGTACTGTATATTGCATTTTATAAAAAAAAAAGCAGGCCACATATTTGCCAGTGTGGTATTTCCTTGACAGCCCTCATATATCTGTGTGCTCCAAGTTTGTGTATTGTAGGCCGGTGTACCTCTTTTTTTGCTGTCTGATACTCTAATTCTATACAGCACTATTTAGCATACCATACATTTACTTCACCAAAAAGCCCCCCAAAATTGAATACATTCTATTAGATCAGGCTGAGGCCTGCATGGTGTTTTGGTTAGAAAAATCGTAGATTTGCAGGCATACTGATCAGATATTATTTCACTACTAATAAATATATTTTTGTTGAGCATTTGAAATAGTGCAGTAGTCCATTTAAAATGGGCAAGGCAAGGGGCAAGGGACGGGGAAGTGGACGTGATGATGATGGTGCATCCAGAGGATGAGGCCGTGGCCAAGGTGAAAGTGGGCAACAACAAAGACCCACATCTTCTCGCTCGACTTTCCTTTCCCAGTTTCTAGGGTACCGCAGCACACCACTATTGAAGCCAGACCAGTGTGAAACTGTTGTTGGTTGGATCGCGGATAATGCTTCCAGTCACTTAGCCACCACCACCAACACCATGTCTTCCACACGGTCAAGTCTGAGTAGCTGTGAGTGTGGCCCGGATATTCCTCACCCTGATCCTCCTTCTTCCCACCATGCTGAGTGCCCTGAGACAACTGATCCCACACATGGACACTCTGAAGAGTTGTTCAGTTCTCCATTTCAAGATTCCGGACTCTCTGCCAGTCAACCTCAAGTGGGGACAGATGATATCGCACGTAGAGCTGCCCAAAGCTTTGACCAGCCTCGGTCACACGAAGGTGATGGTGGGAAAGTGTCACAAGAGGTGGACGATGATGAGACACAATTGCCAGAAAGTCAGGAGGAGGAGCAGGGTGTGGATGAGGAAGACGAGGGGATGGATGACATAGTGAGTGACCCAACCTGGCAGGAGGACATGCATAGCTAGGACTGCAGCACACAGGGGGAAGGAGGCATATCCCCCCAACAGGCAGGAAGAAGCAGTGTGGTGGCCACAGACAGAAGACGTGCATCCGTTCCCCATAACACCAACATGAGTGAAATTGGCATTCCACCTGTGAGATCTTCGGAGTCTGGCTATTTTTTTGCTCTGCCGATAACCCCAAACAGGCCATTTGCAGCAACTGCCATGCGCGCATCAGCAGGGGTAGCAAAACAACCAGCCTGACCACGAGCATGATCAGGCACATGCAAGCAAAGCACCTACTTTGTGGGCCGAACCCAAAGCTCCAGGACCACTGCCTGCAGGTCACACCACTGCTTCTTCCACTGTTTTGCAGAGAAGCCAATTCCCAGTACACCGTGTATGTAAAGATGCCTCTAGCCCTGCACCTGTTGTGGCCCACAGTCAAGCAGCACCATCAACAAGCCCGTCCACATCCTTGTCCCAGCACAGCCTACAATTGTCTATAACCCAGTCTTTGGAATGCAAGCGGAAATATCCCGCCAACGCCCCACAGGCCACAGTCCTAAATTCTAATATTTCTCTTCTGCTTGCGCTAGAAATGCTGCCTTTTAGGCTCATTGAGATGGAAGCTTTCCGTAACCTGATGGCGGCAGCCGTCCCATGGTACTCAGTCCCCAGTCGCCACTATTTCTCCCGGTGTGCCGTACTGGCATTACACCAGCATGTGTCCCATAACATTACCTGGACAAGCTTGTGGGCAGGTGCATAGTGGAAGGGTGCAGGTGCATAGTGGAAGCCGGGACCCAGTCGGACCTTGGGGTGGAACACATCCTCCCCTCGCCTAGGATTGCTGGGCCTACGTCAATCAGGGTTGCCCCCACAGTCTACAGCTCCTGCACCTCCTCCTCCTCCTCTTCATCCTCCATCTCTGAAATCAACACATCAGTCAGAAGCTGGAATCACTGCAGCACTGCCTCAGCCAAGCGGCAACAGGCTGTGCTGAAGCTAATCTGCATAGATGACAAACCGCACAATGCAGAAGAGTTGTGGACAGCTCTGAAAGAGCAGTCAGATGTTTGGATGACACCGCTGAACCTACAGCCAGGCATGGTCATGTCTGACAATGGCCGTAACCTTGTGGCGGCTCTGTGGCAAGCTGAGCTCACACACGTACCTTGCTTGGCCCATGTGCTTAACCTCATGGTTCAACGTTTTCTGAAAAGCTACCTAGAGCTGCCACATCTGCTAGTGAAAGTACACCGTCTGTCTGCCCATTTTAGAAAGTCAGCTACAGCTTCAGCCACCCTTGCCGTGCTTCAGCAGCGTTTGCAGCTTCCAGCTCACCGACTGGTGTGTGATGTCCCCACGCGCTGGAACTCTACGCTGCATATGTTGGAAAGGATTTGTAAGCAGGGGCAAGAGGGCAGTTGTTGACGACCAACATCAACAAGGGCGTCGATATACAGTTCAGACTCCACACATAAGACCTCAGGAGTGGACATGGATGTCAGACATATGTACCATCCTCCAAAACTTTGAGGACTGCACCAAGATGGTGAGTGGCGATGACGCCATAATTAGCGTCACCATCCCGCTTCTCAGCATTCTGAAAACCTCTCTGCTCACAATTAAAGAGGATGCATTGCAGGCAGAGCACGAGGACATGGAGCAAGGAAACATACAGGGGGTTACACTCAGCTCAGCCTCATGCCTTCTCAATATGGATTGGTAGGCAATGAGGAGGAGGAGGAATAACAGGAGCTACTTTCATGCCCTTTAGATGGTATTACAAATACATCTGTATTAGCGTGTGTTCAGCAGGGATTGCCTAAGGACAGGGAGGAGGATGAGGAGGACAGCTTGGTCAGTCGTCCTGTTGGTGAGGATACGGAAGTCTTGCCTGTTAGCAGTCTGGCACGCATGGCTGACTTTATGTTGCGCTGCATTTCTCGTTGCCCTCACATTATCAAAATTTTGGGTGACACTCATTACTGGTTGGTGATACTTCTAGACCCATGCTACAAGCAGAACTTTCAATCTCTTCTGCCTGAGGCAAAGAGGTGTACTAAAATGTTGCAGTACCAGAGAGCCCTTGTAGCGGATTTACTTAGAAAATTCCCGTGTGAGAACGCTGGCAGCAGACGTCAGAGTTTGTTATACAGCCAAGGAGTCCAAGCGAGAAAGACAGAAGTGCAATCCAGTTCAGGCAGGGGAACAATGGCCAAGTTCTGGGACAGTTTTCTCTGACCCTCGCATCGTGGCGGCCCAGAGGCAAGGGGTGCTGTCACAAGAAGTGCAATATTTATAAAGATGGTGAGGGAGTACCTTGCAGATCGTACAAACGTCCGCCGTGATTCCTCGGTACCTTTTAATTATTGGGTATCCAAGCTGGACACGTGGCATGAACTGGCTCTCTACGCCTTGGAGATCCTGGCTTGCCCTACTGCTAGCGTTCTGTCAGAGAGGGTTTTTAGTGCCGCTGGTGGAATTATAACAGATAAGCGCATCCACCTGTCAACTGAAAATGCTGACAGGCTGACTCTTATAAAAATGAATAAGGGCTGGATTGGGAAAGACGTCTGTACACCACCAAATGAAAACAGTGAAACACAACCTCAAATACATTCTCCCTTTTGGGGATGTGTATTCTCATGCACTTCTTCACAACCACACATGGGTATACGCTTCCAGATTTGGTCTGTTTGTTCTTATCCTCCTTATCCTCATCCTCATCATCCAGAACCACTTATCACCAGGGTGAACATGCTCTGTACTGTTATAGGCCAGTGAATTTTGGGCAAGTGGGCTGTGATGGCACTATATTTTTAAGTCCAAATGGACAACACATTGGGGAATTGGGCATGACGTTACTTTGGGCCTACTTCTTAACTCGGTCTCCTGCAATCTGTCCTGTACCTACCAGTAGATCATCAGGGTGAACGTGCTCTGTACGATGCATTTTGTCAAAGGGGGCTGTGATGGCACTCTTATGTTTTTTTAAAAAAAGGATCCCACATTGGGGAATTGGGCATGACATTACATTGGGCCTACTTCTTAACTCGGTCTCCTGCAATCTGTCCTGTACCTGCCAGTAGATCACCAGGGTGAACGTGGTCTGTACTGTTATAGGCCAGTGAATTTTGGGCAAGTGGGCTGTGATGGCACTATATTTTTAAGTCCAAATGAACAACACATTGGGGAATTGGGCATGACATTACTTTGGGCCTACATCTTAACTTGGTCTCCTGCAATCTGTCCTGTACCTGCCAGTAGATCACCAGGGTGAATGTAGTCTGTAATGTTATAGGCCAGTGAATTTTGGACAAGTGGGCTGTGAGGGCAATATATTTTTAAGTCCAAATGGACAACACATTGGGGAATTGGGCATGACATTACTTTGGGCCTACATCTTAACTTGGTCTCCTGCAATCTGTCCTGTACCTGTAAAACAAAGGAGTACAGGAGTACAAAATGCATATTGTGAAGTGGATTTTCATGGGCCCATCCAGTATGTGGGTTCCAAGGCCTAATGGGGTGCATATAACTGACTATGCAGCAGGGCTGGCTTTGCTGCCAATGTGTAAAACAAAGGAGTACGGGAGTACAAAATGCATATTGTGAAGTGGATTTTCATGGGCCCATCCAGTATGTGGGTTCAAAGGCTTATTGGGGTACATATGAATTGCTAGCAGGGCAGGCCTTGAATTCAATGCAACACTTTTTCAGGAGTCCCCCCTGGACATCTTATGACAGGGGTATTGTGGTGCGTCCAGGGGCGATCCCCATGATGTTCCTGTGTCATTTGAGCAGTGTTTCCATAATTTTCAGATATTTTTAGACCTTAAAAGGACCCCCAGGGGGGATCATGGTAAAAATACTCTGGTCTCCCATAGATTTACATTGGGCTCGTTGTTCTGGTCAAGTACCCGAGTATTCCAATCTGCTCGACCCGAGCAACGAGCACCCAAGCATTTTAGTGCTCGCTCATCACTAGATGGTAGTTCTGAGGACATGAAGTGCGGCAGCCAGGCAGAGAAATGGTCCAGGAAGTGGGTGGGTGAGCCTGGGGGCCGGTTTATGACCACTTTTCTGAGGGAGAGGGGATGGAAACGCCTGATGGTGTGGACGTCAAAAGAAGGGAATGAGAGTGATGGAACTGGCGGGATGACCTGGAAAGTGCATTGTGGGGACAGGAGTATGCCGACTTCACCACCATGTCTGTTTCTGGGTCTTGGGGAATGTGAGAATTATAAACCACCGTGGGAAATGGCAGCAGGGGAGACAGTGTCAGAATCCTGAATCCAGGTTTCCGTGAGAGCCAACAGATTAAGAAAGTTTTTCAGAAAGTAATTGTGTAGGAAAGGAAGCTTGCTACATACAGACAGTGGATTCCAAAGGGCACAATTAAAAGAAGGAGATGAAGGAGTGCAGGTTAGTAAGGTTTTGATGTGAGGTGGGGTAGGGGTTGAGGCTGGGGGATGGTGGACCGGAGTTGGGGGAGGTGTCCCCTATAAATCAGTAGGCATAGGAAGATAAAAAGCAAGTAGCTATTGGAATTGTAAGAAGTTTTTTTGTGCAATGTGTTTGGGCATGATGGGCTTAGGTTTTTCAGGAAGGTGAGAAGTGCATGGGAGGTGTACATGGGAGAGGGAAGGATAGAGGGGCTGATGTGTGTGAGTCGTGATGGAGGGGGGATGTTGCGGTGAATTTGGATGGCAAGGGAACATAGGAGGATAGAAATAAAGCACATGAATAGAAGGGAGAGCAAAGTGTGCCTGACTCCTGCCCTGACTGACTGCCATGCAATAACTGCTTTATCTCGATGCTTAGCTTCTGTGATGCTTTGCTTTTGGGATGCATGCATTCACCCTGCCCTGTGTGCACCCCTTAACATGCTTCTAAATTTATAGGCCACAATACAGGCTCAGGAGAGATGGATTGAGGAAACTGGTTTGGGATAATTTGGCAGCTGGGGCCAGCACACCAGGGAGTGGTTAGATAATCAAAGACATTGGGCCTGGCTACATCTATGTGCTATAGCACCTTCCACCAGATAGCATCTAGACTGATCCCAGTCATGGATATGCAACAGTGAGTGTTAAGTACAATGCAGCAAATTAATTATTCCAATGATTTAGCAGGCACATTAAAATATGTTGCTAGATGGTAAAGTGACAGATGACAGACAGCAGATAGCAAGCAGAGGGGATTTGTACCATTAGAATATATTGCAGCAGATGAAACAGAAAGCAGAGGGGATTTGTACCATTAGAATATATTGCAGCAGATGAGACAGCAAGTAAAGGGGATTTGTACCATTAGAATATATTGCAGCAGATGAGACAGCAAACAGAGTGGATTTGTACCATTAGAATAAATTGCAGCAGATGAAACAGAAAGCAGAGGGGATTTTTACCATTAGAATATATTGCAGCAGATGAGACAGCAAGTAAAGGGGATTTGTAACATTAGAATATATTGCAGCAGATGAGACAGCAAGCAAATGGGATTTGTGAATCCAACAGAAAATAGATACTCCAGCTCCGATAAAAACTTGAAATCTTTAATAATCCAAATGGTTAAAATAGATAATCCTTACATGTGGTGGACCAAACAGGTGTTCGTAATAAATAAGGCTACGCGTTTTGACCTAAATCGGTCTTACTCATGACCGATTTAGGTCAAAACGCGTAGCCTTATTTATTACAAACACCTGTTTGGTCCACCACATGTAAGGATTATCTATTTTAACCATTTGGATAATTAAAGATTTCAAGTTTTTATCGGAGCTGGAGTATCTATTTTCTGTTGGATTTGCTGTTGCTGGACGTTTGGATCAAGACGGACTCTCGTGCTCCATTACTGCTGGTCTGGTTGGTGAGCTGGCTAAGGCTTTCTAAGCCGCTTTTCGTATAAATGGGATTTGTACCTGTGTGAAGAGAAAAGATGGATGTTAGTTCTTTGCCATGGAATAACTGCTTTATGCTTAACTTCTGTGATGCTTTGCTTATGTGGTGCATGCAAATAAACGCAAGTCATATTGAAGAACGTTTAAAAACTAACATGAAGTACAATATATAACAAAAAAGTCTCAGAATCAGTGTGATCTGATGAAGCGTTCCAGAGTTATTACCACATAAGGTGACACTGGTTAGAATTGTAAAATTTGGCTTGGTCATTAAGGTCAAAATTGGCTCAGTCTCTAAGGGGTTAAAAACAGAGAGAAATGTTTTACCTCACAAAAAGAATAAGCTCCCATCCCATAGAATGTAAGTCCGCAAGGACAGGGTCCTCTCCCCTCTGTACCAGTCTGCAACTGTAAACGATATCTATAACTCTGTATGTAACCCCTCTCTCATGTACAGCACCATGGAATTAATGGTGCTATATAAATAAATAATCTACTATATAATTGTCTAAGGGTCACTTCCGTCTTTCTGTCTGTCTTTCTGTCCTTCTGTCTGTCACGGATATTCATTGGTCGCGGCCTCTGTCCGTCAAGGAAATCCAAGTCGCTGATTGGTCGCGGCAAAACAGCCATGACCAATCAGCGACGGGCACAGTCCGGAAGAAAATGGCCGCTCCTTACTCCCCGCAGTCACTGCCCGGCTCCCGCATACTCCCGTCCAGCCATCGCTAACACAGGGTTAATGCCGGCGGTAACGGACTGCGTTATGTCGCGGGTAACGCACTCCGTTACCGCCGGTATTAACCCTGTGTGTCCCCAAACTTTTACTATTGATGCTGCCTATGCGGCATCAATAGTAAAAAAAGTCATGTTAAAAATAATAAAAAAACAAAAAACCTGCTATACTCACCTTCCGTTGTCCGCTGAGCCGCGTGCTGCCTCCGCCATCTTCCGTTCCCATAGATGCATTGCGAAATTACCCAGAATACTTAGCGGTCTCGCGCTATATATAATATACTAATAGTATAATATACTACCTGACTGGGCAATATACTATGTGGGCTGTGCAATATACTACGTGGACATGCATATTCTAGAATACCCTATGCGTTAGAATCGGGCCACCATCTAGTAATAATAATAATGTCATAATGTCTGTATACTCTTTGCCCAGGAGCTGTGGTATGATCAGACCATGTCTCTGCACGGTCAGACACAGCCATTACACAGTACACAGGGGCACAATAATAAGATTATCTCAGAACAGGAACTGTTCTTTTTAATCGCTTCCTATAGTGGACCTTACTTTCATTTCAAGATTTAGTGAAAATTTAATTTTGTTCATGGGAAAGCAACTTTAATATATCTGCACTCACTCAATCTTTGGTTAAGTAACACAACATACTGCAATTACTTATCGACAATGGTAGCTAAAACCACACAATTCTCTTCAGCAGTCAATGAGTTAAACATTCTATAAAAGGCTATGAATTTCTTTAGAGCATACAAGGAGCAAACTTATTTCAGTTTTAAATGGGAACTATATTTTCAATTTACAAGGTAAACCCTTTGTAATATATCTTCACCATAAAAAACATCATGACTCCCTTTTGCTCAAGGCATGATGGACTGCTAACACAGTGGAGTGGCAAGTTATAACATCCAGGATACTCTATGAAGATAGGAGGAGGGAAGCGAAGCAAGAGGCAAAGTGAGAAATACAGATAGAGGGAGACAAAGAAGGATTGTGCTGAGCTTCCTAACAAGTCTTTTGCCTCACCTCAGAACTTTTTCCATATCTACATTGCACAGTAATACTATATAATATCCTTCATGATGTTGCATTTGACTGTGTGCTAAGAAAGGAATTAGAAGCAGGAATCCCTCTGTGTACTGCATCGGGGCCGGCTGTCAGTTAGTGCCAGGGGCGCAGTGAGGGCGACTCCAGGTTTTCGTGGACCCCTGGCAAAATAGGGATTTTTGTGTTACTCACCGTGAAATCCTTTTCTCCGAGACGCTCATTGGGGGACACAGGACTGTGGGTGTATGCTTCTGCCGCCAGGAGGCTGACACTAAGTAAACGTGAAAAAAAGTTAGCTCCTCCTCCGACGTATACACCCTGACACTGGCTACCAGAGAATCCAGTTTGGTGCAAAAGCAGTAGGAGAAAAAAACGCAAAATATTATAACAGAATAAATACAGAAAACTTATGTCTAGAAAAGATCCTACTGACTAACAAAATCAGATACAGCCAAAGCAGCCATAAGCTACCAGGGAGGGAGCTGTGTCCCCCAATGAGCGTCTCGGAGAAAAGAATTTTACGGTGAGTAACACAAAAATACCTATTTCTCCTTCGCCTCATTGGGGGACACAGGACTGTGGGATGTCCTAAAGCAGTCCCTTGGTGGGAAATTAACTCACCAGTAATAGTCATCCATATAACAGTAGTCTATAAATGCGCCACTGCTGCTTGAAGAATCCTTCTACCCAGACTTGCATCTGCAGAGATCTGGGAGTGGACATTATAATGTTTGACAAACGTATGCAGACTAGACCAGGTTGCAGCCTTGCAAACCTGTTCTGCTGAGGCCTGGTGCCGAATGGCCCAGGAAGCCCCCACTGCTCTAGTGGAATGAGCCTTGATTCCAGCCGGAACCATCACGCCCCTGGAGCGATAGGCCTCCAGAATGGTCGCCCGTATCCACCTGGCCAGGGTAGATTTTGAGGTCGCGCATCCCTTCCTGCGACCCTCCGGAAGGACAAACAGAGCATCTGTCTGGCGAAAAGGGGCCGTTCGGGAAATGTACCTCCTCAGTGCTCTCACCAGATCCAACGTATGGAGAGCTTTTTCTACGCGGTGCGTAGGCGCCGGACAAAAAGAGGGCAGAACAATATCCTCATTAATGTGGAATGAGGAAACAACCTTCGGCAAAAAAGACGGTGCTGGTCTGAGCACTAGCTTGTCCTGATGAAAACGTAGAAAGTGGGGACGACAGGAAAGGGCTGCCAGCTCTGATACCCGCCTTATGGAGGTTATGGCCACTAAAAAAACAACTTTCCAGGAAAGGAGAGTCAAGGAAATATCTTGAAGAGGCTCAAAAGGAGCGTCCTGTAAAGCCCTTAAGACCAAATTAAGGTCCCAAGCTTCCAAAGGAGTCTTATAAGGAGGAACCTTATGAGCGACTCCCTCGAAAAAAGTCTTAACCTGACGATTAGTAGCAATCCTGCGCTGAAAAAGAACTGATAAAGCCGAAATCTGCCTTTTAAGGGTACTTGGAGCAAGCCCAGAATCCAGGCCTGCTTGAAGGAAGGCTAGAATGTTTGGAACGGAAAAACGCAGAGGAGGCAGCCTGCGCTCTATACACCAAGAAAGGAAAACTTTCCATGTGTGATAATAAATTCTGGCTGAAACAGTCTTACGTGCACTGATCATGGTATCAGCTACCTCTTGGGAGAACCCTGCCTGAGTTAAAACCCAAGATTCAACGGCCAGGCCGTCAAAAGTAGGACCCCTGAGTTCTGGTGGTAGATCGGCCCTTGAGATAGAAGATCCGGCCGATCGGGGAGCCGCCATGGAACCCCGGCAAGAAGCTGTACCAGTTCTGCATACCAGGTCCGTCGAGGCCAATCCGGGACGACCAGGATAGCAGGTACTCTCTCTGATTTGATCTTCTTGATTACCCTCGGGAGCAGTGCCAGAGGAGGGAACAGATAAGAGAGATGGAATTGGTTCCAAGACAGTACTAGAGCATTCACAGCGATTGCCTGCGGGTCTCGGTACCGAGAGACAAATCTGGGTACCTTGGCATTCTCCTTGGACGCCATTAGATCCACGTCCGGAGTCCCCCAAAGATGGCAAATCGGCAAGAATACCTCGGGATGGAGAGACCATTCCCCGGAAGCCAGACCCTGACGGCTTAGGAAATCCGCTGCCCAGTTTTCTTCGCCCGGAATGTGGACTGCTGAGATCACTGAGTGATTTCTCTCTGCCCAGAGTAGTATTTGTTTTACCTCCTGCATGGCTGCCTTACTGCAGGTGCCCCCCTGGTGATTTATGTAGGCCACCGCTGTGGCGTTGTCCGATTGAATTCGGACAGGGCGACTTGCCAGAAGATGGTGGAAATGCAGCAAGGCTAGCCAAACTGCTCGAATCTCTAAGATATTGATGGGGAGATCTGATTCCCGGGGAGACCAGCGCCCCTGAGCTGTGTGGTGAAAGAACACAGCTCCCCAACCCAGGAGACTGGCATCTGTTGTGACCACTAGCCAATTGGTTGGGGGAAAGGGCTTCCCCCTGAGAAGAGATGAGCTGTTTAGCCACCAAGAGAGGGCCTGCCTGACCTGGAGAGACAACCGAAATCTGCGGTTGAGAGGATTTCTGTTCCACACTGCTAGGATTGCTTGTTGGAGAGGTCGAAGATGAAGCTGCGCAAACGAAACTGCCTCTATAGTTGCAACCATCTTTCCTAACACCTTCATGCTGGAGCGGATCGTATGAGAATACGGTTGTTGAAGATTCCTCACTTCCCGCCGAAGGGCTAGGACCTTGTCTTGGGGAAGGATTGATAGGGCTTGAGAGGTGTCGAAGATCATGCCTAGAAATGAGATTCTCCGAGATGGTTGAAGGGATGACTTCCTTAAATTTACTAGCCAACCTAGACGAGAAAGGGTGTCTAGAGTGATGCCGACATTTTCCCTGCAAGATTGAAAAGTCGGCCCCTTGATCAGCAAATCGTCTAGGTATGGCAAGACAACTATGCCCTGGGAGTGTAGAATGGACACCACAGTTGACATGACCTTTGTGAACACCCTGGGAGCGGAGGCCAGCCCGAACCTGCGGATTTACCGCGGATTGCCAGTGTTTTTTGTGCGGATTTCACCTGCGGATTCCTATTGAGGAACAGGTGTAAAACGCTGCGGAATCCGCACAAAGAATTGACATGCTGCGGAAAATACAACGCAGCGTTCCCGCGCGGTATTTTCCGCACCATGGGCACAGCGGATTTTGTTTTCCATGTTTACATGGTACTGTAAACCTGATGGAACACTGCTGCGAATCCGCAGCCAAATCCGCACCGTGTGCACATAGCCTAATTCTAAAGGTATGTGCACACGCTGCGGAAAACGCTGCGGATCTGCAGCAGTTTCCCATGAGTTTACAGTTCAATGTAAACCTATGGGAACCAAAAATCGCTGTACACATGCTGCGGAAAAACTGCACGGAAACGCAGCGGTTTACATTCCGCAGCATGTCGCTTCTTTCTGCGGATTCCGCAGCGGTTTTACAACTGCTCCAATAGAAAATTGAAGTTGTAAAACCGCAGTGAAATGCGCAGAAAAACCGCGGTAAATCCGCGATAAATCCACAGCGGTTTAGCACTGCGGATTTATCAAATCCTCTGCGAAAAAATCCGCAGAGGACCAGAATACGTGTGCACATCCCGAACCCTAACCCTACCCCTACCCCTAATTCTTACCCCAACCTTGGGGGGGGAAAAAAAAAATTCTTTATTTTTTTTATTGTCCCTACCTATGGGGGAGACAAAGGGGGGGGGTCATTTACTATTTTTTTTATTTTGATCACTGAGATATAACCTATCTCAGTGATCAAAACTCACTTTGGAACGAATCTGCCTACCGGCAGATTCGGCGGGCGCACTGCACATGCGCCCGCCATTTTGGAAGATGGCGGCGCCCAGGAAAGAAGACGGACGGACCCCGGGAGGCCAGGTAAGTATAAGGGGGGGGGGGGGGCGTGTCGGAGCACGGTGGGGGTGGATCGGAGCATGGGGGGGTGGATCGGAACACGGGGGGGTGGATTGGAGCACGGAGCGGGGGATCGCTGTGCGGGGGGGGTGGATCGGAGCACGGGGGGGTGATCGCTGTGCAGGGGGGGATCGCTGTGCGGGGGGGATTGATTGGAGCACAGGGGGTGTGATTGGAGCACGGGGGGAGCGAACAGGAGGACGGGGGAGCGGAGCACAGGACGGAGGGGAGCGGACCACATATCGGGGGGCTGGGGGGGCGATCGGTGGGGTGGGGTGGGGGCACATTAGTGTTTCCAGCCATGGCCGATGATATTGCAGCATCGGCCATGGCTGGATTGTAATATTTCACCAGTTTTTTAGGTGAAATATTACAAATCGCTCTGATTGGCAGTTTCACTTTCAACAGCCAATCAGAGCGATCGTAGCCACGGGGGGGGGGGGGGGACGCGATCTTTCCATGACGCATATGCTGCGTCATGGGTCGGAATGGCACCGACTTTCATGACGCAGCGTATGCGTCAAAGGTCGGGAAGGGGTTAAAGGGAACCGGTCACCCCCAAAATCACGGGTGAGGTAAGCCCACCGTCATCGGGGACTTATCCACAGCATTCTGGAATGCTGTAGATAAGCACCGGATGTATCCTAAAAGATGAGAAAAACACGTTCGATTATACTCACCCAGGGGCGTTCCCACTGTTGGTCCGGCACCTCCCATCTTCATCAGATGACGTCCTCTTCGGGTCTTCACGCTGTGGCTCCGGCGTACTTTGTCTGCCCTGTTGAGGGCAGAGCAAAGTACTGCAGTGCGCAGGCGCAGGGCCTCTGACCTTTCCCGCTGCCTACGCACTGCAGTACTTTGCTCTGCCCTCAACGGGGCAGACAAAGTACGCCTGCGCTGGGGCTGCAGCGTGAAGACCCGAAGAGGATGTAACATAGTAACATAGTTAGTAAGGCCGAAAAAAGACATTTGTCCATCCAGTTCAGCCTATATTCCATCATAAATCCCCAGATTTATGTCCTTCTACAGAACCTAATAATTGTATGATGCAATATTGTTCTGCTCCAGGAAGACATCTAGGCCTCTCTTGAACCCCTCGACTGAGTTCGCCATCACCACCTCCTCAGGCAAGCAATTCAAGATTCTCACTGCCCTAACAGTAAAGAATCCTCTTCTATGTTGGGGGAAAAACCTTCTCTCCTCCAGACGCAAAGAATGCCCCCTTGTGCCCGTCACCTTCCTTGGTATAAACAAATCCTCAGCGAGATATTTGTATTGTCCCCTTATATACTTATACATGGTTATTAGATCGCCCCTCAGTCGTCTTTTTTCTAGACTAAATAATCCTAATTTCGCTAATCTATCTGGGTATTGTAGTTCTCCCATCCCCTTTATTAATTTTTTTGCCCTCCTTTGTACTCTCTCTAGTTCCATTATGTCCTTCCTGAGCACCGGTGCCCAAAACTGGACACAGTACTCCATGTGCGGTCTAACTAGGGATTTGTACAGAGGCAGTATAATGCTCTCATCATGTGTATCCAGACCTCTTATAATGCACCCCATGATCCTGTTTGCCTTGGCAGCTGCTCCCTGGCACTGGCTGCTCCAGGTAAGTTTATCATTAACTAGGATCCCCAAGTCCTTCTCCCTGTCAGATTTACCCAGTGGTTTCCCGTTCAGTGTGTAATGGTGATATTGATTCCTTCTTCCCATGTGTATAACCTTACATTTATCATTGTTAAACCTCATCTGCCACCTTTCAGCCCAAGTTTCCAACCTATCCAGATCCATCTGTAGCAGAATACTATCTTCTCTTGTATTAACTGCTTTACATAGTTTTGTATCATCTGCAAATATCGATATTTTACTGTGTAAACCTTCTACCAGATCATTAATAAATATGTTGAAGAGAACAGGTCCCAATACCGACCCCTGCGGTACCCCACTGGTCACAGCGACCCAGTTAGAGACTATACCATTTATAACCACCCTCTGCTTTCTATCACTAAGCCAGTTACTAACCCATTTACACACATTTTCCCCCAGACCAAGCATTCTCATTTTGTGTACCAACCTCTTGTGCGGCACGGTATCAAACGCTTTGGAAAAATCGAGATATACCACGTCCAATGACTCACCATGGTCCAGCCTATAGCTTACCTCATCATAAAAACTGATTAGATTGGTTTGACAGGAGCGATTTCTCATAAACCCATGCTGATATGGAGTTAAACAGTTATTCTCATTGAGATAATCCAGAATAACATCCCTCAGAAACCCTTCAAATATTTTACCAACAATAGAGGTTAGACTTACTGGCCTATAATACTAACTTACAATAGAGGTTAGACTTACTGGCCTATAATTTCCAGGTTCACTTTTAGAGCCCTTTTTGAATATTGGCACATTTGCTATGCGCCAGTCCTGCGGAACAGACCCGGTCGCTATAGAGTCCCTAAAAATAAGAAATAATGGTTTATCTATTACATTACTTAGTTCTCTTAGTACTCGTGGGTGTATGCCATCCGGACCCGGAGATTTATCTATTTTGATCTTATTTAGCCGGTTTCGCACCTCTTCTTGGGTTAGATTGGTGACCCTTAATATA
Organism: Ranitomeya imitator; assembly: GCF_032444005.1. Lineage (NCBI taxonomy): Eukaryota > Metazoa > Chordata > Amphibia > Anura > Dendrobatidae > Ranitomeya > Ranitomeya imitator. The sequence continues at coordinate 338,772,512 of NC_091282.1, forward strand.
GGGTTTTCATTGTTTCTTGGGATTTCACCTAGCATTTCATTTTCCGCCGTGAATACCGTGGAGAAGAAGGTGTTTAATATATTAGCTTTTTCCTCGTCATCTACAACCATTCTTTCCTATTTTTTAAGGGGCCTACATTTTCAGGTTTTATTCTTTTACTATTGATATAGTTGAAGAACAGTTTGGGATTAGTTTTACTCTCCTTAGCAATGTGCTTCTCTGTTTCCTTTTTGGCAGCTTTAATTAGTTTTTTAGATAAAGTATTTTTCTCCCTATAGCTTTTTTAGAGCTTCAATGGTGCCATCCTGCTTTAGTAGTGCAAATGCTTTCTTTTTACTGTTAATTGCCTGTCTTACTTCTTTGTTTAGCCACATTGGGTTTTTCCTATTTCTAGTCCTTTTATTCCCACAAGGTATAAACCGCTTACAGTGCCTATTTAAGATGTTCTTAAACATTTTCCATTTAATATCTGTATTCTTATTTCTGAGGATATTGTCCCAGTCTACCAGATTAATGGCATCTCTAAGCTGGTCAAGCTTTGCCTTCCTAAAGTTCAGTGTTTTTGTGACTCCCTGACAAGTCCCCCTAGTGAAAGACTGGTGAAACTGTACAATATTGTGGTCGCTATTTCCTAGATGCCCGACCACCTGCAGATTTGTTATTCTGTCAGGTCTATTAGATAGTATTAGGTCTAAAAGTGCTGCTCCTCTGGTTGGATTCTGCACCAATTGTGAAAGATAATTTTTCTTGGTTATTAGCAGAAACCTGTTGCCTTTATGGGTTTCACAGGTTTCTGTTTCCCAGTTAATATCCGGGTAGTTAAAGTCCCCCATAACCAGGACCTCATTATGGGTTGCAGCTTCATCTATCTGCTTTAGAAGTAGACTTTCCATGATTTCTGTTATATTTGGGGGTTTGTAACAGACCCCAATGAGAATTTTGTTACCATTTTTCCCTCCATGAATTTCGACCCATGTCATCTGATGAAGATGGGAGGCGCCGGACCCGGACCAACAGCGGGACCGCCCCTGGGTGAGTATAATCTAGCATCTTTTTCTCATCTTTTAGGATACATCGGGGCTTACCAGAATGCATTCCAGAATGCTGTAGATAAGCCCCTGATGTCGGTGGGCTTACCTCACCCGCGATTTTGGGGGTGACAGGTTCCTTTTAATAACGAGTGTCCCACGACGATCTCCCCTATAGAGCAGTCACATCCGGAGATAGGGCTCCAGTGACACACTGACAGGAGACAATGGCTCCTGTAGTGTTATCACTGAGGGTTCGATGAGTTCACTCTCACTTTACGGCACCGCTGCGTGAGAATTTTCCCACACAGCGGTGCCGCAAGTAACAGTATGAACTCTGCTGAACTCGGCAGAGTGATACAGTGCGGAGGATTACCTCCTGTCATTGTATCACCGGAGCCCCTGGACAGCGGTCACATCTGCCGATGTGACAGCTCTCCACGGGAGATCGTAGTGGGACACTCGTTAAATAGATTACATCGGAACAGGGAGTATACTGTTGGTTTATTTTTATTACAGGTGATCGAGGGCTTCGGGGACTAGGTCTATGGTGAGTATATACTGCATGTTGTATGTACTGTAGGTGTATGGTTTTTTTTTTTTTTTTTTTAAACAGTAGCAAGATGATGGGACTGTTCCATCATCCGGCTAGCTGTCACTGTAGCAGGCCTAGTCCCATCTGGCTGTTAGTCCCATCGGATGATGCCTGCCTACACACACACAGCCCCGCACACACAGATACAAACACCCGCATACAGACATGCACATCTCCGCACACACAGTCTCCACCCACACACTCTACCTCCTCCCTATCTGCAGCAAAACCGCAGATCTTTTGAAACCTGCGGTTTTGTTGCAGATTTGCCTGACACAATGCTAGTCAATAGGTGCAGAAACGCTGCAGATCCGCAAAAAGAATTGACATGCTGTGGAAAATAAAACGCAAATCCGCACGTTTTTTTCCGCAGCATGTGCACACCAATTATCATTTTCCCATTGAGTAGCATTGCTTGTGCACTAGAATGTGGATTTGATGCAATTCCGCAAGTCCAAAAACGCTGCGGAAATGCATCCAAGTACGAAACTTGTGCACATAGCCTAAACGTATGAAAAAAATCGGTCAGTCTCTCTGCTGAGTGTCGCAAGAGTGTTCTCTGTATGGTAATCCATGTGTAATGCGTTTGCAATGTGATGATGCGATTTTCTCTCAGCCATTTATCTGTACGACATGCGTATGACCAAACATTCCTCACTGATTTTCCCCATTAAATCAATGGTCGCAAATGAATCAAAACCTTATTAAGGAGCCCATATATTCGCTCCACAAGAAGTTCCCGCCTCCAGTCTTTCAAATAGAGGCCCTGCTGGTGTCTTGTTTTTGCTGGTTTGTGACAAACAGGTGCACGAGTCTAACCTTAAAAACAACTGAGCGGGTTCTTCTACATTGGGTCTTCTCAACGTTTTGGGGAGACTTACCCATAATTGTTGATCCGAGGAGGCGGAGACAAATGTGGGTACATCCGCTTTTGAGGCAACGGCTGACTAAAGGACATTTCCACCGACTGTATGGTTCTCTACGCAGCCATCCAGACAAGTTTTATGAGTACTGTCTCTACATTTGACCTTCTTTTGGAGGCTGTGCAACCTGGCCTCACCTTCAAGGACACAAAGATGCACAAATGTATTTTGGCAGTGTCACAAGACACTGTTGCTTTGACAGTGAAACGCGTTTTGGAATGGTGTGAGGGGAACGGTGGTGTGCCTCCTTAGGAATCCCTAAATTCCCTTCCTCTTCCACCTCTGAGCACCTTTGACTGAGGTTCAGACGAAGGTCCTTACCAGGATAGAAAACACATAATTATGGATGCATAATAAAAGGAACTTTTTTCTCAGATCAAAACATTTTCTGAGTGCCAAGGTTGTATTGAATCTTCAAATATGACAAGATTATATGCTGTGTGATCATGTACCACAAAATGCCAACTTCTCATCATGCGATCTGAAGGCTCCAGTAGGCTAAGGAACAAGCAATCTGCAGCGAAAGGCTCAGTACTGACAGGACACTTCTCCCTAGTAGTAGCACATTAGACATCTGCACAGCCTGTCCATGAACAGACCAGGAACATTAGTATTGGGGTAAGAGAACTGCTCCACAGCACAGGCTGTGACATTGTAGGGAGGGGAACCTCCTGACCATAGCCAACATGACAATGGAGATGGGCAGAGAGATTTTAGCCTTATCTTCAATTTCGTCTTGCGCTCCTGATATGGAGATGTTTGTAAAACACAAAATGAATAGAATGTTTACACAATTATTTACTTGTGCTACTATAAAGCAGCATTCAACTTACAAATACTATGATATTGAAAACTTGATCAGTATTGAATTGTGGTCACCAATACGGTGATTTATTTATCTATCTAATGGTACACCCATCCCATAGCATAGTTGGGTTTAATATACAGGGTACTCCATTTGTGATTAATTTGATATTGAAAACTTGAAGACTATGGGTGAAGATTAGTGATGAGCGAAAAGCATTGTTGATCGGGTCTCCCAGAGCACACTCGGGTGATTTCCGAGTATTTGTCCTCAGAGATTTAGTTTTAGTCTAATCAGCTGCATGATTTATGGCTGCTGGACAGCCTGAATACATGTGGGAATTCCCTAACAAACAGGTATTCCTCATACGTATTCAGCCTGTCTAGCAGCCGTAAATCATGCAGCTGCAGAGGCAAAAACTAAATCTCTGAGCAGTAACAAATACTCAGGGATCACGCAAGCGTGCTCTGGGAAAACCGGAGCAACGAGTATACTGGCTCATCACTAGTGAAGATATGTAGATCATTTTGTCCCTCCAATATGTAAAATATGTGCTAAAACCACTAAAGAATTGTTATGAACCCATGTAGTAAATATGTGTTAGGCTGTGTTCACATCTTCATAGCAGCTGAAAGAATTTCAAAACTAAAAATTGATTTTACATTTTTAATATGAAATATATACAGTAAGGAAAAGCAGGCGATCAAGTTTCCTTGCTTATACTATACACTACATATAAAACTACAAAGCTTGGATTTAGCCCCTTTTCGTCTGCAAGAAAAAAAATTATATATATTTCAGTTTTCACTTTGGATCAACAGCATCTTTAGAGTCCACATCTGTCTCTGAAAATAATAATGAAGAAAAAGAAAAACAAACCTCACACAATCTCAGACCACAACACTTGTGACATCTAAAGTAAGAAAGGAAGATGTATTTCAGATGAAAGCAAATCTTGTGTAGAAAATCACATGGCAATGTTAATGTGCTTTCAATTATCTCCAATTATCCACAAAAAAAGTTATCCAAATCAGCTTTACATTGTGCCTTCCTTTAAGGTCTGCACTAAGCTATCATTTGTGAGCCTAGTCCATCGCAGGCTCTTTTTGGTATATATAGGTCTACAACAAACTCTAGAGTTTCATCCCTTTCCGTAGTCTTCGCTCCCATGTTATTCTAATGTACACGTTACGTACATAGAACTTAGCTTCTTACACAGAGATATTACGGTCTCATGTACTCCACATACATAGAGGAGTGTGTGCAGCACATGAGAACATAAAATATTAATACTGGTTTAATGTGACCATTTGTAACATTAAAAAAACTACATACCAAAAATTAAGGGAGGATATGGAGGACCTGTCTTAAGATGCATATTCACAAGTAGTTGCAGCGTTTTACACACACATTGTATACTACTGTTTTTGAACAGAATCAGTACACTCAGGTCACAATCAAGACCAATACTCAAGACTTATTCTAAGAGTACGCTTTGCAAACGGACAGAAATCAAAGATACAGAGAGAACATTCACACAGTTGGACAAGCTGCTGTATTATTGTGCGCATTATCAAGTCTGCTGTTCTAATGGTAAAAGGCATGCCCTATATCCTATGAGAACGGCATTACAAAGTGTCAAGATGGGTGACCGGATAGACACTAGCCGCTGGCTGCTGCCTCCTCCTTGTCTTGCTTCAGTCTGTAGTCCGCCAAGGCAGCTCTGATTGCATCTTCCGCTAGCACTGCAGGAAAAAAAAAAAAAAAAGTGATACATCTAAACACAGAGGACCACTGGTCCAACACTTGTGTTTTTTTTTACCAAATGTGTGAATATTGCTAGTAATTTTTGTAACAATGTCATTAAACATTTTTTATTATTTTACAGTTAGAGGCTCTGTTTCCTGCACTTTTCTGGCTACTGAAGAAGTTAACTGAGAATCCATCAGCCAGCTTGTTCTGCGATATTCATCTGTCCCCGTTCCACTGCCACGCGCTGCTGTGACTTCCGGGTCTCTGCAGTGACTGTTCAGGCAGAGGGCACGCACTAACCAAGTCATCGCACCCTCTGAGCTAAACGTCACAGCCAGAGGACACGGAAGACACAGCCCGGCGGTGGAACAGGGACAGGTGAATATTACATGGCTCACACTCCCCCGTCATACTCACCCACTCCTGGCGCTGTCTCTCTGTATGTTCCTGCTTCTTCTATGGTCTTAGGCGCACGCCGGCAGGTTGTTCCTGTGTTCAGCGGTCACGTGGTATCCCTCATTAAAGTAATGAATATGCGCTCCACACCAATGGGAGTGGAGTCGCGTCCATATTCAATACTTTAATGAGCGGTACCACGTGACCGCTGAACACAGAAGAGCTGCAAGAACCGGAGACCATTGCCGGGAGCAGGTGAGAATGATGTGACAGCCGCCACTCCTGCAGCTTCCCCGCCGACCCCTTGGGACAATGACTTGAGTATAAGCCGAGAGGGGCACTTTTAGCCTAAAAAATAAATAGAATGAAAATCTCAGCTTATACTCGAGTATATAAGGTAATTACAAACTATCAAACCAAGCTCACTGATGTCTATATGGGCATGCAGGTAAATAGGAATCTGAATACAAAGATACCTTGATAACGCCCTCCTTCATGTATAATAAGCCTTGGAGGCAGAATCTTATGCAGATCAGTGTCCGGACCATAGACAGCTCATTTACATACATTAAAAACATGAATTTCTATGTAATAACACATTGGATGGTAGCTATCAAGGTATCATTTTATTCAGATTCCCATAACCTACATGCCCACAAGGCTTAGGAGGATTGATCCTAGTGACAAGATTCCATCTAAAGATTAAAACACAGAAACCAACTGTTGCTATGAAGCATAGGGAAAATTCTGCATACCATGCAATACGGCGTCCCCAGATGCAGCATAATCTGATCCGAAAGTGGACTTTTTCCCCTTAATCCCTTCAGAACCTTTGATGTAGGCTTGCATCTTTCCTGGCAGATGATGGTTGATTTAATCAGCCACCATATGTCTTTAACAGGTGCAGGTGGATCGAAACTTCGCTCACAGCTTTTAACCTGTAAATGCTTCTGTCAATCTCTGTCGAGCGCTGGCAGAGAATGCATCATTCTATGACGTGATCATGTGGCACCAATGGGTTGACATGACAGCCGGAGGTCTGCTGAAGACCTCTGTGCTTGTCATGACGATTCTCCTGTGAAGGCCAGCCTGTAGCTGGCGTGCATAGGAGATCATGATTTTAATTATACGTAGCAGTGCTAATGCACTGCTATGTATAGTGCAAGCAATCACGGTAGCTTCGAATTCTAAGGGTACTATTAAATACAGTAAAAACAAAACTGAAAGAGGAACTGGAGTACAAGTTGGTATACATGCTACGTGTAGGAGAAAGTTCACACTGGCCATTAAACAGACAAAACCCAAGATAGACACCTTGATGCTGAAGAGATGGCTTTCACACTTTTTTTTTTATAAACTGTGTTTACTAAGTACCCTTTTATTTATATGCACTATTGCTTTTTACTTCATTTTTTTTTAGCTCAGATTTGTTTAAACAGTCCAAAGTTAAAAAGGTTTTAAAATATGATGGGGGAGGTGAGGGGTGAGGTGAGGGGTGAGAACTAAAGAAAATAAAAATCCGACTGCTACTTAAGGTTTTTTTTGGCCGCCGCAACATTGCAATAGAACTCAATAAGAGGAGATCAAAAAGTCATATCTACCCAAAATGGTATTAGAAAAAATGTCAGCGCAGTGAGCAAAAAAATGAGACCTCACACAGCCCCGTATTCTGGAAAAACAAACCGTTACGGGCCTCGGAAAATTAGCGACATAAGCATTTTTTTTTTTAAACACAAATTTCTGATTTTTTCTCTTCACTATTCAAAAAATAATAATAATAATAATAATAATTATTATTATTAATAAAAACCTACATATATGTGGTGTCTGCATATTTGTACTTGCCTGGAGAATCATATCGTCATGTCTGTTTTACCATACAGTCAACATAGTAAATAAAAAACCCCAAAAAACAACTTTTAAAGTACAATTTGTCCCGCAAAACACAAGCCTTCATACGGCTGTGTAACATAGCAAGGCGGAAAAAACAGGATTTTTGGTTGCTTACCGTAAAATCTGTTTCTTGGAGCCTCCATTGGGCGACACAGGAACCATGGGTGTATGCTGCTGCCACTAGGAGGCTGACACTATGCAAATAAAAAAGTTAGCTCCTCCTCTGCAGTGTACACCCCACCAATTGGCATTATACTCTTCAGTTAGTGAGAAAGCAGTAGGAGATAATGAACAAGGTTGAAAATCATAAACCACAAACTTGAGAACTGTAAACGTGACAACAGTTATAGAACATAAAACAACAGAAACATTGGGAGGGAGCTGTGTCCCCCAATGGAGGCTCCAAGAAACAGATTTTACGGTAAGCAACCAAAAATCCTGTTTTTCTTTATCGCCTCTCATTGGGGGACACATGAACCAAGGGACGTCCCAAAGCAGTCCCTAGGGCGGAAAAAACAAACTTCCATCAGGTCAGAGGACTCACCACTGCTGCCTGCAAGATCCTTCTGCCTAGGCTGGCGTCCGCCGAAGCGTAGGTATGGACCTTGTTAAATTTGGCGCACGTGTGGATGGAAGACCAAGTTGCCGCTTTGCAAAGCTGTAGGGCGGAAGCCCTGTGGTGCACCGCCCAGGAGGCGCCGACTGCCCGGGTAGAGTGAGCCTTAATCCCAGGAGGGGGCACTCTGTTCTTGACCCGGTAAGCCTCCAAAATTGCCATTCTGATCCAGCGAGCAATAGTCGCCTTAGAAGCCGGTTGGCCTCTGCGCGTGCCATCATGAATGACGAAAAAAGAATCCGTCTTCCGGAAAGTGGACGTTCTATCCAGGTAGATCCTCACTGCCCTGACGAGGTCCAGCTTGTTCAAAGATCGCTCCAGAGGATGAGTCAGAGCTGGACAAAAGGAAGGTAGAACGATGTCCTCGTTGAGGTGGAAACCACCTTAGGAAGAAAAGAAGGTGGAGGCCGGAAGACCACCTTGTCCTGGTGAACGACCAAGAACGGAGGTCGGCAAGACAGGGCCGCCAACTCGGAAACGCGGCGAATAGAAGTGATGGCCACAAGAAAGGCCACTTTCCAAGATAGAACTGATAGGGGAATCTCCCTGAGAGGCTCAAAGGGGGAAACCCTCAGAACGTCCAGTACCAGGTTTAAATCCCATGCATCCACAGGGGACCTGTACAGCGGGACAGCGTGGGCTACACCTTGAAGGAAGGTCTTAACCTGTGGCCGAGAAGCTAAAGTCTTCTGAAAGAGGATGGAAAGCGCAGAGACCTGGCCCTTCAGGGAGCTAAGAGCCAGGCCCGAATCCAGTCCTGCCTGAAGGAAGGCCAAAATGGAAGGCAGGGAAAAGGACATAGATGAAATGCGGTTGGACTCGCACTAACGGAAGTAAGCCTTCCAGGTACGGTAGTAGATCCTGGAAGATGAAGGCTTCCTAGCCTGAATCATGATGTGAATCACCCGGTCCGAAAGGCCAGACGCTCTTAGAACTGCGGTCTCAACGGCCACGCCGTTAAACTGAGCGACCGAGAATTCGGGTGGCAGATGGGACCCTGAGACAGCAGATTGGGCCTGTCTGGAAGGCGCCAGGGAGCGTCCGCGAGAAGGTTGACGAGCTCCGCGAACCAAGCTCTCCTGGGCCAATCCGGGGCGATCAGAATGACCGGCACCCCTTCCGCTTTGATCTTCAACAGTTTGGGAAGTAATGGAAGGGGTGGGAACAGGTAGGGCAGCACGAACTGTGACCAAGGAATGGCCAGAGCGTCGACGCCCACTGCGAGAGGATCGCAAGACCTGGAGACGAACTGCGGAACCTTCCTGTTCATTCGAGACGCCGTGAGATCCACGTCCGGAGTCCACCATCGAAGACAAATCTGATGGAAGACTTAAGGATTGCAAGGACCATTCCCCTGCCGCGAGGCCCTCGTGGCTGAGGAAGTCGGCGGCCCAGTTGTCCACGCCGGGGATATGCACCGCAGATATCACCGGAACCGTTGCCTCTGCCCAAAGGAGGATCTTGGATACCTCGGCAAGGGCCAAGGAGCTCCGGGTCCCCCCCCCCCCCCGATGGTTGACACATGCCACAGCCGTGGCGTTGTCTGTCTGGATCCGGACTGGCAGGCCCCTGAGAATCCTTTTCCAGTGGCGGAGGGACAGAAAGATGGCCCGAATCTCGAGGACATTGATTGGCAGAGATGACTCCTGCGTCGACCAACGGCACTGAACCGTCAGGTGTCGAAAAACCGCACCTCAGCCGAGCAGGCTGTCGTCCGTCGTCACCACTTGCCAGTGAACTGGAAGGAAGGACCTGCCCTGGGAGATGAGAGGTGACGTCAGCCACCAGTTGAGAGACCGTTTGACCCGAGAAGAGAGTCGGATCGGCCGATCCAGGGAGAAGACAGACCTGTCCCACTGAGACAGAATGGCTTGCTGAAGGGGTCGCGAATGAAATTGGGCGAAGGGAATCGCTTCCAATGTTGCTACCATCCTCCCCAGAACCTTCATGGCCGATCGGAGGGAGGGAGGCCGAGGACCCTGGAGCAAGCGTATGTCCCAACATAGAGTGGATCTCTTGTCTTTGGGAAGGAAGACTCTGGTCTGACGAGTGTCGAAGAGCATGCCCAGAAAGATGATGCGCTGAGAAGGAATAAGGCAGGACTTCTTCCGGTTGACCAGCCACCCGAAACGGGCTAAGGTGTCGAGAACGTTGGACAGGCTTTCGTGAGCCTGAGAAAAGGACGGAGTCTTGATGAGGATGTCGTCGAGGTATGGAAATAGGACCAGGCCTCTGACTCAAGATGGCCATCAGCGCCGCCATGATCTTCGTGAACACCCTTTGAGCGGTTGTGAGACCGAACGGCAGGGCGACGAACTGAAAATATTCCAGGAGCACTGCAAAGCGCAGGAATTAGTGATGTCCGGGAAATATCGGGACATGGAGGTAGGCGTCCTGGATGTCTATTGAGCACAGAAATTCCTGGGCCTCCATGGAAGCAATTACTGAACAAAGGGATTCCATCCTGAAGTGTCTCAGACGAACACTCCTGTTCAGCAATTTGAGGTCCAGTATGGGGCGAACCTTGCCGTCTTTTTTCGGTACCACAAAAAGGTTCGAGTAGAAACCCGTGAACCGTTCTTTTTCTGAGACGGGAATGATTACCCCGGCTTTGAGAAGAGAAGCGATGGCTGCGAAGAAACTCGGAACTAGAGCGGGATCTCTTGGAGGACGGGATTCGAAGAAACGATCCCGGGGTCGTGAAACGAACTCTATCTTGTATCCCGAGGACACAACTTCCCTGACTCATGCGTCCTCTACTGCGAAAATCCAGACGTCCCTGAAAAAGAGAAGACGGCCGCCCAACCTGGGAGTTGGGCTGGAGTCTAGCCGAGAGTCATGCAGAGGTAGATCTTCCAGTCCTGGGCCTGGAGGATCAACCCTGGGAGTAGCGGGGACGCCAGGACGGAGTGGGCCTAAAGGACACCGCCTTCTTCTCTTGACGTGCCTGTGGCCTCTGCTGCTGCTGGGAAAAGGAGTTTGACGCCATGAAGCGTCGAAAAGGCCGAAAGGATCGAAACTGCCATCTAGGAGGAGGGCGACGAGGCTTAGCCTGGGGGAGAAGAGAACTTGTACCCCCGGTGGCGTCCTTAATGATTTGGTCCAGCTGGGAACCAAAGAGACGAGAGCCCTGGAAGGGCAGACAGGTAAGGGACTTTTTGGAAGATAAGTCCGCCTGCCAGGCCTTGAGCCAAACGGTCCAGCGGATGGCAACAGCATTGCTGGAAGCCTGAGCCGCACAAGACGCGGCATCCAGGGAGGCGGAGACCAGGTATTCACCAGCGTGGGAAATCTGGTTGGCAAGCTCCGTTCGTTGCACGGGAGGCGCCCCGTCCAGGATACCTCGACGGAGATCTTTGGCCCATTTGGATGACACTAAGCTAAACTGAAGAGTATAATGCCAGTCGGTGGGGTGTACACTGCAGAGGAGGAGCTAACTTTTTTATTTGCATAGTGTCAGCCTCCTAGTGGCAGCAGCATACACCCATGGTTCCTGTGTCCCCCAATGAGAGGCGATAAAGAAAAGACATTTGTCCATCCAGTTCAGCCTATATCCCATCAGAATAAATCCCCAGATCTGCGTCCTTCTAAAGAACCTAATAACTGTAAGATACAATATTGTTACGCTCCAGGAAGACATCCAGGACTTTCTTGAACCCCTCGACTGAGTTCGCCATCACCACCTCCTCAGGCAAGGAATTCCACATTCTCACTGCCCTAACAGTAAAGAATCCTCTTCTATGTTGGTGGAAAAACAGTCTCTCCTCCAGACGCAGAGAATGTCCCCTTGTGACCGTCACATTCCTTGGTGTAAACAGATCCTCGCAGAGATATTTGTATTGTCCCCTTATATACTTACCAGATGGTGGCTCGATTCTAACGCATAGGGTATTCTAGAATATGTATGCATGTATGTATACTGTGTGCAGAATTATAAGGCAAGTTGTATTTTGATCACATGATATTTTTTATACATGTTGTCCTACTCCAAGCTGTTCAGGCTTGATAACCAACTACCAATTAACCAAATCAGGTGATGTGCATCTCTGTAATGAGGAGGGGTGTTGTCTAATGACATCAAAACCCTATATACGGTGTGCTTAATTTTTAGGCAACTTCCATTCCTTTGGCAAAATGGGTCAGAAGAGAGATTTGACGGGCTCTGAAACGTCCAAAATTGTGAGATGTCTTGCAGAGGGATGCAGCAGTCTTGAAATTGCAAAACTTTTGAAGCGTGATCACCAAACAATCAAGCGTTTCATGGCAAATAGTCAACAGGGTCGCAAGAAGCGTGTTGGGCAAAAAAGGCGCAAAATAACTGCCCATGAATTGAGGAATATCAAGCGTGAAGCTGCCAAGATGCCATTTGCCACCAGTTTTGCCATATTTCAGAGATACAACGTTACTGGAGTAACAAAAAGCACAAGGTGTGCGATACTCAGGGACATGGCCAAGGAAAGGAAGGCTGAAAAACGACCACCTTTGAACAAGAAACATAAGATAAAACGTCAAGACTAGGCCAAGAAATATCTTAAGACTGACTTTTCAAAGGTTTTATGGACTGATGAAATGAGAGTGACTCTTGATGGGCCAGAGGCTGGATCAGTAAAGGGCAGAGAGCTCCACTCCGACTCAGACGCCAGCAAGGTGGAGGTGGGGTACTGGTATGGGCTGGTATCATCAAAGATGAACTTGTGGGACCTTTTGGGGTTGAGGATGGAGTGAAGATCAACTCCCAGACCTACTGCCAGTTTCTGGAAGACAACTTCTTCAAGCAGTGGTACAGGAAGAAGTCGGTATCGTTCAAGAAAAACATGATTTTCATGCAGGACAATGCTCCATCACATGCCTCCAACTACTCCACAGTGTGGCTGGCCAGTAAAGGTCTAAAAAGAAAAAATAATGACATGGCACCCTTGTTCACCTGATCTGAACCCCATAGAGAACCTGTAGCCCCTCATAAAATGTGAGATCTACAGGGAGGGAAAACAGTAGACCTCTCGGAACAGTGTCTGGGAGGCTGTGTTGGCTGCTGCACGCAATGTTTATCGTAAACAGATCAAGCAACTGTGAGAATCTATGGATGGAAGGCTGTTGAGTGTCATCATAAAGAAAGGTGGCTATATTGGTCACTAATTTTTGGGGGTTTTGTTTTTGCATGTCAGAAATGTTTATTTCTAAATGTTGTGCAATTATATTTGTTTACCTGGTGAAAATAAACAAGTGAGATGGGAATATATTTGGTTTTTATTAAGTTGCCTAATAATTCTGCATAGTAATAGTTACCTGCACAAACAGATATCCTCCTAAGATAACCAAATCTAAAAAAAAAAACCTACTCCAACTTCCAAAAATATTAAGCTTTGATATTTATGAGTCTTGTGGGTTGATTGAGAACATAGTTGTTGATCGAGAACATAGTTGTTGATCAATAATAAAAATAATCCTCTAAAATACAACTTGCCTAATTCTGCACACAGTGTATATAGCAGCCGCAGTGCACAACACGGCCCACGCAGTGCACAACACGGCCCACGCAGTGCACAACACGGCCCACGCAGTGCACAACACGGCCCACGCAGTGCACAACACGGCCCACGCAGTGCACAACACGGCCCACGCAGTGCACAACACGGCCCACGCAGTGCACAACACGGCCCACGCAGTGCACAACACGGCCCACGCAGTGCACAACACGGCCCACGCAGTGCATAACACGGCCCACGCAGTGCACAACACGGCCCACTCAGTATATACTACGTGGGCTGTGTTATATAGCAGCCACGCAGTACGTAACATAGCCCACGTAGTATATAGCAGTGTGGGCACCATATCCCTGTTAAAAAAAATAAATAAATTAAAATAAAAAATAGTTATATACTCACCCTCCAGCGAAGCGGTCCTGATGCGCGCGGCTGCCGCCAGCTTCCGTTCCCAGAGATGCATTGTGAAATTACCAAGATGACTTAGTGGTCTCGCGAGACCGCTAAGTCTTCTGGGTAATTTTGCGATGCATCTCTGGGAACGGAAGCTGGTGGCAGCCACGCGGGCATCGACGGACGACGGAAGGTGAGAATAGCAGGTTTTTTATTTTTTTTATTATTTTTAACATTAGATTTTTTTACTATTGATGCTGCATCAATCAGCGACGCGGGAGTTCCGTGACAGACAGACGGAAGTACCCCTTAAACAAATTATATATATATATATATATATATATATATATATATATATATATATATATATATATATATATATATATATATATATATATTTTATTAAATAATCCTAATTATGCTACTCTTTCTGGGTATTGTAGTTCCCCCATCCCCTTTATTAATTTTGTTGCCCTTCTTTGTACTCGCTCTAGTTCCATTATATGACTGGCGTCGGATGGCTCTTCGTGAGCAGGAGGTTCTGTTACACTTGATTCAATTATAATTTTGAGCGTTCGTGGGTCCTCGAAGCTGGTAAAAATTATGGGGGATGCTTGCATTGCAGGGATCCCCTTCATTGGATGGTTATGTGTTGGTCTGATGAGACTTGGGTGATACCCGGCGAGGCAAGTCAGGGTCACACTATTATGAGATGCAGGGGGGGGGTACCCGACGATGGAAGTCGGGCGCATGGTAACTATGTTTGGGTACCCGACGATAGAAGTCGGGTGCACAGTAACTGTTTGGGTACCAGACGATGGAAGTCGGGCGCACGGTATCTATGTTTGGGTACTTGACAATGGAAGTCGGGTACAGGTTAACAGTGTGGAGGCAACCTCTTCCCTCAATTCAGGGTGCTTCCGAGCCTGGAAAAAATGAGGCTGGAAGGCTGAGAGGGAAGGGGCAATGGCAACTAAACAATCACCAGACCAGGACCGTGGTAGCTTCGAGGGCCCCACCAAGTGTCTTTAATTATTAATAAAAATTGGCTGCTGTGGCCATCCTTATCCAGAAGGCTAATGGTTGTGGCTTGTCCTTTTTTCTGGGTCAGGGGGAGGGAATGCCGGGAGGAAGGGTAGGTGTGTTGGGTTGAAAAGTCATGGGAAATCAACCTTTCCAGAGACATGTGTATCCAGACCTCTTAATGCACCCCATGATCCTTTTTGCCTTGGCAGCCGTTGCCCGCTCCAGGTAAGTTTATCATTAACTAGGATCCCCAAAGTCCTTCCCCATGTCAGATTTACCCAGTGTGGACAGAAAAATAAAATAAGTTATGGCTCTTACAAGAAGGGGAGAAAAACAAAAACACAGAAAATCATCTGGGGGTGAAGGACTCTAGGAAAAAAAAAAATAATTATATTATTATATATATATATATATATATATATATATATATATATATATATATATATGTGTGTGTATGTATGTATGTATGTATGTATGTATGTATGTATGTATGTATGTATATATATATATATATATATATATATATATACACATACATATACATACATATATATACACACACACACACACTAGATTGTGGCCCGATTCTAACGCATCGGGTATTCTAGAATATGCATGTCCCCGTAGTATATGGACAATGATGATTCCAGAATTCGCAGCAGACTGTGCCCGTCGCTGATTGGTCGAGGCAACCTTTATGACATCGTCGCCATGGCAACCATTATGACATCTACGTCGATACTGTGCCCGTCGCTGAATCAGAAACGTGAGATGTCTACGTCCTTTATGACATCATCGTCGCTGTGCCCGTTGCTGGCGGCCTCGACCAATCAGAGAGCCGGGATTTCCAGGACAGACAGACAGACAGACAGACAGAAAGACAAACGGAAAAACCCTTAGACAATTATATATATATATATATATATATATATATATATATATATATATATATATATATATATATATATATATATATATATATATATATATATATATATATTTTTTTTTTTTTTTTTTTTTAAGTCAAAAGAGACTAGCAAAAAACCCTGAAATACATGTGACTTTGTGCCATATTTTCCATATAAAACTGTGTGAAGCTACCACCCTACCCGTTTACTAAGCCTTATTAGACTCAAAATTACATAAGGTTGGTCCTTCTCACTAGCGATTTAGCAATTGATGCTTCATACTTATTATATACTTAAGAGATTCTTCACACTTTATTTTTTTCCTACAGCGTGTTTCTTCTGCGAGTCTCTGCCGTGAAAAAAAAACAAGTTTCATTGTACCAACGAAATCAAAGATTTCTGAAATCACAAGAACATGCTGCTCATTTTTTTTCCTATGCAGTTTAGCAACACTTTCCACCCATTCAAATGAAAAAAAACACTTGTCAAAAATGCACATTTCTAAGCAGCGTTTTTTTCCTGCCAAGAGACACGTTTTTAATGGAGAAATGTCTGCAGCAAGTCCTTAATGTGTGCACATGCCCTTAAGGTAGTAGAAATCCGTTCCCCATGTACTGACCTCCAGGCACATCACAGCCTTATGCTTTATACACAATCTAATGAGAAGAGGCAGAGATAGAGGACGGGGAGAGTAGACACTGGCCAAACTGCAGTCACATCTCACAGCTCTGCATCACAATGTGGTCCATCTCGGATCTCTTTATCCCTACTTCACCCATTTTTCCTGCTTCCAACACAATACATTTAAATAGACGACTGTTCACTTGGGACCCAATATATCCCACCCTTTGAGAATGGCAAGTGCCATTGCCATAAGATAATAAAGGTTACCCTTAGACAATGGTGTTAATGTTATGCCTGATGAGCATGGATGTGACATTAACATCTCTCTCACCATCTGTTTTTTTCCTGCTTCCAATATACGGTACTTGTCAGCTCACTTATTGTTCATGGGAGAGGAAGTTAGTGTATGATACAAAGAAGCTACAGCTTAGTTAGGGTACCAGAAGGACATTTCTGCCAGATGAGGAAAGGTAGAGTGAAATAGCGGCTCTCACTTATAGAAAATGCTTGTTGGTTACAAGCCCTCAAAAGGTGAATGGGAAAGTTGGCAAAATGAGTCTGGTCAGTGCTTATAAGCAATGGGTAAAGACTAGAGCTGTTAAGAAGGATAGTACCACCTGCAGGTCATTCTTAGGAATGACATCCTATAGAGGTACATAAATTTATTTTTATCATTTCGGTTAAAACGAGACAGACTCTCTGTTTTGGGGCGGCCTGTGGACATGTCTTTCCTTGGTTTCTCTGGCTTAGAGCAGGAAGATAAGATTCTGCCTACAGTCCGGCCACGGAGCACGGGCATCTCATTAACTGCAACCTTTTAACATTGCTTACACAAGACGGATTTCTTCACCCCAGATATCATTTTAATCAGTGTAACACTGCCAACCTAACAGTGTCTGTAGTTTACTTGGCAAAATCCTGCTGACAGGTTCGCTTTAAGGAGGATAATTGTCCTACTCTACATTAAAGGTGGGAGTTATATTTTGGATAAATGGAGCCCTAATTTCTTTACTGGACATGGTAACAGCTGTTTAGGAGGAACACAGCTCCATCATCCTTCGCCAAGAGAAAGCATCTCTTGAGGATTAGAATGCATGGACATTATACAAAATGGTTGCTTCTTATGCCCCTTCTACAAAACAGAACAGATACCTCTGACAGAGGGTCTTATAACGGACATTCTGGGTCCACTGGAGTAAATCTACTAAATCTCTGGCATGTATTAATACATTTTCCCTCATTTTCAGACACAAAGTAAACTAAGGCTATGTTCACATGCAGAATTTTATAGTACCAGCAAAGCTATGAAATTTCAGAAATCTCATGCACATGCATGTTTTGTAAACTGTTTGCTTTCTATGGATGGTATAAAAATGCTGCAATGAGAAAAACTGCATTTTTTGCAACAGTTTGGTCAATAAAACTATCTTTATTATCCTATTAAGAACATACAACATATATTTACATCGTATATCTTCCCTGCCTTTGATGCGGGTTCACATGATTAGCCCACATCTTTCTCAGCACGATATCTGATTAAATCAGCTGTCAAGTGCCTTTAAACAGCCATGGGTGGATCTGAGCTCCACCAGTGGCTGTTAGTCAGTTAAATCCCGCTGTCAATCTCTGACAGCAGGATTTAATAAATGTCATCCTAAAGCACTTCATTAATACCACCCATCGGCGCCTCTAACATGATCTCAGGAGGCTGATGGGTTATGACAGCAGAGGGTCTGCATTAGACCCCTGTGCCTGTCATTACCATACTCCTGTGATTATGATTTCTGCTATTACTGTTATGTATAGCATAGGTGATAGGAGACTTGAAGCTGCCATTGTCCAAAGAGGACTATTAACCCCTCTGTGACCTTAGACGTACTATCCCGTCGAGGTGCCCTGGGCTTATCTGATCCTGGACGGGGGGAGCGCGGCCGATCGCGGCCGGGTGTCAGCTGCTTATCGCAGCTGACATCCGGCACTATGTGCCAGGAGCGGTCACGGACCGCCCCCGGCACATTAACCCCTGGCACACCGCGATCAAAGATGATCGCGATGTGCCGGCGGTGCAGGGAAGCACCGCGCAGGGAGGGGGCTCCCTGCGGGCTTCCCTGAGCCCCCCGCAGCAACGCGATGTGATCGCGTTGCTGCGAGGGTCTCCTCACCTCCCTCCCTGCTCGAGCCCCGGATCCAAGATGGCCGCGGATCCGGGTCCTGCAGGGAGGGAGGTGGCTTCACAGAGCCTGCTCAGAGCAGGCACTGTGAAGGCTGCAGCGCTGCATGTCAGATCAGTGATCTGACAGAGTGCTGTGCAAACTGTCAGATCACTGATCTGTGATGTCCCCCCCTGGGACAAAGTAAAAAAGTTAAAAAAAATTTTTCCAAATGTGTAAAAAAAATAAAAAAAAATATTCCAAAATAATGAAAAAAAAAAAAATATATTATTCCCATAAATACATTTCTTCATCTAAATAAAAAAAAAAAACCAATAAAAGTACACATATTTAGTATCGCCGCGTCCGTAACGACCCGACCTATAAAACTGTCCCACTAGTTAACCCCTTCAGTAAACACCGTAAGAAAAAAAAAAAAAAAAACGAGGCAAAAAACAACGCTTTATTATCATACCGCCGAACAAAAAGTGGAATAACACGCGATCAAAAGGACAGATATAAATAACCATGGTACCGCTGAAAGCGTCATATTGTCCCGCAAAAAAAGAGCCGCCAAACAGCATCATCAGCAAAAAAATAAAAAAGTTATAGTCCTGAGAATAAAGCGATGCAAAAATAATTATTTTTTCTGTAAAATAGTTTTTATCGTATAAAAGCACCAAACCATAAAAAAATGATATAAATGAGGTATCGCTGTAATCGTACTGACCCGAAGAATAAAACTGATTTATCAATTTTACCAAACGCGGAACGGTATAAACGCCTCCCCCAATAGAAATTCATGAATAGCTGGCTTTTGGTCATTCTTCCTCACAAAAATCGGAATAAAAAGCGATAAAAAAATGTCACGTGCCCAAAAATGTTTTCAATAAAAACGTCAACTCGTCCCGCAAAAAACAAGACCTCACATGACTCTGTGGACC
The DNA here is from genome assembly GCF_032444005.1 of Ranitomeya imitator. Classification (NCBI taxonomy): domain Eukaryota; kingdom Metazoa; phylum Chordata; class Amphibia; order Anura; family Dendrobatidae; genus Ranitomeya; species Ranitomeya imitator. The sequence goes on from NC_091282.1 coordinate 338,792,048, forward strand.
AAAATATGGAAAAATTATAGCTCTCAAAATGTGGTATTGCAAAAAATATTTTTTGCAATAAAAAGGGTCTTTCAGTGTGTGACGGCTGCCAATCATAAAAATCCGCTAAAAAACTCGCTATAAAAGTAAATCAAACCCCCCTTCATCACCCCCTTAGTTAGGGAAAAATAAAAAAAAAATGTATTTATTTCCATTTTCCCATTACGGCTAGGGTTAGGGCTAGGATTAGGGTTAGGGTTAGGGCTAGGGTTAGGGCTAGGGTTAGGGCTAGGGCTAGGGTTAGGGCTAGGGTTAGGGCTAGGGTTAGGGTTAGGGCTAGGGTTAGGGCTAGGGTTAGGGCTAGGGTTAGGGCTAGGGTTAGGGCTAGGGTTAGGGCTAGGGTTAGGGTTGGGGCTACAGTTAGGGTTGGGGCTAAAGTTAGGGTTAGGGTTTAGATTACATTTACAGTTGGGAATAGGGTTGGGATTAGGGTTAGGGGTGTGTCAGGGTTAGAGGTGTGGTTAGGGTTACCGTTGGAATTAGGGTTAGGGGTGTGTTTAGATTAGGGTTTCAGTTATAATTGGGGGGTTTCCACTGTTTCGGCACATCAGGGGCTCTCCAAACACGACATGGCGTCCGATCTCAATTCCAGCCAATTCTGCGTTGAAAAAGTAAAACAGTGCTCCTTCCCTTCCGAGCTCTCCTGTGTGCCCAAACAGGGGTTTACCCCAACATATGGGGTACCAGCATACTCAGGACAAATTGGACAACAACTTTTGTGGACCAATTTCTCCTGTTACCCTTGGGAAAATACAAAACTGGGGGCTAAAAAATAATTTTTGTGGGAAAACAAAAAGATTTTTTATTTTCACGGCTCTGCGTTATAAACTGTAGTGAAACACTTGGGGGTTCAAAGTTCTCACAACACATCTAGATAAGTTCATTGAGGGGTCTAGTTTCCAATATGGGGTCACTTGTGGGGGGTTTCTACTGTTTAGGTACATTAGGGGCTCTGCAAACGCAATGTGACGCCTGCAGACCAATCCATCTAAGTCTGCATTCCAAATGATGCTCCTTCCCTTCCGAGCCCTCCCATGCGCCCAAACGGTGGTTCCCCCCACATATGGGGTATCAGCGTACTCAGGACAAATTGGACAACAACATTTAGGGTCCAATTTCTCCTGCTAACCTTGGAAAAATACAAAACTGGGGGCTAAAATATAATTTTTGTGGAAAAAAAAATATTTTTTATTTGCATGGCTCTACGTTATAAACTGTAGTGAAATACTTGGGGGTTCAAAGCTCTCACAACACATCAAGATGAGTTCCTTAGGGGGTCTACTTTCCAAAATGGTGTCACTTGTGGGGGGTTTCTACTGTTTAGGTACATTAGGGGCTCTGCAAACGCAATGTGACGCCTGCAGACCATTCCATCTAAGTCTGCATTCCAAATGGCGCTCCTTCCCTTCCGAACCCTCCCATGCGCCCAAACGGTGGTTCCCCCCCACATATGGGGTATCAGCGTACTCAGGACAAATTGGACAACAACTTTTGGGGTCCAATTTCTCCTGTTACCCTAGGGAAAATACAAAACTGGGGGCTAAAAAATAATTTTTGTGGGAAAAAAATTTTGTTTTATTTTTATGGCTCTGCATTATAAACTTCTGTGAAGCCCTTGGTGGGTCAAAGTGCTCACCACACATCCAGATAAGTTCCTTAGGGGGTCTACTTTCCAAAATGGTGTCACTTGTGGGGGGTTTCAATGTTTAGGCACATCAGTGGCTCTCCAAACGCAACATGGCGTCCCATCTCAATTCCTGTCAATTTTGCATTGAAAAGTCAAACGGCGCTCCTTCCCTTCCGAGCTCTCCCATGCGCCCAAACAGTGGTTTACTGCCACATATGGGGTATCAGCGTACTCGGGACAAATTGGACAACAACTTTTGAGGTCCAATTTCTTCTCTTACCCTTGGAAAAATAAAAAATTGGGGGCAAAAATATAATTTTTGTGAAAAAATATGATTTTTTATTTTTACGGTTCTGCATTATAAACTTCTGTGAAGCACTTGGTGGGTCAAAGTGCTCACCACACCTCTAGATAAGTTCCTTAGGGGGTCTACTTTCCAAAATGGTGTCACTTGTGGGGGGTTTCAATGTTTAGGCACATCAGTGGCTCTCCAAACGCAACATGGCGTCCCATCTCAATTTCTGTCAATTTTGCATTGAAAAGTCAAACTGCGCTCCTTCCCTTCCGAGCTCTCCCATGCGCCCAAACAGTGGTTTACTGCCACATATGGGGTATCAGCGTACTCAGGACAAATTGGACAACAACCTTTGAGGTCCAATTTCTTCTCTTACCCTTGGAAAAATAAAAAATTGGGGGCAAAAATATAATTTTTGTGAAAAAATATGATTTTTTATTTTTACGGTTCTGCATTATAAACTTCTGTGAAGCACTTGGTGGGTCAAAGTGCTCACCACACCTCTAGATAAGTTCCTTAGGGGGTCTACTTTCCAAAATGGTGTCACTTGTGGGGGGTTTCAATGTTTAGGCACATCAGTGGCTCTCCAAACGCAACATGGCGTCCCATCTCAATTCCTGTCAATTTTGCATTGAAAAGTCAAATAGCGCTCCTTCCCTTCCGAGCTCTCCCATGCGCCCAAACAGTGGTTTACTGCCACATATGGGGTATCAGCGTACTCAGGACAAATTGGACAACAACTTTTTGGGTCCAATTTCTCCTGTTACCCTTGGTAAAATAAAACAAATTGGAGCTGAAGTAAATTTTTTGTGTAAAAAAGTTAAATGTTCATTTTTATTTAAACATTCCAAAAATTCCTATTAAACACCTGAAGGGTTAATAAACTTCTTGAATGTGGTTTTGAGCACCTTGAGGGGTGCAGTTTTTAGAATGGTGTCACACTTGGGCATTTTCTATCATATAGACCCCTCAAAATGACTTCAAATGAGACGTGGGCCCTAAAAAAAAATGGTGTTGTAAAAATGAGAAATTGCTGGTCAACTTTTAACCCTTATAACTCCCTAACAAAAAAAAAAATTGGTTCCAAAATTATGCTGATGTAAAGGAGACATGTGGGAAATGTTACTTATTAAGTATTTTGTGTGACATATCTCTGTGATTTAATTGCATAAAAATTCAAAGTTTGAAAATTGCGAAATTTTCAAAATTTTCGCCAAATTTCCGTTTTTTTCACAAATAAACGCAGGTACTATCAAAGAAATTTTACCACTATCATGAAGTACAATATGTCACGAGAAAACAATGTCAGAATCACCAGGATCCGTTGAAGCGTTTCGGAGTTATAACCTCATAAAGGGACAGTGGTCAGAATTGTAAAAATTGGCCTGGTCATTAACGTGCAAACCACCCTTGGGGGTAAAGGGGTTAAATAAGGTAAACAAGGGAAAAAAAAAAAAAAGTTCAAACTTCCCCCTTTTTGCCCCATTTAAAATAAAAAAAATAAAAAAAAATAATAAAAAAAAAACAACATTTTTGTATTGTTGCATTCAGAAGTGTCAGATCGAAATATAAAATTAATACAACTGGTAAACAGCGTAAAGCGAGAAAAAAAAAAATCAAAGCCAGAATTATGTTTTTTGTGGCTGCCATAACATTGCAATGAAAGGCAATCAAAATGTTGCATCCAGCCTAATATGTTATCAATAAATACATCAGGTCAGGGACCAAAAAAATAAGCCCCAGATCCTGAAAAATGGAAGCACTACAGGTCTCCGAAAATGGCGACAAATGCAAAAATTTGTTTTTCATACAAATTTCACATTTTTTTTTCACCACTAAAATAAAAATATACCTGTTTGGCATCTGCATAGTCGTACTGACTTGAGGATTCATATTGGCAATTTTACCATATAGTGAACATGGTAAATTTAAAAAAAATCCTCAATTTTGGAATTGCATTTTCCAGTACATTATAAGGTAAAATCAATGGTGTTAGTCAAAAGTGCAACTCATCCCGCAAGAACTCATACAGCTATATTGATGGAAATATAACAAAGTAATGGCAATGGCATGAAGCAAAAAATGTGACAAAACACACGTCAAAAACGAAAAGTCCCTCACCTCCTTCCCGCACCTGATCTGTCACCAGCCGGCCCTCTGCCTTGTGTTCATGTATTCATGTATTGAATAAAGAACATCACCTTCAAGCAACATCGGGGTGAGTGCCGCCTCTTTCTTTTCTCTATGCAAGTGGATTGTCAGTACACTTCTGTTTATGGTTGTGCACCACCCTTTAATTGCTGTTACAAACTACGTGCCTACTCACGTCCTGAATTGGATCCAGCATGGTTAATGAAAACGTCTGATATTTTGCCGCTCTAGTGCCGTCCTTTTCTGTTATATTTTACACGTCAAAAACGTGTTTTGAACATAGCATTTTTACTGCCAAAAGAGCAGGTTTTGGCTGCAGGGGAAAAAAGCAGCAAAAATGCTGTGTGTGTGAACATAGTCTAAGTCCCGTCTGCATGAGTAAGAGATCTTGAAATCAGGGAATTGAGAATAGAAAGAAACAGCATTTGATAAAACTGAAATAAGCCTTGACATTTTAGGCCAGTCAACCATTATAAAAGAGTATTAGAATGCATATTGGATAAAAAAGTAGACTAGCATGTCGTCTGCCACCCAGTACCCCCACAGGCATGGTGATAAAATACTTACTAGAACAATGTAGCTTCACTGGTGGAAGGCAGAGCTCTTTGGCAATATCAGTATTCTTGATGGTCATTGCCTCATCAACCTATGAAAGGATACAATATTACTGACAAGAACATTAGCAAATTTGTTTTCCTTCATTACATTCACTAATAAGATGTGACTATTAGGGATGAGCAAATAACTCCTTATCCGAATAGCTGCATCGGGAACCCGGATACCTGGAGTGCTCCCAACTAACAGGGTCTCCATGCATGTGTTGTGACAGTCACACAGCCGTGACACAAGCAGCTGCGGCGCCAAACACCTGATTATCGGGAGCGCTCCAGGTATCCGTCGATGCAGCTATTCGGATAAGGAGTTATCCGAAGTTATTCGCTCATCCCTAGTGACTATCCAAGGAGGGAGGGGAGTGGACAGCCCTAAACCATACAAAAGGAAAATGTAAAATAAGCCAATAATTTTTACCGTTTTGCCCTTCACCCATTCTGTAGCCAGAGAGCTGGAAGCAATTGCAGAACCACAGCCAAATGTTTTGAATCTGGCATCAACAATTTTCCCATTTGCATCCACTTCAATCTGCAAGATGACGAACACAAGTTATCTCTTCTGAAAAGTAACAACGTTGAAAAGTAATACGCACCAATTAAAACCAACTAATTCAGGTAAAAAAAAAAACCCTCACTCAGATCCATCGGTAAAATTAAAAAGGTTTTAAAAGTAAAAATTGTAGAAAACAATAACGTTATACATTTGTACTGACCCACAAAATGAAAGGTAACCCAAATATTGCAGACAGGTGCAGCCTAAAAATTATACACAAGTACAATCATAAAGTGACACTAATATCTAATAAATAAAGCTGAATGTGCGTGTATGCGCGCGCGTGTGTGCGTACGCGCGTGCATGCGTGTGCGTGCATGCGTGTGTATGTGCACGCGTGTGTATGTGCACGCGTGTATGCGCATGCGTGTGTGTCCGGGATTGGCATCTGCACCGTCGCAGCTACAGCCACAGAATTTTGCACAGTCACACGTCTGGACCCCGAGAGCGTCATAGGCTATGTTGTGAGGCGAAATTTTAACCCTGCGCGTTCCAATTCACCAAACAATTTTGCCCCTATCTACACTTGGGGAAAAAGTGAAAGGAAAGTGTTGGAGGCAAATTGACAACTGCCAGATGTGAACAAGGGGGACTTAAAAGAGTGAGAGCGATGGCGCCAAAGAGTATATACCATACAGTTGCTAAGATGGGGCCCCGACATGGGATACTCACCACACACGGGGATATGAACACACACACAAAATGCGCCACACACTACCACATGCTTGAACACATACCACCCTCAGCATACAGCAAACCAGGGATTCAAGCTTCAGGAGGCTAATTTGCATATTCCAGGTGCCTTCTGGGAGAAGCGAAGTCTCCCTAAGCTAGAAGATCGTTGGGTACAGCCGGGACCAGCTGCTTCGAAAGCATCACCAAACCAGGGATTCAAGCTTCAGGAGGCTAATTTGCATATTCCAGGTGCCTTCTGGGAGAAGCGAAGTCTGGGAGAAGCGAAGTCTCCCTAAGCTAGAAGATCGTTGGGTACAGCCGGGACCAGCTGCTTCGAAAGCATCACCAAACCAGGGATTCAAGCTTCAGGAGGCTAATTTGCATATTCCAGGTGCCTTCTGGGAGAAGCGAAGTCTCCCTAAGCTAGAAGATCGTTGGGTACAGCCGGGACCAGCTGCTTCGAAAGCATCACCAAACCAGGGATTCAAGCTTCAGGAGGCTAATTTGCATATTCCAGGTGCCTTCTGGGAGAAGCGAAGTCTCCCTAAGCTAGAAGATCGTTGGGTACAGCCGGGACCAGCTGCTTCGAAAGCATCACCAAACCAGGGATTCAAGCTTCAGGAGGCTAATTTGCATATTCCAGGTGCCTTCTGGGAGAAGCGAAGTCTGGGAGAAGCGAAGTCTCCCTAAGCTAGAAGATCGTTGGGTACAGCCGGGACCAGCTGCTTCGAAAGCATCACCAAACCAGGGATTCAAGCTTCAGGAGGCTAATTTGCATATTCCAGGTGCCTTCTGGGAGAAGCGAAGTCTCCCTAAGCTAGAAGATCGTTGGGTACAGCCGGGACCAGCTGCTTCGAAAGCATCACCAAACCAGGGATTCAAGCTTCAGGAGGCTAATTTGCATATTCCAGGTGCCTTCTGGGAGAAGCGAAGTCTCCCTAAGCTAGAAGATCGTTGGGTACAGCCGGGACCAGCTGCTTCGAAAGCATCACCAAACCAGGGATTCAAGCTTCAGGAGGCTAATTTGCATATTCCAGGTGCCTTCTGGGAGAAGCGAAGTCTCCCTAAGCTAGAAGATCGTTGGGTACAGCCGGGACCAGCTGCTTCGAAAGCATCACCAAACCAGGGATTCAAGCTTCAGGAGGCTAATTTGCATACTCCAGGTGCCTTCTGGGAGAAGCGAAGTCTCCCTAAGCTAGAAGATCGTTGGGTACAGCCGGGACCAGCTGCTTCGAAAGCATCACCAAACCAGGGATTCAAGCTTCAGGAGGCTAATTTGCATATTCCAGGTGCCTTCTGGGAGAAGCGAAGTCTGGGAGAAGCGAAGTCTCCCTAAGCTAGAAGATCGTTGGGTACAGCCGGGACCAGCTGCTTCGAAAGCATCACCAAACCAGGGATTCAAGCTTCAGGAGGCTAATTTGCATATTCCAGGTGCCTTCTGGGAGAAGCGAAGTCTCCCTAAGCTAGAAGATCGTTGGGTACAGCCGGGACCAGCTGCTTCGAAAGCATCACCAAACCAGGGATTCAAGCTTCAGGAGGCTAATTTGCATATTCCAGGTGCCTTCTGGGAGAAGCGAAGTCTGGGAGAAGCGAAGTCTCCCTAAGCTAGAAGATCGTTGGGTACAGCCGGGACCAGCTGCTTCGAAAGCATCACCAAACCAGGGATTCAAGCTTCAGGAGGCTAATTTGCATATTCCAGGTGCCTTCTGGGAGAAGCGAAGTCTCCCTAAGCTAGAAGATCGTTGGGTACAGCCGGGACCAGCTGCTTCGAAAGCATCACCAAACCAGGGATTCAAGCTTCAGGAGGCTAATTTGCATATTCCAGGTGCCTTCTGGGAGAAGCGAAGTCTCCCTAAGCTAGAAGATCGTTGGGTACAGCCGGGACCAGCTGCTTCGAAAGCATCACCAAACCAGGGATTCAAGCTTCAGGAGGCTAATTTGCATATTCCAGGTGCCTTCTGGGAGAAGCGAAGTCTCCCTAAGCTAGAAGATCGTTGGGTACAGCCGGGACCAGCTGCTTCGAAAGCATCACCAAACCAGGGATTCAAGCTTCAGGAGGCTAATTTGCATATTCCAGGTGCCTTCTGGGAGAAGCGAAGTCTCCCTAAGCTAGAAGATCGTTGGGTACAGCCGGGACCAGCTGCTTCGAAAGCATCACCAAACCAGGGATTCAAGCTTCAGGAGGCTAATTTGCATATTCCAGGTGCCTTCTGGGAGAAGCGAAGTCTGGGAGAAGCGAAGTCTCCCTAAGCTAGAAGATCGTTGGGTACAGCCGGGACCAGCTGCTTCGAAAGCATCACCAAACCAGGGATTCAAGCTTCAGGAGGCTAATTTGCATATTCCAGGTGCCTTCTGGGAGAAGCGAAGTCTCCCTAAGCTAGAAGATCGTTGGGTACAGCCGGGACCAGCTGCTTCGAAAGCATCACCAAACCAGGGATTCAAGCTTCAGGAGGCTAATTTGCATATTCCAGGTGCCTTCTGGGAGAAGCGAAGTCTGGGAGAAGCGAAGTCTCCCTAAGCTAGAAGATCGTTGGGTACAGCCGGGACCAGCTGCTTCGAAAGCATCACCAAACCAGGGATTCAAGCTTCAGGAGGCTAATTTGCATATTCCAGGTGCCTTCTGGGAGAAGCGAAGTCTCCCTAAGCTAGAAGATCGTTGGGTACAGCCGGGACCAGCTGCTTCGAAAGCATCACCAAACCAGGGATTCAAGCTTCAGGAGGCTAATTTGCATATTCCAGGTGCCTTCTGGGAGAAGCGAAGTCTCCCTAAGCTAGAGGATCGTTGGGTACAGCCGGGACCAGCTGCTTCGAAAGCATCACCAAACCAGGGATTCAAGCTTCAGGAGGCTAATTTGCATATTCCAGGTGCCTTCTGGGAGAAGCGAAGTCTCCCTAAGCTAGAAGATCGTTGGGTACAGCCGGGACCAGCTGCTTCGAAAGCATCACCAAACCAGGGATTCAAGCTTCAGGAGGCTAATTTGCATATTCCAGGTGCCTTCTGGGAGAAGCGAAGTCTCCCTAAGCTAGAAGATCGTTGGGTACAGCCGGGACCAGCTGCTTCGAAAGCATCACCAAACCAGGGATTCAAGCTTCAGGAGGCTAATTTGCATATTCCAGGTGCCTTCTGGGAGAAGCGAAGTCTCCCTAAGCTAGAAGATCGTTGGGTACAGCCGGGACCAGCTGCTTCGAAAGCATCACCAAACCAGGGATTCAAGCTTCAGGAGGCTAATTTGCATATTCCAGGTGCCTTCTGGGAGAAGCGAAGTCTCCCTAAGCTAGAAGATCGTTGGGTACAGCCGGGACCAGCTGCTTCGAAAGCATCACCAAACCAGGGATTCAAGCTTCAGGAGGCTAATTTGCATATTCCAGGTGCCTTCTGGGAGAAGCGAAGTCTCCCTAAGCTAGAAGATCGTTGGGTACAGCCGGGACCAGCTGCTTCGAAAGCATCACCAAACCAGGGATTCAAGCTTCAGGAGGCTAATTTGCATATTCCAGGTGCCTTCTGGGAGAAGCGAAGTCTCCCTAAGCTAGAAGATCGTTGGGTACAGCCGGGACCAGCTGCTTCGAAAGCATCACCAAACCAGGGATTCAAGCTTCAGGAGGCTAATTTGCATATTCCAGGTGCCTTCTGGGAGAAGCGAAGTCTCCCTAAGCTAGAAGATCGTTGGGTACAGCCGGGACCAGCTGCTTCGAAAGCATCACCAAACCAGGGATTCAAGCTTCAGGAGGCTAATTTGCATATTCCAGGTGCCTTCTGGGAGAAGCGAAGTCTCCCTAAGCTAGAAGATCGTTGGGTACAGCCGGGACCAGCTGCTTCGAAAGCATCACCAAACCAGGGATTCAAGCTTCAGGAGGCTAATTTGCATATTCCAGGTGCCTTCTGGGAGAAGCGAAGTCTCCCTAAGCTAGAAGATCGTTGGGTACAGCCGGGACCAGCTGCTTCGAAAGCATCACCAAACCAGGGATTCAAGCTTCAGGAGGCTAATTTGCATATTCCAGGTGCCTTCTGGGAGAAGCGAAGTCTCCCTAAGCTAGAAGATCGTTGGGTACAGCCGGGACCAGCTGCTTCGAAAGCATCACCAAACCAGGGATTCAAGCTTCAGGAGGCTAATTTGCATATTCCAGGTGCCTTCTGGGAGAAGCGAAGTCTCCCTAAGCTAGAAGATCGTTGGGTACAGCCGGGACCAGCTGCTTCGAAAGCATCACCAAACCAGGGATTCAAGCTTCAGGAGGCTAATTTGCATATTCCAGGTGCCTTCTGGGAGAAGCGAAGTCTCCCTAAGCTAGAAGATCGTTGGGTACAGCCGGGACCAGCTGCTTCGAAAGCATCACCAAACCAGGGATTCAAGCTTCAGGAGGCTAATTTGCATATTCCAGGTGCCTTCTGGGAGAAGCGAAGTCTCCCTAAGCTAGAAGATCGTTGGGTACAGCCGGGACCAGCTGCTTCGAAAGCATCACCAAACCAGGGATTCAAGCTTCAGGAGGCTAATTTGCATATTCCAGGTGCCTTCTGGGAGAAGCGAAGTCTCCCTAAGCTAGAAGATCGTTGGGTACAGCCGGGACCAGCTGCTTCGAAAGCATCACCAAACCAGGGATTCAAGCTTCAGGAGGCTAATTTGCATATTCCAGGTGCCTTCTGGGAGAAGCGAAGTCTCCCTAAGCTAGAAGATCGTTGGGTACAGCCGGGACCAGCTGCTTCGAAAGCATCACCAAACCAGGGATTCAAGCTTCAGGAGGCTAATTTGCATATTCCAGGTGCCTTCTGGGAGAAGCGAAGTCTCCCTAAGCTAGAAGATCGTTGGGTACAGCCGGGACCAGCTGCTTCGAAAGCATCACCAAACCAGGGATTCAAGCTTCAGGAGGCTAATTTGCATATTCCAGGTGCCTTCTGGGAGAAGCGAAGTCTCCCTAAGCTAGAAGATCGTTGGGTACAGCCGGGACCAGCTGCTTCGAAAGCATCACCAAACCAGGGATTCAAGCTTCAGGAGGCTAATTTGCATATTCCAGGTGCCTTCTGGGAGAAGCGAAGTCTCCCTAAGCTAGAAGATCGTTGGGTACAGCCGGGACCAGCTGCTTCGAAAGCATCACCAAACCAGGGATTCAAGCTTCAGGAGGCTAATTTGCATATTCCAGGTGCCTTCTGGGAGAAGCGAAGTCTCCCTAAGCTAGAAGATCGTTGGGTACAGCCGGGACCAGCTGCTTCGAAAGCATCACCAAACCAGGGATTCAAGCTTCAGGAGGCTAATTTGCATATTCCAGGTGCCTTCTGGGAGAAGCGAAGTCTCCCTAAGCTAGAAGATCGTTGGGTACAGCCGGGACCAGCTGCTTCGAAAGCATCACCAAACCAGGGATTCAAGCTTCAGGAGGCTAATTTGCATATTCCAGGTGCCTTCTGGGAGAAGCGAAGTCTCCCTAAGCTAGAAGATCGTTGGGTACAGCCGGGACCAGCTGCTTCGAAAGCATCACCAAACCAGGGATTCAAGCTTCAGGAGGCTAATTTGCATATTCCAGGTGCCTTCTGGGAGAAGCGAAGTCTCCCTAAGCTAGAAGATCGTTGGGTACAGCCGGGACCAGCTGCTTCGAAAGCATCACCAAACCAGGGATTCAAGCTTCAGGAGGCTAATTTGCATATTCCAGGTGCCTTCTGGGAGAAGCGAAGTCTCCCTAAGCTAGAAGATCGTTGGGTACAGCCGGGACCAGCTGCTTCGAAAGCATCACCAAACCAGGGATTCAAGCTTCAGGAGGCTAATTTGCATATTCCAGGTGCCTTCTGGGAGAAGCGAAGTCTCCCTAAGCTAGAAGATCGTTGGGTACAGCCGGGACCAGCTGCTTCGAAAGCATCACCAAACCAGGGATTCAAGCTTCAGGAGGCTAATTTGCATATTCCAGGTGCCTTCTGGGAGAAGCGAAGTCTCCCTAAGCTAGAAGATCGTTGGGTACAGCCGGGACCAGCTGCTTCGAAAGCATCACCAAACCAGGGATTCAAGCTTCAGGAGGCTAATTTGCATATTCCAGGTGCCTTCTGGGAGAAGCGAAGTCTCCCTAAGCTAGAAGATCGTTGGGTACAGCCGGGACCAGCTGCTTCGAAAGCATCACCAAACCAGGGATTCAAGCTTCAGGAGGCTAATTTGCATATTCCAGGTGCCTTCTGGGAGAAGCGAAGTCTCCCTAAGCTAGAAGATCGTTGGGTACAGCCGGGACCAGCTGCTTCGAAAGCATCACCAAACCAGGGATTCAAGCTTCAGGAGGCTAATTTGCATATTCCAGGTGCCTTCTGGGAGAAGCGAAGTCTCCCTAAGCTAGAAGATCGTTGGGTACAGCCGGGACCAGCTGCTTCGAAAGCATCACCAAACCAGGGATTCAAGCTTCAGGAGGCTAATTTGCATATTCCAGGTGCCTTCTGGGAGAAGCGAAGTCTCCCTAAGCTAGAAGATCGTTGGGTACAGCCGGGACCAGCTGCTTCGAAAGCATCACCAAACCAGGGATTCAAGCTTCAGGAGGCTAATTTGCATATTCCAGGTGCCTTCTGGGAGAAGCGAAGTCTCCCTAAGCTAGAAGATCGTTGGGTACAGCCGGGACCAGCTGCTTCGAAAGCATCACCAAACCGCGCGCCTTACGGCGCGCGAATTTTTGCCTGTAGGACATTATTGCAAGAGAGCTTGGCTGAGTGAGTAGATTACACAAGAAGGAAAACACACAGCAAGTCAGCAGGATCTAGGAGCAACATGGCAGATGTGACAACCTACATGGTGAGCTGCAGCATGTGCTACATGTTCACAGATCGACCAGAAGAAGAATCCAATTTCACCTGTCAGAAGTGTAGACTAGTGGCCCTTTTAGAAGAAAAGGTGCGGGGTCTGGAAGAAAGAATAGCAACTTTGAAACTCATCAAAGAGAATGAAGACTTTCTAGACAGAACAGAAGCATCTCTACTGGTCACAGAAGGTGCAAAAAGTGTCAGAGAACCTCCAAAAGCAGATGAGTGGAAGCATGTGACCAAAAGAAGCAAGAAGACCATGGAGAAATCACCAACCACACAACTGAAGAACCGATATCAAATCTTTGTAGAGGATGAAGATGGCACACCTAAGAATGAAGCAATACCAGCAAGCAAAAAAGAAAAGGGCACACAGCAACAAGTGACAGCAAAAAGTACAGCCAAGAAGCAACGAAGAGTGGTGGTGGTGGGAGACTCACTACTGAGAGGCACCGAAGCAGCCATCTGCAGACCGGACATAACTGCAAGAGAAGTATGCTGCCTTCCAGGTGCGATGATCAAGGATGTGACCGATAGGATACCAAAGCTCTTCAGCTCCAAGGACGTCCACCCATTTCTTCTGATACATATTGGCACCAATGACACGGCAAGGAAGGACCTACCGACAATCTGCAAGGACTTTGAAGAGTTGGGGAAGAAAGTAAAGGAACTGGATGCACAGGTAGTTTTTTCTTCTATCCTTCCAGTAGACGGGCATGGCACCAGGAGATGGAACAGGATCCTTGATGCAAACAACTGGCTAAGACGATGGTGCAGACAACAAGGATTTGGATTCCTGGACCACGGTGTGAATTACTGGTATGATGGACTCCTCGCCAGAGACGGACTACACCTCAACAAACCTGGGAAACACACATTCGCCAGAAGACTCGCTACACTCATCAGGAGGGCGTTAAACTAGAAGAAGAGGGGACGGGAAGAAAAACATTAGACTCGAACAAAGACGACCCAGGAAAACATACTCAGAAGGGAGGTAAGAACATTTCTAAAACAATCCACAGTGAGGAGATTGGAACAAAACAAAATCCTCTAAACTGCATGCTCGCAAACGCCAGAAGCCTGACAAACAAGATGGAAGAACTAGAAGCAGAAATATCTACAGGTAACTTTGACATAGTGGGAATAACCGAGACATGGTTAGATGAAAGCTATGACTGGGCAGTTAACTTACAGGGTTACAGTCTGTTTAGAAAGGATCGTAAAAATCGGAGAGGAGGAGGGGTTTGTCTCTATGTAAAGTCTTGTCTAAAGTCCACTTTAAGGGAGGATATTAGCGAAGGGAATGAGGATGTCGAGTCCATATGGGTCGAAATTCATGGAGGGAAAAATGGTAACAAAATTCTCATTGGGGTCTGTTACAAACCCCCAAATATAACAGAAACCATGGAAAGTCTACTTCTAAAGCAGATAGATGAAGCTGCAACCCATAATGAGGTCCTGGTTATGGGGGACTTTAACTACCCGGATATTAACTGGGAAACAGAAACCTGTGAAACCCATAAAGGCAACAGGTTTCTGCTAATAACCAAGAAAAATTATCTTTCACAATTGGTGCAGAATCCAACCAGAGGAGCAGCACTTTTAGACCTAATACTATCTAATAGACCTGACAGAATAACAAATCTGCAGGTGGTTGGGCATTTAGGAAATAGCGACCACAATATTGTGCAGTTTCACCTGTCTTTCACTAGGGGGACTTGTCAGGGAGTCACAAAAACACTGAACTTTAGGAAGGCAAAGTTTGACCAGCTTAGAGATGCCCTTAATCTGGTAGACTGGGACAATATCCTCAGAAATGAGAATACAGATAATAAATGGGAAATGTTTAAGAACATCCTAAATAGGCAGTGTAAGCGGTTTATACCTTGTGGGAATAAAAGGACTAGAAATAGGAAAAACCCAATGTGGCTAAACAAAGAAGTAAGACAGGCAATTAACAGTAAAAAGAAAGCATTTGCACTACTAAAGCAGGATGGCACCATTGAAGCTCTAAAAAACTATAGGGAGAAAAATACTTTATCTAAAAAACTAATTAAAGCTGCCAAAAAGGAAACAGAGAAGCACATTGCTAAGGAGAGTAAAACTAATCCCAAACTGTTCTTCAACTATATCAATAGTAAAAGAATAAAAACTGAAAATGTAGGCCCCTTAAAAAATAGTGAGGAAAGAATAGTTGTAGATGACGAGGAAAAAGCTAACATATTAAACACCTTCTTCTCCACGGTATTCACGGTGGAAAATGAAATGCTAGGTGAAATCCCAAGAAACAATGAAAACCCTATATTAAGGGTCACCAATCTAACCCAAGAAGAGGTGCGAAACCGGCTAAATAAGATTAAAATAGATAAATCTCCGGGTCCGGATGGCATACACCCACGAGTACTAAGAGAACTAAGTAATGTAATAGATAAACCATTATTTCTTATTTTTAGTGACTCTATAGCGACAGGGTCTGTTCCGCAGGACTGGCGCATAGCAAATGTGGTGCCAATATTCAAAAAGGGCTCTAAAAGTGAACCTGGAAATTATAGGCCAGTAAGTCTAACCTCTATTGTTGGTAAAATATTTGAAGGGTTTCTGAGGGATGTTATTCTGGATTATCTCAATGAGAATAACTGTTTAACTCCATATCAGCATGGGTTTATGAGAAATCGCTCCTGTCAAACCAATCTAATCAGTTTTTATGAAGAGGTAAGCTATAGACTGGACCACGGTGAGTCATTGGACGTGGTATATCTCGATTTTTCCAAAGCGTTTGATACCGTGCCGCACAAGAGGTTGGTACACAAAATGAGAATGCTTGGTCTGGGGGAAAATGTGTGTAAATGGGTTAGTAACTGGCTTAGTGATAGAAAGCAGAGGGTGGTTATAAATGGTATAGTCTCTAACTGGGTCGCTGTGACCAGTGGGGTACCGCAGGGGTCAGTATTGGGACCTGTTCTCTTCAACATATTCATTAATGATCTGGTAGAAGGTTTACACAGTAAAATATCGATATTTGCAGATGATACAAAACTATGTAAAGCAGTTAATACAAGAGAAGATAGTATTCTGCTACAGATGGATCTGGATAAGTTGGAAACTTGGACTGAAAGGTGGCAGATGAGGTTTAACAATGATAAATGTAAGGTTATACACATGGGAAGAAGGAATCAATATCACCATTACACACTGAACGGGAAACCACTGGGTAAATCTGACAGGGAGAAGGACTTGGGGATCCTAGTTAATGATAAACTTACCTGGAGCAGCCAGTGCCAGGCAGCAGCTGCCAAGGCAAACAGGATCATGGGGTGCATTAAAAGAGGTCTGGATACACATGATGAGAGCATTATACTGCCTCTGTACAAATCCCTAGTTAGACCGCACATGGAGTACTGTGTCCAGTTTTGGGCACCGGTGCTCAGGAAGGATATAATGGAACTAGAGAGAGTACAAAGGAGGGCAACAAAATTAATAAAGGGGATGGGAGAACTACAATACCCAGATAGATTAGCGAAATTAGGATTATTTAGTCTAGAAAAAAGACGACTGAGGGGCGATCTAATAACCATGTATAAGTATATAAGGGGACAATACAAATATCTCGCTGAGGATCTGTTTATACCAAGGAAGGTGACGGGCACAAGGGGGCATTCTTTGCGTCTGGAGGAGAGAAGGTTTTTCCACCAACATAGAAGAGGATTCTTTACTGTTAGGGCAGTGAGAATCTGGAATTGCTTGCCTGAGGAGGTGGTGATGGCGAACTCAGTCGAGGGGTTCAAGAGAGGCCTGGATGTCTTCCTGGAGCAGAACAATATTGTATCATACAATTATTAGGTTCTGTAGAAGGACGTAGATCTGGGTATTTATTATGATGGAATATAGGCTGAACTGGATGGACAAATGTCTTTTTTCGGCCTTACTAACTATGTTACTATGTTACTATGTTACATCTCACCACACATACACCAACCTCGCCACATAAAAGTCAAAACACAAAAGTCGCCACTCAAAACTCGCCACGCGCAAAATTCGCCACATGCAAAACTAGACTCACGCAAAACTCACCACAACGTGCAAAACTCACCTCATGGAAAACTCGCCACACGCAAAACTTGCACACGCGGAAAAATTGCCACATGCACAAAAGTTGCAACACATGCAAATATTGCCTCACACAAAACTTGCACATACACAAAAAACGCACCACACATAAAACTCGCCATGTGCAAAACTTGCTGCACACAACTTGCTACACTAACCTGTCACATACAACTCGACACACAAAAAGTTGTACACGCATGTCGCCACACAAAACTCATCTCACAAAAGCCGCTATATGCATGACGCCACAAGCAACTCAACACAACTTGACACATGAAACTCTCCCTAAAAAAAACCCCACACAAGTCTGGTATTATCCTTCAAAAATAAAAATCTGATTAACCCCTTAATGACAGCCAATACGTCTTTTAACTGACCTGAGATATAAGAGAATTGCCTCCCCATACAGGTGACAATCCAGCAGCTGTTAGCTGTACACTATAGCTGACAACTTGCTGTATCAGCCAAGATCAGTGTTTGCACCATCCAAATCTGTTTAACCCCTTAGATGCTGCTGTAAATAGTGACTGCATCATTATAAATGGTTAACAGTGTGAGAGCTTCCACTTTATCAAAATTGGTGTCCTCAGATCAGGGCCGGCTCCAGGTTTTTGAGGGCCCTGGGCGAAAGTCTCAGTGGGCCCCCCCTTTAAACACATATAAACACATACCACGATTCATGATGCACAGATACAGCAGAGAAATATAGGTATAGTACAATGCCAGATTTCACTTCTTACATGAGTGATAGCTATTGTAAATTCTACAATACCATACAGCAGAGGGGCTTTATATAAGTCAACCCCTTATATGCCAATTATGCGAGTGCGATGCACAAGCCTTGCATTGCATCAGTGAATATATACAGGACAGGAGGAGCGGTACTGTGCAGTGTATATATACAGGAGGAGCAGTACTGTGCAGTCACAGTGTATATACCTCAGCAGACCCCAGATCCCCAGCACCTGTATATACGTCAGCAGACCCCCAGCACCTGTATAGACGTCAGCAGACCACAGGCCCCCAGCACCTGTATAGACGTCAGCAGACCCCAGGCCCCCAGCACCTGTATATGCTTCAGCAAACCCCAGGCCCCCAGCACCTGTATATGCTTCAGCAAACCCCAGACCCCCAGCACCTGTATATGCTTCAGCAGCTGCCCAGGCCCCCAGCACCGTGTGTGTGTGTGTGTGTGTGTGTGTGTGTGTGTGGTGTGTGGTGTGTGGTGTGTGGTGTGTGTGTGTGATATAGATATATAGATATATCTATCTATCTCTATCCAAAAGTATTGACACCCCTGCAATTCTGTAAGATAATACTCTGTTTCTTCCCGAAAATGATTGCAAACACGAATTCTTTGGTATTATTATCTTCATTTAATTTGTCTTAAATGAAAAAACACAAAAGAGAATGAAGCAAAAAGCAAAACATTGATGATTTCACACAAAACTCCAAAAATGGGCCAGACAAAAGTATTGCCACCCTTAGGCCGGCTTCACACTCACGAGTTTTACGGACGTAAGAGAGGTGCAGAAAATACGGATTGCACACGGTACAATGCATCTCTATGGCCAAGCTTCTATCTGCCGTATTTTACGGTTCCGTATTATACGGTCGTAGAAAATCGCAGCATGCTGCGTTTGTCACCGTATTGCGCAAAAAAATCGCCAATGAAAGTCTATGGGGGCGAGAAATATACGGATTACACACGGACCAACAGTGTGACTTGCGTAAAATACGCCAGACATCTCCAGACATCGCCAGGTGCAAGGAATTGAGCCAAGCCCTCAATCATGAAACTCAGACATGCTAATTAGCTCAAAAAGCCACACAGACATCCCGGAAGTCTGGTGCTCGCCTCCACAGAGTTCCAAGCAGCATGGCAAACATCATCAATGTTGATATGCTCCTCATCCTGGTCCAAGAAAGGCCTGAAATATGGGACCAGAGGGATCCCAACTACTCCAACCGGGCCAGGAAAGAGGCAGCTTGGAGGGCCATCTGTGGGCTACTATTCCCTGATTATGCCCAACGGCCACGTGCGGAGCAGACAAGTCTATGTAAGTACACTCATGTATTCACAAGATTTAACTTTAAAAGATGCTTTCCCTACATGATTACTTGAGCAATCATTTTTATCTTTATATGTCATTTATGGCCTTATTTGTCATTTTCTAAAGCTGAGGAACATGCCAAAGTGTTTCTGGACATAGTTCATGTTGATCTTGCCCTGCTAAATATTTTCTTGGCCTCATACCCCGTCCAGAGGGTTGTTGTCCCTTGTCTTATTTTTAGATATTTTTGAGCATTATTCTCATTATAGCACAAGTCATTTTCCTTTCCTATCCTAGCATATCTTACCTAATGTATGTTTGCAAGAACAGGGTTCTCTCCCCTCTCTACCAGTCTGATACTGTCAAGTTCTTAACTGTGGGCGATATATAGACCTCTGCATGTAACCCCTTTATCATCTGACTCACCATGGAAATTATTGTGCTATAGCCACTTTTTGCTTTAACAATACAAATATGTCTGACAACTGGACTAAGCTATGTTCAGAATGATATAGAACATTATTTGTGCCCTTGTAATTGCAGTGGATGATGTTATGACAAGATGGCGCAGCATCCGGGACCAATACCGGCGGGAAAGACAGCAGCGGGCTAGGAGTGGGTCAGCAGCCCCACTGAAGAAGAGGAAGTATATATATTACGACCGTCTTTCCTTTTTGGATGCCAGTATGGATCTTAGGCAGTAAGTACAAACCACTCTAGACATTTGTAATGTAACTAAATTTTTATTTTTTTTGTGGATTAGGGTTATGACATTGCAAGTTCCATGTAAGGATGTGTCAATATAGTGCCAACAATAATGTAAACAAGCATAAATTCCAAAAGTGTCCTGGAGGAGAGAGGACCCTGGCCGCCAAGCATCCCAAGATTCAACAAGGGATGGGTGAGAATGTAGTATGCGAGTTTAGAGATGTTCAGGCAGTGTTTTGTGGTATGGGTTGTTACTGCATGGTATCTTATTGTTTGAAGAGGTGGTTGTGCCTGGTTTTTGTGTAGCTTGAAATGGTATGCCACATTATGATGTGTCGTGATAGTGTTTGTTACATTTGTGGGGCTCTACAAGACAAATCTTGGATATTCTTGTGTGAATATGAGATAATAGGGGAGTAGAGAAGGAGATGTTGTGTTTTTTGTTTTTTTTTTGTTTTATTTTAATATTGCACACCGATGTCTAATTAAACAATGTCAAAATAAAAATTTTATTTTATTGTTTTCTTTACAGAACACAGTCAAACCTCACAGAGAGGGAAACCGGATCAGAATCAGACCCTATCATTGATCCTGTAAGTGTGGAGGAAGAGGTTGCAGGACCATCTGTGGCTGCATCAGGATCCATCATTGAGGACCCATCAGCAGCATCATCACTGCAGGCAGCAGCAAGTGATGAAGATGCTGCACCATCACCCTCAGCAGCACATGTACCAAGGCCTGTGGAACATGGGCACAGCAGCAGCCCTACAGGCCCACTGGTGTCATCCCCACAGGCAGCTGGGCCTTTACGGAGATCCCGGCGAAGGAGAGAGCTTGAAGGCAGAAGAAGTGAAGTTGATGCTGGGGTCCTCAACTATTTGGCCAGGGCAGCCACAGATGATGGCGAGGAGGCCTTTGCCCGCAGCCTTGCCCGATACCTTAGACCCCTTCCCCGTGAGGTGAGGCTACGTGTCAGAGGGTGTATGCAAATCCTGATTGATTTAAGCACCCCTCCAAATAACCCCTATGAGGTTTTTGAATACCTGGAGCGAAGGCAGCTTGGCCAAACAAACCTCTTGCGCCTTCAATTCCCTCAACAGGAGCCAAATCAATCAGGATTTGCTGCACCTACTCCACGTATGCCTCCCCTTCAACCCCTTCCATCCCAAAATCTACAAAGGCCATTAGAGTACCAAATGGCAGGCTTCAACCCCCAATCCCAACATGGCCACTTCTCCAGACACAGTGATGTTGGCTGGTCCCAACCTGGGTTTGGACAACATGGCCATTTTGGGTTGGGGTATGATGCAAGGCAATCTGTACCTCAGCATGATGCCCAGAGCCAAATGGCTTTTGGTCAACACACATCTGGCCAATATGGACAAGGCCAGTATTCTGGGCCGCAAGCCACTGCATCCTCACAGGATGAACTGCCATCGGCCCAACAAAGGCCACCAGACCAGGACCCAGAGCTGCCAACATCTCCCCCACCAACTTACAGGGATCTGTAATTTAGTTTTGTTTTTTGTGTTTTGTTTTGGTAGCTGGCTACCATGTTAATGTTGTGTTTTCAAAACATTTCCACTTTGTTGTGGATCCTTGGTATAAAGCAACCCATAAAAAAGGCTTCTCAAAACCATATGGCAAAAATATGGGGTTAACAACCCAAAAAAAAAGGGTTGCAAAGTTAGTAAAAAGTTTACAAAAAAGACAATTGATGTTTGTAGACTAATCATTTTTGCATCACACACATATTCAGAAAACAGAAACATATGGTAATTAAGGAAAAAAACACACACAGTACGTTTTCAGTGGTTGATAATAATATATTACAAAAACATATCTTTAAAATAACAAAAATCACAACTGAGAAACAGCATAATCTTGCCAGGGAGTAGAACCCTGAGGAGAAACAAAATAATTGGTCAAAACATCCCTAACTTTGATACCAGAAAGGGGACGGCGCGGAGGTGGGCCATGTGGTGTTGGACTACTGACACTACGCAACATGTGTTCATCATTACCATCTGAGAAGCAATCATGTATGCGGGTATAGTTGTGCAAAATTACAGATGCTTTGATTACTTCATTGACTGTAGCCTCACTGAGCTGCATGGCAGTCTGTAGGACACGCCATTTGGCCACCAGAATACCAAAGGTGCACTCCACCAGTCTGCGCGCCCTAGAAAGGCGCAAATTAAATATCCTCCGACGGTGGTCCAGGTTGCGCCGGGGATAAGGCCTCATGACGTGTCTGGTGAGTTGGAAGGCCTCATCTCCAACAAAAAAAAAAAGGCAGTGCTTCTGCAGTGGAGCCTGGGAGTTGTTGTGGTGGTGGGAGGTCTAACTGGTTTTCACCTAGCCGCCGACCCATTATAGACGAATTGAAGACCCTAGAGTCTCCAGTTCGTCCATAGGCCCCAATATCTACAATTATAAACCTGTAGTTACTGTCAACTACAGCTAACAGAACTACAGAGAAAAACTGCTTATAGTTGTAGAATTGGGAGCCAGAGTTCGGCGGCTTACGTACCCTAATATGTTTCCCATCCACCGCTCCAATGCAGTTTGGGAAGTCACAATTGACCTTGAACCCACGGGCTATTTGGAGCCAATCAGCCTGTTTGGGCTCAGGCATCACAAGGTCCTTAAGTCTATCCCATATTTGGCGACAGGTTAACCGCACAATGCCAGAAATGGTGGAGCGGCCAATCAAAAATTCAAGGTGGAGACCTGCAAAGGACAATCCAGTGGACAGAAATCTGTAAGTGAAACAAACACAATAAATTAGGTTTGTTTCAAGAGAGCACACAAAACATGAATAAGCACAATCATATTTGCATTTGTGGCCTACTAAATTAACACTGAAATGGGAAAAATGGCCTTAAGGGGCTGAAATATAACAGTTACGTCACGTTGTCACATCTGCTTTGGCCTTAATGTACACATATTATGGGTAAAAATTTAAAAAATAAGAAACATTTATAAAAAAGATCATCAACATACAGTATGTGAGGATGGAGAATACATACCGTAACGTGAGGAGAAGACGCTCCTCAGCAGAGATGGCTTTGCGCAGCCTTGTGTCCTGAAATGTTATTCCTGGGCGTAATATCTCCAACAATCTGTCAAAGGTTTGTATAGACATGCGACAGTACAGATAAAACTTGTCTGGATGTTCCCGCAGAGCTGTATATAGCCGATGAAAATGGCCTTTAGTGAGGCGTTTAGTCAGAAGAGGATGCACCCACATTCTTCTGCTCCTCCTTCGCGGATCCACAATCACAGGGTATGGGTGCCCAAACCGACGAGACAATAGCCAGTTAAACAAAACACGCTGCGTTGGGGTGAACTGCAGGTGGTCAGACATGGTCCAAATGTTACAACAACACTCCAACAGTTGCAAAACCACAAAATGACCATATGGGAGTGAGACACATGTTGTAGAGGCCTTAAATAGGGTTGCTGAGGGTAATTTAAATCAATTTCATCCGCAAAAACCGTTATATGTCCATTTTGTCAGGTTGCGTGAAAAATACGCATTACGGTGGGCATACGGATTACATACGCAACATTACATGCGCAAAATACGCGACCACACCTTGCCTACGGAGTTCTTACGGACCACCGTATTTTTAATTTTGGAGCGTATTACGGCCGTAAAATACGGACCGTATTTTTCAACGCTGAGTGTGAGGCCGGCCTTAGCCTAATACTTGGTTGCACAACCTTTAGCCAAAATAACTGCGACCAACCGCTTCCGGTAACCATCAATGAGTTTCTTACAATGCTCTGCTGGAATTTTAGACCATTCTTCTTTGGCAAACTGCTCCAGGTCCCTGATATTTGAAGGGTGCCTTCTCCAAACTGCCATTTTTAGATCTCTCCACTGGTGTTCTATGGGATTCAGGTCTGGACTCATTGCTGGCCACCTTAGAAGTCTCCAGTGCTTTCTCTCAAACCATTTTCTAGAGCTTTTTGAAGTGTGTTTTGGGTATTTGTCCTGCTGGAAGACCCATGACCTCTGAGGGAGACCCAGCTTTCTCACACTGGGCCCTACATTATGCTGCAAAATTTGTTGGTAGTCTTCAGACTTCATAATGCCATGCACATGGTCAAGCAGTCCAGTGCCAGAGGCAGCAAAGCAACCCCAAAACATCAGGGAACCTCCGCCATGTTTGACTGTAGGGACCGTGTTCTTTTCTTTGAATGCCTCTTTTTTTCTCCTGTAAACTCTATGTTGATGCCTTTGCCCAAAAAGCTCCACTTTTGTCTCATCTGACCAGAGAACATTCTTCCAAAACGTTTTAGGCTTTTTCAGGTAAGTTTTGGCAAACTCCATCCTGGCTTTTTTATGTCTCGGGGTATGAAGTGGGGTTTTCCTGGGTCTCCTACCATACAGTCCCTTTTCATTCAGACGCCGACGGATAGTACGGGTTTACACTGTTGTACCCACGGACTGCAGGGCAGCTTGAACTTGTTTGGATGTTAGTCGAGGTTCTTTATCCAACATCCGCACAATCTTGCGTTGAAATCTCTTGTCAAGTTTTCTTTTCCGTCCACATCTAGGGAGGTTAGCTACAGTGCCATGGGCTTTAAACTTCTTGATGACACTGCGCACGGTAGACACAGGAACATTCAGGTCTTTGGAGATGGACTTGTAGCCTTGAG
The DNA here is from genome assembly GCF_032444005.1 of Ranitomeya imitator. NCBI lineage: Eukaryota > Metazoa > Chordata > Amphibia > Anura > Dendrobatidae > Ranitomeya > Ranitomeya imitator. The sequence continues at coordinate 338,816,296 of NC_091282.1, forward strand.
ATTGCTCATGCTTCCTCACAATTTGGTTTCTCAAGTCCTCAGACAGTTCTTTGGTCTTCTTTCTTTTCTCCATGCTCAATGTGGTACACACAAGGACAGAGGTTGAGTCAACTTTAATCCATGTCAACTGGCTGCAAGTGTGATTTAGTTATTGCCAACACCTGTTAGGTGCCACAGGTAAGTTACAGGTGCTGTTAATTACACAAATTAGAGAGGCATCACATGATTTTTCGAACAGTGCCAATACTTTTGTCCACCCCCTATTTTATGTTTGGTGTGGAATTATATCCAATTTGGCTTTAGGACAATTCTTTTTTGTGTTTTTTCATTTAAGACAAATTAAATGAAGATAATAATACCAAAGAATTTGTGTTTGCAATCATTTTCAGGAAGAAAATGAGTATTATCTGACAGAATTGCAGGGGTGTCAATACTTTTGGCCTTGACTGTATATACACAAAGTATATACATATACAGGACAGGTGCTGGGGGCCGTCAGAATACAGCGATATCACATTGATTGCACTCACTCAGGCACGTGGGTAGGAGCTCCTCCAGAATCTATGTTCAGCAGTGCAGCCAGGGGCCTGAGAGCAGAGCAGGAGAACGTGCTCTCTCTGCCCACAAACAGTCACGCTGTGTTCTTAACCCCTATGTGCCTGCCCTGACTGAGTCTGAGATGCTTGTGCCAGGCCAGCTCCCGCTGTCTGCACCTGTAGAACCGCCATGCCAGCGGATTTAAAGGGCCGGTGGCAGGAAAAATAGCTGGCAAGTGGCCAATGTATCCCAGACAGCGTGAGTGGGCCCCCCCGTCTCGCCAGGGCCCCGGCACTTGCCCAGGTACGCCAGGTCCTGACGCCGACCCTGCCTCAGATCATGATTGTGTGGTCCTGATGTTTGCCACGGCACTTCACAACCAAATAGTGGCCTTAGAGTCTGACGGCTGTAGTAATCTGTTCAGAAGTTGGCGGCATTTAGGTGGTGAAAATACATATTTTCATTTCTGTCATACCACTTTGCATTAATCCCTGTAAAGCACCTGAAGGGTTAATAAACTACCTGACAGCCGTTTTCAATATGTCAGGGGGTACTGTTTTTAAAATGGTATTATGTTTGGGAGTTTCCCAAAATATGAGACCCCTAGAGTCACTTCAAACATGGATAAGTCCCTAAAAAAATAAATTTTGAAAATTTCCTTGAAAAAAATGAAAAATTGCTGCTACATTTTTAAACCTCCTAAAATGCTAACAAAATAAAACAACATTTTACAAATGATGCTGATATAAAGCTGACATGTGGGAAATGTTATTTATTCATGGTCTGCTGTGGTATGACCATCTGGATTAACCCCTTCCCGACCTTTGACGCACCGTATGCGTCATGAAAACCTGTGCCATTCCGACCTGTGACGCAGCATATGCGTCATGGCCGGATTGGGCTCCTGCAGGCCGGGTGAAAGGGTTAACCGTAATTTCACCCGGCCTGCAGGGACAGGAGGAGTTGTACTTTAGCCCAGGGGGGGTGGTTTCACCCCCATGCCCCCCCCCCCCCCGTGGCTACGATCGCTCTGATTGGCTGTTGAAAGTGAAACTGCCAATCAGAGCAATTTGTAATATTTCACCTAAAAAACTGGTGAAATATTACAATCCAGCCATGGCCGATGCTGCAATATCATCGGCCATGGCTGGAAACACTAATGTGCCCCCACCCCACTGATCGCCCCCCCATCTGTGGTCCGCTCCCTTCCGTTCTGTGCTCCACTCCCCCGTCCTCCTGTCCGCTCCCCCTGTGCTCCAATCCCACCCCCCCGCACTGCGATCCACCCCCCCGCACTGCGATCCACCCCCCAGCACTGCGATCCACCACCCCCGTGCTCCAATCCACCACCCCCGTGTTCCGATCCACCCCCCGTGTTCCCCCCCCCCCCCCCACGCCATCACACTTATCGAGCCTCCCGAGGTCCGTCCGTCTTCTTTCCTGGGCGCCGCCATCTTCCAAAATGGCGGGCGCATGCGCAGTGCGCCCGGCGAATCTGCCGGCCGGCAGATTCGTTCCAATGTGAATTTTGATCACTGTGATAAAACCTCACAGTGATCAAAATAAAAAAAAAAAAACAGTAAATGACCCCCCCCCCTTGTCACCCCCATAGGTAGGGACAATAATAAAATAAAGAATTTTTTTTTCCACTAAGGAAAGTTAGGGTTAGGGTTTCGGTATGTGCACACGTATTCTGGTCCTCTGCGGATTTACCGCGGTTTTTCTGCGCATTTCACTGCGGTTTTACAACTGCGATTTTCTATTGGAGCAGTTGTAAAACCGCTGCGGAATCCGCAGAAAGAAGTGGCATGCTGCGGAATGTAAACCGCTGCGTTTCCGTGCAGTTTTTCTGCAGCATGTGAACAGCGATTTTTGTTTCCCATAGCGTTTTCCGCAGCGTGTGCACATACCTTTAGAATTAGGCTATGTGCACACGGTGCAGATTTAACTGCGGATCCGAAGCGGATTGGCCGCTGCGGATTCGCAGCAGTGTTCCATCAGGTTTACAGTACCGTGTAAACATATGGAAAACCAAATCCACTGTGCCCATGGTGCGGAAAATACCGTGCGGAAACGCTGCGTTGTATTTTTCGCAGCATGTCAATTCTTCCACAGGAGAAATCCGCACAAAAAACACTGGCTATCCGCGGTAAATCCGCAGGTAAAACGCAGTGCCTTTTACCCGCGGATTTTTCAAAAATGGTGCTGAAAAATCTCACACGAATCCGCAACGTGGGCACATAGCCTTAGGGTTAGGGTTGGGTTGGAATTAGGGGTGTGTTGAGGTTAGGGTTGTGGTTAGGGGTGTGTTGGGGTTAGGGTTGTAATTAGGGTTATGGCTACAGTTGGGATTAGGGTTAGGGGTGTGTTGGGGTTAGTGTTGGAGGTAGAATTGAGGGGTTTCCACTGTTTAGGCACATCAGGGGTCTCCAAATGCAACATGGCGCCACCATTGATTCCAGCCAATCTTGTATTCAAAAAGTCAAATGGTGCTCCCTCACTTCCGAGCCCCGACGTGTGCCCAAACAGTGGTTTACCCCCACATATGGGGTACCAGCACACTCAGAACAAACTGCGCAACAACTATTGGGGTCCAATTTCTCCTGTTACCCTTGAGAAAATAAAAAATTGCTTGCTAAAACATAATTTTTGAGGAAAGAAAAATGATTTTTTATTTTCATGGCTCTGTGTTGTAAACGTCTGTGAAGCACTTGAGGGTTCAAAGTGCTCACCACACATCTAGATTAGTTCCTATGGGGGTCTAGTTTCCAAAATGGGGTCATTTGTGGGGGATCTCCAATGTTTATGCACACAGGGGCTCTCCAAACGCGACATGGTGTCCGCTAATGATTGGAGCTAATTTTCCATTTAAAAAGCCAAATGGCGTGCCTTCCCTTCCGAGCCCTGCCGTGTGCCCAAACAGTGGTTTACCCCCACATGTGAGGTATCGACGTTCTCGGGAGAAATTGCCAAACAAATTTTAGGATCCATTTCATCCTATTGCCCATGTGAAAATGAAAAAATTGAGGCGAAAAGAAATTTTTTGTGAAAAAAAAAAGTACTTTTTCATTTTTACGGATCAATTTGTGAAGCACCTGAGGGTTTAACCCCTTCCCGACCTTTGACGCCACGTAGGCGTCATGAAAGTCGGTGCCAATCCGACCCATGACGCCTATGTGGCGTCATGGAAAGATCGCGTCCCTGCAGATCGGGTGAAAGGGTTAACTCCCATTTCACGCGATCTGCAGGGACAGGGGGAGTGGTAGTTTAGCCCAGGGGGGGTGGCTTCACCCCCCCGTGGCTACGATCGCTCTGATTGGCTGTTAAAAGTGAAACTGCCAATCAGAGCGATTTGTAATATTTCACCTATTAAAACTGGTGAAATATTACAATCCAGCCATGGCCGATGCTGCAATATCATCGGCCATGGCTGGAAACACTAATGTGCCCCCACCCCACCGATCGCCCCCCCAGCCCTCCGATCTGTCCGGTACACTGCTCCGGCTCCCCTCCGGCCTGTGCTCCGCTCCCCCCGTGCTCTTGTCCGCTCCCCCCGTGCTCCAATCACCCCCCCCCCCCGTGCTCCAATCACCCCCCCTGCGCTCCGATCCACCCCCCCGTGCTCCGAACCACCCTCCCCGTGCTCCGTTCCACCCCCCCCCCCCCCCCGCGCTCCGATTCACCCCCCCATGCTCCCCCCCACCCCATCATACTTACCGATCCTGCCAGGGTCCGTCCGTCTTCTCCCTGGGCGCTGCCATCTTCCAAAATGGCGGGCGCATGCGCAGTGCGCCCGCCGAATCTGCCGGCCGGCAGATTCTTTCCAAAGTGTATTTTGATCACTGAGATATAATCTATCACAGTGATCAAAATAAAAATAATAATAAATGACCCCCCCATAGGTAGGGACAATAAAAAAATAAAGATTTTTTTTTTCCACTAATGTTAGAATAGGGTTAGGGTTAGGGCTAGGGTTAGGGCATGTGCACACGTATTCTGGTCCTCTGCGGATTTTTCCGCTGCGGATTTGATAAATCCGCAGTGCTAAACCGCTGCGGATTTATGGCGGATTTACCGCGTTTTTTCTGCGCATTTCACCGCGGTTTTACAACTGCGATTTTCTATTGGAACAGTTGTAAAACCGCTGCGGAATCCGCAGAAAGAAGTGACATGCTGCGGAATGTAAACAGCTGCGTTTCCGTGCAGTTTTTCTGCAGCATGTGTACAGCGATTTTTGTTTCCCATAGGTTTACATTGAACTGTAAACTCATGGGAAACTGCTGCGGATCCGCAGCGTTTTCCGCAGCGTGTGAACATACCTTTAGAATTAGGCCATGTGCACACGGTGTGAATTTGGCTGCGGATCCGCAGCGGATTCGCAGCAGTGTTCCATCAGGTTTACAGTTCCATGTAAACCTATGAAAAACCAAATCCGCTGTGGTGCCCATGGTGCAGAAAATACCACGCGGAAACGCTGCGTTGTATTTTCCGCAGCATGTCAATTCTTTGTGCGGATTCCGCAGCGTTTTACACCTGTTCCTCAACAGGAATCCGCAGGTGAAATCCGCACAAAAAACACTGGAAATCCGCGGAAAATCCGCAGGTAAAATGTAGTGCCTTTTACCCGCTGATTTTTCAAAAATGATGCTGAAAAATCTCACACGAATCCGCGTGTGCACATAGCCTTAGGGTTAGGGTTGGAATTAGGGTTGCGGTTAGGGTTGTGATTAGGGTTATGGCTACAGTTGGGATTAGGGTTAGGGGTGTGTTGGGGTTAGTGTTGGAGGTAGAATTGAGGGGTTTCCACTGTTTAGGCACATCAGGGGTCTCCAAACGCAACATGGCGCCACCATTGATTCCAGCCAATCTTGTATTCAAAAACTCAAATGGTGCTCCCTCAGTTCCGAGCCCTGACGTGTGCCCAAACAGTGGTTTACCCCCACATATGGGGTACCAGCATACTCAGGATAAACTGCGCAACAATTACTGGGGTCCAAATTCTCCTTTTACCCTTGTGAAAATAAAAAAAATGCTTGCTAAAACATCATTTTTGAGGAAAGAAAAATTATTTTTTATTTTCACGGCTCTGCATTATAAACTTCTGTGAAGCACTTGGGGGTTCAAAGTGCTCACCACACATCTAGATTAGTTCCTTTGGGGGTCTAGTTTCCAAAATGGGGTCACTTGTGGGGGGTTTCTACTGTTTAGCCACATCAGGGGCTCTGCAAACGCAACGTGACGCCCGCAGAGCATTCCATCAAAGTTTGCATTTCAAAACGTCACTACTTCAATTCCGAGCCCCGGCATGTGCCCAAACAGTAGTTTACCCCCACATATGGGGTATCACCGTACTCAGGAGAAACTGGACAACAAATATTGGGGTCAAATTTCTCCTGTTACCCTTGGGAAAATAAAAAATTGCAGGCTAAAAGATCATTTTTGAGAAAATATATTTTTTTTTTATTTTCATGGCTCTGCGTTATAAACTTCTGTGAAGCACTTGGGGGTTCAAAGTCCTCACCACACATCTAGATTAGTTCCTTTGGGGGTCTAGTTTCCAAAATGGGGTCATTTGTGGGGGATCTCCAATGTTTAGGCACACAGGGGCTCTCCAAACGTGACATGGTGTCCGCTAATGATTGGAGCTAATTTTCCATTTAAAAAGCCAAATGGCTTCCGAGCCCTGCCGTGCGCCCAAACAGTGGTTTACCCCCACATATGGGGTATCAGTGTACTCAGGACAAACTGGACAACAACATTTGGGGTCCAATTTCTCCTATTACCCTTGGCAAAATAGGAAATTCCAGGCTAAAAAATCATTTTTGAGGAAAGAAAAATTATTTTTTATTTTCATGGCTCTGCGTTATAAACTTCTGTGAAGCACCTGGGGGTTTAAAGTGCTCAATATGCATCTAGATAAGTTCCTTGGGGGGGGTCTAGTTTCCAAAATGGGGTCACTTGTGGGGGAGCTCCAATGTTTAGGCACACAGGGGCTCTCCAAATGCGACATGGTGTCCACTAACAATTGGAGCTAATTTTCCACTCAAAAAGTCAAATGGCGCTCCTTCCCTTCCGAGCTTTACCATGTGCCCAAACAGTGGTTTACCCCCACATGTGAGGTATTGGTGTACTCAGGAGAAATTGCCCAACAAATTTTAGGATCCATTTTATCCTATTGCCCATGTGAAAATGAAAAAATTGAGGCTAAAAGAATTTTTTTGTGGAAAAAAAAAAGTACTTTTTCATTTTTATGGATCAATTTGTGAAGCACCTGGGGGTTCAAAGTGCTCACTATGCATCTAGATAAGTTCCTTGGGGCGTCTAGTTTCCAAAATGGGGTCACTTGTGGGGAAGCTCCAATTTTTAGGCACACGGGGGCTCTCCAAATGTGACATGGTGTCCGCTAAAGAGTGGAGCCAATTTTTCATTCAAAAAGTCAAATGGCGCTCCTTCCCTTCCAAGCCCTGCCGTGCGCCCAAACAGTGGTTTACCCCCACATATGAGGTATCAGCGTACTCAGGACAAATTGGACAACAACTTTCGTAGTTCAGTTTCTCCTTTTACCATTGGGAAAATAAAAAAAAATGTTGCTAAAAGATGATTTTTGTGACTAAAAAGTTAAATGTTCATTTTTTCCTTCCATGTTGCTTCTGCTGCTGTGAAGTACCTGAAGGGTTAATAAACTTCTTGAATGTGGTTTTGAGTACCTTGAGGGGTGCATTTTTTAGAATGGTGTCACTTTTGGGTATTTTCAGCCATATAGACCCCTCAAACTGACTTCAAATGTGAGGTGGTCCCTAAAAAAAATGGTTTTGTAAATTTTGTTGTAAAAATGAGAAATCGCTGGTCAAGTTTTAACCCTTATAACTTCCTAGCAAAAAAAAATTTTGTTTCCAAAATTGTGCTGATGTAAAGTAGACATGTGGGAAATGTTATTTATTAACTATTTTGTGTCACATAACTCTCTGGTTTAACAGAATAAAAATTAAAAATGTGAAAATTGCGAAATTTTCTAAATTTTCGCCAAGTTTCCGTTTTTATCACAAATAAACACAGAATTTATTGACCTAAATTTACCACTAACATGAAGCCCAATATGTCACGAAAAAACAATCTCAGAACCGCTAGGATCCGTTGAAGCGTTCCTGAGTTATTACCTCATAAAGGGACACTGGTCAGAATTGCAAAAAACGGCCAGGTCATTAAGGTCAAAATAGGCTGGGTCATGAAGGGGTTAAAGGGATAATTATTCAAATTTAGAAAATTGCAATTTTTTTTTTACATTTCTCTCAAATTTTAGATATTTCTTATAAATAAACACTAAACATATTGACCTAAATTTACCATTATCATAAAGTATAATGTGTCATGAAAAAACAATCTCAAAATCACTGGGATTTATTGAAGCGTTCCAGAGTTATTACCACATAAAATGACACTGGTCAGATTTCAAAAATTTGGCTCCGTCACTAAGGGGTTAATAAGCAGACAAACTACAAGAGCAACAAAATCCAAATAGGAAATACGGCAGCTGTCAGTCACATGACCTGTCTATTATGTGTATGCATGAGCTTATATATACTGCCAGGGGGAGGGCTTCCTGTTGGCTGGGCATTTATTAGACTGCCAATAGCAACCAATCACAGCTCAGCTTCTATTTTGCTACAGTTAATTAATCTGAGCTCTGATTGGTTAATATAGGCAACAAAGGACATTCTCAGTATAACAAAGTGTATGTATGTATGTATGTATGTATGTATGTATGTATGTATATATATATATATATATATATATATATATATATATGTATATATGTATGTATGTATGTATGTATGTATGCATCAGGTATTCTAGAATATGCATGCCCACGTAGCATATTGCACAGCCCACGCAGCATATTGCACAGCCCACGTAGCATATTGCACAGCCCACGTAGCATATTGCACAGCCCACGTAGCATATTGCACAGCCCACGTAGCATATTGCACAGCCCACGCAGCATATTGCACAGCCCACGCAGCATATTGCACAGCCCACGCAGCATATTGCACAGCCCACGCAGCATATTGCACAGCCCACGCAGCATATTGCACAGCCCACGCAGCATATTGCACAGCCCACGCAGCATATTGCACAGCCCACGCAGCATATTGCACAGCCCACGCAGCATATTGCACAGCCCACGCAGCATATTGCACAGCCCACGCAGCATATTGCACAGCCCACGCAGCATATTGCACAGCCCACGCAGCATATTGCACAGCCCACGCAGCATATTGCACAGCCCACGCAGCATATTGCACAGCCCACGTAGCATATTGCACAGCCCACGTAGCATATTGCACAGCCCACGTAGCATATTGCACAGCCCACGTAGCATATTGCACAGCCCACGTAGCATATTGCACAGCCCACGTAGCATATTGCACAGCCCACGTAGCATATTGCACAGCCCACGTAGCATATTGCACAGCCCACGTAGCATATTGCACAGCCCACGTAGCATATTGCACAGCCCACATAGCATATTGCACAGCCCACGTAGCATATTGCACAGCCCACGTAGCATATTGCACAGCCCACGTAGCATATTGCACAGCCCACGTAGCATATTGCACAGCCCACGTAGCATATTGCACAGCCCACATAGCATATTGCACAGCCCACATAGCATATTGCACAGCCCACATAGCATATTGCACAGCCCACATAGCATATTGCACAGCCCACATAGCATATTGCCCAGCCCACGTAGCATATTGCCCAGCCATGTATGTAACAGGTTAAAAAAATAAAAAAATAAACATATACTCACCTTCCGAGGGCCCCTTGTAGTCCTCTCGCCTGTGTGCGGTGCACGTGGCAGCTTCCGGTCCCAGGGTTGGTATGAGCGCAGGACCTGTGATGACGTCGCGGTCACATGACCGTGACGTCATGGCAGGTCCTTCTCGCATAGCATCCTTAGCACCGGAACCAGCCGCTTGCACTGCCGAGGACAGGAGGCGACGTCGGAGGGTGAGAATAACCTTTTTTTTTATTACTCTTATTTGTAACATTAGATCTTTTTACTATTGATGCTGCATATGCAGCATCAATAGTGAAAAGTTGGTCAAACAGGGTTAATAGCTGCGTAACCGGAGTGCGTTACACCGCGTTCCGGTAACGCTGGAATTAACCCTGTGTGAGGGCTGACTGGATGACTGGAGGGGAGTATGGAGCGGGCACTGAATGCAGGGAGGAAAGAGCGGCCATATTGCCGCCGGACTGTGGCCGTCGCTGATTGGTTGTGGCAAAACGCCCACGACCAATCAGCGACTTGGATTCCATGACAGACAGAGGCCGCGACCAATGAATATCCATGACAGACAGAAACACAGACGGAAGTGACCCTTAGACAATTATATAGTAGATATACTACTATATAATTGTCTAAGGGTCACTTCCGTCTGTCTTTCTGTCTGTCACGGATATTCATTGGTCGCGGCCTCTCTCTGTCATGGAAATCCAAGTCGCTAATTGGTCGTGGCAAAACGCCCACGATCAATCAGCGACGGGCACAGTCAGGCGGCAAAATGGCCGCTCTTTCCTCCCCGTAGTCAGTGCCCGCTCCATACTCCCCTCCAGTCAGCGCTCACGCAGGGTTAATGCCAGCATTACCGGAGCACGGTGTAACACTCCGGTAATGCAGCTATTAACCCTGTGTGACCAACTTTTTACTATTGATGCTGCGTATGCAGCATCAATAGTAAAAAGATCTAATGTCACCAATAAGAATAATAAAAAAAAAGGTTATTCTCACCCTCCGACGTGGCGCGCTGTCCTCGGCAGTGCAAGCGGCAGGTTCCGGTGCCAAGGATGCTATGCGAGAAGGACCTGCCATGACGTCACGGTCATGTGACCGCAACATCATCACAGGTCCTGTGCTCATACCAACCCTGGGACTGGAAGCTGCCGCGTGCACCGTACACAGGTGCCAGGACTACAAGGGGCCCTCGGAAGGGGAGCATATGTTTATTTTTTATTTTAAGACTTTAACCTGTTACATACGTGGCTGGGCAATATACTACATCGCTGTGCAACATACTACGTGGACATGCATATTCTAGAATACCAGATGCGTTAGAATCGGGCTACCATCTAAAAATATATAATAATATATATATATATATATATATATATATATATATATATATATATATATATATATATATATATATGTAGTATAGTGTGAAACAACTGAAAATATGCCTTTTTTTCTAGATTCTTCAAAGTAGCCACCTTTTGCTTTGATGACTCTTGGCATTCTCTTGATGAGCTTCAAGAGGTAGTCACCGGAAATGGTTTTCATTTCACAGGTGTGCCCTGTCAGGTTTAATAAGTGGGATTTCTTGCCTTATAAATGGGGTTGGGCCCATTAGTTGTGTTGTGCAGATGTCTGGTGGATACACAGCTGATAGTCCTACTGAATAGACTGTTAGAATTTGTATTATAGCAAGAAAAAAGCAGCTAAGTAAAGAAAAACGAGTGGCCATCATTACCTTAAGAAATGAAGGTCAGCCAGTCAAAAAAATTGGGAAAACTTTAAAAAAGTGTCCCCAAGTGCATTTGCAAAAACCATCAAGCGCTGCAAAGAACCTGGCTCACATGAGGACCACCTCAGGAAAGGAAGACCAAGAGTCACCTCTGCTTCTGAGGATAAGTTTATCCGAGTCACCAGCCTCAGAAATCGCAGGTTAACAGCAGCTCAGATTAGAGCCCAGGTCAATGCCACACAGAGTTCTAGCAGCAGACGCATCTCTACAACAACTGTTAGGGCTTGTTTCCACTTGCGAGATATACGTCCATGTCTCGCATGTGGAAACGAAGGTCTGGCGCCGGCACTCCGGAGCGGAGCGTGCGGCTGCATAGCAACACATGGAGCCGCACGTTCCGCTCCGGAGTGCCGGCACCAGAGCTTCGTTTCCACATGCGAGACACGGACGTGTTTCTCGCAAATGGAAACAAGCCCTTAAGAGGAGACTTTGTGCAGCAGGCCTTCATGGTAAAATAGAAGAGCACAGTGAGGTAAAAAATAATCTGTTGCAAAAAAACTTATCAACTAAATACCCTGTTTTTTCCATCTTTTGACTAGCACTTGCTTATTACTGTGATTTTTTTACAACAGAGTATTTTTGACCTCACTGTGCTCTTTTGTGTCTTCAAGTTTCTTGGTGGTGTGTGAACAGGTTCCTACAGACTTGTTCAATGTGCAAGTAGCCCATGTGTTTCTGATTCTATAATTGTTCTCTTGTTTCTACAAGACTAGGGAGTCCACCACTCCTTATGGGTCATTTGCATCAAAGATGTTCCATCCAGCATGTCCACACGGATATTCCCTTTCTGAACCCTGCTTATACAAGTACTATACAGATGATCAGGTTTTTAAATACATCAGATACAAATTATATACATTAAGTAGGACTGCTATATGGGTATACCTTGACGATTGGTGGAGCAGCCTAGTATACATTTTTTTGCAAAAAAAACGTATCAACTAAATACCCTGTTTTTTCCATCTTTTGACTAGCACTTGCTTATTACTGTGATTTTTTTTTACAACAGTATTTTTGACCTCACTGTGCTCTTTTGGGTCTTCAAGTTTCTTGGTGGTGTGTGAACAGGTTCCTACAGACTTGTTCAATGTGCAAGTAGCCCATGTATTTCTGCTTCATGGTAAAATAGCTGCTAGGAAACAACTGCTAAGAACAGGCAACAAGTAGAAGAGACTTGTTTGGGCTAAAGAACACAAGGAATGGACAATAGACGAGTGGAAATCTGTGCTTTGGTCTGATGAGTCCAAATTTGAGATCTTTGGTTCAAACCACCGTGTCTATGTGCGACGCAGAAAAGGTGAACGGATGGACTCTACATGCCTGGTTCCCACCGTGAAGCATGGAGGAGGAGGTGTGATGGTGTGGGGGTGCTTTGCTGGTGACACTGTTGGGGATTTATTCAAAATTGAAGGCATACTGAGCCAGCATGGCTACCACAGCATCTTGCAGCGGCATGCTATTCCATCCGGTTTGCGTTTAGTTGGACCATGATTTATTTTTCAACAGAACAATGACCCCAAACACACCTCCAGGCTGTGTAAGGGCTATTTGACCACGATGGAGAGTGATGGGGTGCTACGCCAGATGAACTGATGGTTTGGGGTGAGCTGGACCGCAGAGTGAAGGCAAAAGGGCCAACAAGTGCTAAGCATCTCTGGGAACTCCTTCAAAATTGTTGGAAGACCATTCCCGGTGACTACCTCTTGAAGCTCATCAAGAGAATGCCAAGAGTGTGCAAAGCAGTCATCAAAGCAAAAGGTGGCTACTTTGAAGAACCTAGAATATAAGACATATTTTCAGTTGTTTCACACTTTTTGTTAAGTATATAATTCCACATGTGTTAATTCATAGTTTTGATGCCTTCAGCGTGAATTTACAATTTTCATAGTCATGAAAAACAGAAAAATTTTTATATGAGAAGGCGTATCCAAACTTTTGGTCTGTAATATATATTATATATATATTAAATAAGTACAATCTGGTGCCCGCAGAAAATGTTTAACGATGAATTTCACCTAGCAGTACTCCCTACCCTGTATTATGCAACATGATTACAAACCTGCAGTTTCATAACATCTCCACACGCTGGCGCACCCACTAGGCCCGTTCCAACATTCTTGGCGTTCTTGTCGAGAGAGCCAACGTTCCGTGGGTTCTCATAGTGGTCAACAACCTGTTAACATCCAAATAGAGAAAGTGTTATTGGGTGAAGGTCAAAAGAGATTTTCCTGCCCTTGACATTGTAGCTTTGCCAACTTGTTACGCACTAAATGTTAGAACGCCAAGCCTGAACTACACAATAAAAAAATAAATAAAATAAATAATTATAATTCAAATTAAAAAAAAAAAAGTCTCAATTATAGAATTGTCAGGATATTAACACTAAAGACACCCAGAGGTCCCGTACGCAGCGCTAGGAAAGCTTTCAGGAGCCACTTAGGCTACTTTCACACTAGCGTCGGACTCGGCCCGTCGCACTGCGACGGGCCGAGGTTCCGACGTTAGCAGTGAAACGGAGGCACAACGGAGGCAGCGGATGCATTTTTCCGGCGCATCCGCTGCCCCATTGTAAGGTGCAGGGAGGTGGGGGCGGAGTTCCGGCTGCGCATGCGCGGTCGGAAAAAGTGGTCCGTCGGCAGCAAAAACATGTAACGTTTTTTGCTCACGGCGGTCCGCCACAACACGGCGCAACCGTCGCACGACGGTTGCAACGTGTGTCAATGCGTCACTAATGTTAATCTATGGGGCAAAAACGCATCCTGCAAACAACTTTGCAGGATGCGTTTTTTCCCCTAAACGACGCATTGCGACGTATTGAAAAAAACACCAGTGTGAAAGTAGCCTTAGATTTACAATAGTTGTTGGGTCTATTCCTGCAAAACTGCATTCAATTCAGCATCTTCTGGAGAACTAACATCACGACTCCAGAATGTTCTTCTACCAACTATAAAGTGCTTTATTGCAGTCACTGAATGGACGTCCGCCTATGATCAAACAGTTAGATCCATACGGATGTGGAGTTCCGGCATGTGAAAGCTAGTTCATTATCTACCAATAAAGTGTCAACTGTGCTTCATCCCAACACCATAAAAATGGGTGTAAGGAGAAAATCTAAACAATTGTTAAAATTAACTCAATAAAATACAAAGCAAAAAATGGATTATATTGCACCATTTACTCGAGGGCAAGATGTCACTGGCACAGCTGCTGAGCGGTCACTGAAGAGCTTTTAATGCAAATGTCACTCGTCAGTCATCACTAGCCGACTAAAGAGTACTTGTCGTTTCAGGTGACTTTTCAGAACAACACTGGTGTCCTGACCTTGGAACCCAAGACCTAGGGGGACAGCAGCAGTCCGCCCCTGACAGCCCCCAACACTGGTGCCCTGACCTGGGAACCCCGGGCCTAAGGGGACAGAAGCAGTCCGCCCTTGACAGCCCCCAACACTGGTGCCCTGACCTGGGAACCCCGGATCTATGGTGACAGCAGCAGTCCGCCCTTGACAGCCCCCAACACTGGTGCCCTGACCTGGGAACCCGGACCTAGGGGAGAGAGCAGCAGTCCGTCCCCGACAGCCCCCAACACTGGTGTCCTGACCTGGGAACCCCGGAACTAGGGGGACAGCAGCAGTCCGCCCCTGACAGCCCCCAACACTGGTGCCCTGACCTGGGAACCCCAGATCTAGGGGGACAGCAGCAGTCCGCCCCTGACAGCCCCCAACACTTTTGCCCTGACCTGGGAACCCCGGACCTAGGGGGAACAGCAGCAGTCAGCCCCTGACAGCCCCCAACACTGGTGCCCTGACCTGGGAACCTGGGACCTAGGGGGACAGCAGCAGTCCGCCGCTGACAGCCCCCAACACTGGTGCCCTGACCTGGGAACCTGGGACCTAGGGGGACAGCAGCAGTCCGCCCCTGACAGCTCCCAACACTGGTGCCCTGACCTGGGAACCTGGGACCTAGGGGGACAGCAGCAGTCCGCCCCTGACAGCCCCCCAACACTGGTGCCCTGACCTGGGAACCCCAGATCTAGGGGGACAGCAGCAGTCCGCCCCTGACAGCCCCCAACACTTTTGCCCTGACCTGGGAACCCCGGACCTAGGGGGGACAGCAGCAGTCCGCCCCTGACAGCCCCCAACACTGGTGCCCTGACCTGGGAACCTGGGACCTAGGGGGACAGCAGCAGTCCACCCCTGACAGCCCCCAACACTGGTGCCCTGACCTGGGAACCTGGGACCTAGGGGGACAGCAGCAGTCCGCCCCTGACAGCCCCCAACACTGGTGCCCTGACCTGGGAACCTCAGATCTAGGGGGACAGCAGCAGTCCGCCCCTGACAGCCCCCAACACTGGTGCCCTGACCTGGGAACCTGGGACCTAGGGGGAGAGCAGCAGTCCGCCCCTGACAGCCCCCAACACTGGTGCCCTGACCTGGGACCTAGGGGGACAGCAGCAGTCCGCCCCTGACAGCTCCCAACACTGGTGCCCTGACCTGGGAACCTGGGACCTAGGGGGACAGCAGCAGTCCGCCCCTGACAGCCCCCAACACTGGTGCCCTGACCTGGGAACCCCAGATCTAGGGGGACAGCAGCAGTCCGCCCCTGACAGCCCCCAACACTTTTGCCCTGACCTGGGAACCCCGGACCTAGGGGGGACAGCAGCAGTCCGCCCCTGACAGCCCCCAACACTGGTGCCCAGACCTGGGAAACTGGGACCTAGGGGGACAGCAGCAGTCCACCCCTGACAGCCCCCAACACTGGTGCCCTGACCTGGGAACCCCGGACCTAGGGGGGACAGCAGCAGTCCGCCCCTGACAGCCCCCAACACTGGTGCCCTGACCTGGGAACCTGGGACCTAGGGGGACAGCAGCAGTCCGCCCCTGACAGCCCCCAACACTGGTGCCCTGACCTGGGAACCTGGGACCTAGGGGGACAGCAGCAGTCCGCCCCTGACAGCCCCCAACACTTTTGCCCTGACCTGGAAACCCCGGACCTAGGGGGGACAGCAGCAGTCCGCCCCTGACAGCCCCCAACACTGGTGCCCTGACCTGGGAACCTGGGACCTAGGGGGACAGCAGCAGTCCGCCCCTGACAGCCCCCAACACTGGTGCCCTGACCTGGGAACCCCAGATCTAGGGGGACAGCAGCAGTCCGCCCCTGACAGCCCCCAACACTTTTGCCCTGACCTGGGAACCCCGGACCTAGGGGGGACAGCAGCAGTCCGCCCCTGACAGCCCCCAACACTGGTGCCCTGACCTGGGAACCTGGGACCTAGGGGGACAGCAGCAGTCCGCCCCTGACAGCCCCCAACACTGGTGCCCTGACCTGGGAACCTGGGACCTGGGGGGACAGCAGCAGTCCGCCCCTGACAGCCCCCAACACTTTTGCCCTGACCTGGAAACCCCGGACCTAGGGGGGACAGCAGCAGTCCGCCCCTGACAGCCCCCAACACTGGTGCCCTGACCTGGGAACCTGGGACCTAGGGGGACAGCAGCAGTCCGCCCCTGACAGCCCCCAACACTTTTGCCCTGACCTGGAAACCCCGGACCTAGGGGGGACAGCAGCAGTCCGCCCCTGACAGCCCCCAACACTGGTGCCCTGACCTGGGAACCTGGGACCTAGGGGGACAGCAGCAGTCCGCCCCTGACAGCCCCCAACACTGGTGCCCTGACCTGGGAACCTGGGACCTAGGGGGACAGCAGCAGTCCGCCCCTGACAGCCCCCAACACTTTTGCCCTGACCTGGAAACCCCGGACCTAGGGGGGACAGCAGCAGTCCGCCCCTGACAGCCCCCAACACTGGTGCCCTGACCTGGGAACCTGGGACCTAGGGGGACAGCAGCAGTCCGCCCCTGACAGCCCCCAACACTGGTGCCCTGACCTGGGAACCTGGGACCTAGGGGGACAGCAGCAGTCCGCCCCTGACAGCTCCCAACACTGGTGCCCTGACCTGGGAACCTGGGACCTAGGGGGACAGCAGCAGTCCGCCCCTGACAGCCCCCAACACTGGTGCCCTGACCTGGGAACCTGGGGGGACAGCAGCAGTCCGCCCCTGACAGCCCCCAACACTTTTGCCCTGACCTGGAAACCCCGGACCTAGGGGGGACAGCAGCAGTCCGCCCCTGACAGCCCCCAACACTGGTGTCCTGACCTGGGAACCCGGACCTAGGGGAGAGAGCAGCAGTCCGTCCCCGACAGCCCCCAACACTGGTGTCCTGACCTGGGAACCCCGGAACTAGGGGGACAGCAGCAGTCCGCCCCTGACAGCCCCCAACACTGGTGCCCTGACCTGGGAACCCCAGATCTAGGGGGACAGCAGCAGTCCGCCCCTGACAGCCCCCAACACTTTTGCCCTGACCTGGGAACCCCGGACCTAGGGGGGACAGCAGCAGTCCGCCCCTGACAGCCCCCAACACTGGTGCCCTGACCTGGGAACCTGGGACCTAGGGGGACAGCAGCAGTCCGCCCCTGACAGCCCCCAACACTGGTGCCCTGACCTGGGACCTAGGGGGACAGCAGCAGTCCGCCCCTGACAGCTCCCAACACTGGTGCCCTGACCTGGGAACCTGGGACCTAGGGGGACAGCAGCAGTCCGCCCCTGACAGCCCCCAACACTGGTGCCCTGACCTGGGAACCCCAGATCTAGGGGGACAGCAGCAGTCCGCCCCTGACAGCCCCCAACACTTTTGCCCTGACCTGGGAACCCCGGACCTAGGGGGGACAGCAGCAGTCCGCCCCTGACAGCCCCCAACACTGGTGCCCAGACCTGGGAAACTGGGACCTAGGGGGACAGCAGCAGTCCACCCCTGACAGCCCCCAACACTGGTGCCCTGACCTGGGAACCTGGGACCTAGGGGGACAGCAGCAGTCCGCCCCTGACAGCCCCCAACACTGGTGCCCTGACCTGGGAACCCCAGATCTAGGGGGACAGCAGCAGTCCGCCCCTGACAGCCCCCAACACTTTTGCCCTGACCTGGGAACCCCGGACCTAGGGGGGACAGCAGCAGTCCGCCCCTGACAGCCCCCAACACTGGTGCCCTGACCTGGGAACCTGGGACCTAGGGGGACAGCAGCAGTCCGCCCCTGACAGCCCCCAACACTGGTGCCCTGACCTGGGAACCTGGGACCTAGGGGGACAGCAGCAGTCCGCCCCTGACAGCCCCCAACACTTTTGCCCTGACCTGGAAACCCCGGACCTAGGGGGGACAGCAGCAGTCCGCCCCTGACAGCCCCCAACACTGGTGCCCTGACCTGGGAACCTGGGACCTAGGGGGACAGCAGCAGTCCGCCCCTGACAGCCCCCAACACTGGTGCCCTGACCTGGGAACCCCAGATCTAGGGGGACAGCAGCAGTCCGCCCCTGACAGCCCCCAACACTTTTGCCCTGACCTGGGAACCCCGGACCTAGGGGGGACAGCAGCAGTCCGCCCCTGACAGCCCCCAACACTGGTGCCCTGACCTGGGAACCTGGGGCCTAGGGGGACAGCAGCAGTCCGCCCCTGACAGCCCCCAACACTGGTGCCCTGACCTGGGAACCTGGGACCTAGGGGGACAGCAGCAGTCCGCCCCTGACAGCCCCCAACACTTTTGCCCTGACCTGGAAACCCCGGACCTAGGGGGGACAGCAGCAGTCCGCCCCTGACAGCCCCCAACACTGGTGCCCTGACCTGGGAACCTGGGACCTAGGGGGACAGCAGCAGTCCGCCCCTGACAGCCCCCAACACTTTTGCCCTGACCTGGAAACCCCGGACCTAGGGGGGACAGCAGCAGTCCGCCCCTGACAGCCCCCAACACTGGTGCCCTGACCTGGGAACCTGGGACCTAGGGGGACAGCAGCAGTCCGCCCCTGACAGCCCCCAACACTGGTGCCCTGACCTGGGAACCCCAGATCTAGGGGGACAGCAGCAGTCCGCCCCTGACAGCCCCCAACACTTTTGCCCTGACCTGGGAACCCCGGACCTAGGGGGGACAGCAGCAGTCCGCCCCTGACAGCCCCCAACACTGGTGCCCTGACCTGGGAACCTGGGACCTAGGGGGACAGCAGCAGTCCGCCCCTGACAGCCCCCAACACTGGTGCCCTGACCTGGGAACCTGGGACCTAGGGGGACAGCAGCAGTCCGCCCCTGACAGCCCCCAACACTGGTGCCCTGACCTGGGAACCTGGGACCTAGGGGGACAGCAGCAGTCCGCCCCTGACAGCCCCCAACACTTTTGCCCTGACCTGGAAACCCCGGACCTAGGGGGGACAGCAGCAGTCCGCCCCTGACAGCCCCCAACACTGGTGCCCTGACCTGGGAACCTGGGACCTAGGGGGACAGCAGCAGTCCGCCCCTGACAGCCCCCAACACTGGTGCCCTGACCTGGGAACCTGGGACCTAGGGGGACAGCAGCAGTCCGCCCCTGACAGCTCCCAACACTGGTGCCCTGACCTGGGAACCTGGGACCTAGGGGGACAGCAGCAGTCCGCCCCTGACAGCCCCCAACACTGGTGCCCTGACCTGGGAACCTGGGGGGACAGCAGCAGTCCGCCCCTGACAGCCCCCAACACTTTTGCCCTGACCTGGAAACCCCGGACCTAGGGGGGACAGCAGCAGTCCGCCCCTGACAGCCCCCAACACTGGTGTCCTGACCTGGGAACCCGGACCTAGGGGAGAGAGCAGCAGTCCGTCCCCGACAGCCCCCAACACTGGTGTCCTGACCTGGGAACCCCGGAACTAGGGGGACAGCAGCAGTCCGCCCCTGACAGCCCCCAACACTGGTGCCCTGACCTGGGAACCCCAGATCTAGGGGGACAGCAGCAGTCCGCCCCTGACAGCCCCCAACACTTTTGCCCTGACCTGGGAACCCCGGACCTAGGGGGGACAGCAGCAGTCCGCCCCTGACAGCCCCCAACACTGGTGCCCTGACCTGGGAACCTGGGACCTAGGGGGACAGCAGCAGTCCGCCCCTGACAGCCCCCAACACTGGTGCCCTGACCTGGGACCTAGGGGGACAGCAGCAGTCCGCCCCTGACAGCTCCCAACACTGGTGCCCTGACCTGGGAACCTGGGACCTAGGGGGACAGCAGCAGTCCGCCCCTGACAGCCCCCAACACTGGTGCCCTGACCTGGGAACCCCAGATCTAGGGGGACAGCAGCAGTCCGCCCCTGACAGCCCCCAACACTTTTGCCCTGACCTGGGAACCCCGGACCTAGGGGGGACAGCAGCAGTCCGCCCCTGACAGCCCCCAACACTGGTGCCCAGACCTGGGAAACTGGGACCTAGGGGGACAGCAGCAGTCCACCCCTGACAGCCCCCAACACTGGTGCCCTGACCTGGGAACCTGGGACCTAGGGGGACAGCAGCAGTCCGCCCCTGACAGCCCCCAACACTGGTGCCCTGACCTGGGAACCCCAGATCTAGGGGGACAGCAGCAGTCCGCCCCTGACAGCCCCCAACACTTTTGCCCTGACCTGGGAACCCCGGACCTAGGGGGGACAGCAGCAGTCCGCCCCTGACAGCCCCCAACACTGGTGCCCTGACCTGGGAACCTGGGACCTAGGGGGACAGCAGCAGT
Organism: Ranitomeya imitator; assembly: GCF_032444005.1. NCBI lineage: Eukaryota > Metazoa > Chordata > Amphibia > Anura > Dendrobatidae > Ranitomeya > Ranitomeya imitator. The sequence continues at coordinate 338,836,976 of NC_091282.1, forward strand.
CCGCCCCTGACAGCCCCCAACACTGGTGCCCTGACCTGGGAACCTGGGACCTAGGGGGACAGCAGCAGTCCGCCCCTGACAGCCCCCAACACTTTTGCCCTGACCTGGAAACCCCGGACCTAGGGGGGACAGCAGCAGTCCGCCCCTGACAGCCCCCAACACTGGTGCCCTGACCTGGGAACCTGGGACCTAGGGGGACAGCAGCAGTCCGCCCCTGACAGCCCCCAACACTGGTGCCCTGACCTGGGAACCCCAGATCTAGGGGGACAGCAGCAGTCCGCCCCTGACAGCCCCCAACACTTTTGCCCTGACCTGGGAACCCCGGACCTAGGGGGGACAGCAGCAGTCCGCCCCTGACAGCCCCCAACACTGGTGCCCTGACCTGGGAACCTGGGACCTAGGGGGACAGCAGCAGTCCGCCCCTGACAGCCCCCAACACTGGTGCCCTGACCTGGGAACCCCAGATCTAGGGGGACAGCAGCAGTCCGCCCCTGACAGCCCCCAACACTTTTGCCCTGACCTGGGAACCCCGGACCTAGGGGGGACAGCAGCAGTCCGCCCCTGACAGCCCCCAACACTGGTGCCCTGACCTGGGAACCTGGGACCTAGGGGGACAGCAGCAGTCCGCCCCTGACAGCCCCCAACACTGGTGCCCTGACCTGGGAACCTGGGACCTAGGGGGACAGCAGCAGTCCGCCCCTGACAGCCCCCAACACTTTTGCCCTGACCTGGAAACCCCGGACCTAGGGGGGACAGCAGCAGTCCGCCCCTGACAGCCCCCAACACTGGTGCCCTGACCTGGGAACCTGGGACCTAGGGGGACAGCAGCAGTCCGCCCCTGACAGCCCCCAACACTGGTGCCCTGACCTGGGAACCCCAGATCTAGGGGGACAGCAGCAGTCCGCCCCTGACAGCCCCCAACACTTTTGCCCTGACCTGGGAACCCCGGACCTAGGGGGGACAGCAGCAGTCCGCCCCTGACAGCCCCCAACACTGGTGCCCTGACCTGGGAACCTGGGACCTAGGGGGACAGCAGCAGTCCGCCCCTGACAGCCCCCAACACTGGTGCCCTGACCTGGGAACCTGGGACCTGGGGGGACAGCAGCAGTCCGCCCCTGACAGCCCCCAACACTTTTGCCCTGACCTGGAAACCCCGGACCTAGGGGGGACAGCAGCAGTCCGCCCCTGACAGCCCCCAACACTGGTGCCCTGACCTGGGAACCTGGGACCTAGGGGGACAGCAGCAGTCCGCCCCTGACAGCCCCCAACACTTTTGCCCTGACCTGGAAACCCCGGACCTAGGGGGGACAGCAGCAGTCCGCCCCTGACAGCCCCCAACACTGGTGCCCTGACCTGGGAACCTGGGACCTAGGGGGACAGCAGCAGTCCGCCCCTGACAGCCCCCAACACTGGTGCCCTGACCTGGGAACCTGGGACCTAGGGGGACAGCAGCAGTCCGCCCCTGACAGCCCCCAACACTTTTGCCCTGACCTGGAAACCCCGGACCTAGGGGGGACAGCAGCAGTCCGCCCCTGACAGCCCCCAACACTGGTGCCCTGACCTGGGAACCTGGGACCTAGGGGGACAGCAGCAGTCCGCCCCTGACAGCCCCCAACACTGGTGCCCTGACCTGGGAACCTGGGACCTAGGGGGACAGCAGCAGTCCGCCCCTGACAGCTCCCAACACTGGTGCCCTGACCTGGGAACCTGGGACCTAGGGGGACAGCAGCAGTCCGCCCCTGACAGCCCCCAACACTGGTGCCCTGACCTGGGAACCTGGGGGGACAGCAGCAGTCCGCCCCTGACAGCCCCCAACACTTTTGCCCTGACCTGGAAACCCCGGACCTAGGGGGGACAGCAGCAGTCCGCCCCTGACAGCCCCCAACACTGGTGTCCTGACCTGGGAACCCGGACCTAGGGGAGAGAGCAGCAGTCCGTCCCCGACAGCCCCCAACACTGGTGTCCTGACCTGGGAACCCCGGAACTAGGGGGACAGCAGCAGTCCGCCCCTGACAGCCCCCAACACTGGTGCCCTGACCTGGGAACCCCAGATCTAGGGGGACAGCAGCAATCCGCCCCTGACAGCCCCCAACACTTTTGCCCTGACGTGGGAACCCCGGACCTAGGGGGGACAGCAGCAGTCCGCCCCTGACAGCCCCCAACACTGGTGCCCTGACCTGGGAACCTGGGACCTAGGGGGACAGCAGCAGTCCGCCCCTGACAGCCCCCAACACTGGTGCCCTGACCTGGGACCTAGGGGGACAGCAGCAGTCCGCCCCTGACAGCTCCCAACACTGGTGCCCTGACCTGGGAACCTGGGACCTAGGGGGACAGCAGCAGTCCGCCCCTGACAGCCCCCAACACTGGTGCCCTGACCTGGGAACCCCAGATCTAGGGGGACAGCAGCAGTCCGCCCCTGACAGCCCCCAACACTTTTGCCCTGACCTGGGAACCCCGGACCTAGGGGGGACAGCAGCAGTCCGCCCCTGACAGCCCCCAACACTGGTGCCCAGACCTGGGAAACTGGGACCTAGGGGGACAGCAGCAGTCCACCCCTGACAGCCCCCAACACTGGTGCCCTGACCTGGGAACCTGGGACCTAGGGGGACAGCAGCAGTCCGCCCCTGACAGCCCCCAACACTGGTGCCCTGACCTGGGAACCCCAGATCTAGGGGGACAGCAGCAGTCCGCCCCTGACAGCCCCCAACACTTTTGCCCTGACCTGGGAACCCCGGACCTAGGGGGGACAGCAGCAGTCCGCCCCTGACAGCCCCCAACACTGGTGCCCTGACCTGGGAACCTGGGACCTAGGGGGACAGCAGCAGTCCGCCCCTGACAGCCCCCAACACTGGTGCCCTGACCTGGGAACCTGGGACCTAGGGGGACAGCAGCAGTCCGCCCCTGACAGCCCCCAACACTTTTGCCCTGACCTGGAAACCCCGGACCTAGGGGGGACAGCAGCAGTCCGCCCCTGACAGCCCCCAACACTGGTGCCCTGACCTGGGAACCTGGGACCTAGGGGGACAGCAGCAGTCCGCCCCTGACAGCCCCCAACACTGGTGCCCTGACCTGGGAACCCCAGATCTAGGGGGACAGCAGCAGTCCGCCCCTGACAGCCCCCAACACTTTTGCCCTGACCTGGGAACCCCGGACCTAGGGGGGACAGCAGCAGTCCGCCCCTGACAGCCCCCAACACTGGTGCCCTGACCTGGGAACCTGGGGCCTAGGGGGACAGCAGCAGTCCGCCCCTGACAGCCCCCAACACTGGTGCCCTGACCTGGGAACCTGGGACCTAGGGGGACAGCAGCAGTCCGCCCCTGACAGCCCCCAACACTTTTGCCCTGACCTGGAAACCCCGGACCTAGGGGGGACAGCAGCAGTCCGCCCCTGACAGCCCCCAACACTGGTGCCCTGACCTGGGAACCTGGGACCTAGGGGGACAGCAGCAGTCCGCCCCTGACAGCCCCCAACACTTTTGCCCTGACCTGGAAACCCCGGACCTAGGGGGGACAGCAGCAGTCCGCCCCTGACAGCCCCCAACACTGGTGCCCTGACCTGGGAACCTGGGACCTAGGGGGACAGCAGCAGTCCGCCCCTGACAGCCCCCAACACTGGTGCCCTGACCTGGGAACCTGGGACCTAGGGGGACAGCAGCAGTCCGCCCCTGACAGCCCCCAACACTTTTGCCCTGACCTGGAAACCCCGGACCTAGGGGGGACAGCAGCAGTCCGCCCCTGACAGCCCCCAACACTGGTGCCCTGACCTGGGAACCTGGGACCTAGGGGGACAGCAGCAGTCCGCCCCTGACAGCCCCCAACACTGGTGCCCTGACCTGGGAACCCCAGATCTAGGGGGACAGCAGCAGTCCGCCCCTGACAGCCCCCAACACTTTTGCCCTGACCTGGGAACCCCGGACCTAGGGGGGACAGCAGCAGTCCGCCCCTGACAGCCCCCAACACTGGTGCCCTGACCTGGGAACCTGGGGCCTAGGGGGACAGCAGCAGTCCGCCCCTGACAGCCCCCAACACTGGTGCCCTGACCTGGGAACCTGGGATCTAGGGGGACAGCAGCAGTCCGCCCCTGACAGCCCCCAACACTTTTGCCCTGACCTGGAAACCCCGGACCTAGGGGGGACAGCAGCAGTCCGCCCCTGACAGCCCCCAACACTGGTGCCCTGACCTGGGAACCTGGGACCTAGGGGGACAGCAGCAGTCCGCCCCTGACAGCCCCCAACACTTTTGCCCTGACCTGGAAACCCCGGACCTAGGGGGGACAGCAGCAGTCCGCCCCTGACAGCCCCCAACACTGGTGCCCTGACCTGGGAACCTGGGACCTAGGGGGACAGCAGCAGTCCGCCCCTGACAGCCCCCAACACTTTTGCCCTGACCTGGAAACCCCGGACCTAGGGGGGACAGCAGCAGTCCGCCCCTGACAGCCCCCAACACTGGTGCCCTGACCTGGGAACCTGGGACCTAGGGGGACAGCAGCAGTCCGCCCCTGACAGCCCCCAACACTTTTGCCCTGACCTGGAAACCCCGGACCTAGGGGGGACAGCAGCAGTCCGCCCCTGACAGCCCCCAACACTGGTGCCCTGACCTGGGAACCTGGGACCTAGGGGGACAGCAGCAGTCCGCCCCTGACAGCCCCCAACACTTTTGCCCTGACCTGGAAACCCCGGACCTAGGGGGGACAGCAGCAGTCCGCCCCTGACAGCCCCCAACACTGGTGCCCTGACCTGGGAACCTGGGACCTAGGGGGACAGCAGCAGTCCGCCCCTGACAGCCCCCAACACTTTTGCCCTGACCTGGAAACCCCGGACCTAGGGGGGACAGCAGCAGTCCGCCCCTGACAGCCCCCAACACTGGTGCCCTGACCTGGGAACCTGGGACCTAGGGGGACAGCAGCAGTCCGCCCCTGACAGCCCCCAACACTTTTGCCCTGACCTGGAAACCCCGGACCTAGGGGGGACAGCAGCAGTCCGCCCCTGACAGCCCCCAACACTGGTGCCCTGACCTGGGAACCTGGGACCTAGGGGGACAGCAGCAGTCCGCCCCTGACAGCCCCCATCCACAGGCAGCGCCAGCAGCCTCAGCACGGTCCAATGGCCTGACAGGATACCTGACAGGACACAGCTGCCGGCCGCTCAGCGGTGACGTCCCCTCACCCCACGTAACACAGCCGGGCAATGTACGGTACCTTCTTGTGATAGGCGGCACACGGGGCTCGGAGCTCTGGCGTCGCACACCTACTCCACACGGAGCAAAATAGCCGCCCCACTCCTGCCATTGCGTCTGTTCAACAAGACAGCAGAGATGACGGAGCGGTAACGCTGCTGTGTACGGAAGTCACGTGGTCTGCTCACAACAGCCTGAAGAGAGGCCTCTCTCTGCTAGAGCCTGACGTCCTGCGTCACGTGATGGGGCGTGTCTGGTATTATGTAGTGGATGCTTTCCTGAAACGGAAAGTACTTGCAAGCAGCATAATACAAAGAATAGCAGGTTTACCCAGAATCCTTTGCAGTAGGCGGAGCTATGCAAATCATCTCTTTCCACCCCTGTCTAATCCACAGCGCTTGGAATCGCCAAGCGTGCAATGCTGCGGATTAGTTTCTAGCATGTTGCTAGCATGTATGTATCGCTTGCTCACCGAGCCCCACTCCATACAGCCAACCAATTCCAGCCCTGTGCTGATGAGGGCCTAAAGCCCGAAACACGTGTCCACAGGTAGGAATTGGTTGGCTGTGTAAATTTAGAAACTAATCCGCAGCATTGCACGCTTGGCGATTCCAAGCGCTGTGGATTAGACAGGGGTGGAAAGAGATGATTTGCATAGCTCCGCCTACTGCAAAGGATTCTGGGTAAACCTGCTATTCTTTGTATTATGCTGCTTGCAAGTACTTTCCGTTTCAGGAAAGCATCCACTATGTATTTCCTTTAAGTAGAGGGCTTTTCGGTCTCTTTCGTCCCGCTACATTTAGCCCAACTTGGGTCTCTCCCTAAGGTGGCTAGCATGTATGTATCGCTTGCTCACCGAGCCCCACTCCATACAGCCAACCAATTCCAGCCCTGTGCTGATGAGGGCCTAAAGCCCGAAACACGTGTCCACAGGTAGGAATTGGTTGGCTGTGTAAATTTAGAAACTAATCCGCAGCATTGCACGCTTGGCGATTCCAAGCGCTGTGGATTAGACAGGGGTGGAAAGAGATGATTTGCATAGCTCCGCCTACTGCAAAGGATTCTGGGTAAACCTGCTATTCTTTGTATTATGCTGCTTGCAAGTACTTTCCGTTTCAGGAAAGCATCCACTATGTATTTCCTTTAAGTAGAGGGCTTTTCGGTCTCTTTCGTCCCGCTACATTTAGCCCAACTTGGGTCTCTCCCTAAGGTGGCTAGCATGTATGTATCGCTTGCTCACCGAGCCCCACTCCATACAGCCAACCAATTCCAGCCCTGTGCTGATGAGGGCCTAAAGCCCGAAACACGTGTCCACAGGTAGGAATTGGTTGGCTGTGTAAATTTAGAAACTAATCCGCAGCATTGCACGCTTGGCGATTCCAAGCGCTGTGGATTAGACAGGGGTGGAAAGAGATGATTTGCATAGCTCCGCCTACTGCAAAGGATTCTGGGTAAACCTGCTATTCTTTGTATTATGCTGCTTGCAAGTACTTTCCGTTTCAGGAAAGCATCCACTATGTATTTCCTTTAAGTAGAGGGCTTTTCGGTCTCTTTCGTCCCGCTACATTTAGCCCAACTTGGGTCTCTCCCTAAGGTGGCTAGCATGTATGTATCGCTTGCTCACCGAGCCCCACTCCATACAGCCAACCAATTCCAGCCCTGTGCTGATGAGGGCCTAAAGCCCGAAACACGTGTCCACAGGTAGGAATTGGTTGGCTGTGTAAATTTAGAAACTAATCCGCAGCATTGCACGCTTGGCGATTCCAAGCGCTGTGGATTAGACAGGGGTGGAAAGAGATGATTTGCATAGCTCCGCCTACTGCAAAGGATTCTGGGTAAACCTGCTATTCTTTGTATTATGCTGCTTGCAAGTACTTTCCGTTTCAGGAAAGCATCCACTATGTATTTCCTTTAAGTAGAGGGCTTTTCGGTCTCTTTCGTCCCGCTACATTTAGCCCAACTTGGGTCTCTCCCTAAGGTGGCTAGCATGTATGTATCGCTTGCTCACCGAGCCCCACTCCATACAGCCAACCAATTCCAGCCCTGTGCTGATGAGGGCCTAAAGCCCGAAACACGTGTCCACAGGTAGGAATTGGTTGGCTGTGTAAATTTAGAAACTAATCCGCAGCATTGCACGCTTGGCGATTCCAAGCGCTGTGGATTAGACAGGGGTGGAAAGAGATGATTTGCATAGCTCCGCCTACTGCAAAGGATTCTGGGTAAACCTGCTATTCTTTGTATTATGCTGCTTGCAAGTACTTTCCGTTTCAGGAAAGCATCCACTATGTATTTCCTTTAAGTAGAGGGCTTTTCGGTCTCTTTCGTCCCGCTACATTTAGCCCAACTTGGGTCTCTCCCTAAGGTGGCTAGCATGTATGTATCGCTTGCTCACCGAGCCCCACTCCATACAGCCAACCAATTCCAGCCCTGTGCTGATGAGGGCCTAAAGCCCGAAACACGTGTCCACAGGTAGGAATTGGTTGGCTGTGTAAATTTAGAAACTAATCCGCAGCATTGCACGCTTGGCGATTCCAAGCGCTGTGGATTAGACAGGGGTGGAAAGAGATGATTTGCATAGCTCCGCCTACTGCAAAGGATTCTGGGTAAACCTGCTATTCTTTGTATTATGCTGCTTGCAAGTACTTTCCGTTTCAGGAAAGCATCCACTATGTATTTCCTTTAAGTAGAGGGCTTTTCGGTCTCTTTCGTCCCGCTACATTTAGCCCAACTTGGGTCTCTCCCTAAGGTGGCTAGCATGTATGTATCGCTTGCTCACCGAGCCCCACTCCATACAGCCAACCAATTCCAGCCCTGTGCTGATGAGGGCCTAAAGCCCGAAACACGTGTCCACAGGTAGGAATTGGTTGGCTGTGTAAATTTAGAAACTAATCCGCAGCATTGCACGCTTGGCGATTCCAAGCGCTGTGGATTAGACAGGGGTGGAAAGAGATGATTTGCATAGCTCCGCCTACTGCAAAGGATTCTGGGTAAACCTGCTATTCTTTGTATTATGCTGCTTGCAAGTACTTTCCGTTTCAGGAAAGCATCCACTATGTATTTCCTTTAAGTAGAGGGCTTTTCGGTCTCTTTCGTCCCGCTACATTTAGCCCAACTTGGGTCTCTCCCTAAGGTGGCTAGCATGTATGTATCGCTTGCTCACCGAGCCCCACTCCATACAGCCAACCAATTCCAGCCCTGTGCTGATGAGGGCCTAAAGCCCGAAACACGTGTCCACAGGTAGGAATTGGTTGGCTGTGTAAATTTAGAAACTAATCCGCAGCATTGCACGCTTGGCGATTCCAAGCGCTGTGGATTAGACAGGGGTGGAAAGAGATGATTTGCATAGCTCCGCCTACTGCAAAGGATTCTGGGTAAACCTGCTATTCTTTGTATTATGCTGCTTGCAAGTACTTTCCGTTTCAGGAAAGCATCCACTATGTATTTCCTTTAAGTAGAGGGCTTTTCGGTCTCTTTCGTCCCGCTACATTTAGCCCAACTTGGGTCTCTCCCTAAGGTGGCTAGCATGTATGTATGGTATTATGTAAGGACTTGCAATGCTGGTTGTGTGTGCGCCTGTGCGGCTGTGATCTCTGTAGTCAGCGCTGTGGGCTGTCAGCACAGCAGGATATACAATTGGGAGGAGGATCTGACAGCACAGCAGGATATACAATGGGGAGGAGGATCTGACAGCACAGCAGGATATACAGTGGGGAGGAGGATCTGACAGCACAACAGGATATACAATGGGGAGGAGGATCTGACAGCACAGCAGGATATACAGTGGGGAGGAGGATCTGTCAGCACAGCAGGATATACAATGGGGAGGAGAACCTGTCAGCACAGCAGGATATACAATGGGGAGGAGGATCTGACAGCACAGCAGGATATACAGTGGGGAGGAGGATCTGTCAGCACAGCAGGATATACAATGGGGAGGAGAACCTGTCAGCACAGCAGGATATACAATGGGGAGGAGAACCTGACAGCACAGCAGGATATACAATGGGGAGGAGAACCTGTCAGCACAGCAGGATATACAATGGGGAGGAGAACCTGTCAGCACAGCAGGATATACAATGGGGAGGAGAACCTGACAGCACAGCAGGATATACAATGGGGAGCAGGATCTGACAGCACAGCAGGATATTCAATGGGGAGGAGAACCTGTCAGCACAGCAGGATATACAATGGGGAGGAGAACCTGACAGCACAGCAGGATATACAATGGGGAGGAGGATCTGACAGCACAGCAGGATATACAGTGGGGAGGAGGATCTGACAGCATAACAGGATATACAATGGGGGGAGGAGGATCTGACAGCACAGCAGGATATACAATAGGGGAGGAGGATCTGACAGCACAGCAGGATATACAATGGGGAGGAGGATCTGACAGCACAGCAGGATATACAGTGGGGAGGAGGATCTGACAGCATAACAGGATATACAATGGGGGGAGGAGGATCTGACAGCACAGCAGGATATACAATGGGGAGGAGAACCTGTCAGCACAGCAGGATATACAATGGGGAGGAGAACCTGACAGCACAACAGGATATACAATGGAGAGGAGGATCTGACAGCACAGCAGGATATACAATGAGGGAGGAGGATCTGACAGCACAGCAGACTATACAATGGGGGAGGAGGATATGACAGCACAGCAGGCTATACAATGGGGGAGGAGGATCTGACAGCACAGCAGGCTATACAATGGGGGAGGAGGATCTGACAGCACAGCAGGCTATACAATGGGGGAGGAGGATATGACAGCACAGCAGGCTATACAATGGGGGAGGAGGATCTGACAGCACAGCAGGTATACAATGGGGGAGGAGGATCTGACAGCACAGCAGGCTATACAATGGGGGAGGAGGATCTGACAGCACAGCAGGCTATACAATGGGGGAGGAGGATCTGACAGCACAGCAGGCTATACAATGGGGGAGGAGGATCTGACAGCACAGCAGGTATACAATGGGGGAGGAGGATCTGACAGCACAGCAGGTATACAATGGGGGAGGAGGATCTGACAGCACAGCAGGCTATACAATGGGGGAGGAGGATCTGACAGCACAGCAGGCTATACAATGGGGGAGGAGGATCTGACAGCACAGCAGGATGTACAATGGGGGAGGAGGATCTGACAGCACAGCAGGCTATACAATGGGGGAGGAGGATCTGACAGCACAGCAGGATGTACAATGGGGGTGGAGGATCTGACCACACGGCAAATTAAAAGATTAAAGTGCACACGAAAAACGCCAAAAGCTAGACAAAAGGCTGAAATGCGATAAGAAATTGGGAGCATCACCTTTCCTCTCTTTGACCTGTTGTGCGATTTCTTTGCAGAAATTCTATGTGCACACGTTTAGGTTTTTTCGCGTTTTTTTCGCGGTAAAAACGCTATAAAAACTCATTAAAAATGCATACATATGCATCCTATCATTTAGAATGCATTCTGCATGTTTTGTGCACATGATGCGTTTTTTTCCGCGAAAAAAACGCATTGCGGTAAAAAAAGCAGCATGTTCATTAATTTTGAGGATTTTCTGTGTTTTTCCCGCTATTCTATGCATTTGGAAAAAAAACGCACCAAAAACGCACCAAAAACGCATCAAAAACGCATGAAAAAAATGCATGCGGATTTCTGGCAGGAATGTCCGTTTTTTGTCAGGAAAATTTCTGCAAGAAATCCTGATGTGTGCACATACCCTTAGTCACTCCTCTGCTAAAATATCACATTTGCACCATCATTTTAGGTGTATGTAAAATCACTGAAGGAAGGGCAGACAGGACTGAACCTGGAATCTGCGGTGCCAATATGTCCAAGTCCAACAAAGGAAGCCAGTTGGCTGGTAAGGCTACTTTCACACATCAGGTTTTTGCAATCCGGTTTTTTGCTGGATCCTTTTTTTTTTTTTAAAGTGAACCCGGGGATAGAGTTTGGACTTCCTGTTTCGGGGAAGGGGGGGGGGGGGGGGGGAGAGAGAGAGAGACTCCAGAATGGAAAATGCAGGAACGGGGCATGCTCAGTGCAAAGAAAACGGAATCGATAGCCGGATCCAGTCAATACACCACACGTTTCATCCGTTTATTGCTAGAAGCGTAACTGGGCGTTTTTTCGCCGGACAGAAAAAACGTTCATATAGATGTTTTCTCCATCCGCCGGAAAATACATTTTGAATGGATCCGGCAAAAAACGGATGGAGTAGATTGTGTGGGCCTCATGCCGCATATGGATGAGGCTGTGTGGGGCTCATACCGCATATGGGGAGGCTGTGTGGGACTCATGCTGTGTTTGGAGGAGGCTGTGTGGGGCTCATGCTGTATATGGAGGAGGCTGTGTGGGGCTCATACCGCATATGGGGAGGCTGTGTGGGGCTCATGCTGTGTATGGAGGAGGCTGTGTGGGGCTCATGCTGTATATGGAGGAGGCTGTGTGGGGCTCATACCGCATATGGGGAGGCTGTGTGGGGCTCATGCTGTATATGGAGGAGGCTGTGTGGGGCTCATACCGCATATGGGGAGGCTGTGTGGGGCTCATACCGCATATGGGGAGGCTGTGTGGGGCTCATACCACATATGGGGAGGCTGTGTGGGGCTCATGCTGTATATGGAGGAGTATACATGTTAATCCAATTGACCTAAAGCCAAAAACAGCTTGGTCACATTCCGTAGAATAGTCATAACAACAAAGCCATGCAGAAGAAAAATTACACGTGGCTCATGGAATGCAAATATATATCAATTTTATTAATAATCAAATAAACATAAAATCATAACACCCGAGTACCTCAAAATGCAACAAACACCGTACGGCTAGGGCATAACAATATTGATAACTTAATGCTGCATCCTACTTTGATTGACCCATATATATAACGTAGCCTGATGCTCAACACAGTGACACTTGCTTAAATAGCATTACCAAAACCAACTGGACCATATGGACCTAAATGGGAAGTATGCTGAAGGGATACTAATGTGTCAATGCTACTGTACTTAGAGTCACTAACCAGAGTAAGAGTCCATAGCATGGAATAAACAAAAATGTATTACCCGTGGTTTGCCTTTGCCTTGGTGAACGTCCCACCCCGACGCGCGTTTCGCCTGTTCTTCTTCCGGGGGCGTGTATGGTAAGAGAGGTAGGCGGTCTATTTAAATGCCCGGTGGCCAATGAACATTCAGCTTGGTAAGCAACAGTATCCAGGAAAAGAACAAAGGCCAATCACCAGTTAGTGTTGTTAGTGATGGTAACCATGGGTCCCTAGCGTGAGTCGCAGCTGCCGGGTATGACGGCGCATCCGGTTCTTAGTCCGTCTCCAAACAGGAACGTCCGAGCGCCGGTCAAGGAGACGCCGAGTTCCGGAGAGCAGAATGCCCAGCGGAAGTCCGGCGTCCCCACAGACGACCGAAGCAGGACGCTCCGGAGCGGACCAAGCCGCGCATGCGCACAACCCAGTGACGTGAACATATGACACATAAGTAATAACACGGGGAGGTTAAATCGTGGTACAGGGCGCAAATTAGATATATTCAATATGACCGTATATATAACGTGCATGGCCGTAAATATAAAGTGCATGGTGCATATATTATTGGTAATAATTGCAAGAAATCCTATTGTACAATAAGTGAACATTTACTACACTAAATTATTGGCCCCTAAAAATTGGGATAATTAACCCCTTATTAGACCAAATACAGATGTATTTGTCTACATAACAGTGCAAAAGACAAAAGAGACTGACAATACATATATATATATATATATATATATATATATATATATATATATAACCCGTACATATAAAAATTATACAAAACCAAAAACACATTTGTATCGCTGCTTGACTATCATATCGATCTATGATCTGTGCCACCCACTATTTCTATAGATACTGTGATGGTAACCCACACATATTCTTGTTCTTTCACTTTTCATCCACTTGCTCATTTCCTCCCAATTCTTCATCATATTTCTTGCCGTAGCACTTTTTCATGGAACTAATGGGGGTATAATTGGGCAACTTGATGAAACAACATCACCACCAGACAATGAAGACCGCAGTAGGAACAACTCTAGAAAAATAAAATACTGTAAATACACAATAAACAACAAATACAATGAAATAAAAACCCCTCCCATAAAAGACTTCATGTCTGAACAAAGAGACAACAAGAATTTACACTGGTTTCCTACAAGAATGATCCAAAGCCAAAGCTTTCGTTAAGACCCTGAGGTGCAATCGTACCCAATCGGTAGATCCACCGGCTCTCCATTTGTGCCAGCAATTTGCCAACATTGCCCCCTCTAATTCCCAGGGATACCAAATCTATACCTTTAATTTTCAAACCATGTGGGTTGCATTGATGATGCTGTCTGAAATGCCTCGGTATAGTTTTGAGTGTTGATACTTCCTGTGCAGTTTTAGCATTCATTATGTCCCTACAATGTTCACGCGTCCGAGTCTTCAATTCCCGTGTAGTCAGCCCTCTAATTGTCGCTGGAGGGTGTGCAGAGGTTGCATGGAGGAAGGCATTTGTAGACGTGGGCTTTCTATACAAATCTGTAAACAGAAAGCCTTTATCATCAACTTTAATAGATAGATCCAGAAATTCGACACTTCTGCCACTATGGAACGTGAGCTTGATGTTTAAATCATTTTTATTTAATGCCTCCATACAGGTAGACAATTCTTCAATGGACCCCTCCCAAATGAACCAAATGTCATCAATATACCTCATCCAGCCTGAAATCAGGCTGGCATGAGGTATAGGATCACAAACAAAAATTTTGCACACCCTCCAGCGACAATTAGAGGACTGCACTGGAACTGGGTTTTATCCGTGTGGTCTGTGTAAGGCCTGCGGAAACCATACCAAAACTAAAACCTTCTCTAATTTCAATGGTACGAAAACATTCACCATTAGAAAGAGAATCACATGTGCTTCTCGTGGCGTTGTATACCACGCCACGTGCCCGTGTAACAAGGTCTCTATAGGGCTGACTACACGGGAATTGAAGACTCGGACGCGTGAACATTGTAGGGACATAATGAATGCTAAAACTGCACAGGAAGTATCAACACTCAAAACTATACCGAGGCATTTCAGACAGCATCATCAATGCAACCCACATGGTTTGAAAATTAAAGGTATAGATTTGGTATCCCTGGGAATTAGAGGGGGCAATGTTGGCAAATTGCTGGCACAAATGGAGAGCCGGTGGATCTACCGATTGGGTACGATTGCACCTCAGGGTCTTAACGAAAGCTTTGGCTTTGGATCATTCTTGTAGGAAACCAGTGTAAATTCTTGTTGTCTCCTTGTTCAGACATGAAGTCTTTTATGGGAGGGGTTTTTATTTCATTGTATTTGTTGTTTATTGTGTATTTACAGTATTTTATTTTTCTAGAGTTGTTCCTACTGCGGTCTTCATTGTCTGGTGATGATGTTGTTTCATCAAGTTGCCCAATTATACCCCCATTAGTTCCATGAAAAAGTGCTACGGCAAGAAATATGATGAAGAATTGGGAGGAAATGAGCAAGTGGATGAAAAGTGAAAGAACAAGAATATGTGTGGGTTACCATCACAGTATCTATAGAAATAGTGGGTGGCACAGATCATAGATCGATATGATAGTCAAGCAGCGATACAAATGTGTTTTTGGTTTTGTATAATTTTTATATGTACGGGTTTTTATATATATAATGTATTGTCAGTCTCTTTTGTCTTTTGCACTGTTATGTAGACAAATACATCTGTATTTGGTCTAATAAGGGGTTAATTATCCCAATTTTTAGGGGCCAATAATTTAGTGTAGTAAATGTTCACTTATTGTACAATAGGATTTCTTGCAATTATTACCAATAATATATGCACCATGCACTTTATATTTACGGCCATGCACGTTATATATACGGTCATATTGAATATATCTAATTTGCGCCCTGTACCACGATTTAACCTCCCCGTGTTATTACTTATGTGTCATATGTTCACGTCACTGGGTTGTGCGCATGCGCGGCTTGGTCCGCTCCGGAGCGTCCTGCTTCGGTCGTCTGTGGGGACGCCGGACTTCCGCTGGGCATTCTGCTCTCCGGAACTCGGCGTCTCCTTGACCGGCGCTCGGACGTTCCTGTTTGGAGACGGACTAAGAACCGGATGCGCCGTCATACCCGGCAGCTGCGACTCACGCTAGGGACCCATGGTTACCATCACTAACAACACTAACTGGTGATTGGCCTTTGTTCTTTTCCTGGATACTGTTGCTTACCAAGCTGAATGTTCATTGGCCACCGGGCATTTAAATAGACCGCCTACCTCTCTTACCATACACGCCCCCGGAAGAAGAACAGGCGAAACGCGCGTCGGGGTGGGACGTTCACCGAGGCAAAGGCAAACCACGGGTAATACATTTTTGTTTATTCCATGCTATGGACTCTTACTCTGGTTAGTGACTCTAAGTACAGTAGCATTGACACATTAGTATCCCTTCAGCATACTTCCCATTTAGGTCCATATGGTCCAGTTGGTTTTGGTAATGCTATTTAAGCAAGTGTCACTGTGTTGAGCATCAGGCTACGTTATATATATATGGGTCAATCAAAGTAGGATGCAGCATTAAGTTATCAATATTGTTATGCCCTAGCCGTACGGTGTTTGTTGCATTTTGAGGTACTCGGGTGTTATGATTTTATGTTTATTTGATTATTAATAAAATTGATATATATTTGCATTCCATGAGCCACGTGTAATTTTTCTTCTGCATGGCTTTGTTGTTATGTATATGGAGGAGGCTGTGTGGGGCTCATACCACATATGGGGAGGCTGTGTGGGGCTCATACCACATATGGGGAGGCTGTGTAGGGCTCATACCACATATGGGGAGGCTGTGTGGGGCTCATACCACATATGGGGAGGCTGTGTGGGGCTCATGCTATATATGGAGGAGGCTGTGTGGGGCTCATACCGCA
Organism: Ranitomeya imitator; assembly: GCF_032444005.1. Taxonomy (NCBI): domain Eukaryota; kingdom Metazoa; phylum Chordata; class Amphibia; order Anura; family Dendrobatidae; genus Ranitomeya; species Ranitomeya imitator. The sequence continues at coordinate 338,853,133 of NC_091282.1, forward strand.
TATGGGGAGGCTGTGTGGGACTCATGCTGTGTATGGAGGAGGCTGTGTGGGGCTCATGCTGTATATGGAGGAGGCTGTGTGGGGCTCATACTGCATATGGGGAGGCTGTGTGGGGCTCATACCGCATATGGGGAGGCTGTGTGGGGCTCATACCACATATGGGGAGGCTGTGTGGGGCTCATGCTGTATATGGAGGAGGCTGTGTGGGGCTCATACCGCATATGGGGAGGCTGTGTGGGGCTCATACCGCATATGGGGAGGCTGTGTGGGGCTCATACCACATATGGGGAGGCTGTGTAGGGCTCATACCACATATGGGGAGGCTGTGTGGGGCTCATACCACATATGGGGAGGCTGTGTGGGGCTCATGCTATATATGGAGGAGGCTGTGTGGGGCTCATACCGCATATGGGGAGGCTGTGTGCGGCTCATACCACATATGGGGTAGGCTATGTGAGGCTCATACCACATATGGGGAGGCTGTGTGGGGCTCATGCTGTATATGGAGGAGGCTGTGTGGGGCTCATGCTGTATATGGAGGAGGCTGTGTGGGGCTCATACCGCATATGGGGAGGCTGTGTGGAGCTCATACCGCATATGGGGAGGCTGTGTGCGACTCATACCACATATGGGGTAGGCTATGTGGGGCTCATACCACATATGGGGAGGCTGTGTGGGGCTCATGCTGTATATGGAGGAGGCTGTGTGGGGCTCATACCGCATATGGGGAGGCTGTGTGGGGCTCTTACCGCATATGGGGAGGCTGTGTGGGGCTCATACCACATATGGGGTAGGCTATGTGGGGTTCATACCACATATGGGGAGGCTGTGTGGGGCTCATGATGTATATGGAGGAGGCTGTGTGGGGCTCATGTTGTATATGGAGGAGGCTGTGTGGGGCTCATACCGCATATGGGGAGGCTGTGTGGGACTCATGCTGTATATGGAGGAGGCTGTGTGGGGCTCATACCGCATATGGGGAGGCTGTGTGGGACTCATGCTGTATATGGAGGAGGCTGTGTGGGGCTCATACCACATATGGGAAGGCTGTGTGGGACTCATGCTGTATATGGAGGAGGCTGTGTGGGGCTCATACCGCATATGGGGAGGCTGTGTGAGGCTCATACTGCATATGGGGAGGCTGTGTGGGGCTCATACCGCATATGGGGAAGCTGTGTGGGGCTCATGCTGCATATGGGGGAGGCTGTGTGGGGCTCATGCTGTATATGGGGGAGGCTGTGTGGGGCTCATACCGCATATGGGGAGGCTGTGTGGGGCTCATGCTGTATATGGGGGAGGCTGTGTGGGGCTGATGCTGCATATGGGGGAGGCTGTGTGGGGCTCATACCGCATATGGGGAGGTTGTGTGGGACTCATGCCGCATATGGGGGAGGCTATGTGGGGCTCATGCCGCATATGGGGAGGGTGCGTGAGGCTCATGCTGTATATGGGGAGGTTGTGTGGGGCTCATGCCGCATATGGGGGAGGTTGTGTGGGACTCATGCTGTATATGGGGAGGTTGTGTGGGGCTCATGCTGTATATAGGGGGCTGTGTAGGCTCATACTGTGTAAAGGGAGGCTGTGTGAGGGCTCTCACAGTATATAAGGGGCTGTGGGGGCTCATACAATGTACTGAAGGGCCTGTACTTGGGTTTAAACGATATATAGGGGGATTTCAGCATACTTAATTCTGCTCAATATTAAGTGATACAATTAATATTAAAGGGAACCTGTCACCACCCCTCAGGCATTTGTAACTAAAAGAGCCACATTGTGCTGCACTAATGCTGCATTCTGACAAGGTGGCTATTTTAGTTCGGGTCCCTGCCAATGCTGCAATAATCGCTTTTATAATGTGCCCATCATACTTCGAATTAGACCTGGGGGCAGGTCTTTCCCCCCTAATACAGACGCACCACAGCCGTCACTCAGGGCCTCTGCGCGCCGGGCGCCCGCCTCCTCTTCCTTCATTAGCATCCCCGGTGCCCGCGCTGTAAGTTCGAAGGGTAGCGCAACTTCGCATGCCCGAAAAAAAACTTACAGCGCAGGCGCCGAGGACGCTAATGAAGAAAGAGGAGGCGGCGCCCAGTGCGCAGAGGCCCTGAGTGACGGCTGTGGTGCGTCTGTGTTAGGGGGGGAAAGACCTGCCCCCAGGTCTAATTCGAGGTATGATGGGCACATTATAAAAGCGATTATTGCAGCATGGCAGGGATCAGAACTAAAAGAGCCACCTTGTCAGAATGCAGCATTAGTGCAGCACAATGTGGCTCTTTTAGTTAACAACGCATGGGGGGTTACAGATTCCCTTTAAAATAACTATCAATAATATAATAATTATAATACATTGATATTAATATTGAGTAGAATTAATTTCAGCCTATTAGTTCGGCCGTCCACAACAGTCACGGTCCATCATGTGGCCCCTCGGAGAATATTAATTGCCCACCCCTCCTAAAGAGTTTGCTTATGGGGAGTGCATTATACTATACAGTATGCCTATGGGGGGTGGCGTGCATTATACTATGTAGAGTCTGCCTATGGGGAGTGCATTATACTATAGAGTCTGCCTATGGGGGTGCATTATACTATATAGGGTATGCCTATGGGGAGTTTGTTACACTATATTGAGGACTATCTGGTGCATTATGCTATATGGCAGCTATCTAAGGGGCAATTGGATCGCCCCCAGACACAGGGCCAAGCGTTCTCGGTACCGGGCCTCTCTGGTTCGGTTCTGAGGCTGTCACGGTGGCTAGACCCGGTCCGCGACCCTGCTAAGGGGCGTCCAATAAAGGTGGTACAGTTTGTCAGGGGTTCGTGACGCCAAATTGTGGTGTTCGGTCAGGATGACCGACGCTGCTGTGGGGTCCGCTGGGGTGATGGAATGGCAGCTACATGGTATACCTTCCCACAGGTGAAGTGTGTCCCCAGGGCTTCCCAGTAAGGTAGATGGTGATGGTGTGAGGTGCAGGCAATAACGAGGACACAAGGTTGCAGTCTCTTTACCTCTTTACTGAAGACTTCAGGATCCTCAATCCAGAGCACGTTTAACAGGGCTGTCTGAGACCGGCCGGTCCGATGGGCACTTCCAGAGTTTCCCTCGCAGATGGAAATCGTTGCCCACCACTAGCGCCTGTGTGTTGTAGTCCTACCCTGCTGAGCATTCTGAATAGTCCTTACAACCGTTCTCTACAGCTCTCTCTCTCTTTAGTTCCAGATGTTGCTAGTTTCTCGTCCCCCAGTATGTTTTGGCTAGGACGCACCCGTATGACGGGAAGGCTTGGAGGTCTTCTGGAACCCTAGAGACGCCCCTCTCCCAATGTTGCCCCCTATGTCTTCTTAGGAAATTTAAGGTAGACAGCCAACCTATAATTAACTGTCCTGCGGAGTTTGAAGTAAGGCCTGAAGTCAGTTACTCCCGCGGTGTTCCGGCCACCGGCTACGCGCCTCAGTAGGATGTTGCCTCGGTCTCACGGCACGACTCCTACTGGTACTCCTTTTTGCTAGATCTTGTTTACACTGTTCCACAATATCCTTCCTTTCTTGTCTCTTTCTTAGGATACCGCCGCAAGGTAGTGCAGGCGCGGTTCCGTAACGTTCTGTTCTGTTCGCTAGGCACCTGCCAGGTTCCCACGCCTGACAGGGACCCCCCTATGTCTTCTCCCTGCAACACCCCCTGCCATGGGATGTTGCCTGGATCCAACCCAGTCAGCTTCTGACTAACTTCCTATCCAACCCCTAGTTTTACCAGTGTGAGGAGGGGCCCAATAAATAAAGCCTTTTGCTCCCCCTAGTGGCCGGAGTGTGAAGTGTAATGTGTGCTGGTGATACCTGGTCAGGAGAATTCCTTCAGTGCCATCAGACGTACCATCACTCCCCTTAGTGGCAGAGTGTCATACTGCAACGACCAGATCTCTGGGGCGCTGCACAATCATACAGTGTAGAGATTACAGTGAGGGGGCATCATACAGGGTTGGAGCCATCAAACAGTTTTGGGGTTACTAAGGGGTCAGTATACTGTGTGGGTGGTACTATACAGTGAGGGGGCATTATACTGTGTATAAGAGAGCATCGTACTGTGTAGGGGAGCTGTACAGGGGGAGACTCAGGACATTATTTAATGTAAAGTGGACACATTGTTTTAGGGGAACTCAGCTTACTGTGACTGTCAAAAGGACACACGGGGCATTATTACTTTTTAGGGGACAATATATGGGCACTGTTTTCTACGGCACTTGCACATGGCATTACTATATTCTAGAGGGTTGTACTAGAATCTCGGGGGCACACAATACCACACAGCAGGTGCAGTAATAGGGTCACATACAGCAGCGGCTCAGCATTGGGGTATCAGCAGGATTCCTCTGGAATTCAGTGCCCCAACACATCCGGTTATCCACCACATTTGGATCCTTCAAAAGAAACCTGAAAAACCAACTCTTCAAAGAAGCTTACAGCCTGTAATGAGCACACAGCCACCTCAACACCATTGGAGCTACTGCAACCTTCGACCTACTGTCTCCTTCCCCATAATCCTGTAGAATGTAAGCCTGCAAGGGCAGGGTCCTCTTCCCTCTGTACCAGTCTGTCATTGTTAGTTTTGTTTACTGTAAGTTATATTTGTATTTTGATGTAACCCCTTCTTATGTACAGCACCATGGAATTAATGGTGCCATATAAATACATAGTAACATAGTAACATAGTTAGTAAGGCCGAAAAAAGACATTTGTCCATCCAGTTCAGCCTATAATATCATAATAAATCCCCAGATCTACGTCCTTCTACAGAACCTAATTGTATGATACAATATTGTTCTGCTCCAGGAAGACATCCAGGCCTCTCTTGAACCCCTCGACTGAGTTCGCCATCACCACCTCCTCAGGCAGGCAATTCCAGATTCTCACTGCCCTAACAGTAAAGAATCCTCTTCTATGTTGGTGGAAAACCCTTCTCTCCTCCAGACGCAAAGAATGCCCCCTTGTGCCCGTCACCTTCCTTGGTATAAACAGATCCTCAGCGAGATATTTGTATTGTCCCCTTATATACTTATACATGGTTATTAGATCGCCCCTCAGTCGTCTTTTTTCTAGACTAAATAATCCTAATTTCGCTAATCTATCTGGGTATTGTAGTTCTCCCATCCCCTTTATTAATTTTGTTGCCCTCCTTTGTACTCTCTCTAGTTCCATTATATCCTTCCTGAGCACCGGTGCCCAAAACTGGACACAGTACTCCATGTGCGATCTAACTAGGGATTTGTACAGAGGCAGTATAATGCTCTCATCATGTGTATCCAGACCTCTTTTAATGCACCCCATGATCCTGTTAAATAAATCATAATAATACAAAAAAAAATAATAAGGAGATTGTGCAGGTTGTGAATAGTCTAATTGGGGAAAGTGCTGAAAATATCAGAAGTGAAATGTGTCTTTGTTGTTTTCTCTGCAGCAGAGTCCTGGCTGGAAGAAGTTGTCATGTCGGTCTGGGCCAGATGGAAAAGATGTGAAAAGTGGATAATTCCATCAGAAAGAACGTCAGCTGTAAGTCACCATCTTAAAGGGAACCTGTCACCCCGAAAATCGCGGGTGAGGTAAGCCCACCGGCATCAGGGGCTTATCTACAGCATTCTGTAATGCTGTAGATAAGCCCCCGATGTTACCTGAAAGAGAAAAAGACGTTAGATTATACTCACCCAGGGGCGGTCCCGCTGCTGGTCCGGTCGGATCGGTGTCTCTGGTCCGCTGCGGCGCCTCCCATCTTCATTCCAAGACGTCCTCTTCTGATCTTCAGCCACGGCTCCGGCGCAGGCGTACTTTGTCTGCCCTGTTGAGGGCAGAACAAAGTACTGCAGTGCGCAGGCGCCGGAAAGGTCAGAGAGGCCCAGCGCCTGCGCACTGCAGTACTTTGCTCTGCCCTCAACACAGAGGCGTAGCTAGAGCTTTTGCCGCCCGGGGCTGTTCCCGAGTTTGGCGCCCCCCCCCCCCCCGGCTCAATACACACAAAGGTTACCAAAAATGGTTTTCCTGTTTTGTAGAACTTAAACTGGGCCTAATGGTGTCACCTCCACATGCCAAACCTGTGACTTAATACCACCACACCATGACCAGACCACATAGTGACCGAATAATACTACATACAAGGGACAAATACCACAACACCATTTCCAGACCACATATTACCACCACATAGTGACTGAATACTACAATACTGATCAGTAATAAAAAGAAAAAAAAACACAATACTATCACCATAAGTGCCAGTATTCACAGGAGATCTGTACTTAGTATGCAGTGTCTGTGTAGAGGTAATACAGAGATCACTGGTGGTATTATACACAGGAACTCTGTATATAATGTATAGATAATACAGTGATCACTGGTGACATTGTACACAGGACCGCTGTATATAGTATACAGTGTATAGTGTCAGTGTATAGGTAACACTGACTCACCAGTGACGTCTCTAGGTGAAGTCCTTCATCTTTCATCCAGCACAGACCGCCATCATTCCTTCCAGCCAGGACTCGTTTCTGCAGGAAATAACACAGTTATCTCGAGCTCCGCTTGCAGAACACATTGCTTAATTTTTCACAACTTCTACATTACATCACATGAAGAAAAAAAGGTGATATAGTGTCACTCTGCACAGTAACAGGACCGCCCCCCCCATTTAAAACAGTATACTCAAAAAATAAAATAAATACATCACTGCAGTAATAATATCCCTTAATTAGCCCCTATGGTAACACTATTCCCCACCCTGGCCCCGTTTATCTCATTCCTGGCTCCAGCCATATGTTCTCGCATCCTGCCCTCATGAGTATCCATTCTACCCCATATGATCTCCCCATGCTGCCCCACCAGCCTCCATCGTATCCGTCCTGCCCCATGATCCAATCCTGCCCCGTGTCTCCAATCATGCCCCGTATCTACATTCTGCCCATGCCTCAAGTCCTGCCCCCAGTGTGTCCAGCAATCTGCCCCAGTGTGTCCAGCATATTACCCCCATGTTGTCCAGCAATCTGCCCCAGTGTGTCCAGCATATTACCCCCAGTGTGTCCAGAAATCTGCCCCAGTATGTCCAGCACTGCCCCCAGTGTGTCCAGCAATCTGCCCCAGTGTCCAGCATTGCCCCAGTGTGTCCAGCATATTACCCCCAGTGTGTCCAGCATATTACCCCCAGTGTCCAGCATTGCCCCAGTGTGTCCAGCATATTACCCCCAGTGTGTCCAGCATATTACCCCCAGTGTGTCCAGCAATCTGCCCCAGTGTCCAGCATTGCCCCAGTGTGTCCAGCAGTCTGCCCCAGTGTGTCCAGCATATTACCCCCAGTGTGTCCAGCATATTACCCCAGTGTCCAGCATTGCCCCAGTGTGTCCAGAAATCTGCCCCAGGGTCTCCAGCATTGCCCCAGTATGTCCAGAAATCTGCCCCAGTGTGTCCAGAAGTCTGCCCCAGGGTCTCCAGCATTGCCTCAATGTGTCCAGGAATCTGCCCCAGGGTCTCCAGTATTGCCCCAGTGTGTCCAGCAATCTGCCCCATGGTCTCCTGTATTGCCCCAGTGTGTCCAGCATTCTGCCTCATGGTCTCCAGTATTGCCCCAGTGTGTCCAGCATTCTGCCCCATGGTCTTCAGTATTGCCCCAGTGTAACATAGTAACATAGTAACATAGTTAGTAAGGCCGAAAAAAGACATTTGTCCATCCAGTTCAGCCTATATTCCATCATAATAAATACCCAGATCTACGTCCTTCTACAGAACCTAATAATTGTATGATACAATATTGTTCTGCTCCAGGAAGACATCCAGGCCTCTCTTGAACCCCTCGACTGAGTTCGCCATCACCACCTCCTCAGGCAAGCAATTCCAGATTCTCACTGCCCTAACAGTAAAGAATCCTCTTCTATGTTGGTGGAAAAACCTTCTCTCCTCCAGACGCAAAGAATGCCCCCTTGTGCCCGTCACCTTCCTTGGTATAAACAGATCCTCAGCGAGATATTTGTATTGTCCCCTTATATACTTATACATGGTTATTAGATCGCCCCTCAGTCGTCTTTTTTCTAGACTAAATAATCCTAATTTCGCTAATCTATCTGGGTATTGTAGTTCTCCCATCCCCTTTATTAATTTTGTTGCCCTCCTTTGTACTCTCTCTAGTTCCATTATATCCTTCCTGAGCACCGGTGCCCAAAACTGGACACAGTACTCCATGTGCGGTCTAACTAGGGATTTGTACAGAGGCAGTATAATGCTCTCATCATGTGTATCCAGACCTCTTTTAATGCACCCCATGATCCTGTTTGCCTTGGCAGCTGCTGCCTGGCACTGGCTGCTCCAGGTAAGTTTATCATTAACTAGGATCCCCAAGTCCTTCTCCCTGTCAGATTTACCCAGTGGTTTCCCGTTCAGTGTGTAATGGTGATATTGATTCCCTCTTCCCATGTGTATAACCTTACATTTATCATTGTTAAACCTCATCTGCCACCTTTCAGCCCAAGTTTCCAACTTATCCAGATCCATCTGTAGCAGAATACTATCTTCTCAGATTGTGTGTCCAGCAATCTGCCCCATGGCCTCCAGTATTGCCCCAGTGTGTCCAGCAATCTGCCCCATGGTCTCCAGTATCGCCCCGGTGTGTCCAGCATTCTGCCCCATGGTCTCCAGTATTGCCCCAGTGTGTCCAGCATTCTGCCCCATGGTCTCCAGTATTGCCCCAGTGTGTCCAGCAATCTGCCCCACCCATGGTCTCCAGTATTGCCCCAGTGTGTCCAGCAATCTGCCCCATGGTCTCCAGTATTGCCCCGGTGTGTCCAGCAATCTGCCCCATGGTCTCCAGTATTGCCCCGGTGTGTCCAGCAATCTGCCCCATGGTCTCGAGTATTGCCCCAGTGTGTCCAGCAATCTGCCCCACCCATGGTCTCCAGTATTGCCCCGGTGTGTCCAGCAATCTGCCCCATGGTCTCCAGTATTGCCCTGGTGTGTCCAGCAATCTGCCCCATGGTCTCCAGTATTGCCCCGGTGTGTCCAGCAATCTGCCCCATGGTCTCCAGTATTGCCCCAGTGTGTCCAGCAATCTGCCCCACCCATGGTCTCCAGTATTGCCCCAGTGTGTCCAGCAATCTGCCCTATGGTCTCCAGTATTGCCCCGGTGTGTCCAGCAATCTGCCCCATGGTCTCCAGTATTGCCCCGGTGTGTCCAGCAATCTGCCCCATGGTCTCCAGTATTGCCCCGGTGTGTCCAGCAATCTGCCCCATGGTCTCCAGTATTGCCCCAGTGTGTCCAGCATTGCCCCCAGAGTCAGACATAAAGAAAAAAAAAAAAAGTAAAATCCTCACCTCTCCCGTTCCTAGCGCAGGTCCGGTGCAGTCAGCGTCTCTCCGGCTCTGCGACGCTCAGGACAGACATCGCGCCCTCTGCTCTGAGACGTCGCAGAGTCAGAGGACGCTGTAGCTGCCGCAGGAACCAGGAGAGGTGAGTATTAGAGCGGGGGGCGGGGGCCTGGGAGTGGAGGGAGCCTGGTCGTGGCAGCGGACGGCGCCGCCCGAAGATTTAAAGGGGCGTCTTTTTTTTTTTTCTTTCTTTCTCCTCCTGCAGCGCCGGCCGCCCCCCGCATTGTGCCGCCCGGGGCGGACCGCCACCAACGCAAGATGGCGGCAGCCGCGCGCCCATCTGCACAGCGCCGTTGGATCCCAGGAAGCGGAGAGACAGGACGCTGAGGACCAGCAACCAGAATGGCAAGTATGTTCAACTACAAGGGGCCCTTGTATCGTTAGGCGAGTATGTTTATTTTTTATTTTTTTAACCTGTGACATACGTGGCTCGGTAATATAGTACGTCACTGAGCAATATCCTACGTGGCTCTGTGCTGTATACTACAGGGCTGGGCAATATACTACGTAAATGGGCAATATACTACGTAACTGGGCAATATACTAAGTGGCTGGGCAATATACTACGTCACTGGGCAATATACTACATAGCTCTGCTGTATACTACGTGGCTGGGCAATATACTACGTGACTGTGCTGTATACTACGTGGCTAGGCAATATACTACGTAAATGGGCAATATACTACGTAACTGGGCAATATACTAAGTGGCTGGGCAATATACTACGTCACTGGGCAATATACTACGTGGCTGGGCAATATACTACGTGGCTGGGCAATATACTACGTGACTCTGTGCTGTATACTACGTGGCTGGGCAATATACTACGTGACTGAGCAATATACTACGTGGACATGCATATTCTAGAATACCCGATGCGTTAGAATCGGGCCACCATCTAGTACAATATATAAAGGTGAAGGAGGATTTAAAGAGGACCCACCTCTTGCCATATATATGTACGTGTTATTACCTGATCTAAATGCTGCCATTTGCCTGAATCTGGAGTCGTTTTTCTTTTGTCCCTACATACCGTATCTCCATTGTTGAGCTATGACCTCCTCTTCCTTGTATGAAACACATCTTTATTTAGCAAGGGGGTGTGATTCTCGAGAAGAAACTCATGGGGAAGAGTTGAGGACCACATGCACTTGGCTAAAAAATATATTTATATATATTTACATATAGACAGTTTACAACAGTCTCGGTGGATTTGATTCATATGCAGTATTTTTTGTACATTGAATTTGACATGTTTGGAAGATTTAATGACGTGTCTGTACCATTATGTGTCCAAAACAACAAAGATCCCACATCATTAAATATTAGGGATGAAGAAGAGATCCACATGCCATATTAAAAAACATAATTTTATTTATTAAATCCACAAATGACAAAATACTATAAAAAATTATTAAAAAAGCAAAATGCCGTCTAGGGGACGCCAGATTAACGTCAATAGGAAAATTCGCCACATGTAACACTGATCACATACATTTTATTATATCACTGACCACAACGGTCCTTCACAGATAAATAAATCAGGCCAAAATCTCCCCAATGTAGTCTGTATTAGCAAATATTCCCTGTGTTAAAATTAACATACAGGGACATAAGGAAAAATTATTTTCTGTCCACACTGCCTAGTGGCCCTTGAAATACATGCCAAATAATTCTCCTAGTATAAAATGCTGTTGAAAGCGATATGACATAGCCAATGCAATGTGAAGAGTTAGTAGTTACCTATGAAGTGGATGATCCTGGCATCCCCTCACCCCGACGCGCATTTTGCCGCCAGCTTCTTACTCACTTATAAAGCGCTATAAAATTCTACAGCATTTTACAGACATTACCACTGTCCTCATTGGGGCTCAAAATCTACATTCCCTATCAGTATGTCTTTGTAGTGTGGGAGGAAACCAGAGACCCTGGAGGAAACTCACGTAAACACAAGAAGGTTACTGATGATACTTGTGAAAGTATTCGGCCCCCTGGAACTATTCAACTTTTTCCCACATATCATGCTTCAAACATAAAGATACCAAATGTAAATTTTTGGTGAAGAATCAACAAGTGGAACACAGTTGTGAAGTTGAAGGAAATGTATTGGTTATTTTAAATTTTTGTGGAAATTCAAAAACTGAAAAGTGGGGCGTGCAATATTATTCGGCCCCTATAACTTAATACTTTGTTGCGCCACCTTTTGCTGCGATTACAGCTGCAAGTCCCTTGGGGTATGTCTCTATCAGTTTTGTACATCGAGAGACTGATATTCTTGCCCATTCTTCCTTGGCAAACAGCTCAAGCTCATTGAGGTTTGATGGAGATCGTTTGTGAACAGCAGTTTTCAGCTCTTTCCACAGATTCTCGATTGGATTGAGGTCTGGACTTTGACGTGGCCATTCTAACACCTGGATACCTTTATTTGTGAACCATTCCATTGTAGATTTTGCTTTATGTTTGGAATCATTGTCTTGTTGGAAGACAAATCTCTGTCCCAGTCTCAGGTCTTTTGCAGACTCCAACAGGTTTTCTTCAATAATGTGTTGTGAATTCTGTTATCGAACTCCCTCCTGTGGTCATGAATGGTACTTCGGCGAGTTCTGTCCATGGACTCCCTCTGGTGGCTGTGAGTGGAGCTGCTGGTTCTGAGGTTCCTTCCACAGGTGACCTAGTTTATTCTTTGGCTGGCTGCTCTATTTAACTTCACTCAGATCGTTACTCCATGCCAGCTGTCAATGTTCTAGTACTGGTTCAGTTCGCTCTTGGATCTTTCTGGTGACCTGTCTACTCCAGCAGAAGCTAAGTCCCTGCTAGTTTATTTGTTGTTCATTGTTTTCTTGTCCAGCTTGCTATCTTGATTTTGCCTTGCTAGCTGGAATCTCTAGGATGCAGAGTGGCACCTCCGCACCGTGAGTCGGTGCGGGGGTCTTTTTGCACACTCTGCGTGGTCTTTTTGTAGTTTTTTGTGCTGACCGCAAAGATACCTTTTCTGTCCTCAGTCTGTTTAGTAAGTCTGGCCTCCCTTTGCTGAAACTTGTTTCATTCCTGTGTTTGTGACTTTCATCTTAACTCACAGTCAATATTTGTGGGGGGCTGCCTTTTTCCTTTGGGGAATTTCTCTGAGGCAAGGTAGGCTTTATTTCCTTTCTCTAGGGGTAGTTAGCTCTTAGGCTGTGAAGAGGCGTCTAGGCAGAGTTAGGTACGCTCCACGGCTATTTCTAGTGTGTGTGATAAGATTAGGGGTTGCGGTCAGCAGAGCTCCCACTTCCCAGAGCTTGTCCTGTGTTAGTTTAACCATCAGGTCATTCCGTGTGCTCCTAACCACCAGGTCCATAACAGTACAGCTGGCCAAAAGTGTTAATGCATCTCAATAGAGGGATAAGAGAAGTTCTGAGACCATTTTTTTTTCTCTGCAGTGTGTTTTGTCTTTCTTTTCCCCTTAACCTCTGGGTGGTTCAGGACACAGGTGTAGATATGGACATTCAAGGTCTGTCCTCTTCTGTGGATCATCTCACTGCAAGGGTACAAAGCATTCAAGATTTTGTAGTTCAGAATCCGATGTTAGAGCCTAGAATTCCAATTCCTGATTTGTTTTCTGGGGATAGATCTAAGTTCCTGAATTTCAAAAGTAATTGTAAACTGTTTCTTGCTTTGAAACCCCGCTCCTCTGGTGACCCCGTTCGGCAAGTAAAAATCATTATTTCTTTGTTGCATGGCGACCCTCAAGACTGGACATTTTCCCTTGCGCCAGGAGATCCTGCATTGCGTGATGTAGATGCGTTTTTTCTGGCGCTTGGATTGCTTTATGATGAACCTAATTCAGTGGATCAGGCAGAGAAAATCTTGTTGGCTTTGTGTCAGGGTCAGGATGAAGCGGAGATATATTGTCAGAAGTTTAGAAAGTGGTCTGTGCTTACTCAATGGAATGAGTGTGCCCTGGCGGCAATTTTCAGAAAGGGTCTTTCTGAAGCCCTTAAGGATGTTATGGTGGGATTTCCCATGCCTGCTGGTCTGAATGAGTCTATGTCCTTGGCCATTCAGATCGATCGGCGCTTGCGTGAGCGCAAAGCTGTGCACCATTTGGCGGTATTCTCTGAGCAGAGGCCTGAGCCTATGCAATGTGATAGGACTTTGACCAGAGCTAAACGGCAAGAACACAGACGTCAGAATGGGCTGTGTTTTTACTGTGGTGACTCCACTCATGCTATCTCTGATTGTCCTAAGCGCACTAAGCGGTTCGCTAGGTCTGCCACCATTGGTACGGTACAGTCTAAATTTCTTTTGTTCGTTACTCTGATTTGCTCTTTGTTGTCTTATTCTGTTATGGCATTTGTGGATTCAGGCGCTGCCCTGAATTTGATGGACTTAGAGTTTGCCAGGCGCTGTGGTTTTTTCTTGGAACCCTTGCAGTATCCTATTCCATTGAGAGGAATTGATGCTACGCCTTTGGCCAAGAATAAGCCTCAGTACTGGACTCAATTGACCATGTGCATGGCTCCTGCACATCAGGAGGATATTCGCTTTTTGGTGTTGCATAATCTGCATGATGTGGTCGTTTTGGGGTTGCCTTGGCTACAGGTCCATAATCCAGTGTTGGATTGGAAATCAATGTCTGTGTCCAGCTGGGGTTGTCAAGGGGTACATGGTGATGTTCCATTGCTGTCAATTTCGTCTTCCACTCCTTCTGAAGTCCCTGAGTTTTTGTCGGATTACCGGGATGTATTTGATGAGCCCAAATCCGGTGCCCTACCTCCTCATAGGGATTGCGATTGTGCTATTAATTTGATTCCTGGTAGTAAGTTTCCTAAGGGCCGACTGTTCAATTTATCTGTGCCAGAACACGCCGCTATGCGGAGTTATATAAAGGAGTCCTTGGAGAAAGGGCATATTCGCCCGTCGTCATCACCGTTGGGAGCAGGGTTCTTTTTTGTGGCCAAGAAGGATGGTTCTTTGAGACTGTGTATTGATTACCGGCTTCTTAATAAGATCACGGTCAAATTTCAGTACCCTTTGCCGCTACTGTCTGATTTGTTTGCTCGGATTAAGGGGGCTAGTTGGTTCACCAAGATAGATCTTCGAGGGGCGTATAATCTTGTGCGTATTAAACAGGGCGATGAATGGAAAACAGCATTTAATACGCCCGAGGGCCATTTTGAGTACCTGGTGATGCCATTCGGGCTTTCTAATGCTCCATCTGTGTTTCAGTCCTTTATGTATGACATCTTCCGAAAGTACCTGGATAGATTCATGATTGTATATTTGGATGATATTTTGGTCTTTTCGAATGATTGGGAGTCTCATGTGAGGCAGGTCAGAATGGTGTTCCAGGCCCTTCGTGCAAATTCCTTGTTTGTGAAGGGGTCTAAATGTCTCTTCGGAGTTCAGAAGGTTTCATTTTTGGGTTTCATTTTTTCCCCTTCTACTATCGAGATGGACCCTGTTAAAGTTCAGGCCATTTATGATTGGACTCAGCCTACATCTGTGAAGAGCCTGCAGAAGTTCCTGGGCTTTGCTAATTTTTACCGTCGCTTCATCGCTAATTTTTCTAGTGTTGTTAAACCATTGACTGATTTGACCAAGAAAGGTGCTGATGTGGTCAATTGGTCCTCTGCGGCTGTAGAGGCTTTTCAGGAGTTGAAGCGTCGTTTTTCTTCTGCCTCTGTGTTGTGCCAGCCAGATGTTTCACTCCCGTTTCAGGTCGAGGTTGATGCTTCTGAGATTGGAGCAGGGGCTGTTTTATCTCAAAGAAGTTCTGATGGCTCGGTGATGAAACCATGTGCCTTCTTTTCTAGAAAGTTATCGCCTGCTGAGCGCAATTATGATGTTGGCAATCGAGAGTTGTTGGCCATGAAGTGGGCATTCGAGGAGTGGCGTCATCGGCTGGAAGGAGCCAAGCATCGCGTGGTGGTCTTGACAGATCACAAGAATTTGACTTATCTTGAGTCTGCCAAACGGTTGAATCCGAGACAGGCTCGATGGTCGTTATTTTTCTCCCGTTTTGATTTTGTGGTTTCGTACCTTCCGGGCTCTAAGAATGTGAAGGCTGATGCCCTGTCAAGGAGTTTTGTGCCTGACTCTCCGGGTGTTCCTGAGCCGGCGGGTATTCTCAAAGAGGGGGTAATTTTGTCTGCCATCTCCCCTGATTTGCGGCGGGTGCTGCAAAAATTTCAGGCTGATAGACCTGACCGTTGCCCAGCGGAGAAACTGTTTGTCCCTGATAGATGGACTAGTAGAGTTATCTCTGAGATTCATTGTTCAGTGTTGGCTGGGCATCCTGGAATCTTTGGTACCAGAGATTTGGTGGCTAGATCCTTCTGGTGGCCGTCTTTGTCACGGGATGTGCGTTCTTTTGTGCAGTCCTGTGGGACTTGTGCTCGGGCTAAGCCCTGCTGTTCTCGTGCCAGTGGGTTGCTTTTGCCCTTGCCGGTCCCGAAGAGGCCCTGGACGCATATTTCTATGGATTTTATTTCGGATCTCCCCGTCTCTCAAAAGATGTCGGTCATTTGGGTGGTTTGTGATCGCTTTTCTAAGATGGTCCATTTGGTACCTTTGTCTAAATTGCCTTCCTCCTCTGATTTGGTGCCATTATTTTTCCAGCATGTGGTTCGTTTACATGGTATCCCGGAGAACATCGTTTCTGACAGAGGTTCCCAGTTTGTTTCGAGGTTTTGGCGATCCTTTTGTGCTAGGATGGGCATTGATTTGTCTTTTTCCTCGGCTTTCCATCCTCAGACAAATGGCCAAACCGAACGAACTAATCAAACTTTGGAAACATATCTGAGATGCTTTGTTTCTGCTGATCAGGATGATTGGGTGTCCTTTTTGCCGTTGGCTGAGTTCGCCCTTAATAATCGGGCCAGCTCGGCTACTTTGGTTTCGCCGTTTTTCTGCAATTCTGGTTTCCATCCTCGTTTCTCTTCAGGGCAGGTTGAGTCTTCGGACTGTCCTGGTGTAGATACAGTGGTGGATAGGTTGCAGCAGATTTGGACTCATGTGGTGGACAATTTGACATTGTCCCAGGAGAAGGCTCAACGTTTCGCTAACCGCCGGCGCTGTGTGGGTCCCTGACTTCGTGTTGGGGATTTGGTTTGGTTGTCGTCTCGTTATGTTCCTATGAAGGTTTCCTCTCCTAAGTTTAAGCCTCGTTTCATTGGTCCGTATAAGATTTCTGAAGTTCTCAATCCTGTGTCATTTCGTTTGGCCCTTCCAGCTTCTTTTGCCATCCATAATGTGTTCCATAGGTCGTTATTGCGGAGATACGTGGCGCCTGTGGTTCCATCCGTTGATCCTCCTGCCCCGGTGTTGGTTGAGGGGGAGTTGGAGTATGTGGTGGAAAAGATTTTGGATTCTCGTGTTTCGAGACGGAAACTCCAGTACCTGGTCAAGTGGAAGGGTTATGGTCAGGAAGATAATTCCTGGGTTTTTGCCTCTGATGTTCATGCTGCCGATCTGGTTCATGCCTTTCATTTGGCTCATCCTGGTCGGCCTGGGGGCTCTGGTGAGGGTTCGGTGACCCCTCCTCAAGGGGGGGTACTGTTGTGAATTCTGTTGTCGGGCTCCCTCCTGTGGTCATGAATGGTACTTCGGCTGGTTCTGTCCATGGACTTCCTCTGGTGGGTGTTTCTGAGTTTCCTTCCACAGGTGACGAGGTTAATTCGTTAGCTGCTGCTCTATTTAACTCCACTTAGATCTTTGCTCCATGCCACCTGTCAATGTTCCAGTATTGGTTTAGTTCTCTCCTGGATCGTTCTTGTGACCTGTCTTCCCATCAGAAGCTAAGTTCCAGCTTGTATTTCTTTGGTTTGCTATTTTTCTGTCCAGCTTGCAATTTTATTGTTGTCTTGCTTGCTGGAAGCTCTGGGATGCAGAGGGAGCGCCTCCGCACCGTGAGTCGGTGCGGAGGGTCTTTTTGCGCCCTCTGCGTGGTCTTTTTGTAGGTTTTTGTGCTGATCGCAAAGTAACCTTTCCTATCCTCGGTCTGTTCAGTAAGTCGGGCCTCACTTTGCTAAATCTATTTAATCTCTGTGTTTGTATTTTCATCTTACTCACAGTCATTATATGTGGGGGGCTGCCTTTTCCTTTGGGAAATTTCTCTGAGGCAAGGTAGGCTTTATTTTTCTATCTTCAGGGCTAGCTAGTTTCTTAGGCTGTGCCGAGTTGCATAGGGAGCGTTAGGCGCAATCCACGGCTATTTCTAGTGTGTTTGATAGGATTAGGGATTGCGGTCAGCAGAGTTCCCACGTCCCAGAGCTCGTCCTTTATTATCAGTAACTATCAGGTCATTCCGTGTGCTCTTAACCACCAGGTCCATTATCGTCCTGACAACCAGGTTATAACAGTTCAGCTTGTTGGCAAAGAGATGAGCCAACAGACCCTGGCTTAGTATGCCGAGTAGTTGCATTCTAGGCTGTGGAGTTAACTCCTGATTAATCAGCCACCTATCTCTGGCCATTGATTTCTATACATCAGTTAACATCGTACTTCCCCCTTCTCAGCTTCTGACCAAGCTGCTGTTATCAATCCTGCAAAACACTAGCCCACTTGATCAGAATTTTCCAGGTCAGTTTTCCTAATCACTGCTATCACTTTCCTGAGCCATGTGCTTTGTTCAAAGGC
Organism: Ranitomeya imitator; assembly: GCF_032444005.1. Taxonomy (NCBI): domain Eukaryota; kingdom Metazoa; phylum Chordata; class Amphibia; order Anura; family Dendrobatidae; genus Ranitomeya; species Ranitomeya imitator. The sequence goes on from NC_091282.1 coordinate 338,871,143, forward strand.
CTTGTTCTCTCTATATAAAAATGTTGTGATAACAGTGTAGACGTCTGATCAAAAACTTACAGACCATTAATATGTCACAGTAGCACAAGCTCAGCAGTAGGATGAAGCTACTGGACCAGAACTGTTACTCAAGGAGGAGTGCCGCCCCTCCCCTCTACAGCAAGGAAGTTAGAGAGACTGGAAACCTGTGTGCTGCTCAAGAAACAACTTGAGAATAACCATCTAAAAAGGTTTTCTGTGATTTTATATACATCGACCATAAGAATGAGAAAGTAAAAAAATAACTTATTTATCAGTTGAAGCCCTCCCCACCCCCAATCCAGTGGTCCCTGCCAGTTCTGCAGTGATGATAATTCATTCATGATTCACATAACTGCTATATGCAACTACTAGCCTCAGCAGGTACTTGGCACATGTTGTGCATGACCAATGAGGCCACAAATTGACTATAAAGGTCATAATGATGTCTTCACTGTACAACTGGGGAGGATCACCAGTGTAGCTGAGTATTCAACCATTTTATATAATGTCCTAATCTTGGGCAAATTATGTAAATCCTGGAAAACTGATTTAAATTGTTTTGGAGTATGTTTAACCAGAAGGTACCAGAAAAATCTGGGGAAAATTAGCTGCTCATATAAGTCACGAAAGGCCTCACCTCTTTTCCATTCAAATTATTTGAAAGGTTTTGTGGACGAAGGCCAATCTTCCAAGCCCTAAAAGACACCAGAAAGTTGGCTTGCTTCCCAGCAATGCCGCTTGGCTTACATAGCGAGATATGAGGCCTGAAGAGTTATCCCACACAGATTAGGAATATTTCATCAACAAGATGGGGATACATGTTCAGAAGAGGGGACGAATCAAAAGGATTGAGGTTTCCACTGAAAGCCAAAGTGTTTTTTCCAGAGGGATCTAATATAGTGTAATCTTAACAGCTTGGAGAGTAAAAAAAAAAAGAAGCCCAAGTTCACCATAAGATTTGTGTCTACAGAGGAAATTCCATGCCTACACAAACATCATTAATCGCTGTTGAGCAATTTAAATGAAGTAATCAAAAACAGAAATAAGAACGACTCTAAAAAGGTATAACATTTTTAGAAGAATTTACGCTAGTGGACGATACAAGGCCATTCTTCTATTTTTTATTCAGAAGGATCTGAAAAGTAAAGGGTGGTCCATTTTATCTACAGACAACTTGGGGGTAAGCTTGATATTTAAGTAGTTGAGCTACTCAAACATTATATTTGCCTTGGCTACATCAGCTTTCCGCGAAATAGATAATCAGTCACCCGACACATTCACAGTGTGCATGTAAAGCTAGAGCAAGCAGACCTTACTTCCCTGCACAAGCTCAGGAGATACGGCTTTAGACTTGACTGTGTGACTATTCACAGGAACAGCACCTTCAGATGACTATTCAGACATAGCTAGCAAACATTGAGCACATGATTATTAATACATTTTTTACAGAATGCACCATCATATAAAAAAAATAGCTGCATCAAATATATAGAAATATTCCAGTGGCTAAACGCCCAGTCTCCAATAAAAGAACAAATACGCAGATGACAATCCTCGGATTACATCTATTTCATTAGGATCCCAGTGTCTAAACAAAAACAACCTAAAAAAGGTCAAGCCTGGCCCAAGATTTGGTCATTTATTACAAAGCTTTACAATAAACAAATATAATGGCATATTTCAGATCCCCATCTTATGTATCCTTTAATAAGATGTGTAGTAGAGGGGTTACACGGACACTAAACTTCAGGAGGGCAAATTTCCAACGGATGAGAGATGATGTTGGTGCAATTAACTGGGACGATATCCTGAGACATAAAAATACACAAAGAAAATGGGAGACGTTTATTAGCATCCTGGACAGGACCTGTGCACAGTATATACCGTATGAGAATAAACATACCAGAAATAGGAGGAAACCAATATGGCTAAATAGAGCTGTAAGGTGTGCAATAAGTGACAAAAAGAAAGCATTTAGAGAATTAAAGGAAGTAGGTAGTGATGAGGCATTAAATAAATACAGAAAATTAAATAAAGTCTGTAAAAAGCAAATCAAGGCAGCAAAGACTGAGACAGAGAGACTCATTGCCAGAGAGAGTAAAAATAATCCCAAAATATTCTTTAACTACGTAAATAGTAAGAAACTAAAAAATGATAGTATTGGCCCCCTTAAAAATAGTCTGGGTGAAATGGTGGATGAGGATGAGGAAAAAGCCAATATGTTAAATTACTTTTTTTCATCAGTATTTACAAAAGAAAATCCCATGGCAGACAATAGGATCAGTTATAACAAAAATTCCACATTAAGTGTCACCTGCTTAACCCAGCAAGAAGTACAGCGGCGTCTAAAAATCACTAAAATTGACAAATCTCCGGGCCCGGATGGGATACACCCCCGAGTACTGCAGGAATTAAGTACAGTTATTGATAATTGATTCACAATTATTTTTAATCTTTAAAGAGTCCATAATAACAGGGTCTGTACCACAGGACTGGCGTATAGCAAATGTGGTGCCAATATTCAAAAAGGGGACAAAAACTGAACTCGGTAATTATAGGCCAGTAAGCTTAACCTCTACTGTGGGTAAAATCCTGGAGGGCATTCTAAGGGATGCTATGCTGGAGTATCTGAAGAGGAATAACCTCATGACACAGTATCAGCACGGGTTTACTAGGGACCGTTCATGTCAGACTAATTTGATCAGCTTCTATGAAGAGGTAAGTTCCGGACTGGACCAAGGGAACCCAGTAGATGTAGTGTATATGGACTTTTCAAAAGCTTTTGATACGGTGCCACACAAAAGGTTGATACATAAAATGAGAATAATGGGGATAGGGAAAATATGTGTAAGTGGGTTGAGAGCTGGCTCAGGGATAGGAAACAAAGGGTGGTTATTAATGGAGCACACTCGGACTGGGTCGCGGTTAGCAGTGGGGTACCACAGGGGTCAGTATTGGGCCCTCTTCTTTTTAACATATTTATTAATGACCTTGTTGCATTCAGAGTAGAATTTCAATATTTGCAGATGACACTAAACTCTGCAGGGTAATGAATACAGGGGAGGACAATTTTATATTACAGGATGATTTATATAAACTAGAAGCTTGGGCTGATAAATGGCAAATGAGCTTTAATGGGGATAAATGTAAGGTCATGCACTTGGGTAGAAGTAATAAGATGTATAACTATGTTCTTAATTCTAAAACTCTGGGCAGAACCGTCAATGAAAAAGACCTGGGTGTATGGGTGGATGACAAACTCATATTCAGTGGCCAGTGTCAGGCAGCTGCTACTAAGGCAAATAAAATAATGGGATGCATTAAACGAGGCATAGATGCTCATGAGGAGAACATAATTTTACCTCTATACAAGTCACTTGTTCGACCACACTTAGAATACTGTGCACAGTTCTGGTCTCCGGTGTGTAAGAAAGACATAGCTGAACTGGAGCGGGTGCAGAGAAGAGCGACCAAGGTTATTAGAGGACTGGGGGGTCTGCAATACCAAGATAGGTTATTACACTTGGGGCTATTTAGTTTGGAAAAACGAAGACTAAGGGGTGATCTTATTTTTTTTGTAAATCTGTTTATTAGATTTTAAAATTTTTAACAAGACAAATAAACAGTAGTAACAAAAATTTTTTTTGTAACCCGTGTCCCGCCCCATACCCTCCCCAAAACCCTTTCTCTGCATGCGCACAACAATCGAGATGTGTTATGGAATTGGTGTATTGCCACCTATCCGCTGTAGCAAATACCATTGGGTGTTTTCAAATTGCGCTCTCAACTTTTCCCTACTCTATAGAGCAGAGGTCCCCAAGGTTTCTGACCTTGAGAGCCACATTCAGCTCTGAGAGAGGGTCGTGAGCCACATCCAGACTTCAGAGAAGGTCACGAGCTACATTCACCTCACAATAATGGTAACCAAAGCTTTTCCACAAAAAATCAATCACGCTAAAGCAGTATTCAAAGATCGATCAATGGGTTCCTACAATACCCCCATTCAGTATTCTCCTATAAAGCACTCCCAAGACACTGTCACATCCAGCTTCAAACACCTCCTCTGACAGGTGGTGTCATCTTGTGTCCAGCGTACCATACTTAAATCATCTCAAAACCCCTAAGTCCAGTATATGTGCATCCAGATATGCTCTTTTGTTCAGGGCTGCTCACAAAATTCACCATTTTCAGATGTGCTCTTCATACCTGTTTGCTACAACTGGAGTTAATGCACCAAGCTTACAGACAGCCGCGAGCCACAATTCATGGGACCGCGAGCCACATGTCCCCTAACCACCTTGCTAATCCTGTGGTTTTCCCCTCCCATAACCATTTTTTGCTTATCACCTTAGTAAATGTTACTTATAGAGGCCGGTTAGGATCTTGTATTTCTGATAAACCCATCCAGGATTACCCAGGAATGGTTGATATGGGGATAGACCAGTCCGTAGATTACAAAGCCTTCTACAGCGTCTCCAAGTCAGTATCGTTTGCCACAATGACGGGTTTTCCTGTATCTCCGCTGGAAGGCCCTCCCCATTCAGATGCAACAAAGCCGACAACGAGATATGTGGGTAGATTTGTTGTTCCAGGCCAACATTAGCGAAATGAGAAATACCCCTTATCCATCAATGGCATATCTAAAATTAGCTGCCAGGTTATATCTTCCTATGTCGGGGAATTAATTCCGCCCTCTGCCCTTGTCACGTGCAGTTTTACAAGGCCTATGCGCGTTCTACCTCCAACCCCCCAAACAAATTTACGGAAATTTGAGTTTAATAAACTAAGATCTGTTCTAGACAGGAGGAGGGGCAGCGTCTGAAAAGCATATAACAATTTAGGAAACACTATCATCTTAATTAAATGACATCTACCGGAGAATGATAATGTGAAATGTTTCCACGAATGAAGAAGACTAATTATGGAGGAAATTAGTGGTTTATAATTGACTCTATATAGAATGGATGGGTCCGCAGGCAACCGTATCCCCAAATATTTAATAGATTCCTGACTCCAGTGAAATGGGAACAAGGGATCACCCAACCTCCCAGTCCTGAAAACCGCCAGGGCCTCATATTTGCCATAATTAACCTTAAAGCCAGAGCATTTGCCAAATTTCTCTAAAATATTCATGATGGCCGGGATTGCCTGAGCTGGGTTAGCAATAAATAAAAGAATGTCATCGGCAAAGGCCGAAATCTTTATAGATGCAGCACCCACTCTTACCCCCTCAAATGTCGCCTCATTTTGCAGAGTCCTCAGGAATGATTCTAATGCTAAGTTAAATAGCAGGGGAGACAAAGGGCAGCCCTGGCGTGTTCCCCGTTGGATTTCAAAGGGCCTAGATAAAGTGTTATTTACGGACATCCTAGATATCGGGTTTTTATAAATTGATTTGACGGCCTCACAGAACCACGAGCCAAATTTTCTAAATGATAGCAGATCATGCAGGTAGCCCCACGCCACCCTATCGAACGCTTTATCGGCGTCTAGGCTAACCACGATAGTTTTCATGTGTTTATGCACTCTACTATAGGATATGGCTCCCAGAGCCGTTCTGATGTTATATGTAATAGATTTCCCATGTATAAATCCAGTTTGCTGTGGCAAAATTAAATTTGGGATAATTCTTTGTAATCTGTCAGCCAGAATTTTTATAAAGATCATAAAGTCCAAATTAAGTAGTGATATTGGTCTATAGCCCTCAACCTGCATGTGATCTTTGCCTGGTTTTGGAAGAATGATGACAACTGCCTCGTTGAACTGATCAGGAAGGTGGCCATATTTAACTATATTGTTGTACAACTCACACAGGTGAGAAGCTAGGTAGGTTCCCAGAATTTTAGTGTTCATTGCTGAACCCGTCTGGGCCCGATGCTTTGGACAGTTTGAGTTTATTTATGACCTGCAGAATCTCCGAGGGTGTTATGGGGGAATTGATGGACCCCCTCTCATCCTCTGTGAGTGTCGGCGCTAGGTGATCCTTGAGGTACTCCCCACTCCCCTCTCCCTCCCCAGACTCTGATCTATACAACTCGCCAAAGAATGATCTAAATTCATTTACTATCTCCTCGTTGTTTGTTAAAATGTGACCGTTGCGTTGTTGTATTTTGTGTATTTTCGTCGCTTTCCTGTATGAACGCGTAAGGGACGCCAGCACCCTCCCCGGCTTGTTGCCCCATTTAAAATATTTATGTTTTTGGTAGTCTAGATTGAGCATGGCCGTCTCATGTGCCAGAGCATCCGCCTCTTGCTTAGCCCTCAAAAACTTTTCCCTTGTCAGTGGAATTTTGTTTAGTTTAAAATCCTTGTAGGCTTGGGTCAATGATTTTTGTGTATCTACCAATCTTTTCATTATATCTTTTCTTTTATGACTAACATAGGAAATAATTTGGCCCCTTAACACGGCCTTAGTGGCCATCCAAAACAAATGTGCGTCATCACAATGAGTGCGGTTGTCATTTTTATAGACCTCCCATGACAACTGCAGATGTTTTTTAAAATCGTCCGATTGATAGAAGTATGAAGGAAAACGCCACCTCTTCTCTTGATGTATTGGGATTGTTAGATTAGAATTAAACGTTACTGGGGCATGATCTGATATATGAATATTTTGTATATTTGTCTGTGTTATTAAAGGTATTAGTGACAAGTGCAATAACCAACAGTCAATCCTAGCGTGGGAGTCATGTACATGGGAGTAGTGAGAATAGTCCCTCTCCAAGGGATGTTGCATTCTCCATATGTCAACTAGGTCAAGGTGGTCTGACAATGATTGAATGCCATTTCCCTGTACTAGTTGATGAGCAGCATTTGATCTAGATCTGTCCATGGAAGCGTCTGCCACCTCGTTAAAAGTCGCCACCCATGACCACCCGGGATGCATCCCACCCTGCCAAGCTCTCCAATATTTTTACTTGAAACTGTGCCTCAGGCGCATTAGGGGCATAGATATTAACCAGGCTGAAACTCATCCCCTCAATCACGATTTTGACCAAGAGGAATCTACCCTGCGGGTCTTCCAGTGTATCGAGTACCTCGTATTTAATGCCATCGTGTATTAGTATGGCTACTCCTCACTGTTTTTTTGAGTATGAAGCCTCGGCGCAAAACGTATATTTCCTACTAAGCAGAGAGGGGTGATTGTTTTTTATCCAGTGTGTTTCCTGTAGGAAAATGACGTGGAAATTTTGTTTATGTAAAAAATTTAAAACCTTTTTCCTCTTAATCAGAGTATTTAACCCGTTAACATTCCACGAGCACCATTGTAGGGAGCGGATCATAGCATCTTTAAAACTGGCCTGATCAGCCATCAACCCACAGGGTGATCTTATTTTAATGTATAAATATATGAGGGGACAGTACAAAGACCTTTCTGATGATCTTTTTAATCATAGACCTGAGACAGGGACAAGGGGGCATCCTCTACGTCTGGAGAAAAGAAGGTTTAAGCATAATAACAGACACGGATTCTTTACTGTAAGAGCAGTGAGACTATGGAACTCTATGCCGTATGATGTTGTAATGAGTGATTTGTTACTTAAATTTAAGAGGGGACTGGATACCTTTCTGGAAAAGTATAATGTTACAGGATATATACACTAGATTCCTTGATAGGGCGTTGATCCAGAGAATTAGTATGATTGCCGTATGTGGAGTCGGGAAGGAATTTTTTTCCCCAATGTGGAGCTTACTCTTTGCCACATGGGTTTTTTTTTGCCTTCCTCTGGATTAACATGTTAGGGCATGTTAGTTTAGGCTATGGGTTGAATTAGATGGACTTAAAGTCTTCCTTCAACCTTAATAACTATGTTACTATGTAACTATCTCTCCAGTCTCCAAATTACAGGAAATAAGCTGTCAGTGACATGCAATCACTTCAGCTCAAACAAACTACAGCAGTATTTTATATTTGAGCACTCTTGGGACACGGTTAATAACCAGCCTTCCATCATAACTTAAGGAAGCAAAGAGCCAGGGGTCTGCGGAGGACCATTCCACCGCATACACACTGTCTTCATGCTCTTCGTAGGTAGCTATTATACTGTTCTGGAGTGGCTCTTTTGTTCTAAGAGGGAAACAAAAAAAAATACAATTAACTGAAAGGGAAAAATACAATGTTGCGTACTTGTCGAGCGCATAATTATAAGCATGGAACAAAAAAAAAAGACAAAAAGTGTCAAACAATGCTGGGACACCCTTAGGTTATAGATCAAACGGATACTTTATTTCTATGACGAACATTTTCATTTGTTTGGACATTTTAACCATTGTAAAAAAAAAGAGGATGACAGATGTTAAAAAGTTTAACCCCTTTCTGACGTCAGACGTACTATCCCGTCGAGGTGGGGTGGGCCCCTATGACCACCGACGGGATAGTACGTCATATGCGATCGGCAGCGCTCACGGGGGGAGCGCCGCCGATCGCGGCCGGGTGTCAGCTGCTCATCGCAGCTGACATCCGGCACTATGTGCCAGGAGCGGTCACGGACCGCCCCCGGCACATTAACCCCCGGCACACCGCGATCAAAGATGATCGCGATGTGCCGGCCGTACAGGGAAGCTTCCCGCAGGGAGGGGGCTCCCTGCGGGCTTACCTGTGATCGCGTTGCTGCGAGGGTCTTACCTCCCTCCCTGCCTGCTCGAGCCCCGGATCCAAGATGGCCGCGGATCCGGGTCCTGCAGGGAGGGAGGTGGCTTCACAGAGCCTGCTCAGAGCAGGCACTGTGAAGCCTGCAGCGCTGCAAGTCAGATCAGTGATCTGACAGAGTGCTATGCAAACTGTCAGATCATTGATCTGTGATGTCCCCCCCGGGACAAAATAAAAAAGTAAAAAAAAATTTTTCCAAATGTGTAAAAAAAAAAAAAAATATTCCTAAATAATGAAAAAAAAAAAAAATATTATTCCCATAAATACATTTCTTCATCTAAATAAAAAAAAAAACAATAAAAGTACACATATTTAGTATCGCCGCGTCCGTAACGACCCGACCTATAAAACTGGCCCATTAGTTAACCCCTTCAGCAAACACCGTAAGAAAAAAAAAAAAACAAGGCAAAAAACAACGCTTTATTATCATACCGCCGAACTAAAAGTGGAATAACACGCGATCAAAAAGACAGATATAAATAACCATGGTACCGCTGAAAGCATCATCTTGTCCCGCAAAAAACGAGCTGTCATACAGCATCATCAGCAAAAAAATAAAAAAGTTATAGTCCTGACAATAAAGCGATGCAAAAATAATTATTTTTTCTGTAAAATAGTTTTTATCGTATAAAAGCGCCAAAACATAAAAAAATTATATAAATGAGGTGTCGCTGTAATGGTACTGACCCGAAGAATAAAACTGCTTTATCAATTTTACCAAACGCGGAACGGTATAAACGCCTCCCCCAAAAGAAATTCATGAATAGCTGGTTTTTGGTCATTCTTCCTCACAAAAATCGGAATAAAAAGCGATCAAAAAATGTCACGTGCCCAAAAATGTTACCAATAAAAACGTCAACTCGTCCTGCAAAAAACAAGACCTCACATGACTCTGTGGACCAAAATATGGAAAAATTATAGCTCTCAAAATGTGGTAACGCAAAAAATATTTTTTGCAATAAAAAGCGTCTTTCAGTGTGTGACGGCTGCCAATCATAAAAATCCGCTAAAAAATTCGCTATAAAAGTAAATCAAACCCCCCTTCATCACCCCCTTAGTTAGGGAAAAATTAAAAAAATGTATTTATTTCCATTTTCCCATTAGGGCTAGGGTTAGGGCTAGGGTTAGGGTTAGGGTTAGGGCTAGGGTTAGGGCAAGGGTTAGGGCTAGGGTTAGGGCTAGGGTTAGGGCTAGGGTTAGGGCTAGGGTTAGGGCTAGGGTTAGGGTTAGGGTTGGGGCTACAGTTAGGGTTGGGGCTAAAGTTAGGGTTAGGGTTTAGATTACATTTACAGTTGGGAATAGGGTTGGGATTAGGGTTAGGGGTGTGTCAGGGTTAGAGGTGTGGTTAGGGTTACCGTTGGGATTAGGGTTAGGGGTGTGTTTGGATTAGGGTTTCAGTTATAATTGGGGGGTTTCCACTGTTTAGGCACATCAGGGGCTCTCCAAACACGACATGGCGTCCGATCTTAATTCCAGCCAATTCTGCGTTGAAAAAGTAAAACAGTGCTCCTTCCCTTCCGAGCTCTCCTGTGTGCCTAAACAGGGGTTTACCCCAACATATGGGGTATCAGCGTACTCAGGACAAATAGGACAACAACTTTTGGGGTCCAATTTTTCCTGTTACCCTTGGGAAAATACAAAACTGGGGGCTAAAAAATAATTTTTGTGGGGAAAAAAAAAAGATTTTTTATTTTCACGGCTCTGCATTATGAACTGTAGTGAAACACTTGGGGGTTCAAAGTTCTCACAACACATCTAGATGAGTTCCCTGGGGGGTCTAGTTTCCAATATGGGGTCACTTGAGGGGGGTTTCTACTGTTTAGGTACATTAGGGGCTCTGCAAACGCAATGTGACGCCTGCAGACCATTCCATCTAAGTCTGCATTCCAAATGGCACTCCTTCCCTTCCGAGGCACATCAGTGGCTCTTTAAATGCAACATGGCGTCCCATCTCAATTCCTGTCAATTTTGCATTGGAAAGTCAAACGGCGCTCCCTCCCTTCCGAGCTCTCCCATGCGCCCAAACAGTGGTTTACCCCCACATATGGGGTATCCGCGTACTCAGGACAAATTATACAACAACTTTTGGGGTCCAATTTCTTCTCTTACACGTGGGAAAATAAAACATTGGGGGCGAAAAGATAATTTTTGTGAAAAAATATGATTTTTTATTTTTACGGTTCTGCATTATAAACTTCTGTGAAGCACTTGGTGGGTCAAAGTGCTTACCACACCTCTAGATAAGTTCCTTAGGGGGTCTACTTTCCAAAATGGTGTCACTTGTGGGGGGTTTCAATGTTTAGGCACATCAGGGGCTCTCCAAACGCAACTTGGTGTCCCATCTCAATTCCTTGAGTAGAAAAGACGTGAGCACAGCAACTTGGTGCACGGGTAGGTTCCCAGGCCGTACATATATTATACAAAGAACCCGGCACTCAACTTTTATTCAAACTGGTGGTATTTATTTTTGTAGTACGAAAAACGTTTCGGCCAAGGTCTGGCCTTCGTCAGTTACTACAATATTATAAAGAAAATCAAATAAATAATGAATAATAAATACATCTGTGACTACAACTGTAGATACAGCAGTAAGTACATACGGTGTGCAAAAAAAGAGAAAAAAAACAAATACAAAACAAGAAACAACAAAAGTAGAAACAACAAAAGTATATACAGTGTGTCAAAATGGTCATGAGATGACAATATCCGAAAGAGAACACTAAGAAAATACTAAGAAGGGCCAACTAGTATGACTAAACCCCCCGGTGATGAGTGGAGTACAAGAGACACTAAACCGCTGAACGTACCGTACTAAGCGATGTCATAGGGAAGTGTTGCGTAAGCGTAGTAGATTACAGGGATAACCCTGGAGGGGAAGGAGAAAACCCAAATTGTGGGTTAACGTGGATTACGTAAGGAATGCCCAAGTGAAAAGGTCTTAATAGCGCTAATACCTTGTGCAATGTAAGTCTCCAATAAATGGCGCGATTACAGGCTGTAAAAGGAGAGAAACAATGTCTAAGCTGAAGCCGAACCCCGTAACCCATATCCGGCCATACGGCACTATAAGCTGGGTAAGCCAGTGTTGGTGAAATACCTGAATGTGCGACGGGTCCGGACGCGGTGTCCACCGCTGTCAGAAGAGAAGCCCGAGTGTCAGGACGCCCAGCCAGCGTGCCTTATGTGCGGTGCGGCCGGACCGGATGTGACCTACCGGAAGTGACCGCATAAGAAAGCCTCAGATGGAAAGGAGTGAGACGGCCAATCCTAGGATGTAAGGGGCGGGAGGCTAAGGCACGAGGGGTGTGCACTGTGTACGTGGATCAGATGGGAAGCCTCATATGGTGCAGGTACGATAGTAGCGGCATGGAAGATGTGAAGGTGGTGGTGGTTCCTATTAAATCCTCTGTGACCCCGTGGAGAAGAAGAAGAGTCCTGGCAATTCAATAAAGTCGGCTCTGGAAGAACAAATAAATATGTTAGAGACTTATTACATCCTGATTATGCGAGTAAAACTTTAAACAGACCGCAAGTAAAAATCTACTATAAGTACACACTGGACAGGACCCATGGTATTGAGAGGGGCCTGTGTTATTTAGGAAAATGAAGCCAGGTCATAGTCCCTGTTCAGACCTTTGGGATACAGAGTGTCGAGTGTATGTATCCAGAAAGCCTCCCTACGTTTTAGGGAGGACAGTCTATCGCCCCCGCGTCTGGGAGAGGGGACCTGCTCAATCACTTGAAACCTGAGTTGAGAGATATTGTGGCCTTGCGATAAAAAGTGTTGTGGAATGGGTAGGAGCATGTTGCCACACCTGATCGTGGATTTATGTTTTGAAATGCGTTCCCTAATGGAACGGGTTGTCTCTCCTACGTAGAGCATGCCACAGGGGCACTTAATGAGATAAATTACGTAGGCCGAGTCACAGTTAAAAAAATTCTTTATGGGAAAAGACTTTCCTGAGCGTGGATGCTGGAATGAGCTACCCTTGAGAACGTTACTGCACTGGGTGCAGTGGAGACACGGGAATGTCCCGAAGCGGGGGTTCTGGAGGAACCGTTGTGTGGGTGCCTTTTTCTCTGATCCCACATCCGCTCGTACCAGTGTGTCCCTAAGGTTGCGGGGTCTCCTGAAACACGGGAGAAAAGGTTCTCTAAATTCTGGGATGTCGGGGTGGGCACTTGTAAGTAGATGCCAATGTTGGCGTATGTTTTTATGGAGGATATAAGCAAACGGGTGGAAGGAATGGACGAACGTAATGCGGTTATTAGACTTAGGTCTGCTAGGGCCGGATGTGCGGGATTCATGGAAGAACGATTCAGGGTAGCATCGAGCCTGAAATTTAGCCTCCATTTCAGACACTCGCTGTGTCCGTAGCTCTTGGTCTGAGACTATTCTGGTTACTCGCTGGATTTGTGATTTAGGAATCGCTTTCTTTATGGCTCGGGGGTGTAAACTCTCAAAATGAAGTAAGCTATTACGGTCTGTGTTTTTGATATGAATATTGGTACTTAATTGCCCTGTATGATTTTTGATGACCACTGTGTCCAAAAAATTCATTCTATCCTGGTCGTGAGCCATAGTGAAGGAGATGCCGGGCCATGCTGTATTGAGGAAATCTACAAAGGACCGGAAGGACTCCAACGTGCCGCCCCACACACAGAAAATATCGTCGATATAACGTTTCCACAGTAAAACGTTCTTGCGGAAACGTATATCGGGGTAGATGACACTGTCCTCAAAGTCCGCCATGTAGCAGTTAGCGTACGGGGGCGCCACGTTAGAGCCCATAGCGGTCCCCCGTATCTGTAAATAGTATTGGTCCTGGAACAAAAAATGATTCGAGTCCAGGACCAATGTAAGTAGTTCCACAACTAGGTTGATTTGTTGCTTATGGGTCCCTGTGGCGGATAGGAGTTTTTTGATGGAGTTAATACCCTCCGCATGTGGAATGGACGTGTATAGATCTTTCACATCCAAGGATGCCAGAATGGCATCAGCTGGTATTTTATCCAGATCTCGTATTACTCCTAAGAAGGCCCCTGTGTCTAACAAAAATGATTTAGTGGACTGGATGTGGGGGGTTAGGATTTTTTCAAGAAAGATGGCTATTGGGGACAGTATAGAATTAGTAGCTGCCACTATTGGTCGCCCAGGGGGTTGCTCGAGATTTTTATGGATTTTTGGAAGTGTATAAAATACTGGGGTGACTGGATGATCGTTGGTAAGATAGTTACAAGTTTTGAGGTCTAAGACCCCTAGAGCTGTATATTTCTGTAGTATATTCGAGATTCTGTTTCTAATGGCTTGGGTAGGGTTGGAGTCCAACTTTTGGTATATAGTAGTGTTGTCGAGCTGTCTCTTAATTTCTTTTAAATAGTCGCTCCTATCCATGACTACCACGGCTCCCCCTTTATCTGCAGGTTTAATTGTTAGATTGGAGTCTGACTGAAGTGATTGTAACGATTGGCGTTCACTAAGCGTTAGATTCGGGGGATAGTAACCGCATTCCGTTCGTCCATTCCTTCCACCCGTTCGCTTATATCCTCCATAAAAACATACGCCAACATTGGCATCTACTTACAAGTGCCCACCCCGACATCCCAGAATTTAGAGAACCTTTTCTCCCGTGTTTCAGGAGACCCCGCAACCTTAGGGACACACTGGTACGAGCGGATGTGGGATCAGAGAAAAAGGCACCCACACAACGGTTCCTCCAGAACCCCCGCTTCGGGACATTCCCGTGTCTCCACTGCACCCAGTGCAGTAACGTTCTCAAGGGTAGCTCATTCCAGCATCCACGCTCAGGAAAGTCTTTTCCCATAAAGAATTTTTTTAACTGTGACTCGGCCTACGTAATTTATCTCATTAAGTGCCCCTGTGGCATGCTCTACGTAGGAGAGACAACCCGTTCCATTAGGGAACGCATTTCAAAACATAAATCCACGATCAGGTGTGGCAACATGCTCCTACCCATTCCACAACACTTTTTATCGCAAGGCCACAATATCTCTCAACTCAGGTTTCAAGTGATTGAGCAGGTCCCCTCTGCCAGACGCGGGGGCGATAGACTGTCCTCCCTAAAACGTAGGGAGGCTTTCTGGATACATACACTCGACACTCTGAATCCCAAAGGTCTGAACAGGGACTATGACCTGGCTTCATTTTCCTAAATAACACAGGCCCCTCTCAATACCATGGGTCCTGTCCAGTGTGTACTTATAGTAGATTTTTACTTGCGGTCTGTTTAAAGTTTTACTCGCATAATCAGGATGTAATAAGTCTCTAACATATTTATTTGTTCTTCCAGAGCCGACTTTATTGAATTGCCAGGACTCTTCTTCTTCTCCACGGGGTCACAGAGGAATTAATAGGAACCACCACCACCTTCACATCTTCCATGCCGCTACTATCGTACCTGCACCATATGAGGCTTCCCATCTGATCCACGTACACAGTGCACACCCCTCGTGCCTTAGCCTCCCGCCCCTTACATCCTAGGATTGGCCGTCTCACTCCTTTCCATCTGAGGCTTTCTTATGCGGTCACTTCCGGTAGGTCACATCCGGTCCGGCCGCACCGCACATAAGGCACGCTGGCTGGGCGTCCTGACATTCGGGCTTCTCTTCTGACAGCGGTGGACACCGCGTCCGGACCCGTCGCACATTCAGGTATTTCACCAACACTGGCTTACCCAGCTTATAGTGCCGTATGGCCGGATATGGGTTACGGGGTTCGGCTTCAGCTTAGACATTGTTTCTCTCCTTTTACAGCCTGTAATCGCGCCATTTATTGGAGACTTACATTGCACAAGGTATTAGCGCTATTAAGACCTTTTCACTTGGGCATTCCTTACGTAATCCACGTTAACCCACAATTTGGGTTTTCTCCTTCCCCTCCAGGGTTATCCCTGTAATCTACTACGCTTACGCAACACTTCCCTATGACATCGCTTAGTACGGTACGTTCAGCGGTTTAGTGTCTCTTGTACTCCACTCATCACCGGGGGGTTTAGTCATACTAGTTGGCCCTTCTTAGTATTTTCTTAGTGTTCTCTTTCGGATATTGTCATCTCATGACCATTTTGACACACTGTATATACTTTTGTTGTTTCTACTTTTGTTGTTTCTTGTTTTGTATTTGTTTTTTTTCTCTTTTTTTGCACACCGTATGTACTTACTGCTGTATCTACAGTTGTAGTCACAGATGTATTTATTATTCATTATTTATTTGATTTTCTTTATAATATTGTAGTAACTGACGAAGGCCAGACCTTGGCCGAAACGTTTTTCGTACTACAAAAATAAATACCACCAGTTTGAATAAAAGTTGAGTGCCGGGTTCTTTGTATAATACCATCTCAATTCCTGTCAATTTTGCATTGAAAAGTCAAACGGCGCTCCTTCGCTTCCGAGCTCTGTCATGCGCCCAAACAGTGGTTTACCCCCACATATGGGGTATCAGTGTACTCAGGACAAATTGGAAAACAACTTTTGGGGTCCATTTTCTCCTGTTACCCTTGGTAAAATAAAACAAATTGGAGCTGAAGTAAATTTTTTGTGAAAAAAAGTTAAATGTTCATTTTTATTTAAACATTCCAAAAATTCCTGTGAAGCACCAAAAGGGTTAATAAACTTCTTGAATATGGTTTTGAGCACCTTGAGGGGTGCAGTTTTTATAATGGTGTCACACTTGGATATTTTCTTTCATATAGACCCCTCAAAATTACTTCAAATGAGATGTGGTCCCTAAAAAAAAATGGTGTTGTAAAAATGAGAAATTGCTGGTCAACTTTTAACCCTTATAACTCCCTAACAAAAAAAAATTTTGGTTCCAAAATTGTGCTGATGTAAAGTAGACATGTGGGAAATGTTACTTATTAAGTATTTTGCGTGACATATCTCTGTGATTTAATTGCATAAAAATTCAAATTTGGAAAATTGCGAAATTTTCATAATTTTCGCCAAATTTCCGTTTTTTTCACAAATAAATGTAGGTAATATCAAAGAAATGTTACCACTGTCATGAAGTACAATATGTCACGAGAAAACAGTGTCAGAATCACTGGGATCCATTGAAGCGTTCCAGAGTTATAACCTCATAAAGGGACAGTGGTCAGAATTGTAAAAATTGGCCTGGTCATTAACGTGCAAACCACCCTTGGGGGTAAAGGGGTTAAAATATATATCATTATAGAATATAGAAAAAGTCATAACGAGGACTTGGGCAATAGCAATTGCGCCCAAGAATAATGCACTCTTCGTCATATATTCAGCAATTTTTGTTATATGCAGAATATGAAGAAACTCTGTGAAGGTGTTCATACACATAAGATAGTGTCCAAGTGCTCATTCAGCCATTCGCTATCACTCTGGACCTGTCCATACATATGCATGCATGATCAAGCCAAGAATTTAATTGATTAAATGTAGAGAGATGCAAAACCAGAACAATAAAGGAACAAGTCCGAAGAAGAATCAAAGCATTCGAAATGTAGTGCTGGAGAAGGATGTTATCAATACCATGGATGGCAAGAAGAACAAACAATTCAATTTTAGAACAAATCAAGCCAGGCATGTCACTCGAATCACCAAGCTACGACTTGCCTACTTTGAACAAAACATACAAAGAGAGCAATCACTGGAGAAGGACAACGTGGTCAGAAGAATAGAAGGAACAAAGCGAAGAGGAAGACCAGCAACTCGATGACGTAATACAATCAAGATAATGGCAGAGAAGTTTATATGCTTGTCGGCTCCCCAGCCGGTCACGCCCCGGTTGTACCCTCGGTGCTCCGCTGATCACTCCTGGAGCAACAGCGGCTGGCCCCGCCCCCTCCTCCTGCGACCGTGCCGTTCTGTGTCTGCTGGTGCTGTCTACCCCTCCCGTTCTGCACAGTACATGACTCATGTCGGGACCAGGACAGGTCGGTCACCAGGTCCCCGACAACCTCTTACTAAAAATCCTCTCCACTCTTAAGAATGGAAGAATTTTAAATTCTATCATGTACAGCTCATTGCCTAGGTTACCGGACACCCTGCAGTCTCTGGGTAGTCTGTTATCATGCCAATTACAGTACACGCTTTAAGGTACCGTCACACTAAGCGACGCTGCAGCGATACCGACAACGATCCGGATCGCTGCAGCGTCGCTGTTTGGTCGCTGGAGAGCTGTCACACAGACAGCTCTCCAGCGACCAACGATGCCGGTAACCAGGGTAAACATCGGGTTACTAAGTGCAGGGCCGCGCTTAGTAACCCGATGTTTACCCTGGTTACCATCGTTAAAGTAAAAAAACAACCACTACATACTTACCTACCGCTGTCTGTCCCCGGCGCTGTGCTTCTCTGGTCTGGCTGTGAGCACAGCGGCCGGAAAGCAGAGCGGTGGTGTCACCGCTCTGCTTTCCGGCTGCCCGGCGCTCACAGCCAGACCAGAGAAGCAGAGCGCCGAGGACAGACAGCGGTAGGTAAGTATGTAGTGGTTGTTTTTTTACTTTAACGATGGTAACCAGGGTAAACATCGGGTTACTAAGCGCGGCCCTGCGCTTAGTAACCCGATGTTTACCCTGGTTACCAGCGAAGACATCGCTGAATCGGTGTCACACACACCGATTCAGCGATGTCAGCGGGAGAGCCAGCGACGAAATAAAGTTCTGGCCCTTCTTCCCCGACCAGCGACATCACAGCAGGGGCCTGATCGCTGCTGCGTGTCACACTGGACGATATCGCTAGCCAGGACGCTGCAACGTCACGGATCGCTAGCGATATCGTCTAGTGTGACAGTACCTTTATGTTTTAGAGTCTGCAATTGCCACTTTGAAGGTGGCCAGTTTGCTGGAGAGCCTCAGTCCCTTCTGTGCTTCTCTCATGCTGCAAAGTTAATGTTGCCTTTGTTAGAAGCATGGGAGAGTTTTCAGTTCAGACTAATGATGCGACCATATCCAAAATTATCAAACTACAGGAGCTGACCACCCTGAACAAACAATAACCAGGGGGCAGAGGAGAGGTGCAATCCTCAAAAAGAACCTAAGACAAACACCTACAGCACTAGAAAGTTATTATTCTTGGACAACAGATGCAGTTCATGACACCCACTATGCTATGTACACAGATCATGACATTGCCGATCGGTCATTAAAGGCCAGCGGAAGACTTCATCATTAAGTTTCATTCAAACGTCCGATTTTCCCGAGTGAGTCATATCTGTGTTTTTCATACACTTGTAACTGTGATAGTCTATGGGTCCATTCACATGTCCATGATTTTTCGCAGTCCACAGGAATCAAAATCGGCAATACCAGTCTATCGGTCCATGAAATAATTGGACCGCACTTGGATGGCATCCAAGTGGGTGTACGATTTTCACGAACTGTCAGAAGGAAGAAGGTGGAGAAACTTTTTTTTTCTCCACTTAAAAGAAAAACTGATGACAATCGGACCATACTCTGATCAGTTTCTGATCAAAATAATTGGTCAGTTTTTCTTGTAATTTGTAAAAACGAAAGTCTGAGTGAGTCCTAACAAGCGGTAGAGGAAACAGGCATACATTTCTCGCACCCAGCCATTGATTTTGTTTTTCTTCTTAGAATTACGGTAAAACGCGAATGTTTAATACAGTGTGAAATTGTTTCAAATGCTTTGTCTCTAGCGAGATCCTGTGCGAGCATTTATAGTGGCTTAGAGCAGTTCTGATATTAAGGCTGGCCTCATACTAGCGAGTTTTACGGACGTATGAGAGGTGCAGAAAATACGGATTGCATACGGTACAATGATTCTCTATGGCCCAGCTCCTATCTGCTGTATTTTACTAATCCGTAATATACGGTCTTCTACGGCCGTAGAAAATCGCAGCATGCTGCGTTTGTCACCGTATTGCGCAAAAAAAAAATCGCCAATTAAAGTCTATGGGGGCGAGAAAAATACGGATTACACATGGACCAGCAGTGTGACTTGAGAGAAATACACAGCGGTGTTCTATAGAAAAGCCGGCAATTCAGTGCGGTGTACAGTAAAATCACACTGACAGGTTAGAATAGAATAGCTAAGATAAATGTCTACACATAGTATAGGGATATATACAGTATATATATATGTATATATATATATATATATGTCAGTGAGACACATATATTTATATATATTAATCTTTCATACAGCGCTAGATAGCTTAAAAGCCGGTAATTCAATTGCCGGCTTTTGCTATCTCCTTCCTAAACCCGACATGATATGAGACATGGTTTACATACAGTAAACCATCTCATATCCCTTCTTTTTTGCATATTCCACACTACTAATGTTAATAGTGTGTATGTGCAAAATTTGGGTGCTATAGCTATTAAATTAAAGGGTTAAATCGCAGAAAAAATTGGCGTGGGCTCCCGCGCAATTTTCTCTGCCAGAGTGGTAAAGCCAGTGACTGAGGGCAGATATTAATAGCCTGGAGAGGGTCCATGGTTATTGCCCCCCCCTCCCCCCGGCTAAAAACATCTGCCCCCAGCCACCCCAGAAAAGGCACATCTGGAAGATGCGCCTATTCTGGCACTTGGCCACTCTCTTCCCATTCCCGTGTAGCGGTGGGATATGGGGTAATGAAGGGTTAATGTCACCTTGCTATTGTAAGGTGACATTAAGCCAGATTAATTTGAGCCCATGGATCCATTGTATGTCCGTATGTCGGTTTTGCAAGACTGCGAGAAAATCTCGCAGTACGGATGCCATACGGATTACATACGGAGGATGCCATGTGCAAAATACGCTGACACACCCTGCCTACGGAGGAGATACGGACCACTATTTTGGGGACTTTTCTGCGTATTACGGCTGTAAATAAGGGACCGTATTTTTATACGCTGAGTGTGAGGCCGGCCTAAAACTGTGAAATAGGCAGGTTTCTTCGCATGCAGCGTCTTATGCTTCTACCTAAAGCTTTTCTTGACATTGGCAGAGATTGCATCTTTTTATAGAATGCTTTATGGAGCCGTCATGTATCAGGATTTACTGAACGTCTGAGGTCACATTATTCAGATTTACAACAAATGATACCATTGGTATCATATCTAACAAGCACGAATCAAACAACATCAGAGAGATTCTAGACCGTGTTACAAAGAAATGATCAAAATCTATGTGATTAGCGTTTTTTTTTTCTATTAATATAAAGGAACCTTAAGAACACCAAACAAAACAGGTTAAAGGGATTGTTCACTTTAGAAAATGATTATACATAGAGCACACTGAGGCCCACTGCTGCAGTCCATACCTTGTATGTGTTAGTAAACTTATCAGCAAGTGCTCAATTTCCCTGCAGCACCTCCAGAGGAGAAAAGAAGCATTGCTCAGTATTTACTAAAATTAATGGGTTGTCAATGTACAGACATGTTGGGTCCCTCAGAATAAGGAACGCTCTTCAATTGGTTTTTGCATTTGTTTAGTAAAGTGGCGCATTGAACAGTGACCTAGGCAACCTTCTTCTTCAATGTGATTAAAGGGTTGTCCAGGCATAGAACACTGATCAATATCAGATTAGTGGAGATCCGACTCCCAGTTCACCCACCGATCAGCTGTTACTAGTTCCGATGGTGGCTGAATGTAATAATAATAATAATAATAATTTTTATTTATATAGCGCCAACATATTCCGCAGCGCTTTACAAATTATAGAGGGGACTTGTACAGACAATAGACATTACAGCATAACAGAAATACAGTTCAAAACAGATACCAGGAGGAATGAGGGCCCTGCTCGCAAGCTTACAAACTATGAGGAAAAGGGGAGACACGAGAGGTGGATGCAGGGGTGGATTAAGGGTAGCCAGGGCCCCGGGCTGTTCACACACTGTGGGCCCCCCGGTCATGTGACGGGGGTCATGTGACGGGGGGTCATGTGACGGGGGGTCATGTGACGGGGGGTCATGATAAACCCGAACCAGATTATTCCAGAAAAATAGCCGGGCCCTACTCTACTGTAACCTATTCAATATTTGTTAAAATCTGCAATACAATTTAGGTATATTTTGACCAATAATATCACATACAAGGAACAAATACCACCGTACCATGACCAGACCACAAATTACAACTACAGTGATCGAATAATATCACATACAAGGAACAAATACCACCGCACCATGTCAAGACCACATATTACCACTTGGTGACCAAATAGCACATACAAGGGACAAATACCACAACACCATTTCCAGACCACATATTACCACCACATAGTGACTGAATACTACAATACTGATCAGTAAAAAACAAAAACAAAAAAAAAAACACAATACTATCACCATAAGTGCCAGTATTCACAGGAGATCTGTACTTAGTATGCAGTGTCTGTGTAGAGATAATACAGAGATCACTAGTGACATTGTACACAGGACCTCTGTATATAGTATACAGTGTATAGTGTCAGTGTATAGGTAACACTGACTCACCAGTGACGTCTCTAGGTGAAGTCCTTCATCTTTCATCCAGCACAGACCGCCATCATTTCTTCCAGCCAGGACTCGTTTCTGCAGGAAATAATACAGTTATCTCGAGCTCCGCTTGTAGAACACATTACTTAATTTTTCACAACTTCTACATTACACCACATGAAGAGAAAAAGGCGATATAGTGTCACTCTGCACAGTAACAGGACCGCCCCCCCCATTTAAAACAGTATACTCAAAAAATCAAATAAATACATCACTGCAGTAATAATATCCCTTAATTAGCCCCTATGGTAATAATATTCCCCACCCCATGTATCTCATTCCTCGCTCCAGCCATATGTTCTCCCATCCTGCACTCATGAGTATCCATCCTGCCCCTTATGATCTCCCCATCTGTCTCCATCGTATCCATCCTGCCCCATGATCCAATCCTGCCCCATGTCTTTCATTCTACCCCATGTCTCCAATCATGCCCCGTGTCTACATTCTGCCCATGCCTCCAGTCCTGCCCCCAGTGTGTCCAGCAATCTGCCCCAGTGTGTCCAGCAATCTGCCCCACTGTCTCCAGCAATCTGCCCCACTGTCTCCAGCAATCTGCCCCACTGTCTCCAGCAATCTGCCCCACTGTCTCCAGCATTGCCCCCAGTGTGTCCTCCAGCATTGCCCGCCAGTGTGTCATCCAGCATTGCCCGCCAGTGTGTCCTCCAGCAATCTGCCCCACTGTCTCCAGCATTGCCCCACTGTCTCCAGCATTGCCCCACTGTCCCCAGCATTGCCCCACTGTCCCCAGCATTGCCCCACTGTCTCCAGCATTGCCCCACTGTCTCCAGCATTGCCCCACTGTTTCCAGCATTGCCCCACTGTCTCCAGCATTGCCCCACTGTCTCCAGCATTGCCCCACTGTCCCCAGCATTGCCCCACTGTCCCCAGCATTGCCCCACTGTCTCCAGCAATCTGCCCCACTGTCTCCAGCAATCTGCCCCACTGTCTCCAGCAATCTGCCCCACTGTCTCCAGCATTGCCCCCAGTGTGTCCTCCAGCAATCTGCCCCAGTGTGTCCTCCAGCATTGCCCTCAGTGTGTCCTCCAACCTGCCCCAGTGTGTCCAGCATTGCCCCCCAGTGTGTCCTCCAGCATTGCCCCCCAGTGTGTCCTCCAGCATTGCCCCCCAGTGTGTCCTCCAACCTGCCCCAGTGTCTCCAGCATTGCCCCCCAGTGTGTCCTCCCTCCAGCATTGCCCCCCAGTGTGTCCACAGTCCACCGTTTAACTGATCAGCGGCGAGCTCCCTTCTGCAGTGCACACTCGCCGGCGACTGACAATGACGTCAGACGCCGGCGACGTATGCGCGCGGCCGACTTCAGCCGCCAGCCTCCAATTGGCTGGCGGCTGTTGTTGTTAACTATTGACGTGTGGGCGCGCGCCTGCACATCAATAGGAAACCGCCGCAGCGCCGGAAGGGGCCCGGTGAGCAGATGAGAAGGTGCCCGATGCGGGCCCCCTCTCTCTGCTCACCGGTTACGGCGGGGGGCACATAAATGCCGGCGGCGGCCGCCGGCATGCACAGATCAGATGATTATCAGAGGGTCAATCTGTGCGGTAGCCCAGGGGCCCCCCAGACCACTGGGCCCTGGGCTACCACCCATATTGACCCTCTGATAATCCGCCCCTGGGTGGATGGTAACAATTGCTATAGTTATTCGGACCAGCCATAGTGTAAGGCTCAGGTGTTCATGTAAAGCTGCATGAACCAGTTAACTGCCTAAGTATGTAGCAGTACACTGACTGGAGATTGTAATGTGAGCACCGGCATCCCTGCACGATCTCTCTCCCTCCCCCTGGCAGAAGATTTTGTCTATGATTAGGAGAGTATATAATATTGAGATCCAGGCAGATCCCAGAAAATGGATATTAGGCTTAATTTCCCAGGTATTATATCAGGCAAGGAAAGATACTGCATCTAAATGGATTAATACTTCACCCCCGTTAATCGGAAAATTTAAAAGTAAAATAAATAATATCATTAGACTGGAAGAAGCTATGTACAAAAAACGTAACACAATGATTAAATGTGAGAGACTATGGACTCCATGGTTGGATACTCCTGGTCTGCATCAAGAGAGTTGTTACTGGAGAGACAATTTCATATATTTGGAAGGGCATTATCTGTGTCTAATATGATATTTTGATGCTTTAGAAATATCTAATGTGTCTATTAAAATTCTATTATTTGCCTATTTAAATGACTGAAACACAATATATAATAAATGTTACCTAAAAGGCCATAGGGTCATCAAGTATGGAATAACAATTCAATATTCTGGGTATATTTTCGATATACCGGACCATAAGACGCACCCCAAACTTTGGGGAGGAAGATAGAAAAACATTTTTATTAAAATAAAATGGTGGTGCGTCTTATAGTCTGATTTTCCAGTAGCTTACTGGGGGTAGGGGGGTGTCTCCCGAGATCTTAATCTGCGCATTCGCAGCCTCTGGTGGCCATTTTTCCAAAGCCCACCGCAGGGAAATCAATGGATGGGATTCCGCTCACCACCGACATCTTATGAAAGCCCACGGTCTGTAGTCTCGCACCACTGTGACACCCCCTCTTCCTAGCCTGGGGCCCGCTCCTGCTCCCGCTGGCCTACTGCAGCATCATCCTTGCCTCCTGTGACCCGGCTCCACAACAGCATCCCCCTCCCGGTAAGCTACCTTCAGGTTATAAAACAAACCCCCATTTTCTTTCCAAAATTGGGGGAATAATGGTGTGATTTCTTATTTGAAAAAATGATTTTTTTTCCCCTGGACTATGAGCCAGTTGGTCAAATAACTCCCTTGTACATTTTCGTGGAAGTGATGTTATGTTCAATGTGATTAATGTTATAGATGAAGTTTTTAAAAAATTTTCAATAAAAACTATATGATTTAAAAAAAAAGTCGCTGTTCTTTCAAGCTGGCAACAGAGGTAGGAATGGCTGATCGTCAGGAGGAGGGACTGGATCCACAGTAATCTGATATTGATGACCTGTACTGAGGATAGGCCATTAATAAAGCCTGGAAAACCCATGCAGGAGAGGTTAGGATCAACCATAAATATAGATGCGGAAAGTGACCTGCAGAAAAGAGGTTGCAAGCAAAGAAACCATATCATTCTGAATATTGATAAATGGCTCAAAACGTCCTGTTGGAACTTCTACTAGTTAAGTATCACATAAGTCACAATGGAACCCTAAAATCAGAACTGTAAGTAATTTTTTTGTAACTTCTATTTCTGACTTACTTCTCTTCGTGTTGATTGTCTTCTTGATCGCTGTCACGCTCGCGCCCAGACTGGTTGGCGTGGGCGTGCGGGGGTGTGGCCCTACTGGACCACAGACCAGACTATCCTGGAAGGGGCGTAACTAAGTAGCTTCCTAGGTGTTCGCTGGAGCCTCTGATGGTGAGGTCAGACTTGTGCAATAGGAAGCTACCAGGTACCACTCCAGGGTGGAGTCTGGCTGTGGCTGCTGATCCCACCGGGGAACGGAACATAGACAGGCAAGCGGGCACAGCTGGCACTCTGGCAGACAGGCGGGCACGGCTGGGACACAGGCAGACAGACGGGTACAACAGAGACACTGGCAGGAAGGCGAGCACGGCTGGGACACAGGCAGGCGGACGGGTACAACAGAGACACTGGCAGGCAGGCGGGCACGGCTGGCTCTCTGGTAGGCAGGCAGGTACGGTTGGCTCTCTGGCAGGACAGGCGGACAAGACTAGTACACTGGAAGAACCGGTAAGGACCGGTCTGCAGGCAGGTATGTAAAAACAGGTAAGAACCTGTTCAGACAGGAGGACTTAAGAATAGGTAGAGAAAGACCGCAAGAGCGGATGCAGAGCGAAAGCACAGGAGCTAGAGCCAAGACCTGAAACGCAGGAGGCAGAGCCAAGAGCAGGAGGTGGAGACAACAAAAACGCAGGAGGCGGAGCCAAGGGCTGGAGGCAGAGCCAAGTGCAGAAACGCAGGAGGCGGAGCCAAGAGCTGGAGCCAAGTGCAGAAATGTGGGAGGCGGAGCCAGGAGCTGGAGGCAGAGCCAAGTGCATAAACGCAGGAGGCGGAGCCAAGAGCGGGAGAAGTAGAATCGCAAGGAGCGGAGCCAGGTAGAACTGCAAGGAGTGGAGCAAAGTAGAACCACAAGACGCGGAGCCGCAGAGCAGGGCCACAGAGTGCAGAGCAAAGTCAGAGTACAGAGCAAAGTGCAGAGAAAAGCTACAGAGAGCAGAGCTGAGAGCAGAGCAAAGTCAGAGTGCAGAGCAAGACACAGAGTGCAGAGCCGAGAGCAAAACCACAGAGTGCAGAGCTGAGAGCAGAGCAACGTCAGAGTGCAGAGCAAGACACAGAGTGCAGAGCCAAGTGCAAAATCACAGAGTGCAGAGCAAGGTCACAGAATGCAAAGCAAGGAGCAAAGCAAGGTCGCAGAGAGCAGAGCCGAAAGCAGAGCAAAGCAAGACACAGAGGGCAGAGCAGAGCAAAGCTACCGTAGATACAGAGTGCAAAGCAGAGCAAAGCAAGACACAGTGCGCACAGCAGAAAAAGCAAACCAAGACAGGGATATAAACGGACACAGGAACTGGACAAGACTAAGACAGAGTCAGGAACGAGACAAGGCATAGAGACATGGACACAAGCCAGGGTACGACGCCCCTCTGGGTGGCGGACATAGGCCAGGGTACTAAGCCCCACTGGGTGGCTACACAGGACACGGACTAGGGTACAACGCCCCCTGGGTGGCGGAACACAAGAGTCACAGACACATGGCCTGGCACCTTAGCAGCTAAGAACTAACTGAGAGAGTAAGTTGCACAGGCCCCCACCAATAGTTGGGGATGTCTTAAATACAGGAAGCCTCATGGCGATTGGCCAGGGACACCTTAGCAAGGTGCACACAGTCTCTATAAGAAACAGGAGTTGTCGGCGCCGCCCCCCTATGCACACAGACAGAGCATGCACAGAGCAAACAGCAGACATGAGGCACACAGCATGGAGCTGGCAGCAGAGAGGTCACAACAAGGCCCAGAGAAATAAGTGCGTTTGAGTGTAATACAGGTGGGGGATGGGAGGCCATGCAGTGATGCCAGCAGAGTTGTTACAATCGCTTAAAGGTACCTTCACACTCAGCGTCGCTGCAGCGATACCGACAACAATGTCGATCGCTGCAGCGTCGCTGTTTGGTCGCTGGAGAGCTGTCACACAGACAGCTCTCCAGCGACCAACGATCCCGAGGTCCCCGGGTAACCAGGGTAAACATCGGGTTACTAAGCGCAGGGCCGTGCTTAGTAACCCGATGTTTACCCTGGTTACCAGCGTAAAAGTAAGAAAAACAAACACTACATACTTACCTACCGCTGTCTGTCCCTGGCGCTCTGCTTCTCTGCACTCCTCCTGCACTGACTGTGAGCACAGCGGCCGGAAAGCAGAGCGGTGACGTCACCGCTCTGCTTTCCGGCTGACCGATGCTCACAGCCAGTGCAGGAGGAGTGCAGAGAAGCAGAGCGCCGGGGACAGACAGCGGTAGGTAAGTATGTAGTGTTTGTTTTTTTTACTTTTACGCTGGTAACCAGGGTAAACATCGGGTTACTAAGCGCGGCCCTGCGCTTAGTAACCCGATGTTTACCCTGGTTACCAGTGAAGACATCGCTGGATCGGTGTCACACACGCCGATCCAGCGATGACTGCAGGGAGTCCAGCGACGAAATAAAGTTCTGGACTTTCCTCAGCGACCAACGATCTCCCAGCAGGGGCCTGATCGTTGGTCGCTGTCACACAGAACGATTTCCTTAACGATATCGTTGCTACGTCACAAAAAGCAACGATATCGTTAATGATATCGTTATGTGTGAAGGTACCTTAAGTCTTCATCGTCGACAAGGTGTCCAAATGGCTCAGAAGAAATAGAGACCATATTAGACAGGATTACACGACTGTCACTGCTCCCCGTCAAGACCAGCTGATCATGGGAGTAGTTGTATCGAACACTCCAAAACCTAAAATTGAAATAAAAAATAATTTCACATTTATAAAGGAATGGCCGGAGCTGAGCCACTCCTCCCCCTGCAGCATAAGGGGAGGACATCATGACCATGGGATGGAGGGAGGGGTTAGGGTTAATAGGAGGGGGCTTAGGGGGAATTAGGAAAGTTAACTGGTGGGGGGGTGTGTGGCCTGGCCAGTTCCCGCTCTCTGGGTAACGGGTGAACACCTACCATGGCCACCGTCGATGGGATCCTGGAGAGCCTGAGGGCTGCAGCAGCACTGCACCCTCCGGGCTGGCTGGAGAAGCAGGTGGTGGGCATTATCGGGAGTGGTAGGCCAGCAGCGGGGTCGGCGTCCCCAGTAAGGCGTTTGCGCCAGACCAGGCCTCCTGAGCGGCTGTCTCCCGACTCGGCTCCCCGGGCCACCCGTCGGCGCAGGAGCCCCTCTAGGAACCCTCCAGGCCGGGCGCCATCGAGTCGCAGTGCCAGCAGGCCCCGGCCTGGAAGGAATCCTACTGCCAGGCGGGGTCCATCGGCGGCGGGCCAGGCCTTCACCTCGCATTACTGTGGGTGCGGAGCCAGCGCGAGCCGGACAACGTGTGAGGCCTTGTATGTCGGGGGGCCACGGCGGTGATGTCCCTGCCGCGCAGCCTGCCTCTGCCTCTCCTTCGACCAGGCGGGGGAGCAGCATGGGATCGGGTGGCCCCGGAGGACCAGGAGCTGGGCTGGCCCCGTTTACTGCAGCAGGGTTTTTCACTGCGGATGGGATTATGGATACAGCGACGGTCTCACCACTGGTGGATGGGGGCTCGGTCGCTTGGGCAGCATCACCGCAACTACAGCAGCCGTTCGGCAGCCAGCAGGCGATGGTTTCTTCACCTCCGGCTTCTGCAGCGCCGCAGGGTTTGCATCAGGATCCATCTCAGGGCCCCCAATGGCAGTCTTCTTCGGATGGAACGGATTTCCCTGGACAGTGGCGTCAGGACCCCGGGACTCCGGCTGGAGGGATCACAGCTCCCTCGCAGCCTGGTGAGTGTGCGTCTTCGTCCTTGCTACCTTCACAGCTTTTCTCCTCTCCTGCTGTTCTGGGGCTGCATGGGGATTCGGGGCCTGTTCTTGGGACGGGGGTTACGGGTGCTGCAGACGTGGGGGGTGTAGGTGCGGTGTTAGCTAACGTGAGGGATTTATTGGCTAGGCTGGAGAGGGGTATGAGTGATCAAAGGCACTTAACAGCGTGGATCGGTTCACAAAGGGGGGGTTAGTGGTGTAAGGGAAGTGGCGGCGGGCCCCTGGGCTCTGGTTTCGGTTTATACGGAGAAAGAGAAGGAGTGTCGTATTCACTTGGATGATAGGGCTCACGGGGAGGTGTATGTCTGTTTTGACGGCCTTTTGGGGGCGCATCTTAAAAAAGAGGTGAGGGAAAAAATTTTGAAAGATGAGTATGTGGAAATATTTTCGCTGCTCCCTTTGGAGAAATTTAACCTGGATAAGGGGAAGAAAGAGGACAGTAAGAAGGAGGAGGAGGAGAAACGTAGGTGGCGTTTGATTCCTCAGACTTTCATAAATTAGCTGCAGGCATTTGCTTTTTTGGCGAGCGTAATTAGAGAGAAGGCGCCGGAGAACTGTTCGGGCCTGTTTTGTTACATGGACTCTATTGGGGAGGCTCATAGGGTATATGGGGGGCAGGCATGGCTGAGGTACGACGAGCAATTCCGGCAGCGGAAAGCTATACGTCCGACTCTTCGATGGGACCAAAAAGATATAGAGCTCTGGCTACGTGTGATGGCGCAGTATAAATTTGGTCCTTCCTTTCAAGGGGGGCCGGTAGTTCTGGTCAAAGCAGTCAGTCCAGTTCTGCGGGGGTGTCAGGACAGCCCAGTCAGGCGGGGGGTCATAAAGCGGGTTTATGTTGGCAGTACAATGACGGGCAGTGCAAGTTCGGGGTTAACTGCAAATTTAAGCATTTGTGTTCCCACTGCAGCAGCTCCTCTCACGGGGCCTCAAAATGCTTCAAGAAAGCTAAGTCGAAGTCAGGGGCCGGAAATTCTCATGGGGGCGACGCCGGCGAGGCTGGAAAGGATGGTCCCTTATCTAAATAGGTACCCAAAGAAAGAAGCAGCGGTTTTGTTATATCATGGTTTTCAGGATGGTTTTGTAATTCCTGCCCCTCCGTTTGTGGTTCCACGGGTACTTAAAAACTTGCGGTCAGCGGTATTACACGGGGAGGTGGTGTCAGAGAAGTTGAGGAAGGAGGTGGCGTTGGGTCGTATGTCCGGCCCCTTTTTGTCCCCTCCATTTGTGGATCTGGTTGTTTCCCCGCTTCGTGTGGTCCTCAAGAAGGAAGCGGCTAAATTTTGTTTGATTCACCACCTGTCTTATCCACGTGGGTTGTTAGTTAACGATGGTATTGCGCCTGAGCTTTGCTCGGTGGTTTACGCGTCATTTGATGAGGCTATTGCGTGGGTCAGCAAGTTCGGAAAAGGGGCCCTGTTGGCCAAAACAGATATTGAGGCGGCGTTTCGGTTGCTACCGGTTCATCCCGATAGTGTTAGACTTTTGGGTTGTTTTTGGGAGGGGGCGTTTACGTGGATAGGTGTTTGCCCATGGGTTGTTCCCTATCGTGCGCTTTGTTTGAGACATTCAGTTCTTTCTTAGAATGGGTGGTAAAAGATGTTTCGGATTGTGATTCAGTGATACACTATCTGGATGATTTCCTGTGTGTAGGCCCGGCTGGGTCAGAGCGCTGTTATCGGCTTTTGCGGGCTGTTGAATGGGTGTTTTGGGGTTCCCCTAGCCCCTGGAAAAACGGAAGGCCCGAGTACGTGTTTGAGTTTCTTGTGCATTGTCATCGATACAGTTGAGTGGGAGTTCAGGCTGCCTGTGGACAAGATAGAAGGGTTGCGCAAAGATTTGGCTCGGGCGCAGGGTTTGAAGAAACTGACTTTGCGGGATTTGCAATCGTTGCTTGAAAAACTCAGTTTTGCTTGTCGGGTAATGCCGATGGGGAGAGTGTTTTCCAGGAGATTGGCGACTGCTACGGCCGGAGTTTGTGCCTCGCATCATTTTATTCATTTGTCAGCAGAGCTGAAAGAAGACTTGGCGGTTTGGAGTACCTTTTTGGGATCTTATAATTGTCGTTCGTTGTTGATGGAGGAGGTGGTTGACAATGACTCGCTGGATTTGTTTACGGATGCGGCGGGTGGCGGTGGTTTTGGAGCATACTTCGGAGGGCAGTGGTGTGCGGCACCCTGGCCTGCTGAGTGGATTTCATCGGGGCTGGTCCGTAACATCGCGTTATTGGAAATCTTTCCTATGTTGGTGGCGGTTCATTTGTGGAAGCATGAATTCCGTAACAGGCGCATTCGTTTTAACTGTGATAATATGGGGGTGGTGTGTGCAGTGAATGGACTCACAGCGTCGTCACCGCCCATGGTGCGGGTTCTCCGACGATTGGTTCTATCCTGTTTGGAGTTGAATTCACAGGTTACGGCGACTCATGTGCCTGGGGTGCGTAAATCAATAGCTGACTCTCTTTCTCGTTTCCAGTTCGAGCATTTTCGGTCCTTGGCTCCAGAAGCAGACACCGTCGGTTTGGATTGCCCTGCGGACCTTTGGCTTGTGGCATCCGGGACGCCGAAGATTTGAGAAAGTCGTCGTTGGCTCCTAAAACATGGGAGGCTTATCAGGCAATTTGGTTGTCTTGGGAAGGGGTGTTGGCATCTTGCCCTGGTGTAGGTGTTTCCGATGAACAGGTGGGTGTTTTGTTGTCCTGGCTGAGTCGGGTGTTTTCGGAAGGTTGGTCATGGACGAAGGTATCGCGCTTGCTGGCTGCTCTGGCGTTTGGTTTTAAGTTGAGGGGGCAGCGTGATTTGTCCAAAGTGTTTTTGGTGAGGCAGGCGGTGAAAGGCTTCCGCAGACAATATGGTCGGTTGGATTCATGGCATCCCGTGTCTTTTGCGATGTTGGAGCGGTTTGGTGAGGTGTTGGGGGCTTGTTGTGGGTCGGTTTTTGAGCATTGTCTGTTCAGTTTGGCTTTTTCTTTTGCATTTTTGGCGCAATGAGAATCGGTGAGCTGGTGTCCCCCAACAAAGAAGTGATGGGGGGAATTTTGGCGCGGGATGTACTCTTGTCCAAAGGGCATGTAGAGTTTTGGTTACGTCGCTCGAAGACTGACTAGCTAGGGCAAGGTAGGAAGGTCGTGCTGGGTTCGGTCGCCGGTTTGCGAATGTGCCCAGTTAATTGTTTAAAAGGTTTTTGGGGGCTCGTGCCTCACAGGGTGGGATCGTTACTTTGCCATGAGGATGGTTCCTCTCTTTCGCGGTATCAGTTTCACATGGTTTTCAAAAAGGTGCTTAATGCATTGGGGTTGGATGATTATCGTTTTACTCCTCATTCATTTCGGATTTGGGCGGCAACGGATGCAGCCGCTGGAGGTTTGGATTCTGAGGTTATCAAGCGTATTGGTAGATGGAAGTCGAATAGATATCGCAGTTATGTTAGGTGTTAAATGGGGTGTGATCGGGTCATCTGGCGACGTCGTTTGTTTTGGTCATTTTCAGGATTTAGCTGTGGGATTGAATGATTGTGTTTGTATTTTTCAGGTTCCTTGCCGCTATTGGTGTGGATTTTCGGCAATTCCTGTGTACACTGGGGATCCTTGCGAGCTGATGTACGGTCGGAGGGTAGACAACTTGGTTTCAATCGGTCAGTGGCGGTGGTCCGGGGGATTGGCTTTAGGGGCATGGCCTGGAACAGGGTATTGAAGGAAATTCATGCTGCGGTAATTTTGGATAAGTCGCCAGATATTTTGGTGTTACACGTGGGAGGTAATGATTTGGGGGTGCGCCCCTTTAGATAATTAATTAAGGATATAAAGCAGGACTTGTTGCGGTTGTGGCTCTTATATCCTGGATTATCGGTGGTTTGGTCAGAGATTGTACCGCGAAAACGTTGGAGGAATATGCGGTCGTTGGATAAAATTAACAAGGCCAGGATTAAAGCTAACAGAGCTGTGTCTGCTTTTGTGGCCAGGAATGGTGGTGTTGCCGTGAGACATTTTGAATTAGAGAAGGGGGATGGGGCGTTCTGGCTGGCAGACGGGGTGCATTTGAACACGGTTGGGATTGATTTTTGGGTGCTTGGTCTGCAGGAAGGTGTGGAGAAGGCCATAGCGTTTCGTTGTGGTGGGGTCTCGGGTCTTTGAGGTATTCAAAGTACCTCATTGTGGTGGCTGGTTGGAGTCCTTGGAGTTGGTGGAAATTGGGTTGGGGGATCCATTGGCTTATGGCTTCTCTGTATTTAGAGTTAAACTTGTTTTGGATCTGGTGACTTGGGGGGGGGGGGGGCGTTGGTTCCGGCAGGGGTGGTCGGTTTTTGGTGGTCCCGAGCCAGTGTGGTAACAGCTGAAAGTAATTTGGTTTTGATAACGTTCACGCTATGCTGTGTTTTGATCAACAGATTCCTGGGAGCTCCAAGGACTCCTCCTAGTTTAAATTTATTGGATGTATATTTCATGTATGTTTTGTTTATGTTAAATAAAAAGGCTGATGTGGCCGATATTATTCCAAAGAATTTGTTGTACGTATTCTTTATTTAAGGTCATGGGCATGCAGCAAGGGGAATGTCAACGGTGGGTGGGGGTTGGTTAGGTTTTCTTACCCCAACTGCTCGACATTATCAGAGTCAAGTAATGGCCGGAGCTGAGCCGCCCCTCCCCCCTGCGGCGTAAGGGGAGGACATCATGACCATGGGATGGAGGGAGGGGTTAGGGTTAATAGGAGGGGGCTTAGGGGGAATTAGGAAAGTTAACTGGTGGTGGGAGGTGTGGCCTGGCCAGTTCCCGCTCTTTGGGTAACGGGTGTCCCGCCCTCCCACCCTAATTGTTTGCGGTTACTAAGTTGGTGGCGTTTTTGTTCTTGATGGTGTTTTTCTGTCATCAAGGGTCATTGTGGCCGTGGTGGCTGGGTGGAGTCCTTGGAGTTGGTGGCAATTGGGTTGGGGGATCCATTGGCTTATGGCTCCTCTGTATTTAGAGTTAAACTTGTTTTGGATCTGGTGACTTGGGGGGGGGGGGGGGTGTTCCGGCAGGGGTGGTCGGTTCCCCTGGAATTTTAGCGTGAACAGTGAACCCGCTGGGGTTTTTGGTGCTCCCGAGCCAGTGTGGTAACGGCTGGGAGTAATTTGGTTCTGATAACGTTCACGCTATGCTGTGTTTTGATCACCAGATTCCTGGGAGCTCCAAGGACTCCTCCTAGTTTAAAGTTATTGGATGTATATTTCATGTATGTTTTGTTTATGTTAAATAAAAATTCTGATGTAGCCGATATTATTCCAAAGAATTTGTTGTACGTATTCTTTATTTAAGGTCATGGGCATGCAGCAAGGGGAATGTCAACGGTGGGTGGGGGTTGGTTAGGTTTTCTTACCCCAACTGCTCGACATTACCAGGGTCAAGTAATGGCCGGAGCTGAGCCGCCCCTCCTCCCTCGGCGTAAGGGGAGGACATCATGACCATAGGATGGAGGAAGGGGTTAGGGTTAATAGGAGGGGGCTTAGGGGGAATTAGGAAAATTAACTGGTGGTGGGAGGTGTGGCCTGGCCAGTTCCCGCTCTCTGGGTAACGGGTGTCTTGCCCTCCCACCCTAATTGTTTGCGTTTACTAAGTTGTTGGCGTTTTTGTTCTTGATGGTGTTTTTCTGTCATCAAGGGTCATTGTGGCCATGGTGGCTGGGTGGAGTCCTTGGAGTTGGTGGCAATTGGGTTGGGGGATCCATTGGCTTATGGCTCCTCTGTATTTAGAGTTAAACTTGTTTTGGATCTGGTGACTTGGGGGGGCGGGTTCCGGCAGGGGTGGTCGGTTCCCCTGGAATTTTAGCGTGAACAGTGAACCCGCTGGGGTTTTTGGTGCTCCCAAGCCAGTGTGGTAACGGCTGGGAGTAATTTGGTTTTGATAACGTTCACGCTATGCTGTGTTTTGATCACCAGATTCCTGGGAGCTCCAAGGACTCCTCCTAGTTTAAAGTTATTGGATGTATATTTCATGTATGTTTTGTTTATGTTAAATAAAAAGGCTGCTGTGGCCGATATTACTCCAAAGAATTTGTTGTACGTATTCTTTATTTAACCCCTTCATGACCCAGCCTATTTTG
Source organism: Ranitomeya imitator (assembly GCF_032444005.1). Taxonomy (NCBI): domain Eukaryota; kingdom Metazoa; phylum Chordata; class Amphibia; order Anura; family Dendrobatidae; genus Ranitomeya; species Ranitomeya imitator. The sequence continues at coordinate 338,906,413 of NC_091282.1, forward strand.
ACCTTAATGACCTGGCCGTTTTTTGCAATTCTGACCAGTGTCCCTTTATGAGGCAATAACTCAGGAACGCTTCAACGGATCTTAGCGGTTCTGAGATTGTTTTTTCGTGACATATTGGGCTTCATGTTAGTGGTAAATTTAGGTCAATAAATTCTGCGCTTATTTGTGATAAAAACGGAAATTTGGCAAAAATTTTGAAAATTTCACAATTTTCACATTTTGAATCTTTATTCTGTTAAACCAGAGAGTTATGTGACACAAAATAGTTAATAAATAACATTTCCCACATGTATACTTTACATCAGCACAATTTTGGAAACAAAATTTTTTTTTGCTAGGAAGTTATAAGGGTTAAAATTTGACCAGCGATTTCTCATTTTTACAACGAAATTTACAAAACCATTTTTTTTAGGGACCACCTCACATTTGAAGTCAGTTTGAGGGGTCTATATGGCTGAAAATACCCAAAAGTGACACCATTCTAAAAAATGCACCCCTCAAGGTGCTCAAAACCACATTCAAGAAGTTTATTAACCCTTCAGGTGCTTCACAGCAGCAGAAGCAACATGGAAGGAAAAAATGAACATTTAACTTTTTAGTCACAAAAATTATCTTTTAGCAACAATTTTTTTATTTTTCCAATGGTAAAAGGAGAAACTGAACCACGAAAGTTGTTGTCCAATTTGTCCTGAGTACGCTGATACCTCATATGTGGGGGTAAACCACTGTTTGGGCGCACGGCAGGGCTTGGAAGGGAAGGAGCGCCATTTGACTTTTTGAATGAAAAATTGGCTCCACTCTTTAGCGGACACCATGTCACGTTTGGAGAGACCCTGTGTGCCTAAACATTAGAGCTCCCCCACAAGTGACCCCATTTTGGAAACTAGATGCCCCAAGGAACTTATCTAGATGCATAGTGAGCACTTTGAACCCCCAGGTGCTTCACAAATTGATCCGTAAAAATGAAAAAGTACTTTTTTTTCACAAAACAATTATTTTAGCCTCAATTTTTTCATTTTCACATGGGCAACAGGATAAAATGGATCCTGAAATTTGTTGGGCAATTTCTCCTGAGTACACCGATACCTCACATGTGGGGGTAAACCACTGTTTAGGCACATGGTAAGGCTCGGAAGGGAAGGAGCGCCATTTGACTTTTTGAATGAAAAATTATCTCCATCGTTAGCGGACACCATGTCGCGTTTGGAGAGCCCCTGTGTGCCTAAACATTGGAGCTCCCCCACAAGTGACCCCATTTTGGAAACTAGACCCCCAAAGGAACTTATCTAGATGCCTAGTGAGCACTTTAAACCCTCAGGTGCTTCACAAATTGATCTGTAAAAATGAAAAAGTACTTTTTTTTCACAAACAATTTCTTTTCGCCTCAATTTTTTAATTTTCACATGGGCAATAGGATAAAATGGATCCTAAAATTTGTTGGGCAATTTCTCCCGAGTACGCCGATACCTCATATGTGGGGGTAAACCACTGTTTGGGCACACGGCAGAGCTTGGAAGGGAAGGCGCGCCATTTGACTTTTTGAATGGAAAATTAGCTCCAATTGTTAGCGGACACCATGTCGCGTTTGGAGAGCCCCTGTGTGCCTAAACATTGGAGCTCCCCCACAAGTGAGCCCATTTTGGAAACTAGACCCCCCAAGAAACTTATCTAGATGCATATTGAGCACTTTAAACCCCCAGGTGCTTCACAGAAGTTTATAACGCAGAGCCATGAAAATAAAAAAAAATTTTTCTTTCCTCAAAAATGATTTTTTTAGCCTGGAATTTCCTATTTTGCCAAGGGTAGTAGGAGAAATTGGACCCCAAATGTTGTTGTCCAGTTTGTCCTGAGTACGCTGATACCCCATATGTGGGGGTAAACCACTGTTTGGGCGCATGGCAGGGCTCGGAAGGGAAGGCACACCATTTGGCTTTTTAAATGGAAAATTAGCTCCAATCATTAGCGGACACCATGTCACGTTTGGAGAGCCCCTGTGTGCCTAAACATTGGAGATCCCCCACAAATGACCCCATTTTGGAAACTAGACCCCCAAAGGAACTAATCTAGATGTGTGGTGAGGACTTTGAACCCCCAAGTGCTTCACAGAAGTTTATAACACAGAGCCATGAAAATAAAAAAAATAAAAATATTTTCTCAAAAATGATCTTTTAGCCTGCAATTTTTTATTTTCCCAAGAGTAACAGGAGAAATTTGACCCCAAAAGTTGTTGCCAGTTTCTCCTGAGTACGCTGATACCCCATATGTGGGGGTAAACCACTGTTTGGGCACATGTCGGGGCTCGGAATTGAAGTAGTGATGTTTTGAAATGCAGACTTTGATGGAATGCTCTGCGTGCATCACGTTGCGTTTGCAGAGACCCTGATGTGGCTAAACAGTAGAAACCCCCCATAAGTGACTCCATTTTGGAAACTAGACCCCGAAAGGAACTTATCTAGATGTGTGGTGAGCACTTTGAACCCCCAAGTGCTTCACAGAAGTTTATAACGCAGAGCCGTGAAAATAATAAATACGTTTTCTTTCCTCAAAAATAATTATTTAGCCCAGAATTTTTTATTTTCCCAAGAGTTACAGGAGAAATTGGACCCCAACAGCTGTTGTCCAGTTTCTCCTGAGTATGCTGATACCCCATGTGTGGGGGTAAACCACTGTTTGGGGACACGTCGGGGCTCAGAAGGGAAGTAGTGACTTTTGAAATGCAGACTTTGATGGAATGGTCTGCGGGCGTCACGTTGCGTTTGCAGAGCCCCTGGTGTGCCTAAACAGTAGAAACCCCCACAAGTGACCCCATTTTAGAAACTAGACCCCCCAAGGAACTTATCTAGATATGTGGTGAGCACTTTGAACCCCCAAGTGCTTCACAGACGTTTACAACGCAGAGCCGTGAAAATAAAAAATCATTTTTCTTTCCTCAAAAATGATGTTTTAGCAAGCAATTTTTTATTTTCACAAGGGTAACAGGAGAAATTGGACCCCAATAATTGTTGCGCAGTTTGTCCTGAGTACACTGATACCCCATATGTGGGGGTAAACCACTGTTTGGGCGCACGTCGGGGCTCGGAAGTGAGGGAGCACCATTTGACTTTTTGAATACAAGATTGGCTGGAATCAATGGTGGCGCCATGTTGCCTAAACAGTGGAAACCCCTCAATTCTACCTCCAACACTAACCCCCCCACACCCCTAACCCTAATCCCAACTGTAGCCATAACCCTAATCACAACCCTAACCACAACCCTATGGCTATTGTTGTGAATTCTGTTGTCGGGCTCCCTCCTGTGGTCGTGAATGGTACTTCGGCTGGTTCTGTCCATGGACTTCCTCTGGTGGGTGTTTCTGAGTTTCCTTCCTCAGGTGACGAGGTTAATTCGTTAGCTGGCTGCTCTATTTAACTCCACTTAGATCATTGCTCCATGCCACCTGTCAATGTTCCAGTATTGGTCTAGTTCACTCCTGGATCGTTCTTGTGACCTGTCTTCCTAGCAGAAGCTAAGTTTCAGCTTGTATTTCTTTGGTTTACTATTTTTCTGTCCAGCTTGCTATTTTTTATTGTTGTCTTGCTTGCTGGAAGCTCTGGGACGCAGAGGGAGCGCCTCCGCACCGTGAGTCGGTGCGGAGGGTCTTTTTGCGCCCTCTGCGTGGTCTTTTTGTAGGTTTTTGTGCTGACCGCAAAGTAACCTTTCCTATCCTCGGTCTGTTCAGTTAGTCGGGCCTCACTTTGCTAAATCTATTTCATCTCTGTGTTTGTATTTTCATCTTTACTCAAAGTCATTATATGTGGGGGGCTGCCTTTTCCTTTGGGGAATTTCTCTGAGGCAAGGTAGGCTTTATTTTTCTATCTTCAGGGCTAGCTAGTTCCTTAGGCTGTGCCGAGTTGCATAGGGAGCATTAGGCGCAATCCGCGGCTATTTCTAGTGTGTTTGATAGGATTAGGGATTGCGGTCAGCAGAGTTCCCACGTCCCAGAGCTCGTCCTTTATTATCAGTAACTATCAGGTCATTCCGTGCGCTCTTAACCACCAGGTCCATTATTGTCCTGACCACCAGGTCATAACAGTACAGGTGGTCCAAAGTACTAATGCATCTCAATAGAGGGATAAGAGAAGTTCTGAGACCATTTTTTTTTCTTTGCAGTGTGTTTTGTCTCTCTTTTCCCCTTTACCTCTGGGTGGTTCAGGACACTGGTGTAAACATGGACATTCAAGGTCTGTCCTCTTGGATGGATAATCTCACTACAAGGGTACAAAACATTCAAGATTTTGTGGTTCAGAATCCGATGTCAGAGCCTAGGATTCCAATTCCTGATTTGTTTTTTGGTGATAGATCTAAGTTCTTGAATTTCAAAAATAATTGTAAATTGTTTCTTGCCTTGAAACCTCGCTCCTCAGGTGACCCTGTTCAACAAGTAAGGATCATTATTTCTTTGTTACGTGGTGACCCTCAAGACTGGGTATTTTCCCTTGCGCCAGGAGATCCGGCATTGCGTGATGTTGATGCGTTTTTTCTGGCGCTTGGATTGCTTTATGACGAACCTAATTCAGTGGATCAGGCAGAGAAAATCTTGCTGGCTCTGTGTCAGGGTCAGGATGAAGCGGAGACATATTGTCAGAAGTTTAGAAAGTGGTCTGTGCTCACTCAGTGAAATGAATGTGCCCTGGCAGCAATCTTCAGAAAGGGTCTCTCTGAAGCCCTTAAGGATGTCATGGTGGGGTTTCCCATGCCTGCTGGTCTGAATGAGTCTATGTCCTTGGCCATTCAGATCGATCGACGCTTGCGTGAGCGTAAAGCTGTGCACCATTTGGCGGTACTATCTGAGCATGGGCCTGAGCCTATGCAATGTGATAGGACTTTGACCAGAGCTGAACGGCAAGAACACAGATGTCGGAATGGGCTATGTTTTTACTGTGGTGATTCCACTCATGCTATCTCCAATTGTCCTAAGCGCACTAAGCGGTTCGCTAGGTCTGCCACCAGTGGTACGGTACAGTCTAAATTTCTATTGTCTGTTACTCTGATTTGCTCTTTGTCATCCTATTCTGTTATGGCATTTGTGGATTCAGGCGCTGCCCTGAATTTGATGGACTTGGAGTATGCTAGGCGCTGTGGTTTTTTCTTGGAGCCCTTGCAGTATCCTATTCCATTGAGAGGAATTGATACTACGCCTTTGGCCAAGAATAAGCCTCAGTACTGGACCCAATTGACCATGTGCATGGCTCCTGCACATCAGGAGGATATCCGCTTTCTGGTGTTGCATAATCTGCATGATGTGGTCGTTTTGGGGTTGCCATGGCTACAGGTTCATAATCCAGTATTGGACTGGAAATCTATGTCTGTGTCCAGCTGGGATTGCCAGGGGGTACATGGTGATGTTCCATTTTTGTCTATTTCATCTTCCACTCCTTCTGAAGTTCCAGAGTTTTTGTCGGATTATCGGGATGTATTTGATGAGCCCAAAGCCAGTGCCCTACCTCCTCATAGGGATTGTGATTGTGCAATTAATTTGATTCCTGGTAGTAAGTTTCCTAAGGGCCGATTGTTCAATTTATCTGTGCCAGAACACGCCGCTATGCGGAGTTATATAAAGGAATCCTTGGAGAAAGGCCATATTCGCCCGTCGTCATCACCGTTAGGAGCAGGGTTCTTTTTTGTGGCCAAGAAGGATGGTTCTTTGAGACCTTGTATTGATTACCGCCTTCTTAATAAAATTACAGTCAAATTTCAGTATCCTTTGCCGTTGCTGTCTGATTTGTTTGCTCGTATTAAATGGGCTAGTTGGTTCACCAAGATAGATCTTCGAGGGGCGTATAATCTTGTGCTTATTAAACAAGGCGATGAATGGAAAACAGCATTTAATACGCCCGAGGGCCATTTTGAGTACCTGGTTATGCCATTCGGGCTTTCTAATGCTCCATCTGTGTTTCAGTCCTTTATGCATGACATCTTCCGAGAGTACCTGGATAAATTCCTGATTGTGTATTTGGATGATATTTTGGTCTTTTCGGATGATTGGGAGTCTCATGTGAAGCAGGTCAGAATGGTGTTCCAGGTCCTTCGTGCGAATTCTTTGTTTGTGAAGGGGTCAAAGTGTCTCTTTGGAGTTCAGAAGGTTTCATTTTTGGGGTTCATTTTTTCCCCTTCTACTATCGAGATGGACCCTGTTAAGGTCCAGGCCATTTACGATTGGACTCAGCCGACATCTGTGAAGAGCCTGCAAAAGTTCCTGGGCTTTGCTAATTTTTATCAGCGCTTCATCGCTAATTTTTCTACTGTTGCTAAACCGTTGACTAATTTGACCAAGAAGGGTGCTGATGTGGTCAATTGGTCTTCTGCAGCTGTAGAGGCTTTTCAGGAGTTGAAGCGTCGTTTTTCTTCTGCCCCTGTGTTGTGCCAGCCAGATGTTTCGCTCCCGTTTCAGGTTGAGGTTGATGCTTCTGAGATTGGAGCAGGGGCTATTTTGTCTCAAAGAAGTTCTGATGGCTCGGTGATGAAACCATGTGCTTTCTTTTCTAGAAAGTTCTCGCCTGCTGAGCGCAATTATGATGTTGGCAATCGAGAGTTGTTGGCCATGAAGTGGGCATTCGAGGAGTGGCGTCATCGGCTGGAAGGAGCCAAGCATCGCGTGGTGGTCTTGACAGATCACAAGAATTTGACTTATCTTGAGTCTGCCAAATGGTTGAATCCGAGACAGGCTCGATGGTCGTTATTTTTCTCCCGTTTTGATTTTGTGGTTTCGTACCTTCCGGGCTCTAAGAATGTGAAGGCTGATGCCCTGTCAAGGAGTTTTGTGCCTGACTCTCCGGGTATTCCTGAGCCGGCGGGTATTCTCAAAGAGGGGGTAATTTTGTTTGCCATCTCCCCTGATTTGCGGCGGGTGCTGCAAAAATTTCAGGCTGATAGACCTGACCGTTGCCCAGCGGAGAAACTGTTTGTCCCTGATAGATGGACTAGTAGAGTTATCTCTGAGATTCATTGTTCAGTGTTGGCTGGGCATCCTGGAATCTTTGGTACCAGAGATTTGGTGGCTAGATCCTTCTGGTGGCCGTCTTTGTCACGGGATGTGCGTTCTTTTGTGCAGTCCTGTGGGACTTATGCTCGGGCTAAGCCCTGCTGTTCTCGTGCCAGTGGGTTGCTTTTGCCCTTGCCGGTCCCGAAGAGGCCCTGGACGCATATTTCTATGGATTTTATTTCGGATCTCCCCGTCTCTCAAAAGATGTCGGTCATTTGGGTGGTTTGTGATCGCTTTTCTAAGATGGTCCATTTGGTACCTTTGTCTAAATTGCTTTCCTCCTCTGATTTGGTGCCATTATTTTTCCAGCATGTGGTTCGTTTACATGGTATCCCGGAGAACATCGTTTCTGACAGAGGTTCCCAGTTTGTTTCGAGGTTTTGGCGATCCTTTTGTGCTAGGATGGGCATTGATTTGTCTTTTTCCTCGGCTTTCCATCCTCAGACAAATGGCCAAACCGAACGAACTAATCAAACTTTGGAAACATATCTGAGATGCTTTGTTTCTGCTGATCAGGATGATTGGGTGTCCTTTTTGCCGTTGGCTGAGTTCGCCCTTAATAATCGGGCCAGCTCGGCTACTTTGGTTTCGCCGTTTTTCTGCAATTCTGGTTTCCATCCTCGTTTTTCTTCAGGGCAGGTTGAGTCTTCGGACTGTCCTGGTGTAGATACTGTGGTGGATAGGTTGCAGCAGATTTGGACTCATGTGGTGGACAATTTGACATTGTCCCAGGAGAAGGCTCAACGTTTCGCTAACCGCCGGCGCTGTGTGGGTCCCTGACTTCGTGTTGGGGATTTGGTTTGGTTGTCGTCTCGTTATGTTCCTATGAAGGTTTCCTCTCCTAAGTTTAAGCCTTGTTTCATTGGTCCGTATAAGATTTCTGAGGTTATCAATCCTGTGTCATTTCGTTTGGCCCTTCCTGCTTCTTTTGCCATCCATAATGTGTTCCATAGGTCGTTATTGCGGAGATACGTGGCGCCTGTGGTTCCATCCATTGATCCTCCTGCCCAGGTGTTGGTTGAGGGGGAGTTGGAGTATGTGGTGGAGAAGATTTTGGATTCTCGTGTTTCGAGACGGAAACTCCAGTACCTGGTCAAGTGGAAGGGTTATGGTCAGGAAGATAATTCCTGGGTTTTTGCCTCTGGTGTTCATGCTGCCGATATGGTTCGTGCCTTTCATTTGGCTCATCCTGGTCGGCCTGGGGGCTCTGGTGAGGGTTCGGTGACCCCTCCTCAAGGGGGGGGGGTACTGTTGTGAATTCTGTTGTCGGGCTCCCTCCTGTGGTCATGAATGGTACTTCGGCTGGTTCTGTCCATGGACTTCCTCTGGTGGGTGTTTCTGAGTTTCCTTCCTCAGGTGACGAGGTTAATTCGTTAGCTGGCTGCTCTATTTAACTCCACTTAGATCATTGCTCCATGCCACCTGTCACTGTTCCAGTATTGGTCTAGTTCACTCCTGGATCGTTCTTGTGACCTGTCTTCCTAGCAGAAGCTAAGTTTCAGCTTGTATTTCTTTGGTTTACTATTTTTCTGTCCAGCTTGCTATTTTTTATTGTTGTCTTGCTTGCTGGAAGCTCTGGGACGCAGAGGGAGCGCCTCCGCACCGTGAGTCGGTGCGGAGGGTCTTTTTGCGCCCTCTGCGTGGTCTTTTTGTAGGTTTTTGTGCTGACCGCAAAGTAACCTTTCCTATCCTCGGTCTGTTCAGTTAGTCGGGCCTCACTTTACTAAATCTATTTCATCTCTGTGTTTGTATTTTCATCCTTACTCAAAGTCATTATATGTGGGGGGCCGCCTTTTCCTTTGGGGAATTTCTCTGAGGCAAGGTAGGCTTTATTTTTCTATCTTCAGGGCTAGCTAGTTCCTTAGGCTGTGCCGAGTTGCATAGGGAGCGTTAGGCGCAATCCACGGCTATTTCTAGTGTGTTTGATAGGATTAGGGATTGCGGTCAGCAGAGTTCCCACGTCCCAGAGCTCGTCCTTTATTATCAGTAACTATCAGGTCATTCCGTGCGCTCTTAACCACCAGGTCCATTACTGTCCTGACCACCAGGTCATAACAGGCTATGTGCCCACGTTGCGGATTCGTGTGAGATTTTTCAGCATCATTTTTGAAAAATCCGCGGGGAAAAGGCACTGCGTTTTACCTGCGGATTTACCGCGGATTTCCAGTGTTTTTTGTGCGGATTTCACCTGCAGATTCCTATTGAGGAACAGGTGTAAAACGCTGCGGAATCCGCACAAAGAATTGACATGCTGTGGAAAATGCTATGCAGCATTTCCGCGCGGTATTTTCCGCACCATGGGCACAGCGGATTTGGTTTTCCATAGGTTTACTTGGTACTGTAAACCTGATGGAACACTGCTGCGAATCCTCAGCGGCCAATCCACTGCGGATCCGCAGCCAAATCCGCACCGTGTGCACATAGCTTAATTCTAAAGGTATGTGCACACGCTGCGGAAAATGTTGCGGATCCGCAGCAGTTTCCCATGAGTTTACAGTTCAATGTAAACCTATGGGAAACAAAAATCGCTGTACACATGCTGCAGAAAAACTGCACCGAAACGCAGCGGTTTACATTCCGCAGCATGTCACTTCTTTCTGCGGATTCCGCAGCGGTTTTACAACTGCTCCAATAGAAAATCGCAGTAGTAAAACTGCAGTGAAATGTGCAGAAAAACCGCTGTAAATCCGCCATAAATCCGCAGCGGTTTAGCACTTCGGATTTATGAAATCCGCAGCGGAAAAATCCGCAGAGGACCAGAATACGTGTGCACATATCGAAACCCTAACCCTAACCCTAACCCTATTCTAACCTTAGTGGAAAAAAAAAATTCTTTATTTTTTTATTGTCCCTACCTATGGCAGATTCGGCGGGCGCACTGCGCATGCGCCCGCCATTTTGGAAGATGGCGGCGCCCAGGGAGAAGACGGACGGACCCCGGGAGGATCGGTAAGTATGATGGGGTGGGGAGCACGGGGGGGGGGGGGATCGGAGCATGGGGGGGTGGATCGGAGCGCGTGGGGGGTGGATCGGAGCGCGGGGGGGTGGATCGCAGCACGGGGGTGGATCGGAGCACGGGGGGGTGGATCGGAGCGCGGGGGGGTTGGATCAGAGCACGGGGGGGGTGATTGGAGCACGGGGGGAGCGGACAAGACCACGGGGAGAGCGGAGCACAGGACGGAGGGGAGCCGGAGCAGTGTACCGGACAGATCGGTGGCTTGGGGAGGCGATCGGTGGGGTGGGGTGGGGGCACATTAGTGTTTCCAGCCATGGCCGATGATATTGCAGCATCGGCCATGGCTGGATTGTAATATTTCACCAGTTTTAATAGGTGAAATATTACAAATCGCTCTGATTGGCATTTTCACTTCCAACAGCCAATCAGAGCGATCGTAGCCACGGGGGGGTGAAGCCACCCCCCCTGGGCTAAACTACCACTCCCCCTGTCCCTGCAGATCGGGTGAAATTGGAGTTAACCCTTTCACCGGATCTGCAGGGATGCGATCTTTCCATGACGCCACATAGGCGTCATGGGTCGGATTGGCACCGACTTTCATGACGCCTACGTGGCATCAAAGGTCAGGAAGGGGTTAAGGTCATGGGCATGTGGCAAGGGGAATGTCAACGGTGGGTGGGGGTTGGTTAGGTTTTCTTACCCCAACTGCTCGACATTACCAGGGTCAAGTCAAAATGTCAACAATTGTGCCAATATGCCTTTGGTCATGCCATGGACTATTCACAGAACAGAAATTCCTTGGAAGGCTATAAACTGCAGAACACCATAACGAGTTGGCTGATGCTGGCCACTACATTAACCTCCATAAAAGTAACATGCAGTGTGGACCCTTGTTAAATAATAAGCACTGCTTGCCTTACAATGAGCAGATCCATAAGGGTGTGTTCATTTTTTTCAGATGGATTTGGAGCAAGTCTGTACTGAAAACTGCTTGAAAAAGCACTCAGAAAATGCTCTTCCTATTCATTTCTATGTCAAAACGACTGGCTGTGCACAAGCTCAGGAGATTGAGGTCCTTTTTACCGATTCAGGTTTACAAAAACGTCAAGCAGTTGAAAAAAGTGAGCAGAACCCTCCTAGCATTTCCTACTTCGAAGATGCTCTGTACTTTATAACAAGTCAATGGGAAGGATTTCTAAAAGTTTTTATAAAACACTAGAGTTTTGATTATTGTTTAACCCCTTAGTGACAGAGCCAATTTGGTACTTAATGACCGAGCCAATTTTTACAATTCTGACCACTGTCACTTTATGAGGTTATAACTCGGGAACGCATCAACAGATCCTGCTGATTCTTGTTTTTTCGTCACATATTGTACTTCATGTTAATGGTAACATTTATTCGATATTACTTGCGTTTATTTATTAAAAAAACGGACAAATGGCGAAAATTTTGAAAATTTTGCAATTTTCAAAATTTGAATTTTTATTCCCTTACATCAGAGAGATATGTCACACAAAATGGTCAATAAATAACATTTCCCATATGTCTACTTTACATCAGCACAATTTTGGAAACATTTTTTTCTTTTATTAGGGAGTTACAAGGGTTAAAATTTGACCAACAATTTCTTATTTTTACAGCAAAATTTACAAAACCATTTTTTTTAAAGACCACCTCACATTTGAAGTCAGTTTGAGGGGTCTATGTCGCAGAAAATGCCCAAAAGTGACACCATTCTGAAAACTGCACCCCTCAAGGTGCGCAAAACCACATTCAAGAAGTTTATTAACCCTTCAGGTGCTGCACAGGAACTGAAGCAATGTGGAAGGAAAAAATGAACATTTTACTTTTTTTCACAAACATTTTACTTCAGAACCAATTTTTTTTTATTTTCACAAGTGTAAAAAAAGAAAATGAACCACATAATTTGTGCAATTTGTCCGGAGAATGCTGATACCCCATATGTGGGGGGGGGGAACCACTGTTTGGGTGCACAGCAGAGCTCCGAAGGGAAGGAGCGCCATTTGACTTTTTCAACATAGAATTCTCTGGAATTGAGATCGGACACCATGTCGCATTTGGAGAGCCGCTGATGTGCCTAAACAGTGGAAACCCCCCACAAGTAACCCTATTTTGGAAACTAGACCCCCTAAGGAACTTAGCTAGGCATGTGGTCAACACTTTGAACCCCCAAGTGCTTCACACAAGTTTATAACGTAGAGCCGAAAAAATTAAAAATAATTTTTTTTCACAAAAATGATCTTTTCACCCCCAATTTTTTATTTTCCCAAGGGTAGCAAGACAAATTGGACCCCAAAAGTTGTTGTGCAATTTGTCCTGAGTATGTCGATACCCCGTATGTGGGGGTAAACCTCTGTTTGGGTGCACAGTAGAGCTCAGAAGGGAAGGAGCGCCATTTGACTTTTTCAACATAGAATTCTCTGGAATTGAGATCGGACACCATGTCGCGTTTGAAGAGCCGCTGATGTACCTAAACAGTGGAAACCCTCCACAAGTGACCCCATTTTGGAAATTAGACCCCCTAAGGAACTTATCTAGGCATGTGGTCAACATTTTGAACCCCCAAGTGCTTCACACAAGTTTATAACGTAGAGCCGAAAAAATTAAAAATAATTTTTTTTTCACAAAAATGATCTTTTCACCCCCAATTTTTTATTTTCCCAAGGGTAGCAAGACAAATTGGACCCCAAAAGTTGTTGTGCAATTTGTCCTGAGTATGTCGATACCCTGTATGTGGGGGAAACCTCTGTTTGGGTGCACAGTAGAGCTCAGAAGGGAAGGAGTGCCATTTGACTTTTTCAACATAGAATTCTCTGGAATTGAAATCGGACACCATGTCGCGTTTGGAGAGCCGCTGATGTGCCTAAACAGTGGAAACCCTCCACAAGTGACCCCATTTTGGAAACTAGACCCCCTAAGGAACTTATCTAGGCATGTGGTCAACACTTTGAACCCCCAAGTGCTTCACACAAGTTCATAACGTAGAGCCAAAAAAATTAAAAATCTTTTTTTTTCACAAAAATGATTTTTCACCACCAATTTTTTATTTTCCCAAGGGTAGCAAGAGAAATTGGTTCCCAAAAGTTGTTGAGCAATTTGTCCTGAGTATGTCGATACCCCGTATGTGGGGGTAAACCTCTGTTTGGGTGAACAGTAGAGCTCAGAAGGGAAGGAGCGCCATTTGACTTTTTCAACATAGAATTCTCTGGAATTGAGATCGGACACCATGTCGCGTTTGGAGAGCCGCTGATGTGCCTAAACAGTGGAAACCCCCCACAAGTGACCCCATTTTGGAAACTAGACCCCCTAAGGAACTTATCTAGGCATGTGGTCAACACTTTGAACCCCCAAATGCTTCACACAAGTTTATAACGTAGAGCCGAAAAATTAAAAATAATTTTTTTTTCACAAAAATGATCTTTTCACCCCCAATTTTTTATTTTCCCAAGGGTAGCAAGACAAATTGGACCCCAAAAGTTGTTGTGCAATTTGTCCTGAGTATGTCGATTGTTGTGAATTCTGTGGCAGAGCTCCCTCCTGTGGTCACAAGTGGTACTTCGGCTGATTCTCTCTGGGAGCTTCCGTTTGTGGAGGAAACTGGTACTGCTGCTTCTGAGTTTCCTCCCTCAGGTGATCTGGTGAGGTCGTTAGGTGCTTCTCTACTTAACCCCACCTAATGCTTTGATTCATGCTTCCTGTCAATGTTCCAGTGTTGGACTTGTGTTTCTCTGGATCATTCCTGTGGCCTGCTGCTCTGCATAGCTAAGTGCTTCTTTGCTATTTGTTGCTATTTTTTCTGTCCAGCTTGTCTATTTGTTTTGCTGGAAGCTCTGGGACGCAAAGGGTGTACCTCCGTGCCGTTAGTTCGGTACGGAGGGTCTTTTTGCCCCTTTGCGTGGTTTTCTTTAGGGTTTTGTGTAGACCGCAAAGTTATCTTTCCTATCCTCGTTCTGTCTAGAATATCGGGCCTCACTTTGCTGAATCTATTTCATCCCTACGTTTGTCTTTTCATCTTACTCACAGTCATTATATGTGGGGGGCTGCCTTTTCCTTTGGGGTATTTCTCTGAGGCAAGGTAGGCTTATTTTTTCTATCTTCAGGCTAGTTAGTTTCTCAGGCTGTGCCGAGTTGCATAGGTAGCGTTAGGCGCAATCCACGGCTGCCTCTAGTTGTGTTTGGAGAGGATCAGGGATTGCGGTCTGCAGAGTTCCCATGTCTCAGAGCTCGTTCTATTATTTTGGGTTATTGTCAGATCACTGTATGTGCTCTGACCTCCATGTCCATTGTGATACTGAATTGCCTATCATTACAGTACAGGAAGCCAAAAGTACTAATGATTCTCAATAGAGGGAAAAAAGAAGTTCTGAGACCATTTTTTTTTCTTGGCTTTGTGTTTTGTCTTTTTTTTCCCCTAGACATTTGGGTGGTTCAGTACACAGGTGTAGCGATGGACATTAGAAGTCTGTCTTCATTTGTGGATCAGCTTTCGGCAAGAGAACAAAAGATTCAAGACACTATTGATCAGAAATCTATGTTAGAACCAAGAATTCCTATTCCTGATTTGTTTTTTGGAGATAGAACTAAGTTTCTGAGTTTCAAAAATAATTGTAAGTTATTTCTGGCCTTGAAACCTCGTTCCTCTGGTGATCCAGTTCAACAGGTTTTGATTATTATTTCTTTTTTGCGCGGCGACCCTCAGGACTGGGCATTTTCTCTTGCGCCAGGAGATCCTGCATTGAGTAATATCAATGCGTTTTTCCTGGCGCTCGGATTGCTGTACGATGAGCCTAATTCAGTGGATCAGGCAGAAAAGAATTTGCTGGCTCTTTGTCAGGGTCAGGATGAGATAGAGGTATATTGCCAGAAATTTAGAAAATGGTCAGTGCTCACTCAATGGAATGAATCTGCGCTGGCAGCTATGTTCAGAAAGGGTCTCTCTGAAGCCCTTAAGGATGTCATGGTGGGATTTCCTATGCCTGCTGGTTTGAATGAGTCTATGTCTTTGGCTATTCAGATCGGTCGACGCTTGCGTGAGCGTAAATCTGTGCACCATTTGGCGGTATTACCTGAGCTTAAACCTGAGCCTATGCAGTGCGATAGGACTTTGACCAGAGTTGAACGGCAAGAACACAGACGTCTGAATGGGCTGTGTTTCTACTGTGGTGATTCCACTCATGCTATCTCTGATTGTCCTAAGCGCACTAAGCGGTTCGCTAGGTCTGCCACCATTGGTACGGTACAGTCAAAATTTCTTCTGTCCGTTACCTTGATCTGCTCTTTGTCATCATATTCTGTCATGGCGTTTGTGGATTCAGGCGCTGCTCTGAATTTGATGAACTTGGAATATGCTAAGCGTTGTGGGTTTTTCTTGGAGCCCTTGCAGTGTCCTATTCCATTGAGAGGTATTGATGCTACGCCTTTGGCCAAGAATAAGCCTCAATACTGGACCCAGCTGACCATGTGCATGGCTCCTGCACATCAGGAGGATATTCGCTTTCTGGTGTTGCATAATCTGCATGATGTGGTCGTGTTGGGGTTGCCATGGCTACAAGCCCATAATCCAGTATTGGATTGGAAATCCATGTCGGTGTCCGGCTGGGGTTGTCAGGGGGTACATGGTGATGTTCCATTTTTGTCAATTTCGTCATCCACCCCTTCTGAGGTTCCAGAGTTCTTGTCTGATTACCGGGATGTATTTGATGAGCCCAAGTCCGATGCCCTACCTCCGCATAGGGATTGTGATTGTGCTATCAATTTGATTCCTGGTGGTAAATTCCCAAAAGGTCGACTGTTTAATTTATCCGTGCCTGAGCACACCGCTATGCGCAGTTATGTGAAGGAATCCCTGGAGAAGGGGCATATTCGCCCGTCATCGTCGCCATTAGGAGCAGGGTTCTTTTTTGTAGCCAAAAAGGATGGTTCACTGAGACCTTGTATAGATTATCGCCTTCTTAATAAGATCACTGTTAAATTTCAGTACCCCTTGCCTTTGTTATCTGATTTGTTTGCTCGGATTAAGGGGGCTAGTTGGTTCACCAAGATTGATCTTCGTGGTGCGTATAATCTGGTGCGAATCAGGCGAGGCGATGAATGGAAAACTGCATTTAATACGCCCGAGGGTCATTTTGAGTATCTAGTGATGCCATTCGGACTTGCCAATGCTCCATCAGTGTTTCAGTCCTTTATGCATGACATCTTCCGAGAGTACCTGGATAAATTCCTGATTGTGTACTTGGATGACATTTTGATCTTCTCGGATGATTGGGAGTCTCATGTGAAACAGGTCAGAACGGTTTTTCAGGTCCTGCGTGCTAACTCTTTGTTTGTGAAGGGATCAAAGTGTCTCTTTGGTGTGCAGAAGGTTTCATTTTTGGGGTTCATCTTTTCCCCTTCTACTATCGAGATGGATCCTGTTAAGGTCCAAGCCATCCATGATTGGACTCAGCCGACATCTCTGAAAAGTCTGCAAAAGTTCCTGGGCTTTGCTAATTTTTATCGTCGCTTCATCTGCAATTTTTCTAGTATTGCCAAACCATTGACCGATTTGACCAAGAAGGGTGCTGATTTGGTCAATTGGTCTTCTGCTGCTGTGGAAGCTTTTCAAGACTTGAAGCGTCGTTTTTCTTCTGCCCCTGTGTTGTGTCAACCTGATGTTTCTCTTCCGTTCCAGGTCGAGGTTGATGCTTCTGAGATTGGAGCAGGGGCTGTTTTGTCGCAGAGAGGTTCTGATTGTTCAGTGATGAAACCGTGCGCTTTTTTTTCCAGGAAGTTTTCGCCTGCTGAGCGGAATTATGATGTGGGCAACCGAGAGTTGCTGGCCATGAAGTGGGCATTCGAGGAGTGGCGTCATTGGCTTGAAGGAGCTAAGCATCGCGTGGTGGTATTGACTGATCATAAGAACCTGACTTATCTTGAGTCTGCTAAGCGTTTGAATCCTAGACAGGCTCGTTGGTCGCTGTTTTTCGCCCGTTTTGACTTTGTGATTTCGTACCTTCCGGGCTCTAAAATTGTGAAGGCGGATGCTCTGTCTAGGAGTTTTGTGCCCGACTCTCCAGGTTTATCTGAGCCGGCGGGTATCCTCAAGGAAGGAGTAATTGTGTCTGCCATCTCCCCTGATTTGCGGCGAGTGTTGCAAAAATTTCAGGCTAATAAACCTGATCGTTGTCCAGCGGAGAAACTGTTTGTCCCGGATAGGTGGACAAATAAAGTGATCTCTGAGGTTCATTGTTCGGTGTTGGCTGGTCATCCTGGAATCTTTGGTACCAGAGAGTTAGTGGCTAGATCCTTTTGGTGGCCGTCTCTGTCGCGGGATGTGCGTTCTTTTGTGCAGTCCTGTGGGATTTGTGCTCGGGCTAAGCCCTGCTGTTCTCGTGCCAGTGGGTTGCTTTTGCCCTTGCCGGTCCCGAAGAGACCTTGGACACATATCTCTATGGATTTTATTTCAGATCTTCCCGTCTCTCAAAAGATGTCAGTCATTTGGGTGGTCTGTGATCGCTTTTCTAAGATGGTCCATCTGGTACCCTTGTCCAAGTTGCCTTCCTCCTCTGATTTGGTGCCATTGTTCTTCCAGCATGTGGTTCGTTTGCATGGCATTCCAGAGAATATCGTTTCTGACAGAGGTTCCCAGTTTGTTTCGAGGTTTTGACGAGCCTTTTGTGGTAGGATGGGCATTGACTTGTCTTTTTCCTCGGCTTTTCATCCTCAGACTAATGGCCAGACCGAACGAACCAATCAGACCTTGGAAACCTATCTGAGATGCTTTGTTTCTGCCGATCAGGATGACTGGGTGTCCTTTTTGCCTTTGGCTGAGTTCGCCCTTAATAATCGGGCCAGCTCGGCTACCTTGGTTTCGCCATTTTTCTGCAATTCTGGGTTCCATCCTCGTTTCTCTTCAGGACAGGTTGAGTCTTCGGACTGTCCTGGTGTGGATACTGTGGTGGACAGGTTGCAGCAGATTTGGACTCATGTAGTGGACAATTTGACCTTGTCCCAGGAGAAGGCTCAACGTTTCGCTAATCGCAGACGCCGTGTGGGTCCCCGACTTCGTGTTGGGGATCTGGTTTGGTTATCTTCTCGTCATATTCCTATGAAGGTTTCCTCTCCGAAGTTTAAACCTCATTTCATTGGTCCTTATAGGATTTCTGAGGTTATTAATCCTGTGTCTTTTCGTCTGACCCTCCCAGATTCTTTTTTCATACATAACGTCTTCCATAGGTCATTGTTGCGGAGATACGTGGCACCTATGGTTCCATCTGTTGACCCTCCTGCCCCGGTTTTGGTGGAGGGGGAATTGGAGTATATTGTGAAGAAGATTTTGGATTCTCGTGTTTCAAGACGGAAACTCCAGTATCTGGTTAAATGGAAGGGTTATGCTCAGGAGGATAATTCCTGGGTTTTTGCCTCTGATGTCCATGCTTCCGATCTTGTTCGTGCCTTTCATGTGGCTCATCCTGGTCGGCCTGGGGGCTCTGGTGAGGGTTCGGTGACCCCTCCTCAAGGGGGGGGTACTGTTGTGAATTCTGTGGCAGAGCTCCCTCCTGTGGTCACAAGTGGTACTTCGGCTGATTCTCTCTGGGAGCTTCCGTTTGTGGAGGAAACTGGTACCTCTGCTTCTGAGTTTCCTCCCTCAGGTGATCTGGTGAGGTCGTTAGGTGCTTCTCTACTTAACCCCACCTAATGCTTTGATTCATGCTTCCTGTCAATGTTCCAGTGTTGGACTTGTGTTTCTCTGGATCATTCCTGTGGCCTGCTGCTCTGCATAGCTAAGTGCTTCTTTGCTATTTGTTGCTATTTTTTCTGTCCAGCTTGTCTATTTGTTTTGCTGGAAGCTCTGGGACGCAAAGGGTGTACCTCCGTGCCGTTAGTTCGGTACGGAGGGTCTTTTTGCCCCTTTGCGTGGTTTTCTTTAGGGTTTTGTGTAGACCGCAAAGTTATCTTTCCTATCCTCGTTCTGTCTAGAATATCGGGCCTCACTTTGCTGAATCTATTTCATCCCTACGTTTGTCTTTTCATCTTACTCACAGTCATTATATGTGGGGGGCTGCCTTTTCCTTTGGGGTATTTATCTGAGGCAAGGTAGGCTTATTTTTTCTATCTTCAGGCTAGTTAGTTTCTCAGGCTGTGCCGAGTTGCATAGGTAGCGTTAGGCGCAATCCACGGCTGCCTCTAGTTGTGTTTGGAGAGGATCAGGGATTGCGGTCTGCAGAGTTCCCATGTCTCAGAGCTCGTTCTATTATTTTGGGTTATTGTCAGATCACTGTATGTGCTCTGACCTCCATGTCCATTGTGATACTGAATTGCCTATCATTACAGTGGATACCCCGTATGTGGGGGTAAACCTCTGTTTGGGTGCACAGTAGAGCTCAGAAGGGAAGGAGCGCCATTTGACTTTTTCAACATAGAATTCTCTGGAATTGAGATCGGACACCATGTCGCGTTTGAAGAGCCGCTGATGTACCTAAACAGTGGAAACCCCCCACAAGTGACCCCATTTTGGAAACTAGACCCCCTAAGGAACTTATCTAGGCATGTGGTCAACACTTTTATCCCCCAAGTGCTTCACAGAAGTTTATAACGTAGAGCCGAAAAAATTAAAAATAATTTTTTTTTCACAAAAATGATCTTTTCACCCCCAATTTTTTATTTTCCGAAGGGTAGCAAGACAAATTGGACCCCAAAAGTTGTTGTGCAATTTGTCCTGAGTATGTCGATACCCCGTATGTGGGGGTAAACCTCTGTTTGGGTGCACAGTAGAGCTCAGAAGTGAAGGAGCGCCATTTGACTTTTTCAACATAGAATTCTCTGGAATTGAGATCGGACACCATGTCGCGTTTGGAGAGCCGCTGATGTGCCTAAACAGTGGAAACCCCCCACAAGTGACCCCATTTTGGAAACTAGACCCCCTAAGGAACTTATCTAGGCATGTGGTCAACACTTTGAACCCCCAAGTGCTTCACACAAGTTTATAACGTAGAGCCGAAAAAATTAAAAATCATTTTTTTTCACAAAAATTGAGCAATTTGAACCCACATGTACGACACAGAGTTTGATAACATTAGGTCGTCATATTGAAAAAATTCATTTTTTTCCACGAGAATCTTGTTTTAGACATGAATGTCTTACTTTTTCAGAAATAACATCAAAAAGTGGACCCCACAATTCGTTACCCACTTTATTATGAGCGCAGCGATATCCCATATGTAGTCAAAAAGTTCTGTTTGGACAAATGGCAGGGCTTGGACAGAAAGGGGCACAATGTGACAAATTTGGCTTTATTTGAAATTGAAGATCCAGGACCCATTCAATGCTTCTAGAGACATTGAGCAAAAAAGAAAATCCTTCCAGGAATTATTACTCACAGAGGGAGGCATGCTCCTAAAACACATTGGCTGACTATAAAATTGGTATTGCTAACAAAACAGTTGTCCCGCATTTGCGTATATTGTAGCAGGAAGAATAAACTGTACTGGAATGAAGGGCAAAATGTGTAGGAAAATGCAGCCAACTATGTGGCAAAGCGGAGTTTGTTCCAAAGATGAAAGAACACCATCAGGGCTAGAATGGCAGACACTTTCAAAGACTGGTCGTACAACGTCCTTTTAGCTCCATCAATCCCTATATGAGAGACGAATGTGCCAATAGACGTGGTACACCATAGCAAGCTCCCACCAGCCAAGGTCAGAACCGCTATATGCACAAAACAACCAGTTCTCTATAGAAAGTATTGTCTGGTACCAGAGGTTCGGCAAGAACCATAAAGTAAAGCCCATAGTGTACAAGTACGGAACTTCCTAATTTTTTTTTAGAAATCCTACAATAATAATAATAATAATAATAATAATAATCTTTATTTATATAGCGCCAACATATTCCGCAGCGCTTTACAGTTTAACAGTTTCAAACACAACAGTCATAGGTAACAATGTTAACAATAGAGTAATAAAGCAAAATAAGACGACCCTGCTCGTGAGAGCTTACAATCTACAATGAGGTGGGGGAGATACAAAGTACAGGTGTGTATTTACAATGATGTATTTACAATGATGGTCCAGCCATCTTCATGGAGTGGGGGGTAGATGGAGATACTGAATGGGCTACACACACACACAAACATAAAATGAGTTTGATTAGGGAACGTGATAGGCCG
The DNA here is from genome assembly GCF_032444005.1 of Ranitomeya imitator. Taxonomy (NCBI): domain Eukaryota; kingdom Metazoa; phylum Chordata; class Amphibia; order Anura; family Dendrobatidae; genus Ranitomeya; species Ranitomeya imitator. The sequence goes on from NC_091282.1 coordinate 338,927,561, forward strand.
CTCTGAACAAATGAGTTTTGAGCGAGCGCCTAAAACTATGCAAGTTGTGGATGGTCCTAATATCTTGGGGTAGAGCATTCCAGAGGATTGGCGCAGCACGAGAGAAGTCTTGTAGTCGGGAGTGGGAGGTACGGATTAGTGCAGAGGTTAGTCGAAAGTCGTTTGCAGAGCGCAGTGGTCGGCTAGGCCGATAGACAGAAATGAGGGAGGAGATGTAAGGGGGTGCCGCACTGTGGAGAGCTTTGTGGGTGAGAACAAGTACTTTGAATTGTATCCTATAATGAATGGGCAGCCAGTGTAACGACTGGCGAAGAGCGGACACGTCCGAGTAACGATTAGCCAGATGGACAACCCTGGCTGCCGCATTAAGGATAGACTGGAGAGGGGAAAGTCGCAATAAAATGATCATGCCCGTATCATCAACATAAATATAAGTAATATAAATGGAAGCCAACGTTTTGTGTAGCAAGACAGTCATAAAAACAGTCAAAGTTAGATAAATGGTCAAAAATGTTTGTGAGTAATCAAGTCCTACAATTCATTTTGAGATGATCTCACTTTTCAAGATCATTTCTGGGTCCACATTCTAGAGCGTACAGAAGTGGGTACGTGGATGAGAATTTGTTGGGATAGTAGTTTGGTATGGGATTGATCGAGTTCTAGAATTTTCAGATGACCTGACTTTGCAAGAACATTTGTGGGGTCCACACTCTAGACCGTACAGACGTGGGTATGTGGATGAGAATTTGTTGGGATAGTAGTTTGGTATGGGATTGATCGAGTCCTAGAATTTTCAGATGACCTGACTTTGCAAGAACATTTGTGAGGTCCACACTCTAGACCGTACAGACGTGGGTACGTGGATGAGAATTTGTTGGGATAGTAGTTTGGTATGGGATTGATCGAGTCCTAGAATTTTCAGATGACCTGACTTTGCAAGAACATTTGTGGGGTCCACACTCTAGAGCGTACAGATGTGGGTACGTGGATGAGAATTTGTTGGGATAGTAGTTTGGTATGGGATTGATCAAGTTCTGGAATTAATTGTGAAATGGGTTAAAATGGGATCTACTAATTAAAATATTATTTATCAATTGTTCCAAATTGTACTACTGAGGCCACTAAGCAGAAAATAAAAATTATTGAAAAAAAACCCTAATAATTGTAGGTGGTGTGGTAGGTCTCAAAACAGGGGGAGATACAAAGGCCTGGTTGGGATGGGCATGTGGGGCAATAGAATCGGGAATCACTTCGTCTGCCATGCTTTCTGCAAACTCGGCACCATTTTTGAGGATACCTTTGGGTGGGAGTGACAGGGACAGGGTGAGGAAAATGGTGTTCTGAAAGTCTCCGGGAATCCTCAGAGTCGAAGGCTTCCCCCGGTGCCATGGACTCAAATATGAGGCTCTCTACAACTTTTTCCTGATAGTGCAGGAACGTAAGTGGTCCTTGGGATTTTTTATATAGGACAAAGCTGTTATATGTGGCAGTTTGAATGAGATAGATTTCCACCTTTTTATACCACGCCCTGGTCTTCCTCTTGACCAGGTATGGTTGCAGAACCTGGTCTGACAGGTCTACGCCACCCATATGTCTGTTATAGTCTGTGACGCAGACAGGTTTTTCTTTGTCCCTGGTGGCACCCCTCTCTCTGACCGTCACAGTGGTGTCCGTATGCAGTGTGGAAAGCATGTAGACGTCCTTCCTGTCTTTCCACTTCACTGCAAGAAGTTGGTCGCTTGCAAGTGAGAATGACGCCTCCCTCTCCAAACGTCTGGACACCAACTGTGACGGAAACCCCACGCTGTTTTTCCTCACTGTCCCACAGGCCACTGTATTTGCAGCATGGAGGGATTTGTATAGGGGGATGCTCGTGTAATAGTTGTCGGTAGAGTTGAGCGACCTTGACCTTTTTAGAGTCGAGCCGGGTTTCGCGAAACCCGACTATCTCAAAAGTCGGGTCGAGTGAAATCGGCCGATTATGACGTAAAGTCGGGATCGACCGAAACACGAAACCCAATGCAAGTCAATGGGGCAGCATAGTCGGCAGTGAGTGGGGGCCAGGAAAACACCTAGAGTGCCCATTTTAATGTCAAAACCATCCATTCTTCTTAATGAAGCTTGTCAAGCGTAATTTACCTTATAATAATTGGAAGGCATTTGAAATTGGGGGTCATTTGGCTAAAGTTGTGGTGGGTAGGGCTGGTTCAAGTAATTAGTGGGCCCAGGAAATCTGGACCACGTCACGGCAGTGGAGCAGGGAGAGGTAAGTATTTCAACTTTGCAAGTGCTGTGAACCTGAGCAAGCAGGGGGGGCCCACTCGTTGGCATTGGCACTGGCACAGGGCCCCTCAAAGTACAGCGGTGTGTTTGCACGGCGGGGGCGCCTCCCACCGGCAGCAACACTTTTGCGTACTATGAGAGGCCCTGTGCCAGTGACGTCGCCAACTAGTATTCCTCCCCCCACCTGATGAAGGAACCTGCACTTTCATCTGCACCTTCCTCTTTGTCCCCGTGTAAGGTGGTATGGTATGCGGGAAGAGCAACCTGACTTTCAGCAGGGTCACAATGTTGTTGTGTAGCGTGCACGGGGAATGTTGCGTTATGGGTCAATGTACCAGCAGACTCATCTATCACTGGCTGGGCAATGGGCAGGATGAGGAGGAAACACAGATATAGGCCCAAATAATAAAGTGGGCTAAATTCAGTTCAAAATTGGTAACACAGGAATAACCAGGGGGCATTGCAGTGGAGGACAACTGGAATGAGAGGCTGACACAGAGAGTAGGCCCAAATCAGTAAGTAGTCGAAATGCAGTTCAAAATTGGCAACCGTAGTAAACAGGCGGCACAGCTTTGTTCAGTGGAGGAGAACAGCAAGGAGTGGCAGACACCGATAGTAGGCCCCAACCCAACTAGTAGGCCAAATGCAGTCTAACATTAACAACTACTTAACGAGCGCCTGAAAAGGGAATTTCAGGACAGGAAACCAGGAGAACAGCAAGGAGCGGCAGACACTGTTAGTAGGCCCCAAACCAACTAGTACGCCAAATGCAGTTGTTCCATTTAACCACAATTTAACGAGAGCCTGAAGATAGAAGCTCAGGAAAGGCAACCTGGAGAACACCTTGGAGTGGAACACACCATCTCTCTCCACCCCATACCCATTTTGTAGGCCTAATGCTGTGTAGTTTTCTACAACTACTAAACGAGAGTCGGAAGACCGAAGCAATGGCGAGGAAACCTGGAGAACACCTTGGAGTGTAACACACCATCTCTCTCCACCCCATACCCATTTTGTAGGCCTAATGCTGTGTAGTTTTCTACAACTACTAAACGAGAGTCGGAAGACCGAAGCAATGGCAAGGCAACCTGGGGAACACCTTGGAGTGTAACACACCATCTCTCTCCACCCGATACCCATTTTGTAGGCCTAATGCAGTGTAGTTTTCTACAACTACTAAACGAGAGTCGGAAGACCGAAGCAATGGCAAGGCAACCTGGGGAACACCTTGGAGTGTAACACACCATCTCTCTCCACCCGATACCCATTTTGTAGGCCTAATGCAGTGTAGTTTTCTACAACTACTAAACGAGAGTCGGAAGACCGAAGCAATGGCGAGGCAACCTGGGGAACACCTTGGAGTGTAACACACCATCTCTCTCCACCCGATACCCATTTTGTAGGCCTAATGCAGTGTAGTTTTCTACAACTACTAAACGAGAGTCGGAAGATCGAAGCAATGGCGAGGAAACCTGGAGAACACCTTGGAGTGTAACACACCATCTCTCTCCACCCCATACCCATTTTGTAGGCCTAATGCTGTGTAGTTTTCTACAACTACTAAACGAGAGTCGGAAGACCGAAGCAATGGCAAGGCAACCTGGGGAACACCTTGGAGTGTAACACACCATCTCTCTCCACCCGATACCCATTTTGTAGGCCTAATGCAGTGTAGTTTTCTACAACTACTAAACGAGAGTCGGAAGACCGAAGCAATGGCAAGGCAACCTGGGGAACACCTTGGAGTGTAACACACCATCTCTCTCCACCCGATACCCATTTTGTAGGCCTAATGCAGTGTAGTTTTCTACAACTACTAAACGAGAGTCGGAAGACCGAAGCAATGGCGAGGCAACCTGGGGAACACCTTGGAGTGTAACACACCATCTCTCTCCACCCGATACCCATTTTGTAGGCCTAATGCAGTGTAGTTTTCTACAACTACTAAACGAGAGTCGGAAGATCGAAGCAATGGCGAGGAAACCTGGAGAACACCTTGGAGTGTAACACACCATCTCTCTCCACCCCATACCCATTTTGTAGGCCTAATGCTGTGTAGTTTTCTACAACTACTAAACGTGAGTCGGAAGACCGAAGCAATGGCAAGGCAACCTGGGGAACACCTTGGAGTGTAACACACCATCTCTCTCCACCCGATACCCATTTTGTAGGCCTAATGCAGTGTAGTTTTCTACAACTACTAAACGAGAGTCGGAAGATCGAAGCAATGGCAAGGCAACCTGGGGAACACCTTGGAGTGTAACACACCATCTCTCTCCACCCGATACCCATTTTGTAGGCCTAATGCAGTGTAGTTTTCTACAACTACTAAACGAGAGTCGGAAGATCGAAGCAATGGCGAGGAAACCTGGAGAACACCTTTGAGTGGAACACACCATCTCTCTACACCCCATACCCAATTTGTAGGCCTAATGCAGTGTAGTTTCCAAGAACTACTAAACGAGAGCCGGAAGATCGAAGCTCAGGAAAGGCAACCTGGAGAACACCTTGGAGTGGAACACACCATCTCTCTACACCCCATACCCAATTTGTAGGCCTAATGCAGTGTAGTTTCCAACAACTACTAAACGAGAGCCGGAAGATCGAAGCTCAGGAAAGGCAACCTGGAGAACACCTTGGAGTGGAACACACCATCTCTCTACACCCCATACCCAATTTGTAGGCCTAATGCAGTGTAGTTTCCAACAACTACTAAACGAGAGCCGGAAGATCGAAGCTCAGGAAAGGCAACCTGGAGAACACCTTGGAGTTGAACACACCATCTCTCTACACCCCATACCCAATTTGTAGGCCTAATGCAGCCTACTTTCCGACAACTACTAAACGAAAGCATGAAGATCGAAGCTCAGGAAAGGCAACCTGGGGAACACCTTGGAGTGTAACACACCCTCTCTCTACACCACGGAAGGGCTGATTCTTAGGAAGGAAGGCTGTCGGAAAGAAGCAGGGCGCGTCCGAGGGTGATTATATTCTTATTAGGTATATACTCACCCTCGGACGCGCCCTGCTTCTTTATTTGTAATGAATGTTTATTTGCAATGTGGTTTTGACTTACTCTATTTTTTTGGTAAATAATGATTTTATTATTTTCATTGTTTTGCATCTTCTTGGCAATAATATAAAGAAGACGCGACAGGACAACACTCGGTGGATGCCATATCTGTGTTTTAAATTGAAAAAAACTTTCAGTTAACTACTTGCAGGAGAAAGTTATTGTAGCTGGTGGCCATTTTTAGTACTGTACCAGATTTTTGTTGTATGTGTTTGTTTTTAATGTTAAAATGTCTGCATTTGATATCTCTCCAGTATTTTCTTTTTTATAAGCAAAATACTTATTTTTATATTTTCTGATGTTGGTTCAAGGGGTACACAGGCAGCAGTAGACAGGTCAGTGGAGGCCTAGTGGAAGGAGGGACCGCAGACAGGCTTCGAAGCCCTAACATAATAAATTGGGCTGGCTGTAGGCAATTTAAAATTGGTTCCAGGGGAACCCGGGCAGCAGTAGACAGGTCAGTGGAGGCCTAGTGGAAGGAGGGACCGTAGACAGGCTTCGAAGCCCTAACATAATAAATTGGGCTGGCTGTAGGCAATTTAAAATTGGTTCCAGGGGAACCCGGGCAGCAGTAGACAGGTCAGTGGAGGCCTAGTGGAAGGAGGGACCGCAGACAGGCTTCGAAGCCCTAACATAATAAATTGGGCTGGCTGTAGGCAATTTAAAATTGGTTCCAGGGGAACCCGGGCAGCAGTAGACAGGTCAGTGGAGGCCTAGTGGAAGGAGGGACCGCAGACAGGCTTCGAAGCCCTAACATAATAAATTGGGCTGGCTGTAGGCAATTTAAAATTGGTTCCAGGGGAACCCGGGCAGCAGTAGACAGGTCAGTGGAGGCCTAGTGGAAGGAGGGACCACAGACAGGCTTCGAAGCCCTAACATAATAAATTGGGCTGGCTGTAGGCAATTTAAAATTGGTTCCAGGGGAACCCGGGCAGCAGTAGACAGGTCAGTGGAGGCCTAGTGGAAGGAGGGACCGCAGACAGGCTTCGAAGCCCTAACATAATAAATTGGCCTGGCTGTAGGCAATTTACAATTGGTTCCAGGGGAACACGGGCGGCAGTAGACAGGTCAGTGGAGGCCTAGTGGAAAGAGGGACCGCAGACAGGCTTCGAAGCCCTAACATAATAAATTGGGCTGGCTGTAGGCAATTTAAAATTGGTTCCAGGGGAACCCGGGCAGCAGTAGACAGGTCAGTGGAGGCCTAGTGGAAGGAGGGACCGCAGACAGGCTTCGAAGCCCTAACATAATAAATTGGGCTGGCTGTAGGCAATTTAAAATTGGTTCCAGGGGAACCCGGGCAGCAGTAGACAGGTCAGTGGAGGCCTAATGGAAGGAGTGACCGCAGACAGGCTTCGAAGGCCTAACATAAGAAAAATGTCAATACAATGGTATTGACAGTGCCAGGCATTGAAGGATGTCAGCGCATAGACTAAACATTGGTGGAGCTGTGAGAGAAAATTTTGCAAGTGGTAGAGCACTGTTTGACCTGGGGGGGGGGACTGTCTTGTGGCCGGCGGTACAGGCCCAGGGCCCCTCATATTACAACGGTGTGTCTGACGTTGGGTGCGCACCACCACCGCCAGACACTTTATTGTACTATGAGGGACCTAGTGGCAGTGCCGTCGACCAAAAGCGGGCACACCCACCTCTTCAGACAAACAGTACTCTCACGGGTGCTGGCGCCAAGTGGCGATACCACGGCCCCGTGTGGGGACTTTGGCCATTTAGGGAGGTGTTAACATGTCGGATGCTGGACAATCAGGTGCTGCAAATTACGAGATTGGAAAAGTCGTTCAGAATAGTCCACAGGCAAGACCTTTACATAGGAAAGCTAGGTGTCAGCCGGGCAAGGTGGGGCAAAAGATTTCGAAATCCAGTTGTGGTTCATTTTAATGAAGGTTAGATCATCTACATTTTGGGTAGCCAGACGAGTCCTTTTTTCTGTTAATATTGAACCTGCAGCACTGAATACTCTTTCTGATAGGAAACTAGCTGCTGGGCAAGCAAGCTCCTGCAATGCATATTCTGCCAATTCTGGCCAGGTGTCTAATTTTGATGCCCAGTAATCAAATGGGAATGACCGTTGAGGGAGAACGTCGATAAGGGATGAAAAATAGTTAGTAACCATACTGGACAAATGTTGTCTCCTGTCACTTTGAATTGATGCTGCAGTACCTGTCCTGTCTGCGGTCATAGCAAAATCACTCCACAACCTGGTCAGAAAACCCCTCTGGCCAACGACACTTCTGATTTCTGCCCCTCTAACACCTCTGGTCTGCTGGCCCCTGCAGCTCGTGTTAGAACGATCACGGGCGCTGTGTGCAGGGAATGCCAGAAGCAAACGGTCAACAAGAGTTGATTGTTTGGTTGCTAATATTAGTTCCAAGTTCTCATGTGGCATTATATTTTGCAATTTGCCTTTATAGCGAGGATCAAGGAGGCAGGCCAACCAGTAATCGTCATCGTTCATCATTTTTGTTATGCGTGTGTCCCTTTTGAGGATACGTAAGGCATAATCCGCCATGTGGGCCAAAGTTCCAGTTCTCAAATCTGTGGTTGTGCTTGGTTGAGGGGCAGTTTCAGGCAAATCCACGTCACTTGTGTCCCTCCAAAAACCAGAACCCGGCCTTGCCGCGCCAACAATTTCCACTGGCCCCGGAAAAGCTTCCTCATTAAAAATATAATCATCCCCATCATCCTCCTCGTCCTCCTCCTCCTCTTCGCCCGCTACCTCGTCCTGTACACTGCCCTGGCCAGACAATGGCTGACTGTCATCAAGGCTTTCCTCTTCCTCAGCTGCAGACGCCTGATCCTTTATGTGCGTCAAACTTTGCATCAGCAGACGCATTAGGGGGATGCTCATGCTTATTATGGCGTTGTCTGCACTAACCAGCCGTGTGCATTCCTCAAAACACTGAAGGACTTGACACATGTCTTGAATCTTCGACCACTGCACACCTGACAACTCCATGTCTGCCATCCTACTGCCTGCCCGTGTATGTGTATCCTCCCACAAAAACATAACAGCCCGCCTCTGTTCACACAGTCTCTGAAGCATGTGCAGTGTTGAGTTCCACCTTGTTGCAACGTCTATGATTAGGCGATGCTGGGGAAGGTTCAAAGAACGCTGATAGGTCTGCATACGGCTGGAGTGTACGGGCGAACGGCGGATATGTGAGCAAAGTCCACGCACTTTGAGGAGCAGGTCGGATAACCCCGGATAACTTTTCAGGAAGCACTGCACCACCAGGTTTAAGGTGTGAGCCAGGCAAGGAATGTGTTTCAGTTGGGAAATGGAGATGGCAGCCATGAAATTCCTTCCGTTATCACTCACTACCTTGCCTGCCTCAAGATCTACAGTGCCCAGCCACGACTGCGTTTCTTTCTGCAAGAACTCGGACAGAACTTCAGCGGTGTGTCTGTTGTCGCCCAAACACTTCATAGCCAATACAGCCTGCTGACGTTTGCCAGTAGCTGCCCCATAATGGGAGACCTGGTGTGCAACAGTGGCAGCTGCGGATGGAGTGGTTGTGCGACTGCGGTCTGTGGACGAGGTCTCGCTTCTGCAGGAGGACGAGGAGGAGGAGGAGGGGGTGCGAATGGCTACAGCCAACTGTTTCCTAGACCGTGGGCTAGGCAGAACTGTCCCAAACTTGCTGTCCCCTGTGGACCCTGCATTCACCACATTTACCCAGTGTGCCGTGATGGACACGTAACGTCCCTGGCCATGCCTACTGGTCCATGCATCTGTTGTCAGGTGCACCTTTGTGCTCACAGATTGCCTGAGTGCATGGACGATGCGCTCTTTAACATGCTGGTGGAGGGCTGGGATGGCTTTTCTGGAAAAAAAAGTGTCGACTGGGTAGCTCGTAGCGTGGTACAGCGTAGTCCATCAGGGCTTTGAAAGCTTCGCTTTCAACTAACCGGTAGGGCATCATCTCTAACGAGATTAGTCTAGCTATGTGGGCGTTCAAACCCTGTGCACGCGGATGCGAGGCTAAGTACTTCCTTTTTCTAACCATAGTCTCATGTAGGGTGAGCTGGACTGGAGAGCTGGAGATCGTGGAACTAGCGGGGGTGCCGGTGGACATGGCAGACTGAGAGACGGTGGGAGATGGTATTGTTGCCGCCGGTGCCCTAGATGCAGTGTTTCCTACTACAAAACTGGTGATTCCCTGACCCTGACTTCTTTGGCCTGGCAAAGAAACCTGCACAGATACTGCAGGTGGTGCAGAAAATGGTGGCCCTACACTGCCGGAAGGGATGTTGCGTTGATGACTAGCTTCATTGGCCGAGGGTGCTACAACCTTAAGGGACGTTTGGTAGTTAGTCCAAGCTTGCAAATGCATGGTGGTTAAATGTCTATGCATGCAACTTGTATTGAGACTTTTCAGATTCTGCCCTCTGCTTAAGGTAGTTGAACATTTTTGACAGATGACTTTGCGCTGATCAATTGGATGTTGTTTAAAAAAATGCCAGACTGCACTCTTTCTAGCATCGGATACCTTTTCAGGCATTGCAGACTGAGCTTTAACCGGATGGCCACGCTGTCCTCCAACAGGTTTTGACTTTGCCACGCGTTTTGGGCAAGATACGGGCCCGGCAGATGGAACCTGTTGCGATGTTGATGCCTGCTGCGGCCCCTCCTCCTCCGCTTCAGAACTGCTGCTGCCTGCACCCTGTTCCCCCAATGGCTGCCAATCGGGGTCAAGAACTGGGTCATCTATTACCTCTTCTTGTAGCTCGTGTGCAACTTCGTCTGTGTCACCTTGTCGGTCGGTGGTATAGCGTTCGTGATGGGGCAACATAGTCTCATCAGGGTCTGATTCTTGATCAGCACCCTGCGAGGGCAATGTTGTGGTCTGAGTCAAAGGACCAGCATAGTAGTCTGGCTGTGGCTGTGCATCAGTGCACTCCATGTCAGATTCAACTTGTAATGGGCATGGACTGTTAACTGCTTCACTTTCTAAGCCAGGGACGGTATGTGTAAAGAGCTCCATGGAGTAACCCTTTGTGTCGCCTGCTGCATTCTTCTCTGTTGTTGTTTTTGCTGAAGAGAACAAGGAAGCGACTTGTCCCTGACCGTGAACATCCACTAACGACGCGCTGCTTTTACTTTTACCAGTTTCACGAGAGGAGGCAAAAGAGCTAGAGGCTGAGTCAGCAAGATAAGCCAAAACTTGCTCTTGCTGCTCCGGCTTTAAAAGCGGTTTTCCTACTCCCAGAAAAGGGAGCGTTCGAGGCCTTGTGTAGCCAGACGACGAACCTGGCTCCACAGCTCCAGACTTAGGTGCAATATTTTTTTTCCCACGACCACCTGATGCTCCACCACTACCACTACCCTCATTACCAGCTGACAATGAACACCCCCGGCCACGACCTCTTCCACCAGACTTCCTCATTGTTTTAAAAACGTTACCAAACTAACGGTATTTGTTGCAGTCACACAACTTACACGGTGAGCTATAACTTCAGTATGATTTAGCTACCCCTTTACAGGTGGGTGAGACCACAACAAAAATCAGGCACAATGTTACACACTCTGTTGTTGGTGGCAACAAATGAGAGAGATGCCACACATGCAGGACTGTCACTGAAGCGCAAATGTAAATATTAATCTCCCACTGATTTGTGTTTTTTTTTTTAAAAAGGAGACTTTAGAAAAAAAAAATAAAATGATTTTTTAAGGAAGAATTTATAAACCAAATAAAATGAAATGATTTTTTCAGGGAGAATTTAGAAAACAAATAAAACATAAAATAGCCTTTCTAGGGCCCAGTGAGTGAGAGAGGACGCACACAGGAGTCAGGAGTGGCACACAAGCCCAGAGGCCAATATTAATCTCCCACTGATTGATTTAGTGATTTTTTTCAGGTAGATTTTGGAACCCAAATCAAGCAAAAAAATTAATAGGCTTTCTATGGCCCACAATTGGAGAGAGAGAGATGGCACACCCAGGAGTCAAGACTGTTACACAAGCAGAAAGGGCAATATTAATCTCCCACTGATTTGTTTTTTTGTTTTTTTTTCAGGGAGACTTTAGAAAAAAAAAATACAAAAAAAATGATTTTTTTCAGGAATAATTTAGAAACCAAATAAAATAAAATGATTTTTTCAGGGAGAATTTAGAAAACAAATAAAACAAAAAATAGGCTTTCTAGGGCCCACTGAGTGAGAGAGGACGCACACAGGAGTCAGGAGTGGCACACAAGCCCAGAGGCCAATATTAATCTCCCACTGATTGATTTAGTGATTTTTTCAGGTAGATTTTGGAACCCAAATCAAGCAAAAAAATTAATAGGCTTTCTATGGCCCACAATTGGAGAGAGAGAGATGGCACACCCAGGAGTCAAGACTGTTACACAAGCAGAAAGGGCAATATTAATCTCCCACTGATTTGTTTTTTTGTTTTTTTTTCAGGGAGACTTTAGAAAAAAAAAATACAAAAAAAATGATTTTTTTCAGGAATAATTTAGAAACCAAATAAAATAAAATGATTTTTTCAGGGAGAATTTAGAAAACAAATAAAACAAAAAATAGGCTTTCTAGGGCCCACTGAGTGAGAGAGGACGCACACAGGAGTCAGGAGTGGCACACAAGCCCAGAGGCCAATATTTATCTCCCACTGATTGATTAAGTGATTTTTTCAGGTAGATTTTGGAACCCAAATCAAGCAAAAAAATTAATAGGCTTTCTATGGCCCACAATTGGAGAGAGAGAGATGGCACACCCAGGAGTCAAGACTGGCACACAAGCAGAAAGGGCAATATTAATCTCCCACTGATTTGTTTTTTTTTTTTTTTCAGGGAGACTTTAGAAAAAAAAATACAAAAAAAATGATTTTTTTCAGGAATAATTTAGAAACCAAATAAAATAAAATGATTTTTTCAGGGAGAATTTAGAAAACAAATAAAACAAAAAATAGGCTTTCTAGGGCCCACTGAGTGAAAGAGGACGCACACAGGAGTTAGGAGTGGCACACAAGCCCAGAGGCCAATATTTATCTCCCACTGATTGATTAAGTGATTTTTTCAGGTAGATTTTGGAACCCAAATCAAGCAAAAAAATTAATAGGCTTTCTATGGCCCACAATTGGAGAGAGAGAGATGGCACACCCAGGAGTCAAGACTGGCACACAAGCAGAAAGGGCAATATTTATCTCCCACTGATTTGTTTTTTTGTTGTTTTTTTCAGGGAGACTTTAGAAAAAAAAAATACAAAAAAAATGATTTTTGTCAGGAATAATTTAGAAACCAAATAAAATAAAATGATTTTTTCAGGGAGAATTTAGAAAACAAATCAACCAAAAAAATAAATAGGCTTTCTATGGCCCACTATTTGTGAGAGAGATGGCACGCTCAGGACTGGCACACAAGCCCAGAGGCCAATATTAATCTCCCACTTTTTTTTTTTTTTTCCAGGGAAAATTTATAAACCCAATAAAAAAAATAATAAATAGGCTTTCTATGGCCCACTATCTGAGAGAGAGAGATGGCACGCTTAGGACTGGCACACAAGCCCAAAGGCCAATATTAATCTCCCACTGATTGATTTATTGATTTTTTCAGGTAGATTTTGGAACCCAAATCAAGCAAAAAAATTAATAGGCTTTCTATGGCCCACAATTGGAGAGAGAGAGATGGCACACCCAGGAGTCAAGACTGTTACACAAGCAGAAAGGGCAATATTAATCTCCCACTGATTTGTTTTTTTGTTTTTTTTTCAGGGAGACTTTAGAAAAAAAAAATACAAAAAAAATGATTTTTTTCAGGAATAATTTAGAAACCAAATAAAATAAAATGATTTTTTCAGGGAGAATTTAGAAAACAAATAAAACAAAAAATAGGCTTTCTAGGGCCCACTGAGTGAGAGAGGACGCACACAGGAGTCAGGAGTGGCACACAAGCCCAGAGGCCAATATTTATCTCCCACTGATTGATTAAGTGATTTTTTCAGGTAGATTTTGGAACCCAAATCAAGCAAAAAAATTAATAGGCTTTCTATGGCCCACAATTGGAGAGAGAGAGATGGCACACCCAGGAGTCAAGACTGGCACACAAGCAGAAAGGGCAATATTAATCTCCCACTGATTTGTTTTTTTTTTTTTTTCAGGGAGACTTTAGAAAAAAAAAATACAAAAAAAATGATTTTTTTCAGGAATAATTTAGAAACCAAATAAAATAAAATGATTTTTTCAGGGAGAATTTAGAAAACAAATAAAACAAAAAATAGGCTTTCTAGGGCCCACTGAGTGAAAGAGGACGCACACAGGAGTTAGGAGTGGCACACAAGCCCAGAGGCCAATATTTATCTCCCACTGATTGATTAAGTGATTTTTTCAGGTAGATTTTGGAACCCAAATCAAGCAAAAAAATTAATAGGCTTTCTATGGCCCACAATTGGAGAGAGAGAGATGGCACACCCAGGAGTCAAGACTGGCACACAAGCAGAAAGGGCAATATTTATCTCCCACTGATTTGTTTTTTTGTTGTTTTTTTCAGGGAGACTTTAGAAAAAAAAAATACAAAAAAAATGATTTTTGTCAGGAATAATTTAGAAACCAAATAAAATAAAATGATTTTTTCAGGGAGAATTTAGAAAACAAATCAACCAAAAAAATAAATAGGCTTTCTATGGCCCACTATTTGTGAGAGAGATGGCACGCTCAGGACTGGCACACAAGCCCAGAGGCCAATATTAATCTCCCACTTTTTTTTTTTTTTTCCAGGGAAAATTTATAAACCCAATAAAAAAAATAATAAATAGGCTTTCTATGGCCCACTATCTGAGAGAGAGAGATGGCACGCTTAGGACTGGCACACAAGCCCAAAGGCCAATATTAATCTCCCACTGATTGATTTATTGATTTTTTCAGGTAGATTTTGGAACCCAAATCAAGCAAAAAAATAAATAGGCTTTCTATGGCCCACTGAGAGATGGCACACACAGGAGTAAGGAGTGGCACACAAGCCCTGAGGCCAATATTTTTCTCCCACTGATTGATGTAGTGATTTTTTCAGGTAGATTTTAGAACCCAAATCAAGCAAAAAAATAAATAGGCTTTCTATGGCCCACTGAGTGAGAGATGACACAGACAGGGATGGCACTCTAGCAGAAATGCCAATCTTAATCTCCCACAAAAAAAAAAAAAAAAAAGGAACTGTCCTTCAATTACTATCTCCCTGCAGTAATCTCAGCCAGGTATGGCAGGCAGCAATAAGGAGTGGACTGATGCACAAATTAAATAAAAAGTGTGGACAAACAAACAAGATAGCTGTGCAGAAAGGAAGGAACAAGAGGATTTGTGCTTTGAAAAAAGCAGTTGGTTTGCACAGCGGCGTACACACAGCAATGCAGCTATCAGGGAGCCTTCTAGGGCAGCCCAATGAGCTACAGCGCTGAGGGGAAAAAAAAAAAAAAAATGTAGCTTCCACTGTCCCTGCACACCGAAGGTGGTGTTGGGCAGTGGAAATCGCTACAGCACAAGCGGTTTGGTGGTTAATGGACCCTGCCTAACGCTATCCCTGCTTCTGACGAAGCGGCAGCAACCTCTCCCTAGGCTCAGATCAGCAGCAGTAACATGGCGGTCGGCGGGAACGCCCCTTTATAGCCCCTGTGACGCCGCGGACAGCAAGCCAATCACTGCAATGCCCTTCTCTAAGATGGTGGGGACCAGGACCTATGTCATCACGCTGCCCACACTCTGCGTTTACCTTCATTGGCTGAGAAATGGCGCTTTTCGCGTCATTGAAACGCGACTTTGGCGCGAAAGTCGCGTACCGCATGGCCGACCCCGCACAGGGGTCGGATCGGGTTTCATGAAACCCGACTTTGCCAAAAGTCGGCGACTTTTGAAAATGTTCGACCCGTTTCGCTCAACCCTAGTTGTCGGTATACACTTGGTACCCTGTTATGGCTGGCAATCAGGCAACACAGCGTGCAGTAATCAGCGCACATACAGAGATCTGGCAATAACCAAAAACAATAGGACGAGCTCTGAGACGTGGAATCTCTGTAGACTGCAGTACCTGATCTATCCTCACACAACTATAAGCAGCAGTGGATTGTGCCTAACAACTACCTATGCAACTCGGCACTGCCTGAGGAGCTGACTAGCCTGAAGATAGAAATACAAGCCTGACATACCTCAGAGAAATACCCCAAAGGAATAGGCAGCCCCCCACATATAATGACTGTTAGCAAGATGAAAAGACAAACGTAGGAATGAAATAGATTCAGCAAAGTGAGGCCCGATATTCTAGACAGAGCGAGGATAGCAAAGAGAACTATGCAGTCTACAAAAAACCCTAAAACGAAAACCACGCAAAGGGGCAAAAAGACCCACCGTGCCGAACTAACAGCACGGCGGAGCACCCCTTTGCTTCTCAGAGCTTCCAGCAAAAGATAATAGCAAGCTGGACAGAAAAAACAGAAAACAAACTAGAAGCACTTATCTAGCAGAGCAGCAGGCCCAAGGAAAGATGCAGTAGCTCAGATCCAACACTGGAACATTGACAAGGAGCAAGGAAGACAGACTCAGGTGGAGCTAAATAGCAAGGCAGCCAACGAGCTCACCAAAACACCTGAGGGAGGAAGCCCAGAGACTGCAATACCACTTGTGACCACAGAAGTGAACTCAGCCACAGAATTCACAACAGTACCCCCCCCTTGAGGAGGGGTCACCGAACCCTCACCAGAACCCCCAGGCCGACCAGGATGAGCCACATGAAAGGCACGAACAAGATCTGGGGCATGGACATCAGAGGCAAAAACCCAGGAATTATCTTCCTGAGCATAACCCTTCCATTTGACCAGATACTGGAGTTTCCGTCTAGAGACACGAGAATCCAAAATCTTCTCCACAATATACTCCAATTCCCCCTCCACCAAAACAGGGGCAGGAGGCTCCACAGATGGAACCATAGGTGCCACGTATCTCCTCAACAACGACCTATGGAATACATTATGTATGGAAAAGGAGTCTGGGAGGGTCAGACGAAAAGACACCGGATTGAGAATCTCAGAAATCCTATACGGACCAATAAAACGAGGTTTACATTTAGGAGAGGAAACCTTCATAGGAATATGACGAGAAGATAACCAAACCAGATCCCCAACACGAAGTCGGGGTCCCACACGGCGTCTGCGATTAGCGAAAAGCTGAGCCTTCTCCTGGGACAAGGTCAAATTGTCCACTACCTGAGTCCAGATCTGCTGCAACCTGTCCACCACAGAATCCACACCAGGACAGTCCGAAGACTCAACCTGTCCTGAAGAGAAACGAGGATGGAACCCAGAATTGCAGAAAAATGGAGAGACCAAGGTAGCCGAGCTGGCCCGATTATTAAGGGCGAACTCAGCCAACGGCAAAAATGACACCCAATCATCCTGGTCAGCGGAAACAAAACATCTCAGATATGTTTCCAAGGTCTGATTGGTTCGTTCGGTCTGGCCATTAGTCTGAGGATGGAAGGCCGAGGAAAAAGATAGGTCAATGCCCATCCTACCACAAAAGGCTCGCCAGAACCTCGAGACAAACTGGGAACCTCTGTCAGAAACAATATTCTCAGGAATGCCATGTAAACGAACCACATGCTGGAAGAACAAAGGCACCAAATCAGAGGAGGAAGGCAATTTAACCAAGGGCACCAGATGGACCATTTTAGAAAAGCGATCACAGACCACCCAAATGACCGACATTTTTTGAGAAACGGGAAGGTCAGAAATGAAATCCATCAAAATATGTGTCCAAGGCCTCTTCGGGACCGGCAAGGGCAAAAGCAACCCACTGGCACGTGAACAGCAGGGCTTAGCCCTAGCACAAATTCCACAGGACTGCACAAAAGCACGCACATCCCGTGACAGAGATGGCCACCAGAAGGATCTAGCAACCAACTCCCTGGTACCAAAGATTCCTGGATGACCGGCCAGCACCGAACAATGAAGTTCAGAGATAACTTTACTAGTCCACCTATCAGGGACGAACAGTTTCTCGGCCGGACAACGATCAGGTTTATTAGCCTGAAATTTCTGCAACACTCTCCGCAAATCAGGGGAGATGGCAGACACAATGACTCCTTCCTTGAGGATACTCGCCGGCTCAGATAACCCCGGAGAGTCGGGCACAAAACTCCTAGACAGAGCATCCGCCTTCACATTTTTAGAGCCCGGAAGGTATGAAATCACAAAATCAAAACGAGCAAAAAATAACGACCAACGGGCCTGTCTAGGATTCAAGCGCTTGGCAGACTCAAGATAAGTAAGGTTCTTATGATCAGTCAAAACCACCACGCGATGCTTAGCACCCTCAAGCCAATGACGCCACTCCTCGAATGCCCACTTCATGGCCAGCAACTCTCGGTTGCCCACATCATAATTACGCTCAGCAGCAGAAAATTTCCTGGAAAAGAAAGCACATGGTTTGAACACTGAGCAACCAGAACCTCTCTGTGACAAAACCGCCCCTGCACCAATCTCAGAAGCATCAACCTCGACCTGGAACGGAAGAGAAACATCAGGTTGACACAACACAGGGGCACAGCAAAAACGACGCTTCAACTCCTGAAAAGCTTCCACGGCAGCAGAAGACCAATTAACCAAATCAGCACCCTTCTTGGTCAAATCGGTCAATGGTCTGGCAATGCTAGAAAAATTACAGATGAAGCGACGATAAAAATTAGCAAAGCCCAGGAATTTCTGCAGACTTTTTAGAGATGTCGGCTGAGTCCAATCCTGGATGGCCTGAACCTTAACCGGATCCATCTCGATAGTAGAAGGGGAAAAGATGAACCCCAAAAATGAAACTTTCTGCACACCGAAGAGACACTTTGATCCCTTCACGAACAAGGAATTAGCACGCAGTACCTGGAAAACCATTCTGACTTGCTTCACATGAGACTCCCAATCATCTGAGAAGATCAAAATGTCATCCAAGTAAACAATCAAGAATTTATCCAGATACTCACGGAAAATGTCATGCATAAAAGACTGAAAAACAGATGGAGCATTGGCAAGTCCGAACGGCATCACCAGATACTCAAAATGACCCTCGGGCGTATTAAATGCCGTTTTCCATTCATCTCCCTGCCTGATTCTCACCAGATTATACGCACCACGAAGATCAATCTTAGTAAACCAACTAGCCCCCTTAATCCGAGCAAACAAGTCAGATATCAATGGCAAGGGATACTGAAACTTAACAGTGATCTTATTAAGAAGGCGGTAATCAATACACGGTCTTAGCGAACCATCCTTCTTGGCTACAAAAAAGAACCCTGCTCCCAATGGTGACGACGATGGGCGAATATGTCCCTTCTCCAGGGACTCCTTCACATAACTGCGCATAGCGGTGTGTTCAGGTACGGACAAATTAAATAAACGACCCTTAGGGAATTTACTACCAGGAATCAAATTGATAGCACAATCACAATTCCTATGCGGAGGTAGGGCATCAGACTTGGACTCTTCAAATACATCCTGAAAGTCCGACAAGAACTCTGGGATGTCAGAAGGAATGGATGACGAAATAGACAAAAATGGAACATCACCATGTACTCCCTGACAACCCCAGCTGGTTACCGACATAGAGTTACAATCCAATACTGGATTATGGGTTTGTAGCCATGGCAACCCCAACACGACCACATCATGCAAATTATGCAGTACCAGAAAGCGAATAACTTCCTGATGTGCAGGAGCCATGCACATGGTCAGCTGGGCCCAGTACTGAGGCTTATTCTTGGCCAAAGGTGTAGCATCAATTCCTCTCAACGGAATAGGACACCGCAAAGGCTCCAAGAAAAATCCACAACGTTTAGCATAATCCAAATCCATCAGATTCAGGGCAGCGCCTGAATCCACAAACGCCATGAGAGAATATGATGACAAAGAGCATATTAAGGTAATGGACAAAAGGAATTTGGACTGTACAGTACCAATAACGGCAGAGCTATCGAACCGCCTAGTGCGTTTAGAACAATTAGAAATAGCATGAGTAGAATCACCACAATAGAAACACAGTCTGTTCAGACGTCTGTGTTCATGCCGTTCTACTTTAGTCATAGTCCTGTCGCACTGCATAGGCTCAGGCTTACTCTCAGACAATACCGCCAGATGGTGCACAGATTTACGCTCGCGCAAGCGACGACCGATCTGAATGGCCAAGGACATAGACTCATTCAAACCAGCAGGCATAGGAAATCCCACCATTACATCCTTAAGAGCTTCAGAGAGACCCTTTCTGAACAAAGCCGCTAGTGCAGATTCATTCCACAGAGTGAGTACTGACCATTTCCTAAATTTCTGACAATATACTTCTACATCATCCAGACCCTGGCATAAAGCCAGCAGATTTTTCTCAGCTTGATCCACTGAATTAGGCTCATCGTAAAGCAATCCCAGCGCCTGGAAAAATGCATCAACATTACTCAATGCAGAATCTCCTGGTGCAAGAGAAAACGCCCAGTCCTGTGGGTCGCCGCGCAAAAAAGAAATAATAATCAAAACCTGTTGAATAGGATTACCAGAAGAATGAGGTTTCAAGGCCAAAAATAGCTTACAATTATTTCTGAAGCTCAGGAACTTAGTTCTGTCACCAAAAAACAAATCAGGAATCGGAATTCTTGGTTCTAGCATCGATTTCTGATCAATAGTATCTTGAATCTTTTGTATATTTACAACGAGATTATCCATTGAGGAGCACAGAGCCTGAATATCCATGTCCACAGCTGTGTCCTGAAGCACTCTAATGTCTAGGGGAAAAAAAAGACTGAAGACAGAGCTAAGAAAAAAAAATGATGTCAGGATTTCTTTTTTCCCTCTATTGGGAATCATTGGTCTGGCTCCTTGTACTGTTATGGCTGGCAATCAGGCAACACAGCGTGCAGTAATCAGCGCACATACAGAGATCTGGCAATAACCAAAAACAATAGGACGAGCTCTGAGACGTGGAATCTCTGTAGACTGCAGTACCTGATCTATCCTCACACAACTATAAGCAGCAGTGGATTGCGCCTAACAACTACCTATGCAACTCGGCACTGCCTGAGGAGCTGACTAGCCTGAAGATAGAAATACAAGCCTGACTTACCTCAGAGAAATACCCCAAAGGAATAGGCAGCCCCCCACATATAATGACTGTTAGCAAGATGAAAAGACAAACGTAGGAATGAAATAGATTCAGCAAAGTGAGGCCCGATATTCTAGACAGAGCGAGGATAGCAAAGAGAACTATGCAGTCTACAAAAAACCCTAAAACGAAAACCACGCAAAGGGGCAAAAAGACCCACCGTGCCGAACTAACAGCACGGCGGAGCACCCCTTTGCTTCTCAGAGCTTCCAGCAAAAGATAATAGCAAGCTGGACAGAAAAAACAGAAAACAAACTAGAAGCACTTATCTAGCAGAGCAGCAGGCCCAAGGAAAGATGCAGTAGCTCAGATCCAACACTGGAACATTGACAAGGAGCAAGGAAGACAGACTCAGGTGGAGCTAAATAGCAAGGCAGCCAACGAGCTCACCAAAACACCTGAGGGAGGAAGCCCAGAGACTGCAATACCACTTGTGACCACAGAAGTGAACTCAGCCACAGAATTCACAACAGTACCCTTGATTGAGAAAGGGCGTCATTAGCTCCCAGACAATTTTGCCTGGGATACCAATTGTCTGGGGGCAGTTTGGGGGGTTTATTTGGCGGTCCCTACCTTCATAAATTAAGAAGGTTGACGTGTACCCTGATGAGCTCTCACAAGCTTTGTATAATTTTACGCCGTGTTTGGCTCTCTTGGAGGGAATAAATTGGCGGAATGACAGACGGCCCTTGTAGCTCATCACTCGTCGACTGCCACATTTTGCTCTGGGGTATAGGAATTTAGAAAGGAAGTTTTTAGGAGGGAAATTAGTGGTCTTAATTTATTTAGCCGATCGTAGTTGGGGTCAGTTCTTGGGAGAGCTTGGGAATTGTCACTGAAGTGGAGGAATCTCATCAGGGCTTCGTAACGGACTTGGGACATGATGGCTGCAAATACAGGGGTGCAGTGGACAGCTTTTGTTGCCCAGTAAGAGCGGAGAGTGGTTTTTTTTACTATACCCATATTCAGGGTGAGGCCTAAGAATTTTTTTATTTCGGGGACATTTGTGGGGATCCAGGAACGGGAATGAAAGGCAGTGGGTTTTTGGGAAATATATTGCCGGGCATATAGGTTTGTTTGGTGGACGATTAATTGCAGGACTTCGGAGCTAATGAAAATTTCAAAAAAATCAATTGGGGTAAAATTGGCGACATCTACTTTTATTCCAGGGACTGCAGAAAAAGGGGGAATTTGAGGGGAAAATGAGGTGTCATTATACCACAGCGGTGGGGGGACTGCGGTGCTTGGTCCTGCCTCTGAAGCTTCAGCAGTGACGACCGACTCCACTACCACCGGGCTGGGGGATCCCATGGAGGAAGAGTCGTCATCACTGTCTGAAAGCTGCTCAGCTTCAGAGGCAGATTCTGTTTCACTGCCGGAGCTGCCGGAGCAAAGCAGGCTGTAAGCTTGCTCCGCGCTGAGAGTTCTGCGGGCCATTTTTTAATTCCTCCCCTAACCCTAAAAATTTTTAAAAAAAATTATAATTTTTTTTTTTTATAATCCTCTGCTGATGATGCAGGGATTACGGAGAACGGGGGTGGGTAAATTGGATGCTGGCGGATATGGAAATATGTTTTTGTAACTGACAGGGCAGCACTTGAAATGTAGTCTCTCTCTCTTCTCTCCTAGAACAACTACAAGGAGAGAAGAGAGAGGTACAGCCCAAGTGCTGCCATATTTATCAAATATTAGGGGTTTTGATCACTGTGATAGGACATATCACAGTAATCAAAACCCAGCAGCCAATGAGAAAATTCTCACAGGTTGCTTGGTCTCTGCTGGCAGATCATGGCAGGCGCACTGCGCATGCGCCCGCCATTTTCTTCCAGCAGAGAAGAAGAAGGGGGGCCAGGAGCTGTGGGCTGGGGACCTTGGACCGGGGACCTTGGACCGGGGACAGGGGACACTGCTAGAGGTATGGTGGGGGGCTCGGGGGACTCTATTTCTCTCCCTTCTGATGTGCGATCACATCAGAGGGGAGAGAAATGCAAAGCAAACTTTTTCTTTTTACAAACTATATGCAGCGATCGCAATCTTGCCTTGCGCAGGCGTGTACTACGGAGGACAGAGAATGAACTTCAATCCAATATTGCGGCCAGCATGCAGCCAGCGGGTGAGGAAAGGGTGAATCAAACACCCGAAAACTCCGCCCATATGACCCAAAACCAGTCCCGCCAAATTCAGGTGACAGGTTCCTTTTAATGGAATTTATAAACATTTAGGAAAAATTAACTTGCACATCTTAAAAGGGTTTTCCACCACAATGCAAATTGTTGTGAAGCAGTGCAGCTTGTCGAATACTAACAGTGTGGGATGTGCTCACTGTCAGGATTCAGCTCTGCTCCCTGGTTCAAGTGGACATCATGGGGCTGCAAGAATGTGATCTGCATAATTATGGTCACATTCCGACTAACTTCTCATTTACTTCTCTCAGTTTTCCTCAAGCTTCACTGCTTAACCTGTGGTGGATACAGGGCTGAGGAGTCGGTAAGCAAACCTTCAACTCCTACTCCTCAATTTCCCTGACTCCTCATTCCACGACTTCGAATCCCCAGCAATGGTCACTACTGAGCATGTAACATAGTAACATAGTAACATAGTTAGTAAGGCCGAAAAAAGACATTTGTCCATCCAGTTCAGCCTATATTCCATCATAATAAATCCCCAGATCTACGTCCTTCTACAGAACCTAATAATTGTATGATACAATATTGTTCTGCTCCAGGAAGACATCCAGGCCTCTCTTGAACCCCTCGACTGAGTTCGCCATCACCACCTCCTCAGGCAAGCAATTCCAGATTCTCACTGCCCTAACAGTAAAGAATCCTCTTCTATGTTGGTGGAAAAACCTTCTCTCCTCCAGACGCAAAGAATGCCCCCTTGTGCCCGTCACCTTCCTTGGTATAAACAGATCCTCAGCGAGATATTTGTATTGTCCCCTTATATACTTATACATGGTTATTAGATCGCCCCTCAGTCGTCTTTTTTCTAGACTAAATAATCCTAATTTCGCTAATCTATCTGGGTATTGTAGTTCTCCCATCCCCTTTATTAATTTTGTTGCCCTCCTTTGTACTCTCTCTAGTTCCATTATATCCTTCCTGAGCACCGGTGCCCAAAACTGGACACAGTACTCCATGTGCGGTCTAACTAGGGATTTGTACAGAGGCAGTATAATGCTCTCATCATGTGTATCCAGACCTCTTTTAATGCACCCCATGATCCTGTTTGCCTTGGCAGCTGCTGCCTGGCACTGGCTGCTCCAGGTAAGTTTATCATTAACTAGGATCCCCAAGTCCTTCTCCCTGTCAGATTTACCCAGTGGTTTCCCGTTCAGTGTGTAATGGTGATATTGATTCCCTCTTCCCATGTGTATAACCTTACATTTATCATTGTTAAACCTCATCTGCCACCTTTCAGCCCAAGTTTCCAACTTATCCAGATCCATCTGTAGCAGAATACTATCTTCTCTTGTATTAACTGCTTTACATAGTTTTGTATCATCTGCAAATATCGATATTTTACTGTGTAAACCTTCTACCAGATCATTAATGAATATGTTGAAGAGAACAGGTCCCAATACTGACCCCTGCGGTACCCCACTGGTCACAGCGACCCAGTTAGAGACTATACCATTTATAACCACCCTCTGCTTTCTATCACTAAGCCAGTTACTAACCCATTTACACACATTTTCCCCCAGACCAAGCATTCTCATTTTGTGTACCAACCTCTTGTGCGGCACGGTATCAAACGCTTTGGAAAAATCGAGATATACCACGTCCAATGACTCACCGTGGTCCAGCCTATAGCTTACCTCTTCATAAAAACTGATTAGATTGGTTTGACAGGAGCGATTTTTCATAAACCCATGCTGATATGGAGTTAAACAGTTATTCTCATTGAGATAATCCAGAATAACATCCCTCAGAAACCCTTCAAATATTTTACCAACAATAGAGGTTAGACTTACTGGCCTATAATTTCCAGGTTCACTTTTAGAGCCCTTTTTGAATATTGGCACCACATTTGCTATGCGCCAGTCCTGCGGAACAGACCCTGTCGCTATAGAGTCACTAAAAATAAGAAATAATGGTTTATCTATTACATTACTTAGTTCTCTTAGTACTCGTGGGTGTATGCCATCCGGACCCGGAGATTTATCTATTTTAATCTTATTTAGCCGGTTTCGCACCTCTTCTTGGGTTAGATTGGTGACCCTTAATATAGGGTTTTCATTGTTTCTTGGGATTTCACCTAGCATTTCATTTTCCACCGTGAATACCGTGGAGAAGAAGGTGTTTAATATGTTAGCTTTTTCCTCGTCATCTACAACCATTCTTTCCTCACTATTTTTTAAGGGGCCTACATTTTCAGTTTTTATTCTTTTACTATTGATATAGTTGAAGAACAGTTTGGGATTAGTTTTACTCTCCTTAGCAATGTGCTTCTCTGTTTCCTTTTTGGCAGCTTTAATTAGTTTTTTAGATAAAGTATTTTTCTCCCTATAGTTTTTTAGAGCTTCAATGGTGCCATCCTGCTTTAGTAGTGCAAATGCTTTCTTTTTACTGTTAATTGCCTGTCTTACTTCTTTGTTTAGCCACATTGGGTTTTTCCTATTTCTAGTCCTTTTATTCCCACAAGGTATAAACCGCTTACACTGCCTATTTAGGATGTTCTTAAACATTTCCCATTTATTATCTGTATTCTCATTTCTGAGGATATTGTCCCAGTCTACCAGATTAAGGGCATCTCTAAGCTGTTCAAACTTTGCCTTCCTAAAGTTCAATGTTTTTGTGACTCCCTGACAAGTCCCCCTAGTGAAAGACAGGTGAAACTGCACAATATTGTGGTCGCTATTTCCTAAATGCCCAACCACCTGCAGATTTGTTATTCTGTCAGGTCTATTAGATAGTATTAGGTCTAAAAGTGCTGCTCCTCTGGTTGGATTCTGCACCAATTGTGAAAGATAATTTTTCTTGGTTATTAGCAGAAACCTGTTGCCTTTATGGGTTTCACAGGTTTCTGTTTCCCAGTTAATATCCGGGTAGTTAAAGTCCCCCATAACCAGGACCTCATTATGGGTTGCAGCTTCATCTATCTGCTTTAGAAGTAGACTTTCCATGCTTTCTGTTATATTTGGGGGTTTGTAACAGACCCCAATGAGAATTTTGTTACCATTTTTCCCTCCATGAATTTCAACCCATATGGACTCGACATCCTCATTCCCTTCGCTAATATCCTCCCTTAAAGTGGACTTTAGACAAGACTTTACATAGAGACAAACCCCTCCTCCTCTCCGATTTTTACGATCCTTTCTAAACAGACTGTAACCCTGTAAGTTAACTGCCCAGTCATAGCTTTCATCTAACAATGTCTCGGTTATTCCCACTATGTCAAAGTTACCTGTAGATATTTCTGCTTCTAGTTCTTCCATCTTGTTTGTCAGGCTTCTGGCGTTTGCGAGCATGCAGTTTAGAGGATTTTGTTTTGTTCCAATCTCCTCACTGTGGATTGTTTTAGAAATGTTCTTACCTCCCTTCTGAGTATGTTTTCCTGGGTCGTCTTTGTTCGAGTCTAATGTTTTTCTTCCCGTCCCCTCTTCTTCTAGAGAGCAGCACAGATTCTTCTCAGCTAAAAGCCGAGATCCTTAGATCAGGAACAGAACAGACATTTATAAGACATTTTATAACTTTCCCAAATTCTTATGCAAAAATATTCAGCACATCCTGCATTGTACTACTGAACCCAATTTATTATATATTTTAGGAGTCGGAGTAGGTCCATTTGATACAACTCCACCAATATGGACACCGAGTCAACGACTCCAACTTCACAGCCCTGGATAGAAAACCCCTTTTATTTGTAACAAAACCGGGGCAACATTTGCCTTTGGGTTACCATCACATTCTCCTATTTACTTCATTTCTAGTTATATCAGATTGAGAGCCCCAGTAAACACAGAGTCTGTATAGTAGGTGAGTATAAAGTTTGTCAAATATTCACTGTGCAAAATGTTAAAGCATTATAACTAAGTAATCTATCTATATAATCGTCTAAGGTCCACTTCCGTCTGTTTGTCTGTCTGTCACGGAAATCCCGCGTCGCTGATTGGTTGCGGCCGGCAGCCTTAGGCCAGCGTCACACTCAGCGTATGAAAATACAGTCCGTTTTATACAGCCGTAATACGCAGAAATGTCCCCAAAATAGTGATCCGTATGTCATCCGTAGGCAGGGTTTGTCAGCGTATTTTTTGCATGCCATCCTCCGTATGTAATCCGTATGGCATCCGTACTGTGAGATTTTCTTGCAGGCTTGCAAAATGGACATACAATGGATCCATGGGCTCAAATATTCGTTCAAACATATACAGTTAGGTCCATATATATTTGGACAGAGACAACATTTTTCTAATTTTGGTTATAGACATTACCACAATGAAGTTTAAACAAAACAACTCAGATGCAGCTGAAGTTCAGACTTTCAGCTTTCATTTGAGGGTATCCACATTAAAATTGGATGAAGGGTTTAGGAGTTTCAGCTCCTTAACATGTGCCACCCTGTTTTTAAAAGGACCAAAAGTAATTGGACAGTTGACTCCAATGCTATTTCATGGACAGGTGTGGGCAACCCCTTTGTTATGTTATTCTCAATTAAGCAGATAAAAGGCCTGGAGTTGATTTGAGGTGTGGTGCTTGCATTTGGAAGGTTTTGCTGTGAAGTGAACATGCTGTCAAAGAAACTCTCTATGCGGGTAGAAACAAGCCATCCCTAAGCTGAGAAAACAGAAAAAACTCATCCAAGAAATTGCTATAATATTAGGAGTGGCAAAATCTACAGTTTGGTACATCCTGAGAAAGAAAGAAAGAAAGAAAGCACTGGTGAACTCATCAATGCAAAAAGACCTGGGCGCCCACAGAAGACAACAGTGGTGGATGATCGCAGAATAATCTCCATGTTTAAGGGTACCGTCACACTATACGATTTAGCTACGATCACGACCAGCGATATGACCTGGCCGTGATCGTAGGTAAATCGTAGTGTGGTCGCTGGGGAGCTGTCACACAGACAGCTCTCCAGCGACCAATGATGCCGAGGTCCCTGGGTAACCAGGGTAAACATCGGGTAACTAAGCGCAGGACCGCGCTTAGTTACCCGATGTTTACCCTGGTTACAAGCGTTAAACTAAAAAAAAACAAACAGCACATACTTACATTCTGGTGTCCGTCAGGTCCCTTGCAGTCTGGTTCCCGCACTCAGTGACTGCCGGCCGTAAAGTGAAAGTGAAAGCACAGCCGCTGTGCTCTGCTTTCACTTTACGGCCGGCAGTCACAGTGCGGGAAGCAGACTGCAAGGGACCTGACGGACACCAGAATGTAAGTATGTGCTGTTTGTTTTTTTTCAGTTTAACGCTTGTAACCAGGGTAAACATCGGGTAACTAAGCGCGGTCCTGCGCTTAGTTACCCGATGTTTACCCTGGTTACAAGCGAACGCATCGCTGGATCGCATCGCTAGATCGCTAGATCGGTGTCACACACACCGATCTAGCGATGACAGCGGGAGATCCAGCGATGAAAGAAAGTTCTAAACGATCTGCTACGACGTACGATTCTCAGCAGGATCCCTGATCGCTGCTGCGTGTCAGACACAGCGATATCGTAACGATATCGCTGGAACGTCACGAATCGTACCGTCGTAGCAATCGAAATGTTATAGTGTGACGGTACCCTAAGAGAAACCCCTTCACAACAGCCAACCAAGTGAACAACACTCTCCAGGAGGTAGGCGTATCAACATCCAAATCTACCATAAAGAGAATACTGCATGAAAGTAAATACAGAGGGTTCACTGCACGATGCAAGCCACTCATAAGCATCAAGAATAAAAAGGCTAGACTGGACTTTGATAAAAAACATCTAAAAAAGCCAGCACAGTTCTGGAAGAACATTCTTTGGACAGATGAAACAAAGCTCAACCTCTACCAGAATGATGGAAAGAGAAAAGTATGGCGAAGTCGTGGTACAGCTCATGATCCAAAGCATAGCACATCATCTGTAAAACACGGCGGAGGCAGTGTGATGGCTTGGGCATGCATGGCTGCCAGTGGCACTGGGTCACTTGTGTTTATTGATGATGTGACACAGGACAGAAGCAGCCGAATGAATTCTTTCTGAGGTATTCAGAGCCATACTGAGTGCTCAGATCCAGCCAAATGCAGCCAAACTGATTGTCCATCTGTAGTATGAAACGACGACCAATGACCCAAAACATAAAGCCAAAGCAACCCGGGAGTTTATTAAAGCAAAGAAGTGGAATATTATTGAATGGCCAAGTCAGTCACCTGATCTCAACCCAATTGAGCATGCATTTCACTTGTTAAAGACTAAACTTCAGACAGAGATGCCCACAAACAAACAGCAACTGAAAACCACCACAGTGAAGGCCTGGCAGAGCATCAAAAAGGAGGAAACACAGCGTCTGGTGATGTCCATGAGTTCAAGACTTCAGGCAGTCATTGCCAAAAAAGGGTTTTCAACCAAGTACTAAAAATGAACATTTTATTTAAAATTATTGAATCTGTCCAATTACTTTTGGTCCATTTAAAAACAGGGTGGTACATGTTAAAGAGCTGAAATTCCTAAACCCTTCATCCAATTTTAATGTGGATGGCCTCAAATGAAAGCTGAAAGTCTGAACTTCAACTGCATCTGAATTGTTTTGTTTAAAATTCATTGTGGCAATGTCTATAACCAAAATTAGAAAAATGTTGTCTCTGTCCAAAAATATATGGACCTAACTGTATACTGTCTATATATATATATATATATATATGTGTGAGACACACATATATATTTTAATATTTCATACAGCGCTAGATAACAGAAAAGCCGGTAATTCAATTGCCGACTTTTCCTATCTCCTTCCAAAACCCGACATGATATGAGACATGGTTTACATACAGTAAACCATCTCATATCCCTTCTTTTATTACATATTCCTCTTTAGTAAGGTTAGAAGTGTATGTGTGTAAAATTTGGTGTATCTAGCTATTAAATTAAAGGGTTAAATCGCGGAAAAAAATTGGCGTGGGCTCCCGCGCAATTTTCTCCGCCAGAGTAGTAAAGCCAGTGACTGAGGGCAGATATTAATAGCCTGAAGAGGGTCAATGGTT
Source organism: Ranitomeya imitator (assembly GCF_032444005.1). NCBI lineage: Eukaryota > Metazoa > Chordata > Amphibia > Anura > Dendrobatidae > Ranitomeya > Ranitomeya imitator. The sequence continues at coordinate 338,957,217 of NC_091282.1, forward strand.
ATTGGCCCCCTCTGGCTAAAAACATCTGCCCCCAGCCACCCCAGAAAAGGCACATCTGGAAGATGCGCCTATTCTGGCACTTAGCCTCTCTCTTCCCACTCCCGTGTAGCGGTGGGATATGGGGTAATGAAGGGTTAATGTCACCTTGCTATTGTAAGGTGACATTAAGCCAGATTAATAATAGAGAGGCGTCAATTATGACACCTATCCATTATTAATCCAATAGTACGAAATGGTTAAGAAAACACACACACATTATTACAAAGTATTTTAATGAAATAAAGACACAGGTTGTTTTAATATTTTATTATACTCTTAATCCACCTGAAGACCTTTGTCACCTGAAACAAAGTTAAACAAAACAAACAACAATATGCTATACCTTCCGTCGATCAGTCATGTCCCACGCTGTAAATCCATCTGAAGGGGTTAACTAATTTTACAAGCAGAAGCCTGCTAATGCAGCCGCCCCTGCCTGTAAAAACCCAGGGAATGAATGGAATGCAGGGGAATGACCTGTAGTTACCTCGAGTCGCGGTGATGCGCCCTCTGCTGGATGTCCTCATATGAACTCGAGCATGGGAAAATATTCTGAAAAGTTCCCAGGCTCGAGTTCATATGAGGACATCCAGCAGAGACATCCAGCAGAGAAGTCCTGCTATACTCACCATCCGCCGCCTTTCCCGCTCCTCGCCACGCTCCCGGGACCGCTCCATTGCAAGCGGCAGCTTCCGGTCCCTGGTCTGGTGTGAGCAGGACCTATGATGATGTCGCGGTCACATGACCGTGACGTCACGGCAGGTCCTTGTCGCACACTAACCCTGGGACGGGACCGGAAGCTGCCGCTTGCAGTGGAGCTGTCCCGGCAGCGTGGCGAGGAGCGGGAAAGGTGGCGGATGGTGAGTATAGCAGGTTTTTTGTTTTTTTTTATTATTTTTAACATGACATATTTTTACTATTGATGCTGCATAGGCAGCATCAATAGTAAATAGTTGGGGACACACAGGGTTAATAGCGGCGGTAACGGAGTGCGTTACACCGCGGGCCGTTACCGCTGCCATTAACCCTGTGTGAGCGGTGAGCGGAGGGGATTATGGAGTGGGCGCCGGGCAGTGAGTGCAGGGGAGTAGGGGAGGGACTAATCGGACTGTGCCCGTCGCTGATTGGTCGCGGCAGCCATGACAGGCAGCTGCTGAGACCAATCAGCGAACGAATAACCGTGACAGAAGGACAGACAGACGGAAGTGACCCTTAGACAATTATGTACATCTAATATATAATTGCCTAGAATACTACTTCCTGCAATTTGTGCCAACTTCCTGTCCGGAGCTAATGTCCGGAGCTAATGTCCGGAGCTAATGTCCGGAGATAAGTGACGTCAACAGTGTCCAGTGTCTGATTGGTTGCCGCCTGCTGCGAGCGACCAATCAGAAACGTGCCGTACTGTGACACACTCCGCCCGCCATTTTGGTGTGATTTTTGAATTTTTACCTCACAGCAAGTTTCTACTGCGTGGAGGCGGGCCCAGTGACGTTGCTCTTCAAGCTCCTGCCGAATTTCGTAAAAAAAATGATAATACCATTTACCAAAACTATATATATTTAGTTGTGAAGTGGTTCAGTGACATTTTCACACCAATTTTGAACTTTTGTTTGGTGTTTTCTCCATATACTGCCTATTATTTTTGTTCTTTCTTACTATTATTTATTAATTGTATTATTCTTACATTTGAATAAAGTATATATGGATTCTAGACTCCCGATTCTTTAGAATCAGGCTGCCATCTAGTAGATATATATACCCCTATACTATGTGTAGACATTTATCTTAGCTATTCTATTCTGTCAGTGTGATTTTACTGTACACCGCACTGAATTGACGGCTTTTCTCGCTAACACCGCTGCGTATTTCTCACAAGTCACACTGTTGGTCCGTGTGTAATCCGTATTTTTCTCGCCCCCATAGACTTTCATTGGTGATTTTTTTGCACAATACGGTGACAAACGCAGCATGCTGCAATTTTCTACGGCCGTAGAAGCCCGTATAATACGGATCAGCAAAATACGGCAGATAGGAGCAGGGGCATAGAGAATAATTGCACCGTGTGCAATCCGTATTTTCTGCACCTCTCATACGTCCGTAAAACTCGCTAGTGTGAGGCCGGGCTTAGAATTATTCAGTGAATACTATGTAAAGAGGCAATACATTTGTATTGATAATTGTATCTGAGGGATAAATATGATGATATTTACTACTTGTGGGTGTACTATGAGATTCGGCAGTCTAATTTGTATTGTATCTCCATTTTTATAAGGTCTTATACCTTTTTAGAATTGGTGTTAATAAAAATGATTTATTTTACCTTATGACATTGGTTTCTGTTTTCTGCTTGGATTTTTTTTACTATTGATGCTGGCTATGCAGCATCAATAGTAAAAAGATATAATGTTAAAAATAATTTAAAAAAAAACAAAAAATCATGCTATTCTCACCTTCCGTCGCCTCCGCAGCTTTCCTGCTCCTCGCGATGCTCTCGGCAGCTTCCGTTCCCAGTGATGCAATTACCCAGATGACTTAGCAGTCTCGCAAGACCGCTACGTCATCACGGGTTATGGCGCGGGATTTAAACCACGCTTCACTGATTGGTCGCGGCTGGTCAGGCGCAACCAATCAGCGAAGCGTGGTTTAAATCCCGCGCCAATTCAAGGCCGGACAGTGCCTGCCGTTGATTGGTCGCGGCCGGTTGGGCGCGACCATTCAGCGAAGCGTGATTTAAATCCTGCACCATTGCCGCTGATTGGTCGTGGCCGGCTGGGCACGACCAATCAGCGGCAATGGTGCAGGATTTAAATCACGCTTCGCTGAATGGTCGCGCCCAACCGGCCGCGACCAATCAACGGCAGGCACTGTCCGGCCTTGAATTGGCGCGGGATTTAAACCACGCTTCGCTGATTGGTTGCGCCTGACCAGCCGCGACCAATCAGTGAAGCGTGGTTTAAATCCCGCGCCAATGTCGCTGATTGGTCGCGGCCGACTGTGACCAATCAGCGAAGCGCTGTTTAAATCCCGCGCCAATGTCAGAATCCATTGCGGCAATGACCGGAGATGACGTAGCGCTCTCGCGAGACCGCTACATCATCACGTGTCATTGCTGCAATGCATTCTTGGGACCGGAGCATCTCTAAACGCCTGGGCTGGATCCGGGGGCAGCCGGAAGGTGACTATATAACTATTTTTTTTTTAATTCTTTTTTTAACAGGGATATGGTGCCCACATTGCTATATACTGCTTGGGCTGTTATATACTGCGTGGGCTGTGTTATATACATCGCTTTGCTATATAAGTCTCTGCTATATACTACGTGGCTGTGCAATATACTACGTGGCTGCTATATACCACGTGGGCTGTGTTATATACTGCATGAGCTGTTATATACTACGTGGGCTGTGCTGTATACTACTATACATATCTAGAATACCCGATGCGTTAGAATCAGGCCACCATCTAGTAAAATATATAACTGTAAGAAATATTCATGTATGACTTTGGGTGTTTGCTCCTTTGAAATATTGAGAAATTCCCTAAAAGACCATTAAAACGCCATATGAGGCCACTAGAATGGAGTCTGTGGGGATCCTGGAACCAGCTCCATTCTGTCCTGTCAGTGATGAACTGTCTACACTGGAGGTGATTTTCTAAGGACCTCCATTCTAGTCACCTCAGCACTGAGTTCTCTACAGTGGAGACTACGGTGAGCGCCTCAAACAATCACCTCCACGCTGGACACTGCCCTCCAGCGGCCTTAGCACAGCGCTGCGCCTGCTATCGGGTGGGCGCACTGGGCGCCAGAATGGAGGAGGCCCCGCCTTTTCCGGTGACATCTTCTCCTCACAAGAGCAACTCCATTCTAGACGCCATCCAGAGGGCAGTTCTAATTAGGCCCCATAGAACGCCTGGTCCTGTGTCTCCCTGGAGATAAGACTGTCCTTAGTGCCTGCATTACAAATAACATTTTCTGTAAGCAATATATAATTACAGTACGTATATAGATTCTGCTGCAAGGTTTTCGTCTATACGGGGGATGTTGTGTCAGTAAAAACACGTTCATTGCTGGTAATTAATGCAGAGTCTCTAGACAGGAGTTACCGCGGACACCTGCCCGCCTAACAACGTTGTGAATTCGCAGTAAAGAGCACGATGGCGGCTGCTGGACAAGGAAAGGAGAAAATAGAAAACCCGGAGCTCGGGGGTGAGGAGGAAGGAGAAGAGGAAATGGAATCAGACGGAGAAGAGCACGAAGGTGGCTCACCTGAGGGAACCGGACAGTCCTCCTCTGAGGAGGAAGACGAGAGAGAAAATGAAGCCGAAATTCAGAGACTGGAAGAGCAGGTGATTGTGGGGAGCAAGTGGAGTCTAAAATATCGAAGTGTTCATGGAGGGTGGGATCCAGAATATGGGGGTGTTCTGTATATATTGGGGTTGTAATCCAGTATGGAGGACGGGATCCAGTATATAGAGCGGTGCCCCGTATACATGGAGGACGGGATCCAGTATATAGAGAGGTGCCCCATATACATGGAGGACGGGATCCAGTATATAGAGCGGTGCCCCGTATACATGGAGGACGGGATCCAGTATATAGAGAGGTGCCCCATATACATGGAGGACGGGATCCAGTATATAGAGAGGTGCCCCATATACATGGAGGACGGGATCCAGTATATAGAGAGGTGCCCCATATACATGGAGGACGGGATCCAGTATATAGAGCGGTGCCCTGTATACATGGAGGACGGGATCCAGTATATAGAGCGGTGCCCCGTATACATGGAGGACGGGATCCAGTATATAGAGAGGTGCCCCGTATACATGGAGGACGGGATCCAGTATATAGAGAGGTGCCCCATATACATGGAGGACGGGATCCAGTATATAGAGCGGTGCCCCGTATACATGGAGGACGGGATCCAGTATATAGAGCAGTGCCCCGTATACATGGAGGATGGGATCAAGTATATAGAGGTGCCCCGTATACATGGAGGATGGGATCCAGTATATAGAGAGGTGCGCCGTATATATGGAGGACGGGATCCAGTATATAGAGCGGTGCCCCGTATACATGGAGGACGGGATCCAGTATATAGAGCGGTGCCCCGTATACATGGAGGACGGGATCCAGTATATAGAGAGGTGCCCCGTATATATGGAGGACGGGATCCAGTATATAGAGCGGTGCCCCGTATACATGGAGGATGGGATCAAGTATATAGAGGTGCCCCGTATACATCGAGGATGGGATCCGTTATATAGCGAGGTGCCCTGTATACATGGAGGATGGGATTCAGTAGAGAGGTGCCCCGTATACATGGAGGATGGGATCCAGTATATAGAGAGGTGCTCCGTATACATGGAGGATGGGATCCGTTATATAGCGAGGTGCCCTGTATACATGGAGGATGGGATTCAGTAGAGAGGTGCCCCGTATACATGGAGGATGGGATCCAGTATGTAGAGAGGTGCCCCGTATACATGGAGGATGGGATCCAGTATATAGAGAGGTTCCCCCGTATACATGGAGGATGGGATCCAGTATAGAGGTTCCCCCGTATACATGGAGGATGGGATCCAGTATATAGAGAGGTGCTCCGTATACATGGAGGATGGGATCCGTTATATAGAGAGGTGCTCCGCATACATGGAGGATGGGATCCGTTATATAGAGAGGTGCCCTGTATACATGGAAGATGGGATCCAGTAGAGAGGTGCCCCGTATTCATGGAGGATGGGATCCAGTATACCAGCGTGTGCCATATACATGGAGGATGGGATCCAGTATTTAGAGGTGCCCCGTATACATGGAGGATGGGATCCAGTCAGGGTGGATAAAAATCAATGTTTTTTTTAAAAAAAAATCGGATTTTTTTTATTTAAATCGGATTTTTTTTCAATAAACTGCTTTTTGAGGAAAATATTTTACCATCCAAAGGTTCTTCCATCATGAGATAAAGCTGAGTTGTTTAACTCAGTAGAATAAAGGCTGTATATGTGTAACATTCACAATGCCATGCTCTTCCAGAGGTTTCTGTAGGATTAGTGGGCAGTTTCTCTCCTATATTTTCACAGACGCTCGCTTTACTTACGCAGTTCTCAAAACTGAATTTGACTCCGCAGAGGTCCCAGCCTCTTCTTCACGGCAAAAATGTTACAACATGAACAGAGTTGAGAAAAAGACCTTAATCCTATTGTTCTACAAACCTATGAATACAGAATCAACCCCTTCAGTGCCAAGTCCAAGAAGTTAGACAATATGTTTCTGATTGTTTGGAGTGGAATAGATCTGCACAACACAAGAAGAATGTGAATCTAAGTGTGAGGAGGAGGAAGGGCAAGCAGACAAGAAAATGAAAGTGAAACTTTGAGCACAATACTGCAGCATAGCCACAGACAGACAAGTCTGGATCTGTTTGTGTGTACGATCTGAGGTTTATTACATTCTTTCCTTATAATGGCAGCAGGCCGTAAAAGAGACCCAGTTTGGGAATATTTTAATGAAGCTCCTTCGCCTATCGGTAAGGCAGGCATGCGTGCAAAATGCAAACGATGCAACAAAGAGGTGCAAGGCCTGGTGGCGCGAATGAGGCAACATCATGAGAAGTGCGGTGATGAAGATGAGTCATCTTCTCATGATGTTGCCTCATTCGCGCCACCAGGCCTTGCATCTCTTTGTTGCATCGTTTGCATTTTGCACGCATGCCTGCCTTACCGATAGGCGAAGGAGCTTCATTAAAATATTCCCAAACTGGGTCTCTTTTACGGCCTGCTGCCATTATAAGGAAAGAATGTAATAAACCTCAGATCGTACACACAAACAGATCCAGACTTGTCTGTCTGTGGCTATGCTGCAGTATTGTGCTCAAAGTTTCACTTTCATTTTCTTGTCTGCTTGCCCTTCCTCCTCCTCACACTTAGGCCGGCGTCACACACAGCGTAAAACAATACGGTCCGTATATTACGGCCGTAATACGCTGAAAAGTCCCGAAAAAAGTGGTCCGTAGCTCCTCCGTAGGCAGGGTGTGTCAGCGTTTTTTGCGCATGGCATCCTCCGTATGTAATCCGTATGGCATCCGTACTGCGTGGTTTTCTCGCAGGCTAGCAAAACCAACATACCGCTATAGAAGTGATCCATGTGTCCCAAAAAGAAAAGAAAATATATATATACTGTCTATATATATATATATATATATATATATATATATATATATATATATATATATATATATATATATATATATATATATATATATATGTCAGTAGACACATATATTAGAGAGAAAAGCCGGTAATTCAGTGCGGTGTACAGTAAAATCACACTGACAGCTTACAGTAGAATAGGTAGAATAAATGTGTACACATAGAATAGGTATATATATATATGTCAGTGAGACACATATATGTATATATATTAATATTTATTCCAGCGCTAGACAGCTTGAAAGCCGGTAATTCAATTACCGGCTTTTTCCTTCTCCTTCCTAAAACCCGACATGATTTGAGACATGGTTTACATACAGTAAACCATGTCTTCTCTCCATTTTTTTTGCAGATTCCACACTACTAATGTCAGTAGTGTGTATCTGCAAAATTTGGCCGTTCTAGCTCTTAAAATAAAGGGTTAAATGGCGGAAAAAATTGGCGTGGGCTCCCGCGCAATTTTCTCCGCCAGAGTAGTAAAGCCAGTGACTGAGGGCAGATATTAATAGCCTGGAGAGGGTCCACGGTTATTGGCCCCCCCCTGGCTAAAAATATCTGCCCCCAGCCACCCCAGAAAAGGCACATCTGGAAGATGCGCCTATTCTGGCACTTGGCCACTCTCTTCCCATTCCCGTGTAGCGGTGGGATATGGGGTAATGAAGGGTTAATGCCACCTTGCTATTGTAAGGTGACATTAAGCCTAATTAATAATGGAGAGGCGTCAATTATGACACCTATCCATTATTAATCCAATACTAGTAAAGGGTTAAATAAAACACATTTTTTAAAATTATTTTAATGAAATAAAAACAATGGTTGTTGCAGTATTTTATTCAACGCCCAATCCAGTCACTGAAGACCCTCGTTCTGTGAGTAAAAAAACATAATAAACCAACAATATACTTACCCTCCGCAGATCTGTAACGTCCAACGATGTAAATCCTGAAGGGGTTAAAACATTTTGCAGCAAGGAGCTGTGCTAATGCAGGCTGCTCCTCGCTGCAAAACCCCAGGGAATGAGGCTAAAAATAGATCAATGATCTATATTTAGCTTCATTTGCGGTGAGGCGCCCTCTGCTGGATGTTCATAGATCGTGGGAAATTACCTAGAAAGCTCCCAGGCTATTATGTTTTTTTACTCACAGAACGAGGGTCTTCAGTGACTGGATTGGGCGTTGAATAAAATACTGCAACAACCATTGTTTTTATTTCATTAAAATAATTTTAAAAAATGTTTGTGTTTTATTTAACCCTTTACTAGTATTGGATTAATAATGGATAGGTGTCATAATTGACGCCTCTCCATTATTAATTAGGCTTAATGTCACCTTACAATAGCAAGGTGGCATTAACCCTTCATTACCCCATATCCCACCGCTACACGGGAATGGGAAGAGAGTGGCCAAGTGCCAGAATAGGCGCATCTTCCAGATGTGCCTTTTCTGGGGTGGCTGGGGGCAGATATTTTTAGCCAGGGGGGGGCCAATAACCGTGGACCCTCTCCAGGCTATTAATATCTGCCCTCAGTCACTGGCTTTACTACTCTGGCGGAGAAAATTGCGCGGGAGCCCACGCCAATTTTTTCCGCCATTTAACCCTTTATTTTAAGAGCTAGAACGGCCAAATTTTGCAGATACACACTACTGACATTAGTAGTGTGGAATCTGCAAAAAAAATGGAGAGAAGACATGGTTTACTGTATGTAAACCATGTCTCAAATCATGTCGGGTTTTAGGAAGGAGAAGGAAAAAGCCGGTAATTGAATTACCGGCTTTCAAGCTGTATAGTGCTGGAATAAATATTAATATATATACATATATGTGTCTCACTGACATATATATCTATACCTATTCTATGTGTACACATTTATTCTACCTATTCTTCTGTAAGCTGTCAGTGTGATTTTACTGTACACCGCACTGAATTACCGGCTTTTCTCTCTAACAGCGCTGCGTATTTCTCGCAAGTCACACTGCTTGTCCGTGTGTAATCCGTATTTTTCACGCTTCCATAGACTTTCATTGGCGTATTTCTTGCGCAGTACGGTGACAAACGCAGCATGCTGCGATTTTGTACGGCCGTAGAAAGCCGTATAATACTGATCAGTAAAATACGGCAAATAGGAGCAGGGGCATAGAGAATAATTGTGCCGTATTTTTTGCGAGTTTTACGGACGTAGATTCTGCGCTCTTACGTCCGTAAAACTCGCATGTGTGACGGCGGCCTTAGATTCACATTCTTCTTGTGTTGTGCAGATCTATTCCACTCCAAACAATCAGAAACATATTGTCTAACTTCTTGGACTTGGCACTGAAGGGGTTGATTCTGTATTCATAGGTTTGTAGAACAATAGGATTAAGGTCTTTTTCTCAACTCTGTTCATGTTGTAACATTTTTGCCGTGAAAAAGAGGCTGGGACCTCTGCGGAGTCAAATTCAGTTAAGGTACCGTCACACTAAACGACGCTGCAGCGATACCGACAACGATCCTGATCGCTGCATTAGTCGCTGTTTGGTCGCTGGAGAGCTGTCACACAGACAGCTCTCCAGCGACCAACGATGCCGGTAACCAGGGTAAACATCGGGTTACTAAGCGCAGGGCCGCGCTTAGTAACCCGATGTTTACCCTGGTTACCATCGTTAAAGTAAAAAAAACAACCACTACATGCTTACCTACCGCTGTCTGTCCCCGGCGCTGTGCTTCTCTGTACTGGCTGTGAGCGCCGGGCAGCCGGAAAGCAGAGCGGTGACGTCACCGCTCTGCTTTCCGGCCGCTGTGCTCACAGCCAGAGCAGGAGGAGTGCAGAGAAGCTGAGCGCCGGGGACAGACAGCGGTAGGTTAGTATGTAGTGGTTGTTTTTTTTACTTTATCGATGGTAACCAGGGTAAACATCGGGTTACTAAGCGCGGCCCTGCGCTTAGTAACCCGATGTTTACCCTGGTTACCAGCGAAGACATCGCTGAATCGGCGTCACACACGCCGATTCAGCGATGTCAGCGACGAAACAAAGTTCTGGACTTTCTTCCCCGACCAGCGACATCACAGCAGGGGCCTGATCGCTGCTGCCTGTCACACTGGACGATATCGCTAGCCAGGACGCTGCAACGTCACGGATCGCTAGCGATATCGTCTAGTGTGACGGTACCTTTAGGTAGAAACTTTGATTTAAATCACTGATTTAAATCAAGCCTTACTGACTAGTGATTTAAATCGTGATTTAAATCAGTTAGATTTAAATCAAATCCACCCTGGATCCAGTATATAGAGATGTGCCCAGTATACATGGAGGATGGGATCCAGTGTATCAGGGTGTTCTGTATATATTGGGGTTGTAATCCAGTATATAGAGACGTGTCCCATATACATGGAGGATGGGATCCAGTATACCAGGGTGTGCCGTATACATGGAGGCTTGCATACAGTATATAGAGAGGTGTCCAGTATACATTGAGGATGGGATCCAGTATATAGAGGTTCCCCGAATACATTTAGGATGGAATCCAGTATATAGAGATGTGCCCCGTATACATGGAGGATAGGATCCAGTATATAGAGACGTGCCCCGTATACATGGAGGACGGGATCCAGTATATAGAGATGTGTCCCGTATACATGGAAGATGGGATCTAGTATATAGAGATGTGTCCTGTATACATGGAGGATGGGATCCAGTATATAGAGATGTCTTGTATACATGGAGAAAGGGATCCAGTATATAGAGATGTGCCCCGCATACATGGAGGACGGGATCCAGTATAGAGAGAGGTGCCCTGAATACATTTAGGATGGAATCCAGTATATGGAGATGTGTCCTGTATACATGGAGGATGGGATCCAGTATATAGAGGTGCCCCGTATACATGGAGGATGGGATCCAATATATAGAGAGGTGTCCCGTATACAGTGGGAAAAAAAAGTCAGCCACCAATTGTGCAAGTTCTCCCATTTAAAAAGATGAGGGAGGCCTGTAATTGACATCTTAGGTAGACCACAACTATGAGAGTCAAAATGAGAAAACAAATCCAGAAAATCACTTTGTCTGATTTTGCAAGATTTATTTTGCAAGTTACGGTGGAAAATAAGTATTTGGTCACCTAAAAACATGCAAGATTTCAGGCTCTCACAGACCTGTAACTTCTTTAAGAGGCTTCTCTGTCCTCCACTCATTACCTGTAGTAATGGCACATGTTATCAGTATAAAAGACACCTGTACACAACCTCAGTCACACTCCAAACTCCACTATGATGAAGACCAAAGAGCTGTCGGAGGATACCAGAAACAAAATTGTAGCCCTGCACCAGGCTGGGAAGACTAAATAGGCAAGCAGCTTGGTGTGATGAAATCAACTGTGGGAGCAATAGTAAGAAAATAGAAGACATACAAGACCACTGATAATCTCCCTCGATCTGTGGCTCCACGCAAGAGCTCACCCCGTGGGGTCAAAATGTTCACAAGAGCGGTGAGTAAAAATCCCTGAACCATGTGGGGTGACCTAGTGAATGACCTGCATAGGTAGAAACAAAACTCGTTGTATTTGGAGGAGACAGAATGCTGAGTTGCATCCAAAGAACACCATACCTACTGTTAAGCATGGGGGTGGCAACATCATGCTTTGGGGCTGTTTCTCTGCAAAGGGACCAGGACGACTGATCTGTGTAAATGAAAGAATGAATGGGGCCATGTATTGTAGGATTTTGAGCGCAAACCTCCTTCCATCAGCAAGGGCATTGAAGATGGAACATGGATGGGTCTTTCAGCATGATAACGATCCTAAGCACATCACTAGGGTGACGAAGGAGTGGCTTCATAAGAAGAATATGAAGGTCTTGGAGTGGTCTAGCCAGTCTCCAGATCACAACCCCATAGAAAACCTTTGGAGGGAGTTGGAAGTCTGTGTTGCCCAGCGACAGGCCCAAAACATCACTGATCTAGAGGAGATCTGCATGGAGGAATAGGCCAACTTACCACCAACAGTGTGTGCCAACCTTGTGAAGACTTACAGAAAACGTTTGACCTCTGTCATTGCCAACAAAGGATATATAACAAAATATTGAGATGAACTTTTGTTAATGAGCAAATACGGTACTTATTTTCCACCATAATTTGCAAAATAAATCTTGCCAAATCAGACAAGGTGATTTTCTGGATTTGTTTTCTCAGGGTATGTGCTGCGGTTTCCCATGCGTTTACAGTATAATGTAAAGCTATGGGAAAAGAAATCCGCAGTGCACATGCTGCGGAAAAAAACGCGTGGAAACGTAGCAGTTTACATTCCAAAGCATGTCAATTCTTTGTGCGGATTCTGCTGCGGTTTTACACCTGCTCCAATAGAAAACTGCAGGTGTAAACCCGCAGCGGAAACCGCAATAGAAACAGCGATAAATCCGCAGTAAAAACCGCAGCGGTTTTGCACTGCGGATTTATCAAATCCGCTGCGGAAAAATCCGCAGCCCTCACACATACGTGTGCACATACCCTGATTCTGACTCTCATAGTTGTGGTCTACCTATGATGTCAATTACAGGCCTCTCTCATCTTAAGTGGGAGAACTTACACAATTGGTCGCTGACAATACTTTCTTCCCCACCGTACATGGAGGATGGGATCCAGTATATCAGCATGTCCCGTATAAATGGAGGATGGGGTGCAGTATATGAGCCTATATGCACAGACCTATCAGTGCAGACAATAAGTATTGTCATTACATAACTTTTTTCTGCCACCAGTGTTATGCAGTCCTATGTAATATTGGTGATCAACACCCTGATTATGTCCCTGTATTACTTGTTGGATAGCGCATAGTAGGTTTCATAAAATGTTCTTTTTCCAGGACCGCAGTTCCCACCGCTGATTAGTCTTTTGTTTATACTGTGTTGCTATGCAAAGATTGTACGCAGTTGTGGTAACATGTTTCCAAAATTAGAAGTGTTAATAGTTTATTTTTATCAATTAGCAAAATGAATGGACAAAAGAGAGATCTGTAGCAAATCAACTTTTCATGTGACCCTTTTACCTTCAAGACCCCATTAATCCTTTTAGATACACTTGCACAGCATTTTTGAAGGAACTCGGCAGGGAGGTTGTTCCAAGCATCTTGGAGAACTAACCACAGATCTGTGGATGTAAACTTGTGTAGATTCTTGTGTCTCCTTATGTAATCCAAGTCAGGCTTGATCATGTTGAGGTCAGGGTTCTGTGGGGGCCATATCACAAACTCCAGGACTCCTTGTTCTACTTCACACAGAAGCAGCTACTTAATGATATTGGCTGTATGTTAGGGGTCATTGTCCTTCAGAATAAAGTTGGAGCCAATCAGACGCCTCCCTGATGATGTTACATCATTGATAAGTATTTTCATGTATTTCTCAGATTTGCAGACACCATTAAAGGGAACCTGTCACCCCGTTTTTTCAGTAGGAGATAAAAATACTGTTAAATAGGGCCTGAGCTGTGCTTTACAATAGGGTATTTTTTGTCCCCTGATTCCCTTCCTATGCTGCCGAAATACCTTACAAAAGTGGCCTTTTTCGCCTGTCAATCAGGCTGGTCAGGTCGGATGGGCGTGGTCACAGTGCTGTTTCTCCCCCACATCTTGCTTATGTTCCCGTTGGTGTCGTAGTGCTTCTCGCATGCGCAAGTGCCGAATGCACTGCGCAGCTGTAGAAAAAGAGCGCGCTTGCCGCTATTCAGTGGTTTCTCGGTGGGCGCGGCCATCTTCCTGAGGCCGCGCGTGCGCAGATGGAGTCTCCTGCTTCCCGGGGCTTCAGGAATATGGCCGCGGGATGCCGCGCGTGCGCAGATGGACATCGCGGCGGCCATTTTCCTGAAGCCGATATTCGAACTCTGCTTCAGGAAAATGGCCGCCGCGATGTCCATCTGCGCACGCGCGGCATCCCGCGGCCATTTTCCTGAAGCCCCAGACTCCATCTGCGCACGCGCGGCCTCAGGAAGATGGCCGCGCCCACCGAGAAACCACTGAATAGCGGCAAGCGCGCTCTTTTTCTACAGCTGCCCAGTGCATTCGGCACTTGCGCATGCGAGAAGCACTACGCCACCAACAGGAACATAAGCAAGATGTGGGGGAGAAACAGCGCTGTGACCACGCCCATCCGACCTGACCAGCCTGATTGACAGGCGAAAAAGGCCACTTTTGTAAGGTATTTCGGCAGCATAGGTAGGGAATCAGGGGACAAAAAAAATACCCTATTGTAAAGCACAGCTCAGGCTCTATTTAACGGTATTTTTATCTCCTACTGAAAAAACGGGGTGACAGGTTCCCTTTAATCTTGACCATTTTGTCAACTCCGTTTAGTGAAATGCAGCCACACCCTCGCAAGGAACCCCCCATACCTGCAGACATTATTGTACGGGTCTCCAGTACTTTGGATAACGAACTGCCTTCTTTTACAGCCAAATATTTTATGCGTTGACTCCTCAGTCCAAGGCACCTGCTGCCATTTTTCTGCACCCCGTTCCTATATTTTTGTGCATAATTGAGTTCCTTGGCCTTTTTTCTGCTGTTCTGGCACCTCAGGGGCTGTGGCAATGTAACATGGTACCCTCAAACCATTCCAGCAAAATCTGAATTCTAATATGGCGCTGCTTCTTTTCTGAGCTTTGCACTGTGCCTCAAAAGTAGTTTTCTACCACATATGGGGTATCGTTGTCCTTAGGAGAAGTTGCACAAAAATTTTTGGGTCCATATTCTTCAGGAAATGCAAAAATTTGTGGCTAAAACAACATTTTTGGGTAAAAACTATTTTATTCTTTCATTTCCACAGATTCACGTTGTAAAACGCACGTGTGGGTTCTGTAAAGCTGCAGTAGCATCGTACGCAGTGAAGAAGCAGTGACCCACAAATTCAAACACAAGTCTCTTTTAATGTTTCTTCACAGCATTAAAGTCCAATTCACATAAATGCATATAACTTCAGTGGATATTATTAGTGACCAGTTTACACCAGTTCAAAGCAATGTATATCGCATGGCTTTAGATTTGCGGTCCCTAAACAGGCCAGACTTCCCTTGTCCAGTTTCCCTGGGCGACCACACGCCATCTCACAGTCTCTATACACGGAGCCTCATATGTTGCAGACACTACACACGCCAGCCCTCCTCTGACTGGTTCTCGTGGGTGTCCTACATCGCTGTATCACAGTCTCTTTACTCACAGTCGTACACAGTTCAGGATATCCTCCGGATAGCAGCCGGGCACCATTTCCACCTGTTTGCAATCGTTGCACATGTTAGTCCTCTTTCGGGCACAGGACATCCATCTCTGGGCACAGGACTGTCCACATCCAAGACCAGTTCCATGAACGACCTGCATCTCTGTGTACGCTGCGGGTGCCAGGCTATTCAGCTGCCCTGGGTGCTGGCTCTGCTGGCCTCCATGCACTCTGCAGACCAGCACACACCAGACTGACACTGACGTGCACCTCGCACGACACCTGACACACCCATACCCCTTACTGCAGGGTTTTTAAACACACCAACCTGTGGCCTTCAGCCACCTGGAAAACCCGGACTGGAGATCTGTGACTCTCATGCACACCTATGGACTTCATCCGTCTGCATGCACATTCTAGGGAGAACAAACAGCGCTCCCTAGTTGTATCAGAGGCCACAGCCTCACAGTTCAAAGTGATTACCACACTACTAGGTAAATTCCTTGAGTTGTTTAGTTTCCAAAACTGGATCACTTGCAGTGGTTTTTCACTGTTTAGGCATATCAGGGGCTCTCAAAATGCGAACTGACATCTGCAGACCATTCTATCAAAGTCTGCATTCCAAAACGTGCACCCAGACAGTACTTTATCGCCACATATGGGGTATCTGCGTACTCAGGAATAATTGCACAACAAAATTTGGGTTCCATTTAGTACTGTTACTTTCCTAAAAGTAAAAAAAATTGTGGCTAAAATAAAAATTTTGTGGAAAAAATGAATTTTGTAATTTCACGTCTCTACATTTATAAACTTCTGTGAAGCACCTGGTGATTCAAAGTGCTCACCACACATCTAAATAAGTTCCTTGAGGGGTCTAGTTTCCAAAAGGGGGTTACTTGTGTGCGGTTTCCACTCTTTAGGCACTAGTTTCAGGACAGCACAACACATTCAAGACAGAGGGACAGCTCATGCCAGGTGTCTTGCCTTGAGACCCAATAGTTGAAGGTCGCAGAGGAATTTGGGAGTATATTGGTTTTGTCAGCCTGGCATTGCTTGACCATCTTTACAAACTTTGCTTTCCTAGTCAAAAATACACGATCATCAGGGCCTGGATGCTGGAAGGGCGTCATGAAATTGGCCCAGGCCTTTGACCGTGTACCCATGCCACTGCTGTACCTGAAGTGTGTTTTACTCCCATCTCCACTTTGGTTGGGTAAGATCTCTTGCCCCCTGCAGCTAGCGTCTGCTGGGAATTTTTTTTAACATACTTTCCACAGTGGCCTTCTGGTTTAACACCGTTTTAGTAGACCTCTCACCTGTAGGAAGGAGAGATTCAAGGTTCACCTTTTAGCGTGGGTCTAGCAGGGTGAATAATCAGGACTCTTTTTTTTTTTTTTTTTTTTTTTTAAGATGAATCCCGCAAAAGTCACGGGAAAGGATCAGTACGTAAATTTGGCCATATGTGCCAAGATCCCTACAGACAACACTTCACTGTCTCCAACATGATGACTACTCTCCATCTGCACCTCTGTCTCTTCCTCCTCATACAGTACCTCTCCTCAGCCCATCCACGTAGGAGTGGTGGGACGAAGTTTGTATGGGCACTAGCCTCTGTTGCGCTAGCAACCAGCTCCTGTTCCTCCTCCACCTCCTCATTGTTACCCAATCCGCACTGAGGAGATGAGATGAGGCTGGGCTGAGTAGTATCTCCTCGTCTCATGTCTTCCTCTATCTGGTACCCATGCAAAGCTTCAGCTTTAATTGTGATCAGCAACTATTTAAATAGGCACAGAAGGGGGATCGCTGTGCTGATTATGTTGTCATCAGCGCTCTTCATCTTTGTGGAGTCCTCAAAGTCTTGGAGAACTGCACAAATGTCAGACATCCATGCCCACTGTTAAGTTGTGTGTGGAGACTGACCAGAATACCGACGGGCATGTTGGAGCTGGTATTTCACAACTAGTCTCTGCTGCTCACAAAGCCTTGCCAGCATGTGCAGTGTGGAGTTCCAGCACGTGGTCATGTCGCTTCCCAGTCGGCGTGCTGACACTTGCTGTGCTGTTGCAGCGTTGCCAGAGCGGCACCAGCTGCAACCGATTTGTGGAAATTGCCACTGATGTGGCGTATTTTGACCAGAAGCTCTGGCAAATCTGGTAGGTTTTCAGAAACCGCTGAACCACCAAATTGAGCAAGTGGTCTAAGCATGATATATGTGCGAGCTTGCTAAGCTTCACAGCCGCCACCAGGTTATGGCCATTATCAGACATGACCATGCCTGGTTGGAAGAACAGTGGCCAGATCCACAGATCTGTCTGGACTATTATTCCTTTCCATAACTGCCGCGGTGTGTGGTTTGTCGCCTAGACAAATTAAAAAGAAAAAAAATTAAGCTTGGGTTTAAGTTGGTATATATGCAGCACATAAACGCATGTTCAAATTGGTCAACAGGACCCGGTCCTTTGTCTGTCCTTATACATATTGAGGTCAACTCTTGACACATGGTAAGGCTATAATATTAGACAATGTTGGACCATCCTGAACAGGGCCACCTTGTTAATGGTGGGATGGCCTTTATGCGCGCTTTTTTTTTTTTTATTTATAAAAAACAGCATTTACTAAGAACTCCTGCCTGTTTCGGTGCTCCCAATCCCTCTGCCCTCAGCTGCTGACCTCGCTCTGCATCCCAGCTTCCCAGGTTACGTTGCTGACTTCGTCATCCACCACCTCGTCTTCCACCGCTGCACCCTGGTCCTCCTGACTTGATGACTTAACAACAACCTGTCTTAACGGCAACTGTGTCACATCATCATCAAGCTCCTTAGACAAAATTTGCCGTTCCCCACATCATGTTCTTGTGACTGTGGCTGCTCTAAGCTTTGTGCATCACTAAACAGCATGTCCTCCTGTCCCTCTTGGAACCTGCAGGGTGAGAGGCCACATTCAAGAAATTATGTTGTAAAGAGCTCCTTGGAGTGTCCTAGTGTGGGATCACTGGTCTCCTGGGACATAAGATGGTGGGTGGGAGGAACGAGGATCAGGGTGAGGTTTAAGTGATCCAGACTGTTGGCTGATGAGACTGGACCGTGTGAAAGACTGGGTGTTGCTAGCAATCATGTTAGAAGCATCTGCTATCCAGCTGACCACATGTTCACACTGGCAAGGCTTCAGAGGTGGTGTACCATAGGATAGGTCATCAATGTAAAACTAGTGGACAACCTTTTTAATGTAGCAGTTGTCAGTCATAGAGCTTTATGAATCGAGAGCCAAGGGTAATAACACGATCTGTAAAAAAAAAACAATGCCAACGAGAATATAGATAATTTTCTCCCCCCTGCAGTCGACTGCGTGCAGGAACCAGGCAGCATCATAATGCTGTTAACCTGCATATTAATCGCATATCTGCAGGTTAACATTATTTCTGGTGACAGGTACCCTTTAAGTAAAAATTTGCAAAGCAGAGATTCGTATCGGGCAGTTTTACATTTTTCTGCATCAGTGATGTCGGATAAACACACAAGTAGAACACATCTAGATCAGCCGTTGAGTGACTGCATATTGCCATTGCTCTGAAATGTGTATCTTCTTTAACAGCTTTCTATAAATGCCTTTGACTACAACTGCCACGTGGACCTCATAAAACTCTTGCGGCAGGAAGGAGAATTGGATAGGTTAAGACGCGCCCGTCAGAAGATGAGTGAACTGTTCCCATTAACTGAAGGTATGAAGACAAAACGCTGACAACTTACTGTATATAGTTATATTTTGTGGACATTAACTTAAAGGGGTTGTCTGGGACTTTAACATTGGATAGGTCATCAGTTCCTGATCGGTGGGGGTGTCACACCTGGCATCCCCGCTGAGCAGCTATTCCCGGTGTCGGTGGCAGCCGGGATTGCTCACTTGCTGCGCAGCACAGCACAGTGAACTGTATACTGACTCTGGCCATGTACTGCATATCTGCCCCTATTGATTTACCGAGGAACCGTGGTCACAGGATTGGGGGCGTGTCTTTAGGCTGCTCTGCATTATTATTATTTGAGCCACGCCCCCTTGGTAAATAAAGAGCATAGAAATTAAAAGTAAAAAGGCCTATATCTCTAGACTGAGCCACGTGGCAGAAAACAAAACAAAACAGGAATGAATAAGAGCAGAAAATGGACACTTTTGACCTGCAAATTGCACTATTCAGCCATGGAGAACATGGGTTTTATTGTGAACTAGTGTATAATAACTTTACTAGGTGCAAATTACACGTAACTTTCAATTTTCGAGTGGGGAAAATAAGGATACTCTGCCGATTTTGCAAGGTTTCCGACTTATAAAGAATGGAGCGGTCTGTAATTTTTATCATGGGTGCCCTTCAACTGTAAAAGTCAGAATCTTAAAGTAATATTGTATGATTTTACATAATTAAATTGCATTTTATTGCCTGAAATAAGTATTTGATCACCTACCATCCAGCAAGAATTCTGTCTATCACAGACCTGTTAGTTTATCTTTACGAAGCCCTCCTACTCTGCACTCATTACTTGTATTAATTGCACCTGTTTGACCTCATTACCTGTATAAAAGACACCTGTCCACACAATCACGCTCCAACCTCTCCATCATGGCCAAGACCAAAGAGCTGTTTAAGGACAACAGGGACAAAATTATAGACCTGCACAAGGCTTGGAAGGACTTTAGGACAATAGGCAAGAAGCTTGGTGAGAAGACAACACAATTATTAGAAAATGGAATAAACAAAAGGTGATTGTCAATCTTCCTCGAGGGGTTCCTCTTGTGTTCTGCACAAGATCTCGCCTCGTGGGGTAAGGATGAGTCTGGGAAAGGTCGGCAATCAGCCCAGAACTACAGGGGAGGACCTGGTCAATGGCATGAAGAGAGCTGGGACCACAGTATTAAACATTACCATTAGTAACACACTATACCGTCATGGATTAAAATCCTGCAGAGCACGCAATGTCCCCCTGCTCATTCCTGAAACAAACACAGCCAGGGCAACTAGGGAGTGGTGCCGTGAGAAGTGGCTTAGCCAGTCTCCATGCCTGAACCCAATAGAAAGTCTTTGGGGTTAGCTGAAACTCAACGTTGCTCAGTGACAGCCCCAAAACCTGAAAGATCTGGAGATCTGTATGGAGGATTAGGCCAAAATCCCTGCGTAAACTTGGTCAAGAACTACAGGAAACGTCTGACCTCTGTAATTGCAAACAAAGGTTTCTGTACCAAATATTAAGTTCTGTTTTTCTATTGTATCAAATACTTATTTAATACAATAAAATGCAATTAATTATGTAAAAATGATACAATGATTTTCTGATTTGTATTTTTAGATTCTGTCTCTCACAGTTGAAGCATACCAACGATAAAAATTACAGACCTCTCCATGCTTTGTAGGTGGGAAAACTTGCACAATCGGCAATGTATCAAATACTTATTTTCCCCATTGTATTTCGGATTTCTTCAGTTAAGTTCGCTCCAATTAATGTGTTATCTCAACATATTCTATACATTATTATTAACCCTTATTTGCATATTCTTTTCCTGCAGAGATATGGTTGGATTGGTTGAAAGATGAAATGAAGATTGCAGAAGACGGTGCAAGTCGTGAGGTTGTTTATGAGCTGTTTGAGAAAGCTGTGAAAGATTACATCTGTAAGCTCCAATTGTCTAGATTACATGCACCCCATCCCCCACCATCTGTCTCACGCACCGCGTAGCATCATGTATGAGAAATCAATCCAGTATATTATTTATTTGAACGCTGTACGTTATAGTGAGAAAGCCGAAATGATTTTCTAGTCACAGATATGTGTGTTCTCTTTAGGTCCAGAAATTTGGTTGGAGTACGCACAGTATTCTATTGGAGGGATGGGAGAAGAGGGTGGCATTGCCAAGGTTCGCTGTATCTTTGAGAGAGCATTAACAGCGGTTGGACTCCATATGAGCAAAGGATCGACCATATGGGATGCCTACAGGGAGTTTGAGAATGCAATATTAGGAACCTTACAGGTAACTAGATATTCCGGTATCCAGAGAATAAATTATTATTTGTGGATGTTAATCTACGTAGATTTCTTGTTGTGAATTGGTTGAAATATGTGGTAAAGTTAAATTGCCTCACTTCTTATGTCTTAGCCTTTGCCAGGAACCATTCCTTCAGCAGAGCAGCAGCAGATGCTGACTACCCAACTTGAGAAGATCCACACGCTTTTCAAACGCCAGCTAGGTGTACCCCTTCTAGGTAAGTTCTTTCTAGGAATACCTAAAATGAACAAAACCACCGTTTAACCCCTTTTACCCCATGGCGATTTTTCTAATTTTCGTTTTTACCTCCCCTTCTTCCAAGAGCCATAACTTTTTTTATTTTTCTGTCAGTATGGCTGTATGAGGGGTTGTTATTTGCAGGATGAATTGTATTCTTAAATGACCCCATTTATTTTACCATATAGTGTACTGGAAAACAAAAAAAAATTACAAATGTTGTGAAATTGCAAAAAAAAAAAAAAAGTGCAATTCCACAATGGTTTTTCTGGGTTTTTATTTACCATATTTATTATATGGTAAGACTGATCTGCCAATATGATTCCCCAGGTCAGTAGTAGTACGCAGATACCAAACATGCATAGTTTAAGTGGTGAAAAAAAAAAATTGAAATTTGTGCCATTTTCCGAGACCCGTGACGTTTCATTTTCTGGGGCTGGGTGATGGCTTACTTTTTGCATCTTCAGCTTTATTAATACTATTTTGGGTGTAGAGTCGATGTTTTGATCTTCTGTTATTGCATTATATTGCAATGTTGTGGCGACCAGAAAACTGCAATTCTGCTGTTTTTAATTTTTTTTTTCTTGTTACTCCATTTATTAATTGGATTAATTTACTTTATATTTTGATAGATCGGACATTTCTGAATTCAGCGACAGCAAATTTGTATTTTTTTTTTTTTGTTTTATTTTATTGGGGCAAAAGGGGGGTGATTTGAACTTTGTTTTATTATTTCATATTTTTTTAAACTTTTCTTTTTCACTTTTGACATAATTTAATAGTCCTCATGAAAGGAGACTTGAAGCAGGGATCATCCAATCACCTGTGCTATACAGAGCAGGGCTTCAGCTCTGCTATGTTGTTGTTATTTATTATCGTAGTGCCATTTGTTTTATTGTACTTTATATGTGAAAAGAGGTGTTCATAATAAAAAAACAAGGACAGTAATCTTGAATAGTGATGAGCGAGTATGCTCGTTACTGGGGTTTCCCCGCATGCTTGGGTGGTCTCTGAGTATTCGTATTAGTGCTTGGAGATTTTGTTTTCGTCGCAGCAGCTGCATGATTTGCGGCTGCTAGACAGCCTGAATACATGTGGGGGGTGCCTGTTTGTTAGGGAATTCCCACATGTATTCAGCCTGTCTAGCAGCCGCAAATCATGCACCTGCTGCGATGAAAACAAAATCTCCGAGCACTTAGGGTATGTGCACACGATGCAGAATTGGTGCAGAACTGCAGCAGATTTTTCTGCTGCAGAAACGCTGCAGAACCGCATTGTGATTGTACAATGTAAATTTATGTGGAAAAAAAAAAGCTGTGCAGAAAAATCTGCGCAGAAACGCTGCAGATTTCAAAGAAGTGCACGTCGCTTCTTTTGTGCAGTTCTGCAGCGTTTCTGCAGCAGATTTTTCTGCACCATGTGCACAGCTTTTTTTTTCCACATAAATTTACATTGTACTGCATAGAAACTGCGCAGAAACTGCATCAAATCTGCAGATGAAGATTTAGTGCAGAAAATTCTGCACCACATTTCCTACGTGTGCACATAGCCTAACACATACTCGTAAGACACCCGAGCGTGTTCAGGAAAACCCGAGTAACGAGTATACTCGCTGATCACTAATCTTGAACAAAACGATTCACCAACTTGTACTTGAGGAGTCTACAAGGAATGGGTGAGGATACAGTAGGTGAGGGTAGAGCTGGTCATGCAGAAGTATGATAGAACAAGTGTTACTGCAGGTTGTACGCTTGTCGACAGGTTTCCACAGTAGTGAGTCTATGTTGGGGTAGAGCGTTCAGAGAAGGGGGGATGCACGGGACAAGTCTTGTATGTAATTGTGGAAAGAGAAGATAAGAGGGGAGTAGAGAAGGAGGTCATGAAGGGGTTAAAGATGACTATATAAATTTATAATATGTTTAACCCCTTTCTGACCTCTTAAGGGATAGTACGTCCGAGGTCAGCTCCCCTGCTATGATGCGGGCTCCGGCGGTGAGCCCCCATCAAAGCCGGGACATGTCGGCTGTTTTGAACAGCTGACATGTGCCAGCAATAGCGGTGTGTGGAATCACTGACGGCGGCATTTAACTAGCGCCTACGGCCGGAAATGCGCACATCGCTGATCCCCTTCACGTGATCGGGGGTCAACGATGCGTCGGCATGACAACCAAAGGTCTCCTTGAGACCTCTATGGCTGTTGATGCCAGATTGCTGTGAGCACCACCCTGTGGTCGGCGCTCATTAGCAATGCAGGAATTCTACTACATAGGAGCGATCTGAGCTTCTCCTCTATGTAGCTGAGGCGATCGAGTTGTCCCAGTTTCTAGTCTCCCATGGAGGCTATTGAAGCATGGCAAAAGTAAAAAGAAAAAAAAAATGTTTTAAAAAATATGAAAAAATTATAAAAGTTTAAATCGCCCCCCTTTCGCCCCCATTCAAAATAAAACAATAAAGAATCAAATATACACTTATATGGTATCGCCGCTTTCAGAATCACCCGATCTATCAATTTATCAATTAAAAAAAGGATTAAACGCCAGTTACTTTTTTTGTCGCCACGACAATAACAGGCGATCAAAAGATCTTATCTTCACCAATATAGTATAATTAAAAACGACAGCTCGGCACGCAAAAAATAAGCCCTCACCCAAACAGAGATCCCAAAAAAATGGAGACGCTACGGGTATCAGAAAATGGCGCAATTTTTTTTTTTTTTTTTTTTTTTTTTTTTTTAGGCAAAGTTTGGAATTTTTTTTCACCACTTAGATAAAAAAGAACCTAGACATGTTTGGTGTCTATGAACTCGCAATGACCTGGAGAATCACAGTGGCAGGTCAGTTTTAGCATATAGTGAACATAGCAAGAAAACCAAACAAAAAACCAGTGTGGGATTGCACTTTTTGTTTGCAATTTCACCGCACTTGGAATTTTTTTCCCCATTTTTTTTTTATCACATGACATGCTAAAACCAATGATGTCGTTCAAAAGTACAACTCGTCCCGCAAACATTAAAGCCCTCACATGGCCGTATTAACAGAAAAGTAAAAAAGTTATGGCTCTGGGAAAAAGGGGAGCCAAAAACTAAAACGAAAATACCCCGGGTCATGAAGGGGTTTAACAATATTATTTGATTCTTGGTCTGGCCTTCATGTTGTTTCTTGTATACAGCTAAAAATACCTTGCTACCTTTTTAAAATCCCTTTGTTAATTTTAAATCATTTTAATAATTTCTAATAAAATATAAAATTATTAAAGTATCCATTTCTATGACTTTTTATCCCACTAAGGGCAAGATCACACGTTCAGTATGTGTAAGCTAAAATCAGGAGATGAACAAATAGAGGAAAAGTATAATAGAAACACGTCCCCCCTTCTGCATTTATCACCCACTATTGGTTTTGGCCATCAAATACTGATGTAAAATACTGACCAAATACTGAATGTGGGAACCCGGCCTAAGACATTCAGCTTATTAGGAATTGTTGTTTATCCATTTTTACTATAGGCAGAGCTGCAGTGAGCTGTACCTAATTAATTCTCTTAATCAATTTGACACCTCTTTCAACTGCTGTGCACCACTGTTAAAAATGTATGCCAGCCTACACCTTTCATAGAGTGACAATTTTTTTTCTCAAAAAGTTGGCTGCCGGAATTGGCCAGGTCTGGAGTAAAATAGCTAAAAGATACAATATTATTGGAGAGGTTTGAGTTGCACAAAAATGTTGTGACTTTTCCATCAGTTTTCCAGCACAATCTGCTGAAAAAAGGCCATCATTTCAAGGGGTATGGACACTACTGGGATGCATCGTCAAGACAATATAACCCAAGCTCTCGAATGGAGGGGGGGTATAGGTTCCTGAAGATTTTGAATGTTGTAGGCGAGCAAAATGCAAAACCAAGAACCTTGTGGCTTTATGTGACTGGGCTGAAAACAAATAGTCTCCAGTTTTTAGCTTAAATTTCACCACATTTTGGATAAGTATACAATCAGCAATTACACTTCCTGATAATGATCATGGAGCAAGACACAATATAAGCAATGCCTGGGATGAGTAAGATGTATGGAGTGCTTATACATTGAGCTTTATTGTATCCTTGATAGATATGGCATCAACTTATGCAGAGTATGAAGAATGGTCTGAAGAACCCATTGCAGAATCTGTCAGTCAGAGCTATAAGAAGGCGATAAAGCAAATGGAAAAGTACAAGCCTTATGAGGAGGGACTGGTGAGCGACAATATATAAGAGAATAACTATACGTTCGAAGGCATGGAGAGTGACTCCAGATCTGATTGGGTGCAAGGCTTAAGTGTCATAACAACCTCACATAATCCCTGGGAATGCGAGTGCCGACACTGCCGGAATGGCGCTGCCACTGGAGGCGTCTTTAGGTGTTTTATTTTAATGGGGACAAACCTTCAGATTGACAATGGGTTGTTCTAGTAGTGGACAACCCCTTTAGACTGAGTAAGATGAGCACTATGCTGAAGTTTACAACGGGGTAAGATGGTTCGCCGTGGATGGCATAATGCTGATGTTTACGACAAGCTAAGATGGTTCAGCATGGAGGGGCACCAACCTGAGGTTTATGACCGTGTAAGATGGTTTGCTGAGGTTTACGACAAGCTAAGATGGTTCAGCATGGGGGGGGCACCAACCAGAGGTTTACGAAATTGTAAGATGGTTCGCCGTGGATTGCATAATGCTGATGTTTACGACAAGCTAAGATGGTTCAGCATGGGGGGGCACCAACCTGAGGTTTACGACCGTGTAAGATGGTTTGCTGAGGTTTACGACAAGCTAAGATGGTTCAGCATGGGGGGGCACCAACCAGAGGTTTACGACAGTGTAAGATGGTTCGCCGTGGATGGCATAGGGGGGGCACCAACCTGAGGTTTACGACCGTGTAAGATGGTTTGCTGAGGTTTACGACAAGCTAAGATGGTTCAGCATGGGGGGGCACCAACCAGAGGTTTACGACAGTGTAAGATGGTTCGCCGTGGATGGCATAGGGGGGGCACCAACCTGAGGTTTACGACCGTGTAAGATGGTTTGCTGAGGTTTACGACAAGCTAAGATGGTTCAGCATGGGGGGGCACCAACCAGAGGTTTACAACAGTGTAAGATGGTTCGCCGTGGATGGCATAATGCTGATGTTTTCGACAAGCTAAGATGGTTCAGCATGGGGAGGGGGGCACCAACCAGAGGTTTACGACCGTGTAAGATGGTTTGCAAAGGGGATCACCATGCTGAGGTTTACGACAAGCTAAGATGGTTCAGCATGGGGTGGGGGGCACCAACCTGAGGTTTACGACAGTGTAAGATGGTTTGTAATGGGGATCACCATGCTGAGGTTTATGACAGGATAGGATAGGTCGACAGGGGGGGTTCCATACTGAGGCACATCATGCTTATGGCTGTATAGTACAGTGCTGACCCTGTACAGACCTTGCTGTGTGCATGATGTCCAGCCCTAATTTTTAGTATGAATGACTTGTGAACTTATAGTAATCTTTCTACCCAGTATGTAGCAGAAAACATATTTTGCCCAAATTTGTGGATTCTTAAAATATTGAAACTGAATAAAAGGACTGTTTGGGGGGGACACTAATTTTTCAAAAAGCTCATACTGTACAGCAGTATTAAGAAGATCAGGTCTGTTTGTGCAGTACATGACCATAGTGGCTGTAACTCTTATCTTGTGCCCCATTAGCTGGCTGCTGAAACGCCAAAGCTGGCAGAATACCAAGCTTACATTGACTTTGAAGTGAAAGAAGGAGACCCTGCTCGTATCCAGCTTGTTTTCGAGCGTGCCTTGGCTGACAACTGCTTAGTGCCAGACCTTTGGGCCAGATATACACAGTATCTTGTGAGTACCGAGCTGGAAAGGCAATGTATTTACTCATCCATTTATTAGCTTTTTGACATGAAATAAAAGATCTTAGTAACGCTGTTTTCTTAATGTATTGTCTTAGGACAGGCAGCTAAAAATGAAGGAACTTGTGCTTGGTGCACATGATCGAGCTGTCAGAAATTGCCCATGGACTGTAGGACTGTGGAAAAGTTATATCCTTGCCTTAGAGAGACATTGTGTTGATCACAAATCTATAACTGGTAAGTCTGCTTTGTATTCATATACAAGATGGAAATAAGCCTTTAAGACCAGAAATTGCCATTTGTCATCCATACCATATTTTCCAGACTGGATCGTTTATAGTAAATTTCCAATCTGTGCAGGGAGTACAGTTTACAACCATAAGTAGTAGGTGATGGGTATTTAGGTCTTATGATATAAAATATTTGGTATTGTATTTCTAATATTGGTGCATTCTTTGTCTTTATGAATATTTTCTGTGTTTACCCATATAGAAACTTTTGATAAGGCTCTAAATGCTGGGTTCATTCAAGCTACAGACTATGTAGACATTTGGCAGTCTTATTTGGACTATCTCAGACGAAGGGTGGACTTCACAAAAGGTAACTGAACATTCAGCCTGTTGGAAGATCTTGGATCCTTATTACCACACAGATAAAAGTGGGTCAAATCAGCCATTTTCAAAAGGACTTGTTGATTGAAGTGTGTAGTGATGTCCCAACAGCAAATTTTGACTGGAAATGTTCCACCCTCCGTTATCATCCCTTATCTTTGTCCTTACGGTTATTCTAGAATTGTCCGGTATGTCTGGAGGTTCAAGGTAACAAAATCACTTACTGAATTTGCAGAGAAAGTGCCCTGAGTAGAGGTCCCCCATACGCAATAGAGAAGCCAGCCAAACCTGCTAATTGTGGTCGAACCGTATGACTTTGATGTTTGGGGGCCTACTGACTCCTCACTGACAGATCACAGAGAAGGATCGGTCAGTTTGAATTTCAACGCCTGATCCTTTTATTTTTTTCATGGCAACAGTTTTTTTTTTCTCTCTCCCATTAGAAATTGAGTGCTCAATCGAGTAGTGTGCTCTGAGTATTTGGGAGCCTGGAGAGGGAGTGATCTGCCAAACGGACATTCAGTATACAGTAATCTCCTGTATGGCCAGCTTTATAGATACATATATCTGCTTTGTGACTGTAGATTAGGATTAAGACGGGAAGATATTGTAGAAAGTCTGCAACGTTTCACAAACTGAATTGTACAGTGTGTAATATATTTGTGTACACAGAATTCCTAATCGGATTAATTTGCCTTTCAGATTCCAGTAAAGAACATGAGGAGCTCAGAGCTGCATTTGTTCGTGCCCTAGACTACCTTAAGCAAGAAGTGGAAGAAAGTAAGTATCTTTGTTCTGATTATGTTCATGATCTTTTTTTTACATTGCTTAAGAACAGACTGAAGATAGACTAGATTTAATCAACTTCTGTGCAACACTGCTGTCTCTTGGGATGCTTAACCGCTTCACGATATGCGTTGTACATGTACTGCGCATGTAGTGTCTCCCCCTTCGATGTGGGCTCTGGCGGTGTCCCGCGTCACGTGGTCGTGGGTCACCGGTGGGGTTGGCATGACAACCAGAGGTCTTCTACAGACCTCTATGGTTGTCATTGCTGGCTTGCTATGAGTGCCACCTGGTGGTCTGCGCTCATAGCGAGTCAGCAATTCTGCTACATATAGGTGATCTGATCATCGCCTGTTTGTAGCAGAGGCAATCGAGTTGTGCCAGCTTCTAGTCTCCCGTGAAAACTATTGAAGCATGCCAAGAATGGAAAAAACAAAAAAAATGATTTTAAAAATATTTTAAAAATATAAAAGTTCAAATCACCCTCCTTTCGCCCCATTCAAAATAAAACAATAAAAACATACATATAATTGGTATCACCGTGTTCAGAATCGCCCGCTCTATCAATAAAAAAGGGATTAACCTGATCGGTAAACGGTGTAAACGCCAGAATTACGTTTTTTTGGTCACCGCAACATTGCATTAAAATGCAATAACAGGCGATCAAAAAATCGTATCTGCACCAAAATGGAATAATAAAAAAAAAAACTCCCTCACCTGACCTGAGACCACGAAAAATGGAGACGCCACGGGTCTTCAAAAATGACGCAATTCTTTTTTTTTTTTTTAAACAAACTTTGGATTTTTTTTCTTACCACTTAAATAAAAGAACCTAGACATGTTTGATGTCTATGAACTCGTACTGACCTGGAGAATTATAATGGCAGGTCAGTTTTAGCATTTGGTGAACATGGTAAAAAAAAAAAAACCAAAAAAGGTGTGGAATTGCACTTTTTTTGCAATTTCACCGCACTTGGAATTTTTTTCCTGTTTTTGAGTACACTATATGGTAAAACCAATGTCGTTCAAAAGTACAACTTGTCCAGCAAAAACAAGCCCTCAAATGGCCATATTGACGGAAAAATAAAAAAGTTATGGCTCTGGGAAGAAGGGGAGTGAAAAACAGAAACGCAAAAACGAAAAAGGGCTCCGTCTTGAAGGAGTTAAAGGGGTTGTCCATTACTTGGCAGCCTCTTTTATTCTTTAATACGCCACAGTGTAAAACAAAGCTAAGGTGCTCCCCTGCCACATCAGTGCTGTTCCAGCGATGTCTGCGCCACGTCTCCCATAACATTATGCCACATGAGCACTGGAGCTAATCAATGGCCACTAATGGGTTGCTTTGTTGACACTTCTGTCGGGCAAACATTCGATGTTAGGAGGTGTGAGAACTTCAGTCCATTAGCGGCTACTACAGTAAAGGTACCGTCACACTGAACGATATCGCTAGCGATCCGTGACGTTGCAGCGTCCTGGCTAGCGATAGTTCAGTTTGACAGGCAGCAGCGATCAGGATCCTGCTGTGCCATCGTTGGTCGGAGCAGAAAGTCCAGAACTTTATTTCGTCGCTGGACTTCCCGCAGACATCGCTGAATCGGTGTGTGTGACGCCGATTTAGCGATGTCTTCACTGGTAAACTGGGTAAACATCGCAGGGCCGCGCTTAGTAACCCGATGTTTACCCTGGTTACCAGCGTAAACGTAAAAAACAAACACTACATACTTACCTTCCGCTGTCTGTCCCCCGGCGTTCTGCTTCTCTGCACTGTGAGCGCCGGCCAGCCGGAAAGCAGAGCTTTCCGGCTGGCGCTCAGTCAGTGCAGAGAAGCAGAGCGCCGGGGGACAGACACCGGAAGGTAAGTATGTAGTGTTTGTTTTTTTTTTACGTTTACGCTGGTAACCAGGGTAAACATCGGGTTACTAAGCGCGGCCCTGCGCTTAGTAACCCAATGTTTACCCTGGTTACCAGGGGACCGGCATCGTTGGTCGCTGGAGAGCTGTCTGTGTGACAGCTCTCCAGTGACAAAACAGCGACGCTGCAGCGATCGGGATCGTTGTCTAGATCGCTGCAGCGTCGCTAAATGTGACGGTACCTTTACTGTTATGCCATGCAAGCTTTGCAGTCAATGTCACAGGAGACCTGGCGCCGACATCACTGGAATGGCACCGGTGTGGAGATGAGCAGCCAATGTTTTATTTCTCCTACGCCTCATTGGGGGACACAGGAACCATGGGGTGTATGCTGCTGCCACTAGGAGGCTGACACTATGCACAAAAAGAGTTAGCTCCTCCTCTGCAGTGTACACCCCACTGACTGGCATTCTGAAACCCAGTTTAGCTTAGTGTCAGTAGGAGGTGGACAGGGGTCTTTTATTAGACCCATATCTACCTCCGTGTGCGTCATTTCTTTTCAGGTACCGGAGGGATCCAGTGTGAATAGTCACTGCTGTACTCCCACAAAGAGACTGAGTACGGCGTGTACTGCCACCCGGTTTCCTCATACGTCTACTCGGCAGGACCAGAGGCCCCTAACACAGAAGCGTGTTGAGGTGATCCGGACCTGCCTCCGTCTCCCACTCACTCGCCCACCAGAGCCTGTCGGTTGAAGGAGACGAGGACGTCCCACATCGCAAGATCTTCGGATTTCTGATCTTTCCTGGACGGGGCCTTAGGGGTCTTCCCTATATTTCAGTTACCTTCAGTGCCCGGAGGCTTGCACAGGGGGAATCCGGATCCACTCTCCCATCCTCCGGCAGTCAGCTGTAGCCTGGGTCCTGGCTTCCCCGGGACCTGGCTGCAGTGTTTAGTGATTATTTCTTCCCCCCTTTTGATCCAGGGGGTTTTGGGGACCCGATCACCCTGTTTTCGGCACTCCGGGTTGTACCGCGCTGCTCCCCCCATACTTCGGCGGGCACCAGCTGCATACTTAGGTCCCAGCTTTTCCTGGGCCTAGCTGCAGCGTTGGCTCCGCCCCGTTTTTCCTGCTCTTCAGGTGGGCTTTTCTCCTGCCCATCTCTTAGCGCCTTCCTGTCGTCAGTTAGCTCCGCCCCCCTCCGGAGCCTGCTCTGTCACAGCATTGTGGCGCCGCCTCCCTCTTCTTTCTGTCTTCAAGAACTAGCTTTTCAGGACGCTTTGTCTCCCCTGGGCAGTCCTTTGTGGCAGCTTTTTCCTGGAGCCTGACCGTGCCTTCTTCTGAAGACCCTCTTCCTGCTAGCAGCCTTGCACCTGGACGCTAAAACAGGACTGCACAGTACTGTGAGTAGCCCTGCTCTGCTTCTCTGTCCCCTAACCTTCTGGCATCACTTAGTGGGTTTGCTCACCATGTCTAAAGGTACCGTCACACTAAGGATACCGACAACGATCCGGATCGCTGCAGCGTCGCTGTTTGGTCGCTGGAGAGCTGTCACACAGACAGCTCTCCAGCGACCAACGATGCCGGTAACCAGGGTAAACATCGGGTTACTAAGCGCAGGGCCGCGCTTAGTAACCCGATGTTTACCCTGGTTACCATCGTTAAAGTAAAAAAAACAACCACTACATACTTACCTACCGCTGTCTGTCCCCGGCGCTCTGCTTCTCTGCTCTGGCTGTGAGCGCCGGTCAGCCGGAAAGCAGAGCGGTGACGTCACCGCTCTGCTTTCCGGCCGCTGTGCTCACAGCCAGTACAGGAGGAGTGCAGAGAAGCAGAGCACCGGGGACAGACAGCGGTAGGTAAGTATGTAGTGGTTGTTTTTTTTACTTTAACGATGGTAACCAGGGTAAACATCGGGTTACTAAGTGCGGCCCTGCGCTTAGTAACCCGATGTTTACCCTGGTTACCAGCGAAGACATCGCTGAATCGACGTCACACACGCCGATTCAGCGATGTCTGCGGGACGTCCAGCGACGAAACAAAGTTCTGGACTTTCTTCCCTGACCAGCGACATCACAGCAGGGGCCTGATCGCTGCTGCGTGTCACACTGGACGATATCGCTAGCCAGGACGCTGCAACGTCACGGATCGCTAGCGATATCGTCTAGTGTGACGGTACCTTAACTCTAAAGGAGGTCTTTCTCATCCCCCTGCTTCCTCCTCTACTTCCTCTGCCCTAGTCAAACACTTCGAATGTTCATCTTGTAACGGCAGGTTTCCCTCAGGTCAGTCCTCTCCCCTCTGTCAGGCCTGCAGCAACCCCACTGTGCCCACCGCCCAGGATCCCCCTGCTGCTCCGCTTGAGAGTGACTCCTCTACCCCAGGTTGGGCCTCCTCGCTGTCACAATCTGTAGCGGATCTGACAAGCGTGTCTCAGACCCTGGTGTCTGTACTTGATCGGTTGCCCCTGCAGACTCCCGTAGTAGCCAGCGGGTCGCAGGAAGCTCCGTCCAAGCCATCCAATTTAAGCCGCAATAGATTCAGACAGGAACGCCGGTCGGAGTCCTCTTCCTGTTCCATCTCGTCCCTCGGTCTGTGTCAGCGGTCTGCTTCTTCCCGATCTTCCTCCCCCGAGTCAGGCGAAGCGTTCTCAGATTCGCCTTCGGAGGATGTTTTGGAGCTGGATTCGAACCAAATCGCTAGCATGAGGGATATGGTTCAGAGCCTCATTGGAGCGATCAATCAGACCTGTGGCATCAAAGATTCCTCTACGGAACACGCAGATCAGGCGGTTTCGTTTTGACGCTCTAAACCACCTTCCAAGGTTTTCGCTCCTCATCCTGAGTTCGAGGAACTTCTGGCCGGAGAAAGAGAGAATCCGACCAGATGCTTTTAAAGAGGGAAACGTCTTGGCGTGCTATATCCTTTTTCTCCAGAGCTCACCGCCAACTGGACAGCATCTCCCTCCGTGGACCTGCCATTCTCTAGACTATCCACCAACACGGTCCTCCCGCTCTCTGGCGCAGCATCCCTGAGAGATTCTAATGATAGAATTATAGAATCCTTTGCTAAGTCAGCCTTCGAAACGGCTTCGTCCACTCTTTGTCCGGCTTTTGCTTCCACTTGGGTCTCTAAGTCTATAGCCAAATGGGCCAAACAACTTCATCGGGGCATTCTGGCTGGGGCTCCGTCAGAACAGCTGGCGGATCTTGCCAACCAGATTTCTCACGCAGGAGAGTATTTGGTTTCCACCTCCCTGGATGCCGCTTCTTGTGCGGTTCAGGCGTCCAGTAATGTCGTTGCCATCCTTCAGACCGTTTGGCTCAAGGCCTGGCAGGCGGACTTGTCCTCAAAAAAAGTCTCTTACTAACCTGCCTTTTCAGGGATCGCGTCTCTTCGGTTACAAGCTTGACGAAATCATTAAGGACGCCACTGGGGGGCACAAGTTCCCTGCTTCCCCAGTCCAAACCTCGCCGGCCTCTCTCAAAGCGACAGTTTCGGTCCTTTCGCCCCTTTCTTCGTTTCACGGTGTCGGATACCTTTTCTCAACCACAGAGACCACAGGCATATCAAGATAGGAAGAAGGTGTCCTTTAGGCCCACCCTTTCTTGGCGTTCCCGCTACTCCCAGGGTAGATCCACTAGGCCCAGACCTGGAAGGTCTATCTCGGCATGACTTGCGACGAGACCCCAGCGCCTCTCCCAAGCTTGGCGGCCATCTCCTTTTCTTCAGAGATGTTTGGCTCGCCTCAGTGGAGGACGCATGGGTCAGGGAGGTTTTATCCTCAGGATTCAAAATAGAATTCATTTCTCGGCCTCGGGATCGATTCTTTGAATCCCGTCCTCCAAGAGACCCTGCTCTGGTCCCGGGTTTCTTTGCGTCCATCGCCTCCCTCCTCGATTCGGGGGTAATTGGTTCCAGTTCCAGAGGGAGAACGTTTCACAGGTTTCTATTCAAACCTGTATGTGGTTACTGAACAAAAGGGTTCGTCTCCAACATTTCAGGATGGAATCCCTTCGTTCAGTAATCGCTTCCATGGAGGCACAGGAATTTCTGTGCTCCATAGACATACAGGACACCTACCTCCATGTCCCTATATTCCCAGGACATCACAAATTCCTGCATTTCGCAGTGCATCAGGAGCATTTCCAGTTTGTCGCCCTGCCGTTCGGTCTCGCAACCGCTCCCAGGGTGAGGATCAGAGGCCTGGTGCTCTTTCCATATCTCGATGACATTCTCATCAAGGCTCCGTTCTTTTCTCAGGCTCACGAAAGTCTGACCATCGTCCTCGACACCCTATCCCGTTTCGGGTGGCTTGTCAACAAGAATTCCTACCTTGTTCCTTCTCAGCGCCTCGTATTTCTAGGCATGCTCTTCGACACCCGTCAGACGAGTCTTCCTTCCCGAAGAGAAGAGAATCGTTCTCCGTCGGGAAGTGCGCTTGCTCCATGGCCCTCGGCTTCCTTCCTTCAGATCGGCCATGAAGGTTCTGGGGAGGATGGTTGCAACGTTGGAAGCGATTCCCTTCGCCCAATTTCACTCAACACCTCTTCAGCAGGCAGTTCTTTCACAGTGGGACAAATCGGTCTTTTCTCTGGATCGTCCGATTCGGCTTTCGTCCCGGGTCAAATGGTCCCTTAATTGGTGGCTGAAGTCATCTCTCATCTCCCACGGCCGGTCCTTCCTTCCAGTTCACTGGCATGTGGTGACTACGGACGCCAGCCTTCTCGGCTGGGGTATGGTGTTTCGTCACCTGACTGTTTGTCGTTGGTTGGTGCAGGAGTCCTCTCTGTCGATCAACGTCCTCCAGATACGGGCCATCTTTCTGTCCCTTCTTCACTGGGAAAGGATTCTCAGGGGTCCTACCAATCCGAATTCAGACAGACAATACCACAGCAGTGGCATATGTCAACCAACGGGGGACTCTGAGTTCCTTGGTCGAGGTTTCCAAGATCCTCCTTTGGGCAGAGGCAACGGTTCCGGTGATATCCGCGGTGCATATCCCCGGCATGGACAATTGGGTTGCCGATTTTCTTAGCCGCGAGGGTCTCGCGGCAGGGGAATGGTCCTTGCATCAGGAGGTCTTCCATCAGATTTGTCTTCGATGGGGGACTCCAGATGTGGACCTCATGGCATCCAGACTGAACAGGAAGGTCCCTCGGTTCGTCTCCAGGTCCCGCGATCCTCTCGCGGTGGGCGCTGATGCTCTGGCCCTTCCTTGGTCACAGTTCGTGCTCTCCTATCTTTTTCCACCCCTTCCTCTTCTTCCCAAGTTGTTGAAAAAGATCAAGGCGGAGGGGGTGCCGGTCATTCTGATCGCTCTGGATTGGCCCAGAAGATCTTGGTTTGCGGAGATCGTCATCCTTCTCGCGGACGCTCCCTGGCAGCTCCCAGACAGACCTGATCTGCTGTCTCAAGGCCCGATCTGCCACCCGAGTTCTCGACCGCTCAGTTTGACGGCGTGGCTGTTGAGACCGCGGTTCTAAAAGCGTCCGACTTTTCAGATCGGGTGATCCACACTATGATCCAGGCTAAGAAGACGTCATCTTCCAGGATCTACTATCAAACCTGGAGGGCCTATTTCCTTTGGTGCGAGTCCAATCATGTCTCACCTATGTCCTTTTCTCTGCCTTCTATCTTGGCTTTTCTCCAGGCAGGACTGGATGCGGGTCTTGCCCTTGGTTCCCTAAAGGGTCAGGTTTCAGTGCTTTCCATCCATTTCCAGAGGATATTATCATCCCGACCGCAGGTCAAGACCTTCCTTCAGGGAGTAGCGCATGCTGCTCCTCCGTACAAGGCTCCTGTGGATTCATGGGATCTCAATCTTGTTCTAGAGGTACTGAGGGGTCCCCCCTTTGAGCCTCTCAGGGAGGTTTCCCTGTCAGTTCTATCCTGGAAGGTGGCTTTTCTTGTGGCCATCACCTCTATCCGGCGCGTTTCAGTGTTGGCGGCCCTTTCTTGTCGACCTCCTTTCTTGGTTATCCACCAGGACAAGGTGGTCCTGAGGCCTCCGCCTTCCTTTCTTCCTAAGGTGGTATCCACCTTCCACCTCAATGAGGAGACATCGTCCTACCCTACTTTTTCCCAGCTCCGACTCATTCTCTGGAGCATTCTTTGAACAAGCTAGACCTTGTCAGGGCAGTGAGGGTCTACCTGGCTAGAACGGCCTTTTTTCGGAAAACTGAATCTCTCTTCGTCATTCCTGATGGCATGCGTAGAGGCCTGCAGGCTTCCAAGGCGACCATTGCTCGCTGGATCAGAACTGCAATTTTGGAGGCTTACTGGGTCAAGAACAGAGTGCCCCCCCCCCTCGGGTTTAAGGCTCACTCTACCCGAGCAGTCGGTGCCTCCTGGGTGGTGCACCACAGGGCTTCAGCCCTACAGCTTTGCAAAGTGGCAACCTGGTCTTCCATCCACACGTTCGCCAAATTTTACAGGGTCCATACCTACACTTCGGCGGACACCAGCCTAGGCAGAAGGATCTTGCAGGCGGCAGTGGTGAGTCCTCTGACCTGATGGAAGTCTGTTTTTCCCTCCCCAGGGACTGCTTTGGGACGTCCCATGGTTCCTGTGTCCCCCAATGAGGCAATAGAGAAAACTGGATTTTTGGTTGCTTACCGTAAAATCTGTTTCTCGGAGCGTTCATTGGGGGACACAGGGCCCTCCCATGTTGTTCAGTTCCTTGGTGTTCTGTTCCTATGTTTGGTTCTTTTATGTTCCATGTTACCAGTTCAGATTTCTTACTGTTTTTCTCCTACTGCTTTCTCACTGAGTTTCAGAATGCCAGTCGGTGGGGTGTACACTGCAGAGGAGGAGCTAACTCTTTTTGTGCATAGTGTCAGCCTCCTAGTGGCAGCAGCATACACCCCATGGTTCCTGTGTCCCCCAATGAAGGCTCCGAGAAACAGATTTTACGGTAAGCAACCAAAAATCCTTTTTTTATACTGGCGAATGTAGTATTTAAGATTAACAGACTGCCCTGTTAATTTAGTATATTAGTCTTTTTATATTACCGTTTAAAAGCCTTTTATTGGTGTTTTCTGGCACATTTGAATAGATGTAGCCTTCTGTACTGTGCTACATTAAAGAGCCATTGTATAACGAATTCACGTGTCCAGTTTTCTTTATCGTCTGTCTATAACAGCGACTTGGCTTTCACCTTAATAACACTAGTGAGCAAAACCTTAATAATTCAGTGTCACTAGAAAATGCAAACGTATATAATGTACCATTCAAGTTTTTCCAAAATATTTGATGCTACGTGCACAATACATATTTTGTAATTCTCTTTTATTCTGGATTGGAAAATTCTCCACGAATAGAAGAGATAAAGAAAATGTCAGTATAAATTCCTAAATAAGTTTGATTAGCAAATCAAGCTTGTTTTGCCTTTGGAGGAAATGTCTCCGTCTTGTTACACTCACAGAATTGAATCCTAGAATGTTAATAAGACAGCTGCCTGTGCTGCCAGCTTTGTCCCTTTCCTTTGTATGTATTGAGATGTACTCCATTATTGGAGATACCAGAGGTGTTAAGAGAAGAAGCTTCTCACACTTCTGTCAACCCTGTCTTTCTGATGTAATACTGCATATATCAGGGGTGCTGATGTAAGGAGAGGCTGCTCACACTGCTGTGCACCCTGTCTTTCTGATCTAATACTGGATAAACCAGGGGTGCTAAGGTACGATGTTGCTTACACTGTTGTCTACCATGTTTTTCTAATCTAATACTGGAGATATCAGCGGTGCTGAGGTAAGAAGCAGGCGCTCACACTGCTGTTTTCCCTGATTATCTGATGTAACACTGAATAGGTACTGTTACCTGGAGACAACCTTGTACCATGTACAGTCATTACCTCTTGATTGCATCAGCAGAGCATCTTACTGCACATGTGTAAAGAGGTGGCAGGGACCCTCATGTGCTTCCTCTCTCCTGAACACCGGGCACATGTGTCACGTGCGGCAGCCTGATGTTTTATTAATGTTTTGCTATTGGTGCACTGTAATGTATTTGTCATGTACTGTAATGTGATGTAATGTGCTTTAGCTTAGAGATAGATTAGTAAGTAGTGCAGGATCATAGGAGGATTAGAATAGAGGGGGCACAGTAGAGATAGAGCATAGGATAGATGTAAGAGTAGTAAGGTATAGGCAGCATAGGGATTAAGTAGATGGGAGGAGTCACAGAGCAGCACAGAGCAGGGAGGTATAGGACAGATACTTCCTGGTTCTGTCAGACCCCCGGGCAGTTTTCCCAAGGGCAGGACGTGTAAGCAGAGTATTACAGGGGGAGACAAGTCTGCAGATGGCAAAAAGGCTACGTTCACATTTGCGTTGCGTCGGGCGCAGGTTCGGCGACGCATGCGTCATGCGCCCCTATATTTAACATGGGGGCGCATGGACATGCGTTGTCTTGCGTTTTGTGACGCATGCGTTATTTTTGGCGCAAGCGTCAGGGCGCAGAGGACGCTGCATGTTGCATTTTTTTGCGTCCAAAATTAAGCCAAAAATGGACGCATGCATCACAAAACAATGCGTTTTTGCATGTGTTTAGCATGCGTTGTGCGTTGCGTCCCAACGCCCAACAACGCAAATGCGAACGTAGCCTAAGGGGCCCCCAGGCTGAGAATCGTGCAGGCGGTCACCAGCTTATACCGAACCGTTCCAAGGAAGAATCCGAAGCTAGCGGCTGGGATTAGGAGGCAGCTGAGTCGGCGAGCCCTTTACACTATAACTCGCAGCTGGACCAGGGAAATAGCAGGAAGCTCGTGCGCCTGGAGCATGAGTGGGACAGAGATTGTCCAAGGAAACAGGTGGGACATGAATTGTCCAGGCATATAGTTGAGCTTGCCAGGAAAGGGAAGCTGATGCAGAACATAGTCTGCCCAGACAGCAGGGAGAGATAAGAAGATGCCTCTGTGTTTAACTTGTGCTGCCTATGTGATGAATACACTGCTGTCTAGTAAAGTTAAGCTGTTGGAAAAAGACCTTGAATCTGAAGTGATTTGCGGAGCTCATGAATGCAGAGCCGGCATGGCAGCAGCTGTGGGGAATCTGACAGAGCCTGTGAGTGTGCTGTGGTGCATGCAGCACAAGGGATTTTATTTATCTTTTCATGTATAAGGTGCCGGGGTGCTCCCTGACTGTTGCTTAGTGAACTCGCCCACAACTACCACCCCGTGCCACCTTGTTACACATGCTCACAGGCAACTTGTTAATTAGCATTATAGGACAGATTTATGTCGATGTAACAAGATGACTACTGTTTTAATGATGTATAGCAATTTACCTTTCTAGACAAAACAAATTAGATTTAATAATAAAATAATTTTATTAATTGACATTTTTTTTTGTTTATTTTTTTTCTATTTGCCTGGGAACCATTTTAGTTTCATCAGTTTTTATTGCAGATAACATCAAAATAACATTAATAATGACATAGAATAAGTAGTACAAGGATCCCCTCGCAGGGGGATATATATCAGACTACAAAGGAGAAAAACAATATCCTTGACTTATTGAGTTTAGTTGTACATAACAAATACCATATTTTTCGGACTATAAGACGCACTGGACCATTAGACGCACCCCCAAATTTGGGGTGAAAATTGCAGAAAAAAAAGATGTTTTTATTTATAAGATGGGGGTCTGTCTTGTTGTCCGAATTTACAGTATCTTACCTGAGGGCTGCCAATGGCAGAGCAGGGTCACAGGAGGCATGGTGTCGGCAGAGGTGCGGTGATGCGGTGCACCTGAGCTGGGTCCCTTCCTGTTTAGGTGGGCGACGCCACGGCCTGGTGTCCATGGGGGGGTTGCAGCTGTGCTGTGGCGGCGGCAGAGGTGCAGGGATGATGAGGCGCAGTGAGCGGTATGGCGTGAGCAGGGTCCCTTCCAAAGGTGAGGTGACGCAGCGGCCCGGTATCCAAGGTAAGCAGCAGAGCCGGATGAATCATGGCTTTATCGGCGGCGGCCATGTTCCTGAGGCTGCGCGTGCGCAGATGAAGTGCTCTGCTTCCCGGGGCTTCAGGAAAATGGCCGCGGGAGGCCGTGCGTGCGCAGATGGAGATGGCAGCGGCCATTTTCCTGAAGCCGAGTTCGCAGATTGAGATCCCTGTTGAAGGGACCCCGTTCACACCATACTGCTCACTGCACCTCATCATCTCCGCACCTCTGCCGCCGCTACACAACTGCCGGTAAGCCAGCATTCCAACTATAAGACACCACTCCCATTTTCCTCACATTTTTTGGGGGGGAAAAAGTGTGTCTTATAGTCCGAAAAATACAGTACACATCAATATAAACTCAACTGTGTTGTAATAGTTAAAAGAGGGGGAAGGGAAGGGGGGATGTAGAACCTTAGGTGATAATGATGGGAGTTAAGTTGACGAAATCAAAAATTTGTGTAAATCA
The DNA here is from genome assembly GCF_032444005.1 of Ranitomeya imitator. Taxonomy (NCBI): domain Eukaryota; kingdom Metazoa; phylum Chordata; class Amphibia; order Anura; family Dendrobatidae; genus Ranitomeya; species Ranitomeya imitator. Next base: position 338,998,435 of record NC_091282.1, read on the forward strand.
AGTCTTAACCATCAGTTAGTAGTGTCTTGTGTTATATATTATACCGATAGTGACATTATTCTGGTAAAGCCGCCATCAGTCTGTTGTTGGATCCATGGGTCCCAGATACCTCGAAAGATTTCAAGAAAACCGGACCTAGTGGCTTCAATTTTTTTCATATAACATTATTAGATTTATCCGTCTTTTCACCTGGTTTATCGACAATGTCTTGGTTTTCCATTGTCCAGCTATGTGATTTCTAGTTGCCATGGTAATAAAATCAATAAGACGACAAGTTTTAGTATTGGCGTTGATTGGTCTATCACCTAAAAGGAGTACTGTTGGTGTTAAGGTACCTTCACACTCAACGATATTGCTAGCGATCCGTGACGTTGCAGCGTCCTGGCTAGCGATATTGTTGAGTTTGACAGGCAGCAGCGATCAGGATCCTTCTGTGCCATCGTTGGTCGGAGCAGAAAGTCCAGCACTTTATTTCGTCGCTGGACTTCCTGCAGACATAGCTGAATCGGCGTGTGTGACGCAGATTCAGGGATGTCTCCACTGGTAACCAGGGTAAACATCGGGTTACTAAGCGCAGGGCCGCGCTTAGTAACCCGATGTTTACCCTGGTTACCAGCGTAAACGTAACAAAAAACAAACACTACATACTTACATTCCGGTGTCTGTCCCCTGGCTCTGTGCTTCTCTGCACTGTGAGCGCCGGCCAGCCGGAAAGCAGAGCACAGTGGTGACGTCACCGCTGTGCTTTACGGCTGGCGCTCAGTCAGTGCAGGAAGCAGAGTGCCGGGGGACAGACACCGGAAGGTAAGTATGTAGTGTTTTTTTTTTGTTTTTTTTATGTTTACGCTGGTAACCAGGGTAAACATCGGGTTACTAAGCGCGGCCCTGCTCTTAGTAACCCAATGTTTACCCTGGTTACCAGGGGACTGGCATCGTTGGTCGCTGGAGAGCTGTCTGTGTGACAGCTCCCCAGCGACCAAACAGCGACGCTGCAGCGATCGGGATCGTTGTCTGGATCACTGCAGCGTTGCTAAATGTGACGGTACCTTAAGGGGTAGTTTCTTTTTCAGGACTATGTTAATTAATTTTATTACATTCTTCAAAAGATTTCACTATGGGGCATGTTGTCCACCAGGTGTGAAGTGTATCTCCCACGTCAACACATACTCTGAAGCATTTGTCTGAAATTGTATGACAGATATTGTGTAGGTAACTGGGAACATGATGAGTTCTATGGAATAATTTGAGATGTTTCGGTGAGCGAGATTTGATTGCTTCCTTTTAAAATGTTTTCATAACATTTATACCATCTCTGAGGTGAAAGGGTGAATTGTAGGTCATCTTCCCATTGTTCCATGGTTTTTAATTTCGAGCCATCTCTGGGTTGATTAAGTGTAGTGTATAGTTGTGATATGAGGCCTAGGAACCCCTTTAAAGGGATATTTGTCTACATATATTATCAGCAGTCATTGTCAGATTGGTGTGATGATGGCACCTTCAGCATTTACTTGTGTATCCTGTTCTCTCCTGATCTTCCCTGGCTACACGACCCTGTGGTACTGCGCTCAGTTATTTTCTTCCCTGCCATAGTCTTTGAATGGAGCTGTAGGGCGCATGTGCGACCAGCGGCTTTGTCCAATTCCTCCTGGCTGCAGTCTTGGTTTCAGACCATTATCTGATGATTCGCTATGGTGCACTAACCAACAATACTCCTGTTTGTAGATGGAATATTTCAATGTACATAAACTACCTTTATTTTTATTCATGTCTATATATAGTGTGTGTGATCGTAAGGTACATCAAAATTATCTGTTATATTGAATGTTTCTGTAATCTTCACAGGGTTTAGTGAAAGCGGAGATCCCTCTTGCAGCATAATGCAGAACTGGGCTAGAATAGAGGTAAGATCTTTAATAACTGATACGTTTATGGTAAATACACATTAACCCCTTCATGACCTTGGGATTTTCCATTTTTCCGTGTTCATTTTTCGCTCCCCACCTTTCCAGAGCCTTAACTTTTTTATTTTTCCGTCAATATGGCCATGTGAGGGCTTATTTTTTGTGGGACGAGTTTCACTTTTGAACGACATCATTGGTTTTACCATGTCGTGTACTTGAAAATGGGAAAAAAATTCCAGGTGCGGTGAAATTGCAAAAAAAGTGCAATGCCGCACTTGTTTTTTGTTTGTCTTTTTTGCTAGGTTCACTAAATGCTAAAACTAACCTGCCATTATGATTCTCCAGGTCATTACGAGTTCATAGACACCAAACATGCCTAGGTTCTTTTTTATCTAAGGGTACTTTCACACTAGCGTTTTTTGTAAATCCGTCACAATGCGTCGTTTTGCAGAAAAAACGCATCCTGCAAAAGTGCTTGCAGGATGCGTTTTTTCCCCATAGACTTCTATTGGCGACGCATTTGCGACGGATTTGCACACTTCGCATCCGTCTTGCAACGGATGCGTCGTGCTTTGGCGGACCGTCGGGAAAAAAAAACCCTACATGTAACGTTTTTTTCTCCCGACGGACCGCTTTTTCCGACCGCGCATGCGTGGCCGGAACTCCGCCCCCTCCTCCCCGCACCTCACAATGGGGCAGCGGATTCGCCGGAAAAATGCATCCGCTGCACCCATTGTGCAAAGCGTTAAACGCTAGCGTCGGAATCTCTCCCCGACGCATTGCGACGGGGAGATTCCGACGCTAGTGTGAAAGAAGCCTAAGTGGTGAAAAAAAAATTCCAAACTTTGCTTAAAAAAAAAAAAAAAAATGTTTTATTTTGAAAGGAGAGTGATTTGAACTTTTTATATTATTTTATTTTTTTTTTTAAACTTTTTTTTTACTTTTGCCATGCTCCAATAGCCTCCATGGGAGGCTAGAAGCTGGCACAACTTGATCAGCTCAGCTACATAGCAGCGGTCATCAGATCGCTTTTATGGAGCTGAATTGCAGGCTTGTTACGAGCGCCAACCACAGGGTGGCACTCACAGCAGGCTGGCATCGGTAACCATAGAGGTCTCAAGGACCTCTATGGTTACTATCCTGATGCGTCGCTGACCCCCGATCATGTGACGGGGGTCGGCGATGCGCTCATTTCTGGCCCGATGGCCGGAAGCGCCGGTTAAATGCCGTTGTCAGCGTTTGACAGCGGCATTTAACTAGTTAACAGCGGCGGGTGGATCGCGATTCCACTCGTCGCTATTGCGGGCACATGTCAGCTGTTCAAAACAGCTGGCATGTCCCGGCTTTGATGCGGGTTCATCGCCAGAGCCCGCATCAAAGCGGGTGTTCTGACTTCGGACGTACTATCCCGTCCGAGGTCAGAAAGGGGTTAAAGAGCTAATTACAGTCTATCCAATGTCTCTGGCTGTGATTCCACCCCTATATGTGTCTGTTAGATGCAGTATATTAGGAAGTGCCTGTGCAGTTGCCGTCGCAGCCGGAGATGTGGATGAATGACATACACAACTTCTTGTTAAATATTATATAAAAATAATATTCACCTCATTGGCTGTTTACTTATTTTGTTACATTACAATCTGTGTTTATCATTTTCGTAATCCGATTTGTGTGTGATGTATCAGCACCAAATAGTCTAAGTTGGTGAAGTGAGAAAAATAGAGGCATAAATTACATTTATAGGATCAAATAACTAAAAATTGGCATGTGCATATGTATTCGTCCCTTTTGCTATGAATCACCTAAACATTTATGGTGCAAGCAATTGCCTTCATAAGTCCCATGCTTAGTGATAGATTGCACACAGGTGGACTTTCTAAGTGTCACATGGTCTGTCCGTATATATACACCTTTTCTGAAAGGCCACAGAGGTTGCAAAACCATTAGGCAAGAGGCACCACTAACCAAACAACACTATAAAGACCAAGGAGATCTCCAAGCAAGTCAGGACCAAAGTTGTGGAGAAAGGCAAAAAAAAATCTCAATCTCTGATGTTCCCTCAGAGCACCATCAAATCCATTATCATCAAATAGAAAGAACATGGTACCACAGCAAACCTGCCAAGAGGTGGCCGCCCACCAAAACTCTCAGCCTTGGCAAGGAGGACATTAACCAGAGAGGCAGCACAGAGACCAACGATAACAACCATGAAGGAGCTGCAGAGTTCCCAAGCAAAGAATGGAGTATCTGTCCATGTGCTCACAATAGACTGTACACTCCTTAGAGATGGCCTTTATGGAAGAGTTGCATAAAAAAAGCCTTTACTTACACAAATTGTAAGGCTCGTTTTGAGTTTGCCAAAGACATGTGGGAGACTCCCCAAATGTATGGAGGAAGGTCCTGTGGTCAGATAAGCCCAAAATTGAACTTTATGGCCACCAAGGTAAACTCTAAGTCTGGTGTTAAACCAACACAGCTCATCACCTTAAGAACACCATCCCCACAGTGATGCATGGTGGGGGTGCCAGCAGCATCATGCTGTGGGGATGTTTTTCAGAAGCAGAGAGAGGGAAAATGGATCACGTTGAAGGGAAGATGGACAGTGAAAAATACAGGGATACTCTTGGTTAAAACCTGTTTTTCTGTCAGTGATTTGAGACTGGGACGGTGGTTCGCCAATGACAACGATCCAAAGCATACTGCTAAAGCAACAGATTGGTTTAAGGGGAAATGTGGAAATTTTTGAGTGGCCTAGTCAAAAGCCAGATCTTAATCCAACTGACAATCTGTGTTCAGACTGTTCACCATCTAACTTAAAGGAGATGGAGTAGTTTTGCCTTGAGGAATGGGCAAAAATCCCAGAGGCAAGATGTGGAAAGCTCATAGAGACTTATCCAAAGCGACTTGCAGCTGTAATTGCCGCAAAAGGAGGCTCCACAAAGTACCGCATTTTACAGAATCAAAGATGCACCTCAAATTTTAGGGTGCAAAATAGGAAAAATATGTTAACTAAAATGGTGGTGCGTCTTATATTCCCTTTTAATGGTAGCTTACCTGGGAGCGGCTACGGTGGAACAGGGTCACCGAAGCAGAAACCCAGCTTCAGGAGACCAGAGGCGGTGCTTGGGATCTCAGAAGGTGTCGGCTCCTCCCGAGATCTCAATGTGCGCATGCGTCGTATCCAGTGGCCATTTTCCCAAAGCCCACGTCAGAGATATCATAGGGAAAATGGACTTCGTTCACCGGCATCGTTACCTTCTGAGATCCTAGGCATCTCTCCGATCCTGCTGCTGGCCTCATGGACCAGCGACCCTGCCTCCTGTGACCCTGCTCCATCGCCTCCGATAAACTCAGTCCAGATTATAAGAAGCATTCCCACTTTACTCCTATATTCCTTATAGCCCAGAATGGCACTCCTTGCTGCACAGAGTGGAGAGTAGGAAGGAAACCTTTTAATAAGACCTTATAATAATAGGACCGTTTAATAAGACACTGGCTGTTGTGCTGTTCACACAATTAAGCACACACCAGTGAGAAACATAGTAATTATTTATTGGTCATTTCTATAAAGCCTTCCATTCAGAGACCTAAAACGATGCCTTTGAGATCATAAAGTAGAACACAATGGAGAGATGCAGATGGTGCAGGGCAAGTTTTACTCTCCGAGCCTAGTTCATTCTCTGTATAATAGCAGCATGTTTGATGCTTCTGGCAAAGCTTTGTCCATTTTTCTGATGGTGCTCTTTGGCCCATTGATAACACACTTCACAGTATTGAATTCCATTGTAGAATAGTCGGCTAATTCTGAATAAATCTGATTGAAATTACATAATTAAAAAAATATATACATTTCCTCTCACCTCGCCCCTCAGGCTCGACACTGCAATAACATGCAGAAAGCTCGGGAGCTCTGGGATAGCATCATGACCAGAGGCAATTCCAAGTTTGCCAATATGTGGCTGGAGTATTACAACCTAGAAAGGTAAGAACGGCTGTCTGCCCTGCTCACCATATACGAGCATCTAACATTACTGCCGTGCATTATACTTGGGAATTCCTGGCTTGGATACTTTTAGTGATTTATTGATGACCAGGACTTAGGTCATCTATGGGTGAATCAATATGAGATTGAGGTTTAGCACTGAGCACCCTACTTATTAATTGTTGTCTGCAATATCCAGTAGCGGCCACTACACCACATCTGGAGACTACAGTTGATCAATGGGGTGCTGGGTGTTGGACTCCCACCAGTATATATCATAGATTGGTCATCAATATCAAATGACTGAACAATCGCTTTCAATCAGCTGGCAGGCATCAGGAAACCATTAGATTTGAACATGAACTACATATTATACCTTTACTGTAATATTCTACCATCCTGTATGTGATAAATGAGAGCGCAGCGTCCCTTCTGCTGTGTTTTCTGTGCATTGAATTCTCTTCTATCTGACTTCATAATTAAAGCCACTTTACTTTAAAATACAACCTGTGCTACAGCCATATAACAATGCTCCGCAGCTAATCTCTTTTTTTCCCCTTGTTATTATAACCTCAGTGCTATTACTGCACTTCTAATCCACTATGCTCGTTGCTTGACAGTAAATAGATATTTTGGAAATATTTGCATTATCCAATATTTGTTCCCCCATATAGTTTATTTTAAGACAACCATTTAACCTTTGAAAATATTGTGAAACCATAAGAAACCCAAGATTAAAGCTAAGTAATAAGCAAAATAATAATACGGATAAGGAAAGGCATTACATAGAAAAGTCATAAAGATCCGCTGTAAACTGGTAAGCCTTTTTGTACGTTTTGGACAGGAACCTTTATCGGGTGGTGTAGATTAATAACTGGATATGGCAGCTACTGCTTTCTATAACGCCACAATTACTTCGCTCTCACCACGGTCACACCCGCTTAGGCTACTTTCACACTAGCGTCATTTGCAATACGTCGCAATGCGTCGTTTAGGGGAAAAAACGCATCCTGCAAAGTTGTCCTCAGGATGCGTTTTTGCCCCATAGCCTAACATTAGCGACGCATTGACACACGTTGCAACCGTCGTGCGACGGTTGCGCCGTGTTGTGGCAGTCCGCCGGGAGCAAAAAACGTTACATGTAACGTTTTTTGCTGCCGACGGACAGCTTTTTCCGACCGCGCATGCGCAGCCGGATCTCCGCCCCCACCTCCCCGCACCTCACAATGGGGCAGCGGATGCGTAGAAAATCTGCATCCGCTGCACCTGTTGTGCGGCGCTAACCGCTAGCGTCGTTGCGACTGCACGTCGCATCGCGATGTGCAGCGCACGACGCTAGTGTGAAAGTAGCCTTACACACAATAGTACCTAGCATGTAAATAAGCCGTCCTGGCACGCCTACTTTAAAGGAAGTCCTTATTACTTGTAACCAAGCAACCTGAAGCCTACTCTTCAAAGAACTACATTGCTAATGTCCAATATTCTGTCTCACATCCCAATTTAGCATTTGAATCCTCCTTTTTGTCCCTCAGTGCCACCTATTACCTACTGTATTTCTGCTGAGAGCTTTTTCAAACAGGAGACCTACAACATTAGAGAGAGCCCAACCTATACTCCCCTAAGCTCCCCCCAGTGCATTTTTGCCTAATACCCTCATAAACCATGTTACCTATGAAAAGCTTTCCACCCTACTCCGCACGTCTTACCTCGCCATCTGTCTCTGATGCAATCCCACCCTAACCCCAACCTTAATACTGTTTATATTAGCACTTAATCTATCTCTTAAACCGATCACTAGCCACTAGTGTTTTCCTTTTAAACTGTGCGCTGCGGGGATCAGCCGGTTTCTGAGCCGAGACCGGAGGGCATGAACGAGTTATACATTCTCCTGCCACTAACTGGGAGTATTTCTAACGCATACATACCTTCTGGTCCCAGGTCAGAAATCAGCGAATCACTGCAGCGCAGGGGGGATTCATAAGGCTTCAGACTTATTAGCGATTTTGACCAGACTACACACAGTACAGACCAAAGTTTGGACACACCTTCTCATTTAAAGATTTTTCTGTATTTTCATGACTATGAAAGTTGTGCATTCACACTGAAGGCATCAAAACTATGAATTACCACATGTGGAATTATATACTTAACAAAAAACTGTGAAACAACTGAAACTATGTCTTATATTCTAGGTTCTTCAAGGTAGCCACCTTTTGCTTTGATGACTGCTTTGCACACTCTTGGCATTCTCTTGATGAGCTTCAAGAGGTAGTCACCAGGAATGGTTTTCACTTCACAGGTGTGCCCTGTCAGGTTTAATAAGTGGGATTTCTTGCCTTATAAATGGGGTTGGGACCATCAGTTGTGTTGTGCAGACTCTACATGCCTGGTTCCCTCCATGAAGCATGGAGGAAGAGATGTGATGGTGTGGGGGTGCTTTGCTGGTGACACTGTTGGGGATTTATTCAAAATTGAAGGCATACTGAACCAGCATGGCTACCACAGCATCTTGCGGCGGCATGCTATTCCGGTTTGCGTTTAGTTGGACCATCATTTATTTTTCAACAGGACAATGACCCCAAACACACCTCCAGACTGTGTAAGGGCTATTTGACCAAGAAGGAGAGTGATGGGGTGCTGCGCCAGATGACCTGGCCTCCAGTCACCAGACCTGAACCCAATCGAGATGGTTTGGGGTGAGCTGGACTGCAGAGTGAAGGCAAAAGGGCCAACAAGTGCCACGCATCTCTGGGAACTCCTTCAAGATTGTTGGAAGACCATTCCCGGTGACTACATCTTGAAGCTCATAAATTGAAGTGAAGGACAGCATCTAATCCAGGTGAAAAAGGTTTCTTTTTATTGTGCCAAATGCGACGTTTCAACCATCAAGGTCTTTGTCAAGCTTGAAAAAGACCTTGATGGTTGAAACGTCGCATTTGGCACAGTAAAAAGAAGCCTTTTTCACCTGGATTAGATGCTGTCCTTCACTTCAATTTATGGTATGTACTCATCCACTTGGGTCCAGTGGAATTAGGACGGGCATCACTTTGCTCAGTTGTGCTGTCAGCTTATCTCTATTTTTTGCACCTCTTGAAGCTCATCAAGAGAATGCCAAGAGTGTGCAAAGCCGTAATCAAAGCAAAAGGTGGCTACTTTGAAGAACCTAGAATATAAGACATATTTTCAGTTGTTTCACACTTTTTTGTTAAGTATATAATTCCACCTGTGCTAATTCATAGTTTTGATGCCTTCAGTGTGAATGTGCAATTTTCATAGTCATGAAAATACAGAAAAATCTTTAAATGAGAAGATGTGTCCAAACTTTTGGTCTGTACTGTATATATACTTCATGTGCACTTTTCAACTACTGTTCCATGTCAGATATGTACTTCATGCTGACGCGATTGGGTACTACCTGTGTACTTAAGCAATCCGATGTAGGATGTACCTAACTGGCGGCCTAAATCTATTGGTCCTGTTGAGAACCCCATTCGCACAGTTTATAAGTTGTTCAATACTTTTACATTGATGGCTTATCCTTAGGGCGTGTCGGGTGTCTGACCCCGACCGATCAGATCGAAGACCTATCCAATGTAAAAGTAGTGGACAACCTCTTTAACTTCTTAGATGTTAGTCAATTGCCACTGCGGCATCTGAAGAGTTTTAGGCTATGTGCAGCACACGTCCGGTTTTTTTCCTGACAAAATCCGGAGAATTGTGCCAGAATTTTGCCTTTTTTTTTTTTTTTTTCCTGAAAGTCATTTTGGCTTAGAAATCCGCAAAAAGAATGAGCATGTCCATTTTTTTTGCGGAATGCGTTTTTTTTCCGGAAAAAAACGCATCCATCTGAACAAAAAATCCGGAATGCATTCTAAATGATAGGATGCATATTTTTAGCGTTTTTGATGCGGAATTATTGCGTTTTTATAGCGAAATTCCGCAAAAAAACGCTAAAAATCCGGACGTGTGCACATACCCTTACAGTGAGTTTGCCCCCACACCTTCTCCCAGTGCCCTTTGTTTAGTGATGGGTTGCTAAGGTAACTGGAAACCTAAAAATGGTCCTCTTATGTTTGACATATACTGATGCATGTTAGATCTGACAGATGCAGGCAGCCTGTCAGTGCAGTGTATTATCTAACTGATCTAATGAGCCCAAGCTCAATTCCTCTAGTGAAACTTTAAAATATTGTAAAAAAAGATAATTTAAAAAGTCTTTACAAAAAGGAGGCACCCAATAAAATATGGTTTAGTTTGCAAAAAAAAGAAACTGTCTGAAAAATGCATATTTGGTATCTCTGCGACTGTAACGACCCATGCTGTAAAACTAATTTTATATTTATCCAACATTGTGAACTACAGAACACTCCTCATAAGGCCGTCTTGAAAATTCCTCCTGTGTAGTACCCATTATCTGCAGCTCGTTACCCTAACTAAGCAGACCTTTCTTACCTTTGAAACTTCAAAATGAATCTAATAACCTACTCCTGAAAAGCCTAGAGCATCCCTGCTTCCATTACAATGCCAATTCAGTCAGAGAAGGGGGAAGAGATAAGAAAAACAAGTAGGTAGGAAGGTGTGCCTAAAGGGGTTGTGCCACCATGCTACATACTGTTAAAGGGACACTGTCACCCCCTCCAGCCGTTATAAATTAAAAGAGCCATCTTGTGCAGCAGTAAAGCTGCATTCTACCAAGGTGGCTCTTTTAGTTTTTGTTGCTGTTATTCCCAAAATAAAGGTATTTATAATTTTGCCCAAATACCTTTCTTTAGACCTGGAGGCAGGTCTGAACCCCCCTCTTTGAAGCGCCCAACTGCCGTCAGTCATATCTTCTGGGGCGCTGGTCGCCGCCCCCTCAGCTGTTTTTCTCTGAAATCCAGCGCCTGCGCTGTTCTCTTCTGCCTGGGGCAGGCGCATTGAGCATTGGCCGTCTGACCTCACCTGTTGGGTTGCAGACTGCGCCTGTGCGGGCAGTGCGGCCACCCAGCTACTGAATCCCAGCCCCGCACTGTGCATAATGCATAACACACTGCGGTGCTGGGATTCAAGGGGCCGATCTCCCCCAAACATCAACAGGTGAGCACGGCGAGTGTCACCTCCCCGTACCCTCTCCTGCGACGTGGGATGCCAGGCCTGAAGTATTTTAGGAGCAACGGTTCCCTTCAGGGCGCCAATCTCCCCACACCAGCACAGACGGGAACACTGAGTGTCGGCTGCATGTACCCCCTTCTGAACCCTGCCACGGCCGGACACAGCCCTGTGAAATCCTAGGGGAGCTATCCCTTAGGATACACAGAGGCTCCCTCCCCATGGCATCCGACTGCTCCCACTTTACCACCACTGAATGAACAACTGTGCTGCATGGAGCCGGACGGTCCCTCTCCACCTCCCTCAAAGGAGATGGTGGATCAAGGGTTCCTGCACCGTCCCCCTCGCATTACTGACTTCCAGCAGAGCGATAGCTCTGCTCCTCGATCCTCCCAGGCATCGGCGGTGAGTTTCGGCAGGGGAGGTGTGGGGGGGCTCCCGAGGGCACTGCTAATTTAGTCCCTGGCTTCGGCCTCCACTAGGCTGCTGGCCGAAAAACTCTGCCCACAGTGCGCGTCACGCTTGAGGTCCTACCCACCGGCTCGGCGCTTCTCGTACACTGCGAGAAGCACCCTTCCTAATCTCGGCGGCAATCTTCAGCCCCCCTAAGGACGGAGGAACACCGCGCTGCCGCTACAAGACCACTGCACCGCTGGGGACGCAGGGGCACAGGACCTGGGTAAGTGCTCTGCCACACTGCCGCAGGTCCACTTTACTCAGCCGCACAAAGTGCTGTGCCTCCCTTACAGCAGCACACAAAGTGCTACGCTGACTTTTAAGCCACACTTAGCCTTCCCTGCAGTATTTTGGAGGTCAACAGGGATACAGCATGTCATCTAAACCCTCCAAAAAGTCATCTAAACCCTCCAAAAAGTCATCTAAAACAGTATTTTTCACTTCTTGCACCTCTTGTCAGGCTGTGCTACCAAGTGGGCATACAGCTCCTCTCTGTCATGCTTGCGACCCTAAATGCGCTCAGGAGCCCCCCACTGCGACCGAACCCACGGTGACCAGTCCCCCTGAGTAGGCCTTGTCACTATCGCAATCTATGGCTTCTTTAACTAAGGTGATTGAGTATCTCCAGGATCGCTCCAGGAGCAGGACCACTAATCTGTCTGTCTCAGAGAATTCCCCTACATCAGGGGAACCATTGGCCTACAAGGGCCGTTCTCGTTTAAGACCCAAACAGGCATCTAGCAAGCGACTACATAGCTCGTCCCCCGGGCCCTCTGGTGCCTCCTCACTCTCCCTCTCCAAGCGCCTATAGCGATCATGACTCTTGATTCTGAGTCTGATGGCCCCCTTGATCTAGAGTCGCCAGGTTATTAGGCTACTGTGAACAGTCTCATTGAAGCCGTCGACCAGTCCAGGTCGACGAAGAGCCTTCTACTTCCCTCACGGATAACGCAGTGTCCTTTAAAAGGACCAAATGTCCTCATAGGGTGTTTTCCAATCACCCTGAGTTCCAGGACATAGTTCGGCGACACAGAGAGCGTCCGGACAAACGCTTTGCAGGTCAGCGATCTCTGGAGGCCAAATATCCCTTTTCTCCTGACCTCCGCAAACAATGGACAGAATCCCCTCCAGTGGATCCTCCCGTATGCCGTTTGTCCTCCAAGATTCTTCTGTCCCTTCCGGATGGATCCTCCATTAAAGATTCCACAGATCGCCTAATTGACAGCCTCGCCCCTTCGGTTTTTGAGGCATCAGGCTCGGCACTTTTTCCCCTCATTTGCAGCTACCTGGGTAGCCAAAGCCGTGACTTACTGGGCAGATTCCCTGCATAAGGCCATACAGAAGTGATCTCTCCTCCGAGATAGCGGAGTTGGCCAATCAATTTCTTTGGCTGGTGATTATTTAGTAAATGCTTCCCTTGATGCGGCTAATTGCTCTGCACTTACAGCTTCAAATGCAGTAGCGATTAGAAGGGCTCTATGCCTGAGAAACTGGCGAGTGGACTCTGTATCTAAATAGTCCCTTAAGAAGAATAATGGTATGCACTCAGATCAAAATAATTCGAGGTGCTGGTAAGACAGACCCGGAGGCCCGAAAAGTCATATATCAAAAAATTACCGCACACTCAGACTCAATATGATGCAAAAAGTGTTCAATAAATTTATTATAACAGAAGGGGTAGCCATAGAATAAGTAGGAGCAAACGTGTTCAAATTAGACCAAACCCAACGTTTCGACCCACCAGGGTCTTATTCATGGGGTTACTGGGGAGATAAAGAAACAGTATAAATAGCTAATAGTGGTATGGCAATAATACATAAAATACAGTGAAGAAGGGTCAGAGGATCAATATACAATCACCAAAGTACATATACAAATAAAACAAATACAGAGACATAGAACCAAATATATACACTAGAAACAATAGATACAATCATGATAGTTGCTAATGAAGTTCAAGCAAGATGTAAATAAATTTTACAGAGAATCTCTGAGAAGAGAGTAGTAGGAAGGGAGAGAAAAGTAGGGAGCGACAGATGCAGAGTGGGATGATTACCTTGGCTTCCAGAAATGTGTACACTTAAGGCAAAAAAGGAAGGCAGACCAATTAAATGCCCAGGGTAACTTAGTACCACATACAGCAGGCCTGAAACATGAAGAAGCCGTGTAAGGTTGCGGAGATGGAATAGATTTATAGGTAGCGCAGTGGGAACTCCCATTAGCCTGACCTCTATTGCCCTTCTCCGTCTCTGCCCCGCTTAATGTCCATTAATTTTAATTAATTTCATTGCCTTAGGTCTCTCCTTATTTGCAACAGTTTCCTTTTGTCCCATTCCCTCCTTACATCCATATACATGGTTATAGACCGTACTGTGCTTCCTTTTTTCACAGCGCCACACTTACATCATTACCTCCTGACATACTCTTGCCCACACACAGCTGTTTCTATCAGCGCTTTCTGCGCATGCGCCAATACACCATCCTCCCCTGTGCATATTACGGCTTCCATCTCCTGGCATACGTCTGCCCTTACATTAGCACTACCACTACCTTTCGCAGCAATTACGGATGGTCCTCTACGGCCAGTTCCCCCGGTTCGGGGCATCCCGCTGTCAGAGACTAAAGTCTACAGTGCTCTTACAAGCCCAGCCACTCGTGGAAGGGCTGCCCCATGCAGTCCAGATCTAGGGGATCCAGACCCCAAAGATCCTCAACTAAATGACTCGTAACATTGTCCGGACGACACCAGCAGAGAAGGTGGCAGCCTTCTCCTGTTTCGCCATATCTGGCTCACAGTCGTTCACGACGAGTGGGTCAGGGATCTGGTGTCCTCCGGATACAAAATCGAATTTTCCTCCAACCACACCGCACATGGAATAGCAGGAGTGAGACATGTAGTATGATGAGTGAGACACAAGCTGTGCTTCTGATGCAGTAACTTCTGGTGATAGTAGATCACAGGGCAGTCACGCACAAAATGGCGCTGCCCTGTGATGCTACTCTTCATTCTGCCCCAGGGATGCTAGACCACCCAAAAGGGGAGGGAAATGTTGATGTCAGCAGTTACTGCCCCAATTTTCCAGCTAACAGTAATGCTGGTAAGTCTCACTATAGCTGCTTGAGGTCTAAAATGGAAAATGCTCCCCCTAGTAGTAAATATATATATATATATATATATATATATATATATATATATATATATATATATATATATATATATATACTAGCTGAAGATCCCGGCGTTGCCTGGGCATAGTAAATATCTGTGGTTAGTTATAGCACCCCACTTCTCTTATTTTCCCATCACGCCTCTCATTTTCCCCATCACATCTTTCATTTTCCCTCTCACATCTCTCATTTTCTCCCTCACACCTCTCATTTTCCCCCTCACACCTCTCATTCCCCCCTAACACTTGTCATTTCGACCTCACATCTTTCATTTTCCGATCACTCCACTATTTTCCCTCAATCCTCTCATTTTGCACTCACACCTTTTCATTTTCACCTCACACCTCTCATTTTCACATCAGTATATACATGTTTGTCATCTCCCTTATATATAGTATACACCTGTATGTCATCTCCTGTATATAGTATATACCTGTGTCATCTCCCCTGTATATAGTATATACCTGCTGTGTGTCATCTCCCCTGTATATAGTATATACCTGTATGTCATCTCCTGCTATATATAGTATATACCTGTATGTCATCTCCTCCTGTATATAGTATATATCTGTGTGTCATCTCCTCCTGTATATATTATATACCTTCATGTCATCTCCTACTGTATATAGTATATACCTGTAGGTCATCTGCTCCTGTATATAGTATATACCTGTATGTCATCTCCTCCTGTATATAGTATGAACCTGTATGTCATCTCCTCTATATAGTATATACCTGTGTGTCATCTCTCCTGTATATAGTATATACCTGTGTGTTATCTCCCCTGTACATAGTATTTATCTGTATGTCATTTCCTCCTGTATTAGACCTCGTTCACACGTTATTTGGTCAATATTTTTACCTCAGTATTTGTAAGCTAAATTGGCAGCCTGATAAATCCCCAGCCAACAGGAAGCCCTCCCCCCTGGCAGTATATATTAGCTCACACATACACATAATAGACAGGTCATGTGACTGACAGCTGCTGGATTTCCTATATGGTACATTTGTTCCTCTTGTAGTTTGTCTGCTTATTAATCAGATTTTTATTTTTGAAGGATAATACCAGACTTGTGTGTGTTTTAGGGCGAGTTTCGTGTGTCAAGTTGTGTGTGTTGAGTTGCGTGTGGCGACATGCATGTAGCGACTTTTGTGAGATGAGTTTTGTGTGGCGACATGCGTGTAGCAACTTTTTGTGTGTCGAGTTGCATGTGACAGGTTAGTGTAGCAAGTTGTGTGCAGCAAGTTTTGCGCATGGCGAGTTTTGCGCGTGGTGAGTTTTATGTCTGGTGCCTTTTGAGTATGTGCAAGTTTTGTGTGAGGCAACTTTTGCATGTGTTGCAAATTTTGTGCATGTGGCAATTTTTCCGCATGTGCAAGTTTTGCGTGTGGCGAGTTTTCCATGAGGTGAGTTTTGCACTTGTGGCGAGTTTTGCGTGAGCCTAGTTTTTGCATGTGGCGAGTTTTGCGCGTGGTGAGTTTTGAGCGGCGACTTTTGTGTTTCGACTTTTATGTGGCGAGGTTGGTGTATGTGTGGTGAAATGTGTGCTGAGGGTGGTATATGTGTTCAAGCACGTGGTAGTGTGTGGGGCATTTTGTGTGTGTGTTCATATCCCCGTGTGTGGCGAGTATCCCATGTCGGGCCCCCACCTTAGCAACTGTACGGTATATACTCTTTGGCGCCATCGCTCTCATTCTTTAAGTCCCCCTTGTTCACATCTGGCAGCTGTCAATTTGCCTCCAACACTTTTCCTTTCACTTTTCCCCATTATGTAGATAGGGGAAAAATAGTTTGGTGAATTGGAAAGCGCGGGGTTAAAATTTCACCTCACAACATAGCCTATGACGCTCTCGGGGTCCAGACGTGTGACTGTGCAAAATTTTGTGGCTGTAGCTGGGACGCCTCCAACACTTTTCCTTTCACTTTTTCCCCATTATGTAGATAGGGGCAAAATTGTTTGGTGAATTGGAAAGCGCGGGGTTAAAATTTCACCTCACAACGTAGCCTATGACGCTCTCAGGGTCCAGACTTGTGACTGTGCAAAATTTTGTTGCTGTAGCTGCGACGCTTCCAACACTTTTCCTTTCACTTTTTTCCCCATTATGTAGATAGGGGCAAAATTGTTTGGTGAATTGGAACGCGCAGGGTTAAAATTTCGCCTCACAACATAGCCTATGACGCTCTCGGGGTCCAGACGTGTGACTGTGCAAAATTTTGTGGCTGTAGCTGCGACGGTGCAGATGCCAATCCCAGACATACACACACACATACACACATTCAGCTTTATATATTAGATATATATATCTATATCTATATCTATATATAATTTGTAAAAAAATATATATAATATTTTTCATATAGAAATGTTTGCAAACAGTGCAAACATTGCATTAATACATTTTAATTTACCATGTTAAGCTTAATTTCACAAAAAAACTACAAGAAAACTGGTGGCACATTCCCTTTTAAGTTTAGCATAATATCCTTTTGATGGTTTTCTGCCATTTTTGTCACATTCATCCTCATCTGTCATGGACTCCAATGTAAGGTGTTTTAGAATGTGTGTTTTGCTTAAATTTAAAACAAAAGTCAAGCAATTCTTTGCAGAATAGAAAGTCATTTTTTGTCTTCAGCTGCTTGACAGTGAAATTTGGACATGTTCTGCATCATATAGGTTATACTCTATGGAAAATGTAATTATCTGTGTTGTATCCGTATGTTGTCACAGAGCCCATGGTGACAGTCAGCACTGTAGGAAGGCCTTACATCGTGCCGTGCAGTGCACAGTGGATTATCCTGAGCATGTGTGCGATGTATTGCTCACCCTGGAGAGATTAGAAGGTAGGTAGCTTGAGTCCAATGTAGACTTTTTTATTTTTATTTATATGCTTCTATAAGTTTGTAATTCTCTTTTTCCTATTAGGGACTTTGGAAGACTGGGATGTAGCTGTTCTAAAAACTGAATCAAAACTATCGAGAGTTAGTCAACAGCGTGCAAAGGTAACCGGGATAACATCTTTTTGTAAAATAGCCGATAATATTGATTCTGGCGCTCCGAAATGTGTGGTGTTAAGGGGTTAATATCTTATGCTATCCCATGCCTGTTTTTAAAGGCTGCCGAGAAGCAAGCGGTAATTGACAGGCAAGAGGAGGAAAAGGCCGAACACAGGAAAAAATCTCGCGCTGAGAAGAAAGCTAAGAAACCCAAGAAAGCCAAACCTGGGGATAAACGTAAAGCAGAGGACGAGGAAGACGATGATGAAGAATGGGGCGATGAGGCTGGTGAGTTTTTCCTCACTTCCATTTTCCAAAAGGAAAACTTGTCTGTTGTGAAGAAAACCTAAACTTACATCGTTGTTTATATTTTCTGAGGCTGGATCACACGTGTAATTGTTTGGGTGTTTTTTTTTTTTTCAAAAGCCAAGGATATTCTTGTTATGGAAATATATTGCATATCGGCAGAACGTGTCTTAAATGTCTTGACGGTGGGAGCTGAACTCTCGTTCCACAAGACCTGTCCTGCCCTGTTAGGTGGCCATTGGGTGCAGCATTTAGGTGGGGAAAAGATGGAGGGATATTGGCCCCCATCCCCAGATGCTGAATGAAGAAATGGCTGTGAGCAGTTTCCAAAACTCCCAGAATCTTCTAGAAGTTACAATATGATTTATCTTACAGAAAATATAGTAAATAGAGAAGCTACATGCAGAGAAAACAGAAGAACTAATACAGAATGTTATATTGTAACATTCAGCAATGTTTTATTTTATCATGAATGAGTTTAAAACAGAAACCGTTTTCTTAAGCATGATCTATAATTCTGTGCACGTTTTAGTAAGTAGGTTATTTAGATAAGTGTTGATATTTGTGCCCTGCAGCAGAACAACCAAGTAAGAAGCACAAAGGAGAGGAGCAACTTGAGGACAACGAGGCAGAGGAGATGGAGACTGAAATTGGGCTTTTTGGTAGGAGCAGCTCCTCCTCAAGCCGTGCTGAATCCAAGCAGAAACCACCTGCTGCAAAGGAGCAGCCTAGAATCCTTCATAATCCTCACAAGGATAACATAACTGTTTTTGTGAGCAACTTGCCCTACAATTTGTCTGATCCAGAGCAACATCTTAGAAAAATTTTCTCTGGCTGTGGGGAGATCTCTCAAGTTCGAGTTGTCTACACCAACAAAGGGACCTTCCGTGGATACTGTTATGTTGAGTTTACTGAAGAGAAAAGTGCTCTGGATGCACTGAAAATGGACCGACATGACGTGAAAGGGAGGCCCATGTTCGTTTCTCCATGTGTGGACAAGAACAAGAACCCAGAGTTTAAGGTCTGCTTGTGTAGAAATGTATTCAGATACATGATAATGAGCAAAACATTTTTTCAGGGTAACCTGTCACCTGATTCACGCTGCCTAAACCGCTGGCAGCACAAATCAGAACCTGGCTACACAATCGCACCCAGGATATCTTACTTTGAAATGTTCCAGCATTTCAGAGAGAATATAATCTAAAGATTCGGCCAGGGACCATAGCCAAAGACAAGGCTAGTCCGTCGCTACTCCCGGACTGCTTCTCCCAGCACCGCAGCAGGTGATTGATGGGTCTCTCACTAATCACTTAAGAGTGGCGCTAGGAAAAGCCTGCCAGGAGCAGGGCAAGAAAACCCCAAAAGTTGCAAAATTTTTGTGCAACTTCTTGTTGATCAACAGTCTTGTGATGTTTTTAGAATCCTGGTGTAAACACGCTGATGAATCAGGGCTAAAATGTTTCACTGGTGTCTGCAGTGACCCATCACATGTACATATAATACAATAGCTAAGATCGGAAGGACTACGGAAAAAATCGAAAACTGTAGCATAGTGGGTATGCGCCATTTCAAAAAAACTCATACTTAATACTTTTTTAGGTATTTAAGTACAGAACATCTCTGGAGAAACATAAGCTCTTTGTTTCTGGATTACCATTTTCTTGCACCAAAGTGGAGTTGGAAGAAATCTTTAAAGAGCATGGCACTATTAAGGAGATCCGTTTGGTAACCAATCGGTCTGGGAAACCCAAGGTAAGCATAAGCGGTAAACTAGGAAAACTCCAACAATGGTCTTGTTATACACAGCTCTATGTGGCCACTTTTGCCAGCATGGCCAAGTATTCAGAAAAAGGACATGATGTATTGTGTCTGTTTAATTCAGCTCCTTTTTGCCTAGGATATGGCTTTAAATCCCATGTGCACCACCTGAACATATTATTGTACTGCATGTACTTTATCGGGTTGTCCCGTTTCAGTACGCTTCTACCTATAGGCTCAAGCACATGAAAAAAAAGCAAACAAACTGAGCTTTGTATAGGCACAGCGCTGTTTCTCCACCGCTGCTCCATCTTTGATGTTTGGCTCTAGAGATGATGTTGATGGCTCTGCAGCAAATCTCTGAACTTAACAGATGTAGATGCACAGAGCCACTGGGCTCAGTGATTGACTGCAGCGTTGTTGATGTAATGTTACCTTTTGCAACCATAGACCTGGGCAGCGGTGGAGTCGCAGTGCTGGACTGGGGGAGGCGAAGTAAAGTTCAGCTTGATTTTACTTGTAAATGAGCTTATAGGCAAAAGAAGGGGACAGTCCTTTTAAATAATACAGATTTTCAATTAATTAAACATTTATCTATGTGGCTTCTGGAGCTTGAATGTCTTACAATACAAATTAAGTTGTTCAGTGGGTTTCTGTGCTCATTACGCTCTGTCTGCAGCCCTTCTCTCCACTTCTAAACAACAATCTAAGCCAAATCAACAATTTAAAAGTCATCTTTTCTCAACTTTTTCGTCCAGCTAAGGCTAGTTTCACACTAGCATTTTCTTGATTTGCGGCGGGCTGCGGACTTCCTTCGTGAAGCCCCGCCCTCAGCCGCACCTCCGCCGCTATCTCCGCCTACTTCTGCATGCGGCCTGCGTACGTATCTTTAACATCAGGTACGCAGGTCGTGCGGCTGTATGCGGATACTTCCGCATGCGTCGTTTTGACGATGCGGAGAAAAAAAAATTACAAGCGTCCTACGCTGTTTGCCGCATCGTCAAAACGACGCATGCGGAAGCATCCGCATAAAGCCGCACGACCTGCGTACCTAATGTTAAAGATAGGTACGCGGGCCGCATGCAGAAGTAGGCGGAGATAGCGGCGGAGGTGCGGCGCTTCACGGAGGAAGTCCACAGCCCGCCACAAATCAGGAAACGCTAGTGTGAAACTAGCCTAACATAAACTGATTGCTGCTGTATCCAATTGTTATATTGAAGTCATTGCGAACGGATCAGTTTTTCATCAATTTGAAACTGATCCAATTTTTTTCTTTTACTGGACATGTGAACTTGTCCTAGGTGTGAACGGAGTTCACATATACAGCAATCAGTTACCATAGATTAAAAAAAATAAGTTATGCAGTCGCAAGTTTTTTGTCTGGCAAAGTAGGAAAAAGAAATACAGTAATGATGCGCACACCTCAATATATAACCAACAATATGAGTAAAAATAGAAAATTTTATTAAACAATTATAAAACTTATAAAACTATGCAGTATAGTGCATTTTCCCTGAGGAAGCTGTTTTTACAGCGAAACGCATAGGGTATCTGGGGTAACCTGTACCATGGACTTTCTTGGGTGACTTTGCCCTGTACATAGGGCTATAGCTTATGAGTTTATCCAACCTGTTTTACTTTTTATTTTTTATACTAATGCATTGCCATTCAGACTTATAGTACAGACCAAAAGTTTGGACACACCTTCTCATTTAAAGATTTTTCTGTATTTTCATGACTATGACAATTGTACATTCACACTGAAGACATCAAAACTATGAACTAACACATGTGGAATTATATACTTAACAAAAGTGTCCAGATCAAGAAAAGTGTGAAACAACTGAAATTATGTCTTATATTCTAGGTTCTTCAAAGTAGCCACCTTTTGCTTTGATGACTGCTTTGCACACTCTTGGCATTCTCTTGATGAGCTTCAAGAGGTAGTCACCGGGAATGGTTTTCACTTCACTGGTGTGCCCTGTCAGGTTTAATAAGTGGGATTTTTTGCCTTATAAATGGGGTTGGGACCATCAGTTGTATTGTGCAGAAGTCTGGTGGATACACAGCTGATAGTCCTACTGATTAGACTGTTAGCTGTTTTTTTCTTGCCATAATACAAATTCTAAGTAAAGAAAAACGAGTGGCCATCATTACTTTAAGAAATGAAGGTCAGTCGGTCCGAAAAATTGGCAAACTTTGAAAGTGTCCCCAAGTGCAGTGGCAAAAACCATCAAGAAGAAACTGGCTCACATGAGGACCGCCCCAGGAAAAGAAGAGAAGAGTCACCTCTGCTTCTGAGGATAATTTATCCGAGTCACCAGCCTCAGAAATCGCAGGTTAACAACAGCTCAGATTAGAGACCAGGTCAATGCCACACAGAGTTCTAGCAGCAGACACATCTCTATAACAACTGTTAAGAGGAGACTTTGTGCAGCAGGCCTTCTTGGTAAAATAGCTGCTAGGAAACCATTGCTAAGGACAGGCAACAAGCAGAATAGACTTGTTTGGGCTAAAGAACACAAGGAATGGACATTAGACCAGTGGAAATCTGTGCTTTTGTCTGATGAGTCCAAATTTGAGATCTTTGGTTCCAATCACCGTGTCTTTGTGCGACACAGAAAAGGTGAACGGATGGACTCTACATGCCTGGTTCCCACCATGAAGCATGGAGGAGGAGGTGTGATGGTGTGGGGGTGCTTTGCTGGTGACACTGTTGGGGATTTATTAAAAATTGAAGGCATACTGAACCAGCATGGCTACCACAGCATCTTGCAGCGGCATGCTATTCCTCCGGTTTGCGTGTAGTTGGACCATGATTTATTTTTCAACAGGACAATGACCCCAAACACACCTCAAGGCTGTGTAAGGGCTATTTGACCAAGAAGGAGAGTGATGGGGTGCTACGCCAGATGACCTGGCCTCCACAGTCACCAGACCTGAACCCAATCGAGATGGTTTGGGGTGAGCTGGACCGCAGAGTGAAAGCAAAAGGGCCAACAAGTGCTAAGCATCTCTGGGAACTCCTTCAAGATTGTTGGAAGACCATTCCCGGTGACTACCTCTTGAAGCTCATCAAGAGAATGCCAAGAGTGTGCAAAGCAGTAATCAAAGCAAAAGGTGGCTACTTTGAAGAACCTAGAATATAAGACATAATTTCAGTTGTTTCACACTTTTTTTGTTAAGTATATAATTCCACATGTGTTAGTTCATAGTTTTGATGTCTTCAGTGTGAATGTACAATTTTCATAGTCATGAAAATACAGAAAAATCTTTAAATGAGAAGGTGTGTCCAAACTTTTGGTCTGTACTGTATGCCTAAAGGTACCTTCACACTAAACGACGCTGCAACGATCCGGATCGCTGTTTGGTCGCTGGAGAGCTGTCACACAGACCGCTCTCCAGCGACCAACGATGCCGGTAACCAGGGTAAACATCGGGTTACTAAGCGCAGGGCCGCGCTTAGTAACCCGATGTTTACCCTGGTTACCATCCTAAAAGTAAAAAAAACAAACACTACATACTTACCTTCCGCTGTCTGTCCCCGGCGCTCTGCTTCTCTGTACTGGCTGTGAGCACAGCGGCCGGAAAGCAGAGCGGTGATGTCACCGCTCTGCTTTCCGGCCGCTGTGCTCACAGTGAGTGCAGGAAAGCACAGCGCCGGAGGACAGACAGCGGAAGGTAAGTATGAAGTGTTTGTTTTTTTTACTTTTAGGATGGTAACCAGGGTAAACATCGGGTTACTAAGCGCGGCCCTGCGCTTAGTAACCCGATGTTTACCCTGGTTACCAGCGAAGACATCGCTGAATCGGCGTCACACACGCCGATTCAGCGATGTCAGCGGGAGAGCCAGCGACCAAATAAAGTTCTGGCCTTCTAGCCCCGACCAACGACATCACAGCAGGATTCTGATCGCTGCTGTGTATCAAACTGAACGATATCGCTAGCCAGGACGCTGCAACGTCACGGATCGCTAGCGATATCGTTTAGTGTGAAGGTACCTTTAGCTGGATTACTGACTATACTGCATATTTGTCAATATTGCTACGTTTGACAGCCACACTGTACAGTCTATATCAACTGCTTTGCACAATATTACTGCTAATATTTTGTGATGCTTTTGCTATATTGGTGTTTTTCACTGTTTATATCATTGTTATTATATATTATTGACAGGGAGTGTAATCCCTTTCCTTGGCTGTGTGGTTGTCAAATGCTGGATGGCTATACTGCATAGTCGGGACTTATTTCCCTGCACTAATTGATACTATGCACTTTATTCACTAGTATGTGGAATAACATTATATATGCTCCACTATGCTAGGCTCTCACCAGAATTGTTGCCATTGATATAGGGTCAGGTTGTATACTTGATTTTATAAGTTTTATGATTGTTGTTTAATAACATTTTCTATTTTTTACTCATGTTATTAGTTATATTGAGTTGTGCGCTTCATTAGTGTATCTCTTTCTCCTCCTTTGCCATTGTTGTAATACATGATGACACACCCTAAAATATTCAGGCTGTGCCTTTTTTCTTTCCCTGGTCCTTGCAAGTTTTTTGCCTGGCTAAAAAAAAAAACAATTGTACAGTGGCTTGCGATGGTATTCACCACCTTATCTTTTTACCTATTTTGTTACATTACAACCTGTGTTTTTTAAATATTTTTGTAATCAGATTTGTATATGATGCATCAGCACTAAATAGTCTAAGTTGGTGAAGTGAGAAAAATATAGACATAAATTAAATTTATAGGATCAAATAACTAGAAAATGGCATGTGCATATGATATGTATTCACCACTTTTGCGATGAAGGCCCTAAACATTTCTGATGCAAGCAATTGCCTTCATAATTTACATGCTTAGATTGTACACAGGGGGACTTCCTTTCACTAAGTGTCACATAGTCTTTCTGTATACAAACACCTTTTCTGAAAGGCCACAGAGGCTGCAACGCCATTAAGCAAAAGACACCACTAACCAAATACCATGAAGACCAAGGAGAACTTGAAACAAGTCAGGGACAAAGTTGCTGAAAAGTACAAGTCCGGGTTAGGTTACTAAAAAATATCCCAATCTTTGATGAACTCCGGAGCACTAGCAAATCCATTATCATCAAATGAAAAGAACTTGGTACCACAGCAAACCTGTCAAGAGGTGGCCGCCCACGAAAACTCTCAGCCAGGGCAGGGAGGGCATAAATCGGAGAGGCAGCACAGAGACCAAAGGTAACCCTGAAGGAGCTGCAGAGTTCCCAAGAAGAGACTGGAGTATCTGTTCATATGACCACAATAAGCCATACACTCCATACAGGTGGCCTTTATGGAAGAGAGGGCAGAAAAATGCCTTTACTTG
Organism: Ranitomeya imitator; assembly: GCF_032444005.1. Classification (NCBI taxonomy): domain Eukaryota; kingdom Metazoa; phylum Chordata; class Amphibia; order Anura; family Dendrobatidae; genus Ranitomeya; species Ranitomeya imitator. The sequence goes on from NC_091282.1 coordinate 339,023,443, forward strand.
CACACAAAAATTGTAAGACTCGTATTGAGTTTGCCAAAAGACATGTGGGAGACTCCCCAAATGTCTAGAGGTAGGTGCTGTGGTCAGATGAAACAAAAATTTTACTTTTTGACCACCAAGGTAAACGCCATGTCTTTCCAAACCAACATAGGTCATCATACCAAGAACACCATCCCCACAGTGAAACGTGGTGGTAGCCTCATGCTGTGGAGATGTTTTCTGGCAACAGGGACAAGGAAGATGGAAGGATATTCTTAAGCAAAACCTGTTTCAGTCTGTCAGTGATTTCAGTCAAATAAATAAGGCAGCACACTGTGGCACTAAAACATGCAAACCTGAAACATGAAAATTGAACTGCATTACTGCATTAGAAATATGAAAAAATGAGAGCGTTTAGCGCATAAATTGACCAATTTATGTGTACCTGGTAGCCACATTAAGGCATCTCTCGTATACCAGGACCTAGACATTCCTTTCCTTACTGAGAATAAACGTCTTCATCTGAATGGGAACCTACTGTGAATCCTCTTCTTAGTCTATAATCTCTCTCTGTGGAGGGGTAATGGACCTTCTGCGATTAAAACACCTGTGGCTAAAAGGTGGAGTGCTCAGTCAGAAGGCTAATGAATACAAATTTCAAAAAACTGACCGTCACATCCAAACATAGACTAAGTGTGAACAGTTGCTGAACCTAGAGTCACCAACTCATATACAGTCAAATAAATAAGGCAGCACACTGTGGTGCTAAAACATTTCAGACTGGGACGGAGGATCACTTTCCCACAAAGACAATGACCCAAGTATTGTTAAAGCAACACTTGAGTGGTTTAAGGGGAAAAATCTAAATGTTTTGGAGTGGCCTAGTCAAAGCCTAGACCTTAATCCAAATGAGAATCTGTGGTCAGACTTGAAGATTGCTGTTCTCAAGAGGAAACCATGTAACTTGAAGGAGCTGGAGCAGTTTTTACTTGAAAAATGGGCAAAAATGCCAGTGACAAGATGTGGAAACCTCAGAGATAGTGATGAGCGAATATAATCGTTACTCGATCTTTCTCGAGCATGCTCGGGGATCCACCGAGTATTTTTTTAGTGCTCGGAGATTTGGTTTTTCTTGCCGCAGCTGAATGATTTACATCTGTTAGCCAACATAAGTACATGTGGGGATTCCCTAGCAACCAAGCAACCCCCACATGTACTTATGCTGGCTAACTGATGTAAATCATTCAGCTCGGGCAAGAAAAACTAAATCTCCGAGCGCTAAAAAATACTCTGTGGACCCCCGAGCGTGCTCGAGAAATCTCGAGTAACGAGTATATTCGCTCATCACTACTCAGAGACTTTACAGCTACAAGTTGCTTAAGATAATTGCCGCAAAAGGAGGCTCTACAAAAGTACTGTCTGTAGGGGAGGGAACATTTATACACCCTGAAGGCTGTCCTATTTGTTTGCTTCCCAAGAAAACCAAGTGTTCACAGTTGTAGGCATGTTCTTTACATGATGTAAACCCCGAAACCATAAAATTCCAGGTTGTGAAGTAAACATGAAAAATGCCAAGGGGAAGGTTGGGTGAATATTTTTTTCAAGCCACTGTAACTGGATCCGTCTTAATTAACATTGAAGTCTAGGGAAATAGCTATTCCTTTTCCTTACATTTTAAACTGATCTCCTTTTTTTGCTTACTAGATCGGTTTCAAACGGATGATTACTGGACATGTGAACGAAGCCTTAGCCACTAGAGAGCCATATTTTGGCGTGAGCACAGAAAAGCATCAAGCAGCTATTATTTTAGGCCACATTCAGTATTTTGTCAGTATTTTACCTCCGTATTTGCAAGCCAAAACCAGGAGAGGGTGATAAATACAGAAGTGGTGCATATGTTTCTATTATACTTTTCCTCTGATTGTTCCACTCCTGATTTTGGCTTACAAAATACTGAGGTAAAATACTGACCAAATTGTGAAAGTGGTCTTATTGTAATACATTCAAGCTACAGAAAAAAATGGTCAAAATTTTGGTTTCTAAATTAACGATATTTACAGTTTATAAGAACTTCATAATCCTTTACACTTTTTAGGGACTTGCATATGTTGAATATGAAAATGAGACCCAGGCTTCACAGGCTGTAATTAAATTGGATGGCGTAAAAATAAAGGACCATACTATTAAAGTGGCGATTAGTAATCCTCCTATGAGGAAACAGCAAGAAGGTCAAGAACCTGCTCGGTCAACAACATCTATGGTTCCTCGACAAGCCTACGGAGCGTACGTATAGAACTAAACAGTTTAGTAGCATTGTGGTAATGAAGCATGGGCCCTCCATCTTCTCTCTGTATTACTACTTTGGTGAAATGGGAAGTTTCTGTACAAGTTACATTTTCATAAACAAAACCTCAGATACAGATACCATTGTCATAGAACACAGTCCCGTCTGGAATGCACAGGACTGATGGGGTAAATACCCTGAGATACTTCTTCGAATATAGGAAACCAAAAGAAATGAAGTATAATGACTCAAAAAGAAATTACCATATAAAATTGTATGTTTATTAGTGCAAAATCAGCAACACTAAAAAAATTAATATATCGGAAACACAATATCCAGATATATAATCAGAATAATGATAACAAAATACAGAAACATTTGAGTATTGAGAAATGGGTGCAATAAAAACAATGTTGCACCATAGATAAAGGAAAACAGGGAGGGGGGGATTTATAGGGGTTCACAAGTACCTAGTAATACGCAGTAGTCGCTGCCTAAAGGGGAAGATAAAGTGCACAGTGCTAGTCTGCGCATATGCGGGCCCCCCGACGAAGCTGTGGGCGAAACGCGCGTAGGGGCGCGTGTTGTTAACCATGGAGAAGGATAAGGGTAAGATGGGGATATGGGATTAGTCTCTCTATACTTTGATTATTGTGGGTGTTGCTGAACTATGGGCTACTTACCCGGTACTTGACGTATTGCTCCCACCTGATACAGCTGCTAGGGGATTTTTTTTTAGCACTGTGCACTTTATCTTCCCCTTTAGGCAGCGACTACTGCGTATTACTAGGTACTTGTGAACCCCTATAAATCCCCCCCTCCCTGTTTTCCTTTATCTATGGTGCAACATTGTTTTTATTGCACCCATTTCCCAATACTCAAATGTTTCTGTATTTTGTTATCATTATTCTGATTATATATCTGGATATTGTGTTTCCGATATATTAATTTTTTTAGTGTTGCTGATTTTGCACTAATAAACATACAATTTTATATGGTAATTTCTTTTTGAGTCATTATACTTCATTTCTTTTGGTTTCCTAAGTTACATTTTCATGTATAATGCTCACCAGCAATATTCCAGATGTCTATTTTTTGTACTGGCTCAGTTGCATCTTAGATGACCAGTCCAATGATTCTTTTATTTATTTTTAAATGTCCTTGTCAAACTGTTGGGTTTCCTTTTTTTTTCTCTAGATTAATAAAGTGATTTCTGTATCTTTTTTTTGTAAGGGTTTTGCAAATGGTGTTTTTTATTTTGTATTTTTATTTTTTTTATGTCCTTCCCCTCCCCCCCCCTCAAAGTGTTCATGGATGTGTTTTTTTTTTTTTTTCTACCATGTTTGCTTATAGGGAAGTCATAAATGGTCAAATACTGTTTCTGCCCTGTCTTGTGGGTGTTTGGCAAGTGACCAGCGAATGCACAAATACCCTTTGCCTCGGTTATTCTTGAGCACCTTAAAAACACTGCTCTCTGGAATAAGGCCCACTAATGACCACCTTCAAAAGCATATGTGGTAGTCCTTAAAGGAATAAACGTCCTGAGAGAACCGCTAGTCAGTCTGACTTTCTGTGCCTTCTAGCAACTCTTTCACTCTATACATATCCATCATGCAGCTTAATATGTCATGTCTGCTTTGTATAAGCGCGCAGTAATATAGTAAATGAGATTGTACAAATATCTAGCCTATCTCTCTCACTGTCTGTACAATATTTGACTGATGAGCAGAATCTCATGTATTATATCAGATGTAGCCTCACTTTACTGCTCTGCGCTTGCTACTGGTAATAGCTGACAGGGAGGAAACTATCACAAGCAAGAGAGGCTGACCCAAAATGGCTTTGCAGACGGCTCATAGATGGCACATAAACTGAAACAGAATTACCAGTTACAAGAGCTACTACATTATTCCTTAATACTTGCCTATGCTGCACTATAGAGGCAGGAAAATGGAGTGCAAGCTCAGCATACAGCTCTGCCCTGTGCTGTTCTTTCTTGATGCATACCTCTGTTTTGTTGCTCACATACAGGGAATCTTGGGGATCCATGTTAAATATTTAAAATAATTCTGTTTATTTTTATTAACAGGAGAGGTAAAGGAAGAACCCAAGTGGCTCTCCTACCCCGATCTCTGCACCGCCAGAATACACCAAGCAGCACAAAAACAGAAAATGGTACCCAGCAGACACCTGAGGCTTCATCAGGTGCAGGAGGGGAGCCCCGGAAGATGTCTAATGCCGACTTTGCCCGGATGTTGCTCCAGAAGTAATTAAACTGGGACCTGTGCAATGGGAAGCAATGTGAAAAAAATGACTGCCTTTTGTGACCTTATACATTATTGCAGCTGCTTACGGCTCCACTTAACACCCGGACTGCAGACTCTGCCCATTCAAGTTATATACGTACAGTTTGTTTTACAGGTTGTTCGTTTTTCTAGGTCCTTTACTGATTACCTTTTATGTTCTAATAGCGCAGACTTTTGGCTTCCTTATTTCCCTCATATTGAGGCAGGCAAGGCAAAGAAGGGGTAGCTTATAATGGTCTGTTGGGGTATGTTTTTACACTTGTTGCAGAATGTCTATTGATCGCAGTCTGTTGCAAAAGTTATAGAGAATTGAGCCCAGATGTGGGCGTTTTATATGTATTCCCTCATTTCATGCATTGTTTTCCCTGTGGAATTTACAGTTTTTATGTTGGTTAAAACTGGATTAAAGCATTTGCTGTACTGAAAAGCCAATCTAACCCATGGGCTGACAGCAAATTTTTGTAATCACTTTTGCTTTTGTAACACTTGCATACACTGCCCAAGGTATGTAGTGGGTAATGGGATACATTTAAACCCTTTTACTCACACCCCAATCCTGTTTTCAGCTCATGACCAGTCCTAATTTTACAATCCTGACTTGTCACTTTATGTGGTAATAACTCTGGAACACTTCTACGGATCCCACTGGTTCTGAGACTGTTTTTTTTCGTGACATAATTTAATCCATGGTGGTGGTAAAATCTATTATAAGGGTTAAAAGTTGACCAGCGATTTCTCCTTTTTCCAACAAAATGTACAAAACCATTGTTTTAGGTAGTACCTCACATTTGAATTGACTTTGAAAATACCCAAAAGTGACACAGTTCTAAAAACTGCACCCCTCAAGGTGCTCAAAACCACATTGAAGAAGTGTAGTAACCCTTTAGGTGCTTTACATGAATTTTTGGAATGTGGGGGGGGAAGTTAACATTTAACTTTTTTTCACAAATAATTTAGAGCTATTTTTTTTTTACAAGGGTAACAGGACAAAATGGTTGCCCAGATTAGTCCCACAATTTCTGCTGAATGTAGAAATACCCCATATGGGGCTGTACTGTACTGTTTAGCGACATGGTGAGACTCGGGATGGACTGAGGCCTATTTGCCTCCTGGAGTGCAGATTTTCCTAAAATAGTTTGCGTACGCCATATGCAGAGCCCCTAAGTGCTGGAAGAGCACAATCCCCCCCTCAATTGACCCCATTCGGGAAATTACAACCCTTTGGGAATTTATCTACAGCTGTAGCGATGATTTTGGCTCCATGGGTATTATCCAGAATCAAGCAGCAGTGGATGTTGCTGAGTGAAAATTGCAAAGTGGCGTTGTAGTGACCTGCTTTTGCTTCTGGAGTCATGCACCCGTAAATTAGGTGGGCTCTTATGCTTCACAAATGCCAAATATGTGGTTTAGGTACACTGTGGGGCTCAGAAGAGAGGGGGTCATTTGGATTTGGGAGTGCAGAATTTGCTACCTTTCTTTTGGGGGGGAACAAGGAGCTATTTCGCTTTTCCAGAGCTTTGTACTACTAGTAATGTGGAAACCCCCTATATTTTCATAGACCGTTGAAGAACCTGAGTTGGGGCTTGGTTTTTTTTGTGGATTTGAGGCTTTTTTTTTGGAACATGTTACATAATGATTGGGATCACATTTATTCTGCACTCTACACTGAGCACTTACTTTGGGGTTTCCATCTAAATCTCCTAGTGACGTGATTCAGATGAAACCCTCGGGTGATCTATTCACTATAATGAGGCAGCAAAGTTACTCTAAACTCCTTCTGGCCTCTATTCAGCAGTGTCCTTTTTTTCCAGTGTGCACAAAACTGTAGCCGACCGAGCTTTTTTGCACTCTTAAAGACAGACAACACCTGATCATAAGTCAGACAGCGTCCACAGTGCCTCCATCTGTCATATTATAGGGAATCTTTCACGGAGAATTCTGTCTGAATTGCATATTTCAGAAATTTATAGGGGAACCCCGAGGTAAGCGCGTAGGCTATGTTCACACGTTGTGGATTTGCCTCTAGAATTTTTTGTGCGGATTCTGCATCTCTTGGCAGAAAACACAGGTGTGGATTTGCTGCGTTTTTTTTATGCGGATTTTGTGCGGATAGCATGCGTATTTACCCCTGCAGATATCTATAATGGAATGGGTACAAAAACACTGCAGATCCGCACAAATAAATGACATGCTCCTTCTTTTGATCCACAGCGTTTTCCGTGCGGAATTTTCCGCACTGTTAGCACAGCAATTTTTCCATTGACTTACATTGTACTGTAAATCACTTGCGGATCTACAGCGTTTCTGCATGGAAAAAAACGCTGCGGATCCGCAGTAAATCCGCAACGTGTGCGCATAGCCTTAGCGTAGAGCGCAGGATAAATGTGAACCGAGCCTTACTGCCATCTTTGGGAGGCAGGATGAAAAAATCAACAGCAGGTGAAGAATTGGTTTTATTTTTTCCGCTATTCCTTGTGTGGTATAAGTGACTAGGCGACTTTATTCTGCGGGTCGGTGGTGTCTATTCACATGGGACGCATTTGGATAGCGCTGGGCAGCCCGCCTGATGGAATAGTATGGGCATTACTAATAGGCTGTTAACCTGGATGCTGTGCATTACCTATATGTGAACCGTGCCCCATACAAGCCTCTAGTGTGCAATAATATACCAAGCAACCACCCCCTCCGTGGATTGGTAGGCCGTGAGTGGTTGTCTCATCGGTAGTTTTGCACCTGTGTTCCACCATCTTAACTACATGGGTCTACTGCATCCTGATAGTGCATTTGTTTGGAGATCTGGGCATGTAAACATCACTGCCTTTTTTCTGCTGTTTTTTTTAAATTTTTGGAGGATTTTTAGTCCTTTTTGTGGCTTTGCTTTTTAGTGCAGGTCGGTGTGATTACAGCAATACAAGATTTAATTTTTTTGCATGCTGTCACACACTAAAAGATGCTTTTTATTGCAAAAGGTATAATTTTTCCATATATCTGCCAACAGTTATGTGAGGGCTTGATTTTTCTGTGGGATGAGTTGGCGTTTTTATTGGCACCATTTTTGCACTCATGATCTTCCTTTATTGCTTTCTATTCTGATTTTAATGAGGCAGAATGAACAAAATCCAGCAATTTAATAGTTGTTTGTTTTGTTTTTTATGCCGTTCCACATGTGGTAAAATTGATAAGGCAGCTTTTTTTCTTCCGGTCTATATGATTACAGTGATACAACACATATATAATTTTTTTTAATATTTTGGCGCTTTTACACAATAAAAACTTTTATAGAAAAAATTTATTTTTGTATCGATTTTATTCTGAGGACTATAACTTTTTGTATGCTGTATGGTGGCTTATTTTTGCTGGACAAGATGACGTTTCAGCGATACCATTTTTATTTACATTCGTCTTTTTGATCGCATTTTAGTCTACATTTTGTTCGGCGGTTTGATGCTACAGCGTCGTTTTTTTTCCTCTGCGACCTGACTTCCATCGATCACAACATTTAGCGGGCACCACTCCTGGCCGTGTGTTGGGTGTCAGCTGTCATATCAGTTGAACACACGGCGGTGATCCATACGTCCAATGTTTATAAGTTTCTACGACCTGGATGTATGGATACATCCAAGGCTGTGACCGGGTTAATAAATAATAATAATAATTTTATTTATATAGCGCCAACATATTCCGCAGCGGGTTAATGACTACTGTGGCTCCTTGTGACAATATCCATGTAGAACCCTTGTTGTTTATTTGCTCATTTCATTCAACTGCAGTACTGAAGCCTACCAGAAGAAAAATAAAAAGTGCCTATGAGTACACAATAATGTATTCTAAATGTAATTGTGCACTCTGTGATATGTCACAAGACCACATTGGAGGGGTCTAGCTCCTGTGGTTCCCAGGTGGGCTGCAAAAAGCCTTTACGTTTGATTCTCCGTTATTTGTAAGAGACATGTCCCTGCACTTCATGTACTGCCACTGTATCTTCATTTTGTGGATCAGTAGGGATCTCCTCTTGAAACCCACCCCCTTGAAACCCAATTACACCAGAAAAAATTTGAATTCTCCCTGTACTGTTTCCATACCTAGTAAAATAAAGGCAGTTCCCTAGGCAGCTATTGTTTTATAATCGGACAAGAACAGGCCAACTTGTCGGAGAGGCCACACATTTAGGTTTTGTTACATTGCTGCATTTTTTTGGCAAATAGATTCTTGGTTTTGCAATACCAGAGTGTGCATCCTTACTCATCTAACCCTACTTTATATGATCCATGTGTTACACTGACAATGCCATCATTGCTCAACTTGGTAACTACATTAGTATTGGGGATGAGCGGACCCGTGGCTTTTTGGGTTCGCCATTTTTGGCCGAACTAGAGTTAACAGTTCTGTTCAGTATCCAAGCTTGACCCTGAACCCAATAGAAGTCAATGGCAACCCAAACTTCAGGGCTTTAAAATGGCTGTAAAATAGTCATGGTAAGGGCTAGTGGGCTGCAAAAAGAATCTAAATGGGGGTAAGAGCAGGACAAGTGCCCTGCAAGCAAATTTGGATAGGTAAGTAACTTAACCCCTTAGTGACAGAGCCAATTTGGTACTTAATGACCAGGCCAATTTTTGCAATTCTGACCACTGTCACTTTATGAGGTTATAACTCTGGAACGCTTCAACGGATCCCGCTGATTCTGAGATTGTTTTTTCGTGACATATTGTACTTCATGTTAGTGGTAACATTTCTTCGATATTACTTGCGATTATTTATGAAAAAAACGGAAATATGGCAAATTTTTAAAATTTTGCAATTTTCAAACTTTGTATTTTTATGCCCTTAAATCAGAGAGATATGTCACGAAAAATAGTTAATAACATTTCCCACATGTCTACTTTACATCAGCACAATTTTGGAAACAAAATTTTTTTTTGTTAGGGAGTTATAAGGGTTAAAAGTTGACCAGCAATTTCTCATTTTTACAACACCATTTTTTTTTAGGGACCACATCACATTTGAAGTCATTTTGAGGGGTCTATATGATAGAAAATAATGAAGTGTGACACCATTCTAAAAACTACACCCCTCAAGGTTCTCAAAACCACATTCAAGAAGTTTATTAACCCTTTACGTGCTTCACAGGAACTGAAACAATGTGGAAGGAAAAAATGAACATTTAACTTTTTTTGCAAACATCTTAATTCAGAACCATTTTTTTTATTTTCACAAGTGTAAAAACAGAAATGTAACCATAAATTTTGTTATGCAATTTCTCCTGAATACGCCAATACCCCATATGTGGGGGTAAACCACTTTTTCTATTCGCCACGACAGCACCCACTAGAGAGAGAGGGGATCCGCCCCTAGGAACAGGAAACCTACAGAGAGATAAAAGGGGCGGCCCCCCCTCGCTCCTCAGTTGGTTTCCTGTTCCTAGATGGAGACCCACAGAGAAGACTCTATGGATTTAGGAAGAGGAAGACCTGCCTGGATTACCGCCTGTACGACTCTGCTGAGCGGCAGGGGTTCCAGAGCAGGTAGACAGTCGGGGGAAGGATCCTGCGGGCTCCCCCCTCATCTGGTGCGGCTGACAGGCAGCCTGAAGATATCCAACGGTCTCCCTGCTGGGACACCGTTGTGGAGACGCCGACAGTGCGGGTACCTGGTGCGGCCGGTAATAGGTAATAGAGGACGTCCTCCGGTGTGCGTCTGAGCAGCGGTGAGATGGTTCCGTGATCCGAGGCCCTCCTGTCCCTCCAAGGTAAGAGGTGACATGGTGGGATGCAGCAGGCAGCGGCGTCTCCCGGCATACAGGACGCGGGCGCATGCGCAGTAGCGTCGGCGTCCCGGAAATGGAGATGAACTTCCGGGGCATGGTGTTGGAGATCATTTCCGGGGGGAACCGCCATATTGGATTCCCCCATGCGGTGCCATTACTCTGAACGCCGGATTTGTAAGTAAAAAAAAAAAAAAAAGACAAAGCAAGGGGTGTGTACATTACTACACTATAAAGTGTAGTCAGTAAGTGCAGTCAGTGTGCCATTATGTCGTCCCAAGAGGAGGTCAGGGTGCACCCTATGGAAGAGCCATTAGTCCCTAGTGAAGCCAGGAAAAGGAATAGTGGACACTCTAAAATAAGTGACTCCACTGATAAATCAGGAAGAAAATCCTCCCGTTCCACACCCCAGGCTAAGACATCTCCGCAGCCGGTATAAATATTACGCTGGGTGAGTGCGTATATAGCTTCACTGAAGCTTATATTGATTCCTTTGCTTATATTATTTCTAGGCAAAGAGGACGGGGAAGAGTAAGCACAAACAATGTGCCATATGTACCGAACCCCTGCCTGACTCCTATCTTAAAAATCTGTGTCAGGCATGTATAGACAACACCTTACGGCAGGAGGAATCGGTTAAAATGAATTGGATACGTCTCATAATTCGGGAAGAACTTCAGTCGTTGGGAGGTGGTTCTACTTCTTCAGTAAATATGGAGAAACAAAGGAGAAAAACATCCTCTCCTAGAGCTGACACATCAGCGGAGAGTGGGAAGGTCGACTCTGATATTTCTCAGCAATCTAATTCCTCAGAGGAAGAGGACTTCGTCTGTTTTCCAACTGAGGGCATAAACAACCTAGTAAAATCAGTGAGAAATACGATGGGGGTGTCTGAATCAAAAGAACCCCAGACGCCACAAGAAGTTATGTTCGCGGGTCTTTCTCAGAAGAAAGGCCACGTATTTCCAATAAATCAGGCCATAAAAGATCTCGTTAAAAAAGAATGGAGTAGAGGTCAAAAGGGGTTGGTCCCAATATCCTGTAATATACCCCTTTGATGATGAGGATTTGAATACCTGGGCCAAGATACCAAAAGTCGATGCGGCAGTTGCGTCTACATCTCGCCGTTTCTCCTTACCAGTGGAGGATGCAGGTTCCTTATCAGATCCTATGGACCGGAAATCAGACGTACTCCTTAAAAAATCGTGGGAGGCCTGTGTCAAGCCGGCTATTTCAGCCACATGTACTGGCAGATCAATGCTAATATGGCTGGATCAGCTGGATCAAAAGATTAAAAGTGGCGTATCCAGAGAAAAATTAAGGGCATCTATCCCTTTGATTAAAGGTGCGGCGGCTTTTATATCAGATGCCTCAATTGATTCCCTCCGCCTGGCGGCCAGAACGGCTAATCTCGCTAATACGGCTCGGCGGGCTTTATGGTTAAAAAACTGGAAGGGGGATGCCCAGTCAAGATCCAAATTATGTTCCATACCCTGTCAGGGTGAGTACCTGTTTGGAACAGTCCTTGATGATATTCTCACTAAGGCGGGCGAGAGGAAGAAAGGATTCCCTAATCCCTTTATTCCGTCTTACAGAAGGGCGTTCAGGAAGCCACCATTCGGAAGAAAGGGAGGCTTCAGAGACAGGTGGAATAATAAAGATTTCAAACAAAAAGGGAATCTGTTTAATAAATGCCCCTTCAAGCCAACCGATAAATTCCATCAGTGATATTTCTCCGGTGGGTGGAAGACTAAAACAATTCAGTCATCAATGGAAAGAAATAACAACTAATCAATGGGCTATTAAATTAACATCCTCAGGCCTCACACTAGACTTTATTAAAACTCCTCCGGATTCTTTCCTTCTTACCACCTTAAGATCCAAGCCTCAGCAAGAGGCACTTGAAACCGAGGTTAAATCCCTCCTACGCAAACATGTCCTAGTAGAGGTTCCATCTTCCCAGATAGGGAGAGGCTTTTACTCTCCCTTGTTTCTGATTAGTAAGCCGGATGGCTCTTTCAGAACTATAATCAATTTGAGGAAACTGAATTCCTTTATAAAACCTAAAACATTCAAAATGGAATCCATTCGTTCAGCTATAAAAAATCTATTTCCAAATTGTTACATGGTAGTATTGGCTCTTAAAGATGCTTACTACCATATTCCCATTCATAATTCACACCAACAATTTCTTCGGGTAGCAGTTTATATAGAGGGGCAAATTCGTCATCTACAAAATAGAGCAATGCCCTTCGGGTTATCTATGGCCCCAAGGATTTTTACTAAGTTACTATCAGAAGTAATGTCTTTTTTACGGGTAAAGGATACTTTGGTCATCCCATATCTAGATGACCTGTTGATTGTAGGAAAGAGCCCCCTACAGTGTGAGCAGAGATTACGGGAAGTAGTGATATCCTTACAATCCCTGGGTTGGCTAGTTAATTGGGAAAAATCTAGACTTCAGCCTGTAACGTGTCAGAAATTCCTTGGGCTCCTTCTAGATTCGGTCGACCAGATTTGTAAACTGCCTGAGGATAAGAAATTCTCCATAGTTGATAAGGTGTCCTCAGCAATAAAAAGACGTAGTATGTCACTAAGACAGGTCATGTCATTGCTAGGCTCTCTAACATCGTGCATTCCTGCGGTACAGTGGGCACAGTTCCATACTAGGCAGCTACAAAAATTTGTATTGGAGGAGGACATTAAGAATAGAGGATGTCTGGATAGAACAGTTTTCCTAACATCGGAAGTATTACACTCCCTTAGGTGGTGGTTGGATCAGAATAATCTTTCAAAGGGGGTTCTATGGGTAATCACTCCTTCTAGTGTTGTGACCACAGATGCTAGTCCTGAAGGCTGGGGGGCACATTTTCAGGGTCAATGGGTTCAGGATCTTTGGTCCAGCTCAGATCTTAATAATTCCTCGAATGTCAAGGAGTTGAGGGCGGTATATTACTCCCTTCTCCACTTTGTTCCCCAGCTCAGCGGCTCTCATACAAGAGTATTATCCGACAACACCACTGCGGTGGCTTATCTGAACCATCAGGGAGGTACAAGGTCGGACAAACTCAGGGAGGTGGCATCAGACATCATGGAGTTAGCCGAAGATCATCTACTATCACTATCGGCAGTACACATCAGAGGCACAGACAACTTTCGTGCCGATTTCCTGAGCCGTCATACTCTTCATCAAGGGGAATGGATGCTGAGCAGGAAGATTTTCAAAGCAATAACAGCTCGATGGGGTGTTCCTCAAATAGACTTGTTTGCCACAAGAGCCAACCGTCAAGTCAAGATGTTTGCCTCTCTAAACAGGGAGGACAAGCCAGACATACTCGATGCCCTCCAGACGCCATGGACATTCGATCTGGCCTATGCTTTCCCTCCATGGAATCTATTACCTATAGTAATAAGAAAAATAAGGGAGGAGGGCGCAAAAGTTCTGTTGATAGCCCCATTCTGGCCCAAGAGGCCATGGTTCTCATGGCTGAGGGCGATGTCAGTGTCAGATCCATGGATTCTGCCTCAGTCCAAGGACCTGCTCTCTCAAGGTCCATTCCTCCATCCTCAGGCAAAGGGCATGAACTTAAGTGCCTGGAGTTTGAGAGGCGGTTACTAAATCTCAGGGGGTTTTCTAATGGATTAATCGATACTCTTATGAAGAGCAGAAAACCTTCAACTACCAGGATTTATGTTAGAATTTGGAGGAAATTCCTTCAATTTCATACTACACAATTTTCCTCTGAGATTCCTATATTTGCAATGTTAGAATTTCTACAAAAAGGGCTGGAATTAGGGCTCTCCGTGAGCACTCTGAAGGTGCAGGTTTCAGCATTAGGAGCTCTTTTTAATCATAACATTGCTGGAAATAAATGGATATCCCGGTTTATATCCGCTTGTGAAAGATCAAAACCAATTAACATTCCTCGGGTTCCTCAGTGGGATCTTTCGATAGTTTTAAATGCATTAACACAACCACCTTTTGAGCCTCTCCATATAGCCTCACTAAAGAATATTTCTTTGAAGACGGTTTTGTTAGTGGCGTTAGTCTCTGCCAGAAGAGTGAGCGATCTCCATGCATTATCTATAGATCCTCCCTTTTTAACGGTAACATCAGATAGGATACTTTTAAAAACAGATCCTTGTTATCTCCCTAAGGTGGCTTCTACCTTTCATAGATCCCAGGAGATCTTGTTGCCCACCTTTTATGAGAACCACTCAACTCCAGAAGAAGAAAGACTTCACACCCTAGATGTAAAAAGGTCTGTCCTAGCCTATTTAGAGAGAACTAGGGACTGGAGGAAGAGTAGGGCTCTCTTTGTGTCTTTCCAGGGTAAAACCAAGGGTGCCGGAGTCACAAAGAACACATTATCTCGCTGCATCAGAGAGGCCATAATCTTGGCGTATAAAGCTGGAGGGAAAGATCCTCCAATGCATGTCGGAGTGCACTCTACAAGAGCCTTCTCGACTTCCTGGGCAGAAAGGACGAATGTGCCAATAGACCTTATATGTAAGGCTGCAACTTGGTCTTCACCAAATACCTTCTATAAACATTATAGATTAGATCTATCCTCTGCTTCTGATCTAACTTTTGGTGTATCGGTCATTGACTCAGTAAACCCACCCAGTCTATAGTCTCTGCAATTCTCTCTAGTGGGTGCTGTCGTGGCGAATAGAAAATACCGGATTACGTACCGGTAATGCTCTTTTATAGAGCCCACGACAGCACCCGTTCACATCCCTCCCTTTTCTGTATATAGTTGCACATGGTGCTTGTTTGGTGAGGTGTAAATATTAGAAAGATATAATATGAGGTTGTAAATATGTATATATATGTATATACCTGAACCTGTTAACTAAAACTTGGCGGCGGTTCCTCCTATTCTCTGTAAAACAACTGAGGAGCGAGGGGGGGCCGCCCCTTTTATCTCTCTGTAGGTTTCCTGTTCCTAGGGGCGGATCCCCTCTCTCTCTAGTGGGTGCTGTCGTGGGCTCTATAAAAGAGCATTACCGGTACGTAATCCGGTATTTTGGGCGCACCGCAGAACTTAGAAGTGAAGGAGCGCCGTTTGACTTTTTCAATGCAGAATTGGCTGGAATTGAGATCGGACACCATGTCACGTTTAGAGAGCCCCTGATGTGCCTAAACAGTGGAAACTCCCCACAAGTGACACCATTTTGGAAACTAGACCCCTTAAGGAACTTATCTAGATGTGTGGTGACCACTTTGAACCCCCAAGTGCTTCACAAAGTTTATAACGTAGAGCCGTGAAAATAAAAAATCGCTTTTGTTTACACAAAAATGATCTTTTTGCCCACAAATTCTTATTTTCACAAGGGTAACAGGAGAAATTAGACCACAAAAGTTGTTGTGCGATTTCTCCTGAATACGTCGATACCCCATATGTGAGGGTAAACCACTGTTTGGGCGCACCGCAGAGCTTGGAAGTGAAGGAGCGCCGTTTTACTTTTTCAATGTAGAATTGGCTGGAATTGAGATTGGACGCCATGTCGCGTTTGGAGAGCCTCTGATGTGCCTAAACAGTGGAAACCCCCCACAAGTGACCCCATTTTGGAAACTAGACCCCTTAAGGAACATATCTAGATGTGTGGTGAGCACTTTGAACCCCCATGTGCTTCACAGAAGTTTATAATGTAGAGCCGTGAAAAAAAAATCGCATTTTTTCTACAAAAATGATCTTTTTGCCCACAAATTTTTATTTTCACAAGGGCAACAGGAGAAATTAGACCACTAAAGTTGTTGTGCAATTTCTCCTGAGTACGTCGATACCCAAAATGTGGGGGTAAACCACTGTTTGGGCGCACCGCAGAGCTTGGAAGAGAAAGAGTGCCGTTTTACTTTTTCAATGTAGAATTGGCTGGAATTGAGATCGGACGCCATGTCGCGTTTGGAGAGCCCCTGATGTGCCTAAACAGTAGAAATCCCCCACAAGTGACCCCATTTTGGAAACTAGACCCCCCAAGGAACTTATCTAGATGTGTGGTGAGAACTTTGAATGCCCAAGTGCTTCACAGAAGTTTATAATGCAGAGCCGTGAAAATAAAAAATATTTTTTTTTTCCACAAAAAAGATTTTTTAGCCCCCAAGTTTTTATTTTCACAAGGGTAACAAGAGAAATTGGACCCCAAAAGTTGTTGTCCAATTTGTCCTGAGTATGCTGGTACCCCATATGTGGGGGTAAACCACTGTTTGGGCGCACGGCAGAGCTCGGAAGGAAGGAGCGCCGTTTTGGAATGCAGACTTTGATAGAATGGTCTGCGGGTATTATGTTGCGTTTGCAGAGCCCCTGATGTACCTAACCAGTAGAAACCCTCCACAAGTGACCCCATTTTGGAAACTAGACCCCCCAAGGAACTTATCTAGATGTGTGGTGAGTAGTGTTGAGCGATACCTTCCGATATCGGAAAGTATCGGTATCGGTTTGGATCGGCCGATATTCAAAAAATATCGGATATCGCCGATACCGATACCCGATCCCAATGCAAGTCAATGGGACCAAAATATCGGAATTAAAATAAACCCTTTCTTTCCTTGTAGGTTCATTCTACCTGAAGGAAAACAACTAAGAATAATGTAGGATGTATGGGGGAGGTGGCGGAGACATTAAAGGCAATGAGGATTAGTCCAATCAAATAGAATAGCATGTTTTTTTTTTTTTTTAAAGAAGTTCGGATTGAAAAAGATATTGAGTATGTAAATTTTTTTTATTTTGTCAGATATTGATGTTTCACTATTCCACGCCCTTCCCCTTCTTTTTTTTCTTTTTTTTTTTTTTCTTTTCCCACACTTTCATCTTCATCATCATCAGCATCCTTGACATCAACTTCTTCACCTTATTCATCTTCTTCTTCATCTTCTACCTATTTTTTTTTTTATTACATTCTTCATATTCATTTTCTTCAACTATTATTATTCTTCCTATTCTACATATTCTTTTTATTCCACTGTTATTATTCTTCCTATTCTACTTCTTCATCATATTCTCATTTGTGACAGGCATTCCCGTAGTTGTTATCTATAAAAGTTGGAAGATTACACCTTCCGTTCTGCCAGTCACAAAAGTTACATTTGTCCGCGTTCAGTTTGGCCTGCAGCATCAGGCTTTATCCAGGGGCACCACGAGGAGGAACGGACTCACCCCCATACACTGCTTAGTCTTCTTCTGCATATAATTTAGATAATATCTTTTGCTCTGATATTAAGTCTTATGCTTAATGTTCTTCTGCTCTTTGTTCTGCAGCCTCTTGTTCTTCTGCTTCTCGGTCTTCCATGTTGTCGTCTCCAGGGTCTTCGTCTCCAGTGTCGTCATCTCCGCCGTCGTCGTCTCAGCCGTCGTCGTCTCCGCCGTCGTCGTCGTCATCGGGGTGGTCTTCCGGGTCGTCGTCATCGGGGTGGTCTTCCGGGTTGTCGACGTTAGGGTCTTCAACTTGGAAATGTAGCAGAAGGTACAAGAAGGCTGAGAAAATGCCAAGAACCAGCTGATGGAACTGGAACTCGGATGGCTACCCGAAGGTTCAAGAGCCTATGGAACTACCGAGGACCAGCTGACGTTACTGGAACCCGGTTACTAAGCAGGAGGTACCCGTGCTAAAAAGCACTACCAAGGACCGCCTGACGTTGGCGGAACTCGGATACCCAGAAGGAGGCACCTAAGCCAAAGGCTCTGCCCGGAACCAGATGACGTTACTGGAACCAGGATGGGGAGCAGAAGGTACAAGAGCAAAAGACACTGCCGAGAACCAGCTGACGGTACTGGAACCCGGATGGGTAGCCGAATGTCCAAGAGCCAATGGAACTACCAAGGACCAGCTGACGTTACTGGAACCCGGTTACTAAGCAGGAGGTACCCGTGCCTGAAAGCACTACCAAGGACCACCTGACATTGGTGGAACTTGGATACCCAGAAGGAGGCACCTAAGCCAAAGGCTCTGCCCGGAACCAGCTGACGGTACTGGAACCAGGATGGGGAGCAGAAGGTACAAGAGCAAAAGACACTGCCGAGAACCAGCTGACGGTGCTGGAACCAGGTGGTGGACCCCAAGGCCCACAGGAGAGGAGAGAACAGCTAGGCCGCGAGGCAGCCGCAGTTACCGAACCCCAACAGTCCTACAGGGGGAGCTGGGCCTACTGGCACTACAGAACCAGCCTTGACTACCAGTTCACGCAGCCCACATAGGAAGCTCCTAAACTGGAGGCACCCTGGAGTTGGCTAACTCGACCGCCCCACGACGGGGCAAGCATAGGCGTCTCAGTGAAGTTGACACAACCCGGAAACAGCTGACGGTGCTGAAACCAGGCTTGGCACGAGGGAGTACCTGTGACAAGAACACTGCCGAGAACCAGCTGGCGGTGCTGGAACCCGGATGCGTTGCCCCAGTGTGCAAGAGCCAATGGCACGACCGAGGACCAGCTGACGGTGCTGGAACCCGGTTACTAAGCTGTAGGTGCCCGCGCTTAAAAGCACTACCAAGGACCGCCTGGCGTTGGCGGAACTCGGATACCCAGGAGGAGGCACCTTAGCCAAAGGCTCGGCCCGGAACCAGCTGACGGTGCTGGAACCAGGTGGTGGACCCCAAGGCCCACAGGAGAGGAGAGAACAGCTAGGCCGCGAGGCAGCCGCAGTTACCGAACCCCAACAGTCCTACAGGGGGAGCTGGGCCTACTGGCACTACAGAACCAGCCTTGACTACCAGTTCACGCAGCCCACATAGGAAGCTCCTAAACTGGAGGCACCCTGGAGTTGGCTAACTCGACCGCCCCACGACGGGGCAAGCATAGGCGTCTCAGTGAAGTTGACACAACCCGGAAACAGCTGACGGTGCTGAAACCAGGCTTGGCACGAGGGAGTACCTGTGACAAGAACACTGCCGAGAACCAGCTGGCGGTGCTGGAACCCGGATGCGTTGCCCCAGTGTGCAAGAGCCAATGGCACGACCGAGGACCAGCTGACGGTGCTGGAACCCGGTTACTAAGCTGTAGGTGCCCGCGCTTAAAAGCACTACCAAGGACCGCCTGGCGTTGGCGGAACTCGGATACCCAGGAGGAGGCACCTAAGCCAAAGGCTCGGCCCGGAACCAGCTGACGGTGCTGGAACCAGGTGGTGGACCCCAAGGCCCACAGGAGAGGAGAGAACAGCTAGGCCGCGAGGCAGCCGCAGTTACCGAACCCCAACAGTCCTACAGGGGGAGCTGGGCCTACTGGCACTACAGAACCAGCCTTGACTACCAGTTCACGCAGCCCACATAGGAAGCTCCTAAACTGGAGGCACCCTGGAGTTGGCTAACTCGACCGCCCCACGACGGGGCAAGCATAGGCGTCTCAGTGAAGTTGACACAACCCGGAAACAGCTGACGGTGCTGAAACCAGGCTTGGCACGAGGGAGTACCTGTGACAAGAACACTGCCGAGAACCAGCTGGCGGTGCTGGAACCCGGATGCGTTGCCCCAGTGTGCAAGAGCCAATGGCACGACCGAGGACCAGCTGACGGTGCTGGAACCCGGTTACTAAGCTGTAGGTGCCCGCGCTTAAAAGCACTACCAAGGACCGCCTGGCGTTGGCGGAACTCGGATACCCAGGAGGAGGCACCTAAGCCAAAGGCTCGGCCCGGAACCAGCTGACGGTGCTGGAACCAGGTGGTGGACCCCAAGGCCCACAGGAGAGGAGAGAACAGCTAGGCCGCGAGGCAGCCGCAGTTACCGAACCCCAACAGTCCTACAGGGGGAGCTGGGCCTACTGGCACTACAGAACCAGCCTTGACTACCAGTTCACGCAGCCCACATAGGAAGCTCCTAAACTGGAGGCACCCTGGAGTTGGCTAACTCGACCGCCCCACGACGGGGCAAGCATAGGCGTCTCAGTGAAGTTGACACAACCCGGAAACAGCTGACGGTGCTGAAACCAGGCTTGGCACGAGGGAGTACCTGTGACAAGAACACTGCCGAGAACCAGCTGGCGGTGCTGGAACCCGGATGCGTTGCCCCAGTGTCAAAGAGCCAATGGCACGACCGAGGACCAGCTGACGGTGCTGGAACCCGGTTACTAAGCTGTAGGTGCCCGCGCTTAAAAGCACTACCAAGGACCGCCTGGCGTTGGCGGAACTCGGATACCCAGGAGGAGGCACCTAAGCCAAAGGCTCGGCCCGGAACCAGCTGACGGTGCTGGAACCAGGTGGTGGACCCCAAGGCCCACAGGAGAGGAGAGAACAGCTAGGCCGCGAGGCAGCCGCAGTTACCGAACCCCAACAGTCCTACAGGGGGAGCTGGGCCTACTGGCACTACAGAACCAGCCTTGACTACCAGTTCACGCAGCCCACATAGGAAGCTCCTAAACTGGAGGCACCCTGGAGTTGGCTAACTCGACCGCCCCACGACGGGGCAAGCATAGGCGTCTCAGTGAAGTTGACACAACCCGGAAACAGCTGACGGTGCTGAAACCAGGCTTGGCACGAGGGAGTACCTGTGACAAGAACACTGCCGAGAACCAGCTGGCGGTGCTGGAACCCGGATGCGTTGCCCCAGTGTGCAAGAGCCAATGGCACGACCGAGGACCAGCTGACGGTGCTGGAACCCGGTTACTAAGCTGTAGGTGCCCGCGCTTAAAAGCACTACCAAGGACCGCCTGGCGTTGGCGGAACTCGGATACCCAGGAGGAGGCACCTAAGCCAAAGGCTCGGCCCGGAACCAGCTGACGGTGCTGGAACCAGGTGGTGGACCCCAAGGCCCACAGGAGAGGAGAGAACAGCTAGGCCGCGAGGCAGCCGCAGTTACCGAACCCCAACAGTCCTACAGGGGGAGCTGGGCCTACTGGCACTACAGAACCAGCCTTGACTACCAGTTCACGCAGCCCACATAGGAAGCTCCTAAACTGGAGGCACCCTGGAGTTGGCTAACTCGACCGCCCCACGACGGGGCAAGCATAGGCGTCTCAGTGAAGTTGACACAACCCGGAAACAGCTGACGGTGCTGAAACCAGGCTTGGCACGAGGGAGTACCTGTGACAAGAACACTGCCGAGAACCAGCTGGCGGTGCTGGAACCCGGATGCGTTGCCCCAGTGTGCAAGAGCCAATGGCACGACCGAGGACCAGCTGACGGTGCTGGAACCCGGTTACTAAGCTGTAGGTGCCCGCGCTTAAAAGCACTACCAAGGACCGCCTGGCGTTGGCGGAACTCGGATACCCAGGAGGAGGCACCTAAGCCAAAGGCTCGGCCCGGAACCAGCTGACGGTGCTGGAACCAGGTGGTGGACCCCAAGGCCCACAGGAGAGGAGAGAACAGCTAGGCCGCGAGGCAGCCGCAGTTACCGAACCCCAACAGTCCTACAGGGGGAGCTGGGCCTACTGGCACTACAGAACCAGCCTTGACTACCAGTTCACGCAGCCCACATAGGAAGCTCCTAAACTGGAGGCACCCTGGAGTTGGCTAACTCGACCGCCCCACGACGGGGCAAGCATAGGCGTCTCAGTGAAGTTGACACAACCCGGAAACAGCTGACGGTGCTGAAACCAGGCTTGGCACGAGGGAGTACCTGTGACAAGAACACTGCCGAGAACCAGCTGGCGGTGCTGGAACCCGGATGCGTTGCCCCAGTGTGCAAGAGCCAATGGCACGACCGAGGACCAGCTGACGGTGCTGGAACCCGGTTACTAAGCTGTAGGTGCCCGCGCTTAAAAGCACTACCAAGGACCGCCTGGCGTTGGCGGAACTCGGATACCCAGGAGGAGGCACCTAAGCCAAAGGCTCGGCCCGGAACCAGCTGACGGTGCTGGAACCAGGTGGTGGACCCCAAGGCCCACAGGAGAGGAGAGAACAGCTAGGCCGCGAGGCAGCCGCAGTTACCGAACCCCAACAGTCCTACAGGGGGAGCTAGGCCTACTGGCACTACAGAACCAGCCTTGACTACCAGTTCACGCAGCCCACATAGGAAGCTCCTAAACTGGAGGCACCCTGGAGTTGGCTAACTCGACCGCCCCACGACGGGGCAAGCATAGGCGTCTCAGTGAAGTTGACACAACCCGGAAACAGCTGACGGTGCTGAAACCAGGCTTGGCACGAGGGAGTACCTGTGACAAGAACACTGCCGAGAACCAGCTGGCGGTGCTGGAACCCGGATGCGTTGCCCCAGTGTGCAAGAGCCAATGGCACGACCGAGGACCAGCTGACGGTGCTGGAACCCGGTTACTAAGCTGTAGGTGCCCGCGCTTAAAAGCACTACCAAGGACCGCCTGGCGTTGGCGGAACTCGGATACCCAGGAGGAGGCACCTAAGCCAAAGGCTCGGCCCGGAACCAGCTGACGGTGCTGGAACCAGGTGGTGGACCCCAAGGCCCACAGGAGAGGAGAGAACAGCTAGGCCGCGAGGCAGCCGCAGTTACCGAACCCCAACAGTCCTACAGGGGGAGCTGGGCCTACTGGCACTACAGAACCAGCCTTGACTACCAGTTCACGCAGCCCACATAGGAAGCTCCTAAACTGGAGGCACCCTGGAGTTGGCTAACTCGACCGCCCCACGACGGGGCAAGCATAGGCGTCTCAGTGAAGTTGACACAACCCGGAAACAGCTGACGGTGCTGAAACCAGGCTTGGCACGAGGGAGTACCTGTGACAAGAACACTGCCGAGAACCAGCTGGCGGTGCTGGAACCCGGATGCGTTGCCCCAGTGTGCAAGAGCCAATGGCACGACCGAGGACCAGCTGACGGTGCTGGAACCCGGTTACTAAGCTGTAGGTGCCCGCGCTTAAAAGCACTACCAAGGACCGCCTGGCGTTGGCGGAACTCGGATACCCAGGAGGAGGCACCTAAGCCAAAGGCTCGGCCCGGAACCAGCTGACGGTGCTGGAACCAGGTGGTGGACCCCAAGGCCCACAGGAGAGGAGAGAACAGCTAGGCCGCGAGGCAGCCGCAGTTACCGAACCCCAACAGTCCTACAGGGGGAGCTGGGCCTACTGGCACTACAGAACCAGCCTTGACTACCAGTTCACGCAGCCCACATAGGAAGCTCCTAAACTGGAGGCACCCTGGAGTTGGCTAACTCGACCGCCCCACGACGGGGCAAGCATAGGCGTCTCAGTGAAGTTGACACAACCCGGAAACAGCTGACGGTGCTGAAACCAGGCTTGGCACGAGGGAGTACCTGTGACAAGAACACTGCCGAGAACCAGCTGGCGGTGCTGGAACCCGGATGCGTTGCCCCAGTGTGCAAGAGCCAATGGCACGACCGAGGACCAGCTGACGGTGCTGGAACCCGGTTACTAAGCTGTAGGTGCCCGCGCTTAAAAGCACTACCAAGGACCGCCTGGCGTTGGCGGAACTCGGATACCCAGGAGGAGGCACCTAAGCCAAAGGCTCGGCCCGGAACCAGCTGACGGTGCTGGAACCAGGTGGTGGACCCCAAGGCCCACAGGAGAGGAGAGAACAGCTAGGCCGCGAGGCAGCCGCAGTTACCGAACCCCAACAGTCCTACAGGGGGAGCTGGGCCTACTGGCACTACAGAACCAGCCTTGACTACCAGTTCACGCAGCCCACATAGGAAGCTCCTAAACTGGAGGCACCCTGGAGTTGGCTAACTCGACCGCCCCACGACGGGGCAAGCATAGGCGTCTCAGTGAAGTTGACACAACCCGGAAACAGCTGACGGTGCTGAAACCAGGCTTGGCACGAGGGAGTACCTGTGACAAGAACACTGCCGAGAACCAGCTGGCGGTGCTGGAACCCGGATGCGTTGCCCCAGTGTGCAAGAGCCAATGGCACGACCGAGGACCAGCTGACGGTGCTGGAACCCGGTTACTAAGCTGTAGGTGCCCGCGCTTAAAAGCACTACCAAGGACCGCCTGGCGTTGGCGGAACTCGGATACCCAGGAGGAGGCACCTAAGCCAAAGGCTCGGCCCGGAACCAGCTGACGGTGCTGGAACCAGGTGGTGGACCCCAAGGCCCACAGGAGAGGAGAGAACAGCTAGGCCGCGAGGCAGCCGCAGTTACCGAACCCCAACAGTCCTACAGGGGGAGCTGGGCCTACTGGCACTACAGAACCAGCCTTGACTACCAGTTCACGCAGCCCACATAGGAAGCTCCTAAACTGGAGGCACCCTGGAGTTGGCTAACTCGACCGCCCCACGACGGGGCAAGCATAGGCGTCTCAGTGAAGTTGACACAACCCGGAAACAGCTGACGGTGCTGAAACCAGGCTTGGCACGAGGGAGTACCTGTGACAAGAACACTGCCGAGAACCAGCTGGCGGTGCTGGAACCCGGATGCGTTGCCCCAGTGTGCAAGAGCCAATGGCACGACCGAGGACCAGCTGACGGTGCTGGAACCCGGTTACTAAGCTGTAGGTGCCCGCGCTTAAAAGCACTACCAAGGACCGCCTGGCGTTGGCGGAACTCGGATACCCAGGAGGAGGCACCTAAGCCAAAGGCTCGGCCCGGAACCAGCTGACGGTGCTGGAACCAGGTGGTGGACCCCAAGGCCCACAGGAGAGGAGAGAACAGCTAGGCCGCGAGGCAGCCGCAGTTACCGAACCCCAACAGTCCTACAGGGGGAGCTGGGCCTACTGGCACTACAGAACCAGCCTTGACTACCAGTTCACGCAGCCCACATAGGAAGCTCCTAAACTGGAGGCACCCTGGAGTTGGCTAACTCGACCGCCCCACGACGGGGCAAGCATAGGCGTCTCAGTGAAGTTGACACAACCCGGAAACAGCTGACGGTGCTGAAACCAGGCTTGGCACGAGGGAGTACCTGTGACAAGAACACTGCCGAGAACCAGCTGGCGGTGCTGGAACCCGGATGCGTTGCCCCAGTGTGCAAGAGCCAATGGCACGACCGAGGACCAGCTGACGGTGCTGGAACCCGGTTACTAAGCTGTAGGTGCCCGCGCTTAAAAGCACTACCAAGGACCGCCTGGCGTTGGCGGAACTCGGATACCCAGGAGGAGGCACCTTAGCCAAAGGCTCGGCCCGGAACCAGCTGACGGTGCTGGAACCAGGTGGTGGACCCCAAGGCCCACAGGAGAGGAGAGAACAGCTAGGCCGCGAGGCAGCCGCAGTTACCGAACCCCAACAGTCCTACAGGGGGAGCTGGGCCTACTGGCACTACAGAACCAGCCTTGACTACCAGTTCACGCAGCCCACATAGGAAGCTCCTAAACTGGAGGCACCCTGGAGTTGGCTAACTCGACCGCCCCACGACGGGGCAAGCATAGGCGTCTCAGTGAAGTTGACACAACCCGGAAACAGCTGACGGTGCTGAAACCAGGCTTGGCACGAGGGAGTACCTGTGACAAGAACACTGCCGAGAACCAGCTGGCGGTGCTGGAACCCGGATGCGTTGCCTTGCCTATTAAAGATTGTCTTCCTAGAGCCCCAACTAGCGGTGTTGGAGCAAAGGGTAAGCAGGGGGAGATGAGTGTAGGCCGAAGCCTGCACTGGAGGCAGCTTTGTGTCTGCGTTGCGTTTGCAGGACACTTTGCCGGCTACACACTGGGGGAACAGCTGGCGTTGCTGAACCCCACTAACACAATGGCGTGTGTTTTTATCTGTGCAGCTAGCACTTGCGGGCAAAAACTTGCGATGTTAGAGCCCGTGTTGAAGCAGGAGGAGGAGGAGAGGAGCAGAGTGTAGGCCGAAGCCTAGTTGAACCAATTTCAAAGGAAACCTTTAACCCCCCCCTCAGGTGTTACAAAGTACAAGAGACACACCTTGTGCAGTATTAATGCTGCACAAGTGAAAGGTTGCTCTATTAATTTGTCTACTTGCACACGCTGAATGAAAGACATACACAATTTACCCCATTCTACAGTCAAACTGTAGTGGATGCGTGACTTGGTTTTTTGATGAGACGCAGCACAGGTGTCCAAAATAACGCCTTGGTGCTTGGCGCAGCTTCCTGAGCGTTGTTATTTGCTGTACAGGAGTCTGCGCTCTTGTGTTATCCCTTGGCAATGCCCTGTTAGCGCTGCCCATCTTATGACCTCATTTCATGTTGGCCGGTGCGGTTAACGATGGCCATAAATCCCAGACCCTCAGTGTCTTTTCATAAAGCCACACTGCGGTGCTGGGATTCGTGGCCTTGAGCAGTAAATATTTTGGCCGCTCACACACGTCCTTACACCTGCTTCAGACTGGGCGGCCTCTGCTGATCCCTTCCCGCATGCCGCGGCCATGAGGCTGCACAGTCTGAAGAAGGCGGAAGGAGATGAGTTAAGACAGGCGAAGATATGCACTGCTCGTGCCCATCAATCACACCCTCGCAGTCAAAATAATTAAGACAACGAGGAGCATTTTATTCAGGCAGGGCGGACGAACAGGCGCAAGTAGCCAACCAATGATGTCAGAAGACGGGAAGCGCTACCAAGGGGGGTGCTGCGTATCATTAGAAAGGAAAGTCACACCTCAGGGACAGTGGAATGGTCTCAAAGAGACACATTTTGTACGTGTTGAGTTCCACGTGGGCAAGGAGAAAACGTCAGCCACCTTGTACAAATGCAGCAGTACTGCTGTACAAGGTGGCTGTTATACATAGAAACACCTGGGGGTGGGGGGCAGGCTCCCTTCAATTTCAGTTCATGTGCCTGCGTGGCGTTTGCAGGTCACGTTGCAAGCTGCACAGCAGGGGAACAGCTGGCGGTGCTGAACCCCACTAACACATTGGCTGGTGTTTTTCTCTGTGCAGCTAGCATGTCCGGGCAGAAACTGGCGTTGTTTGAGCCCAGGGTCAGCAGGAGGAGGAGAGGAGCAAAGTGTAGGCCGAAGCCTGCACTGGTGGCAGCTTTTGTTCTGTTGTGCCAGCGTGGCTTGTGCTGGACACGTTGCCGACTACACAGCAGGGGAACAGCTGGCGGTGCTGAACCCCACTAACACATTGGCTGGTGTTTTTCTCTGTGCAGCTAGCATTTCCGGGCAAAAACTAGCGGTGTTTGAGCCCAGGGTCAGCAGGAGGAGTAGAGGAGCAGAGTGTTGGACAAAGCCTAGTTGAACCAATTTCAAAGGTTACCTTTAACCCCCCCCTCAGGTGTTGCAAGGTACAAGAGCCACACCTTGAACAGCATTATTGATGCACAAGTCAAAGGTTGCTCTATTTAATTTTGCTCCTTGCACACGCTGAATTAAACACGTACACTATTTAGCCCATTATACTGTCAAACAGTAGTGGAGGCGTGACTACTATTCTTTTTAAGGAGACGCAGCACAGGTGTACAAATTTACACCTAGGTGCTGTGCGCAGATTCCTTACCGTTGTTATTTGCAGTACAGGAAACTGCGCTCTTGTGTTATCCCTTGGCAATACCCTGTTAGTGCAGGCCGTCTCATGACCTCATTTCATGTTGGCCGGTGCGGTTAACGATGGCCATAAATCCCAGACCCACAGTGGCTTTTCCTAAAGTCACACTGCGGTGCTGGGATTCGTGGCCTTGTGCAGTAAATATGTTCGCCGCTCACACATGTCCTTACACCTGCTTCAGACTGGGCGGCCTCAGCTGATCCCTTATCGCATGCCGCGGCCATGAGGCCGCACAGTCAGAAGAAGGCGGAAGGAGGGGAGTGAAAACAGGGGAACATATGCACTGCTCGTGCCCATCAATCACACCCTCGCAGTCAAAATATATGAGACAACGGGGGGCGTTGTCGGGCAGGGGGGACGCACAGGCACAGCCAGCCAACCAATGATGTCAGGAGACGGGCAGCGCTAACAATGGGGGTGCTGCGTGTCATTAAAAAGGAAAGTCACACCTCAGGGACATTGTAATGGTCTGTAATGAGACACATTTTGTACTTGTTGAGTTCCACGTGTGCAAGGAGAAAAAGTCAGCCACCTTGTACAAATGCAGCAGTACTGCTGTACTAGGTGGCTGTTATACATAGAAACACCTGGGGGGGTGGGGGGCAGGCTCCCTTCAATTTCAGTTCATGTGCCTGCGTGGCGTTTGCAGGTCACGTTGCAAGCTACACAGCAGGGGAACAGCTGGCGTTGCTGAACCCCACTGACACATTGACTGGTGTTTTTCTCTGTGCAGATTGCATGTCCGGGCAAAAACTAGCGGTGTTAGAGCCCAGGGTCAGCAGGAGGAGGAGGAGAGGAGCAAAGTGTAGGCCGAAGCCTGCACTGGTGGCAGCTTTTGGTCGGTTGTGCCAGCGTGGCTTGTGCTGGACACGATGCCGGCTACACAGCGGGGGAACAGCTGGCGGTGCTGAACCCCACTAACACATTGGCTGGTGTTTTTCTCTGTGCAGCTAGCATGTCCGGGCAGAAACTGGCGTTGTTTGAGCCCAGGGTCAGCAGGAGGAGGAGAGGAGCAAAGTGTAGGCCGAAGCCTGCACTGGTGGCAGCTTTTGTTCTGTTGTGCCAGCGTGGCTTGTGCTGGACACGTTGCCGACTACACAGCAGGGGAACAGCTGGCGGTGCTGAACCCCACTAACACATTGGCTGGTGTTTTTCTCTGTGCAGCTAGCATTTCCGGGCAAAAACTAGCGGTGTTTGAGCCCAGGGTCAGCAGGAGGAGTAGAGGAGCAGAGTGTTGGACAAAGCCTAGTTGAACCAATTTCAAAGGTTACCTTTAACCCCCCCCTCAGGTGTTGCAAGGTACAAGAGCCACACCTTGAACAGCATTATTGATGCACAAGTCAAAGGTTGCTCTATTTAATTTTGCTCCTTGCACACGCTGAATTAAACACGTACACTATTTAGCCCATTATACTGTCAAACAGTAGTGGAGGCGTGACTACTATTCTTTTTAAGGAGACGCAGCACAGGTGTACAAATTTACACCTAGGTGCTGTGCGCAGATTCCTTACCGTTGTTATTTGCAGTACAGGAAACTGCGCTCTTGTGTTATCCCTTGGCAATACCCTGTTAGTGCAGGCCGTCTCATGACCTCATTTCATGTTGGCCGGTGCGGTTAACGATGGCCATAAATCCCAGACCCACAGTGGCTTTTCCTAAAGTCACACTGTGGTGCTGGGATTCGTGGCCTTGTGCAGTAAATATGTTCGCCGCTCACACATGTCCTTACACCTGCTTCAGACTGGGCGGCCTCAGCTGATCCCTTATCGCATGCCGCGGCCATGAGGCCGCACAGTCAGAAGAAGGCGGAAGGAGGGGAGTGAAAACAGGGGAACATATGCACTGCTCGTGCCCATCAATCACACCCTCGCAGTCAAAATATATGAGACAACGGGGGGCGTTGTGTCGGGCAGGGGGGACGCACAGGCACAGCCAGCCAACCAATGATGTCAGGAGACGGGCAGCGCTAACAATGGGGGTGCTGCGTGTCATTAAAAAGGAAAGTCACACCTCAGGGACATTGTAATGGTCTGTAATGAGACACATTTTGTACTTGTTGAGTTCCACGTGTGCAAGGAGAAAAAGTCAGCCACCTTGTACAAATGCAGCAGTACTGCTGTACAAGGTGGCTGTTATACATAGAAACACCTGGGGGGGTGGGGGGCAGGCTCCCTTCAATTTCAGTTCATGTGCCTGCGTGGCGTTTGCAGGTCACGTTGCAAGCTACACAGCAGGGGAACAGCTGGCGTTGCTGAACCCCACTGACACATTGACTGGTGTTTTTCTCTGTGCAGATTGCATGTCCGGGCAAAAACTAGCGGTGTTAGAGCCCAGGGTCAGCAGGAGGAGAGGAGCAAAGTGTAGGCCGAAGCCTGCACTGGTGGCAGCTTTTGGTCGGTTGTGCCAGCGTGGCTTGTGCTGGACACGATGCCGGCTACACAGCGGGGGAACAGCTGGCGGTGCTGAACCCCACTAACACATTGGCTGGTGTTTTTCTCTGTGCAGCTAGCATGTCCGGGCAGAAACTGGCGTTGTTTGAGCCCAGGGTCAGCAGGAGGAGGAGAGGAGCAAAGTGTAGGCCGAAGCCTGCACTGGTGGCAGCTTTTGTTCTGTTGTGCCAGCGTGGCTTGTGCTGGACACGTTGCCGACTACACAGCAGGGGAACAGCTGGCGGTGCTGAACCCCACTAACACATTGGCTGGTGTTTTTCTCTGTGCAGCTAGCATTTCCGGGCAAAAACTAGCGGTGTTTGAGCCCAGGGTCAGCAGGAGGAGTAGAGGAGCAGAGTGTAGGCCGAAGCCTAGTTGAACCAATTTCAAAGGTTACCTTTAACCCCCCCCTCAGGTGTTGCAAGGTACAAGAGCCACACCTTGTGCAGCATTAATGCTGCACAAGTAAAAGGTTGCTCTATTTGTTTTGCTCCTTGCACACGCTGACTAAAACACGTACACTATTTAGCCCATTATACTGTCAAACAGTTGTGGAGGCGTGACTTGTCTTTTTAACGAGACGCAGCACAGGTGTCCAAATTTGCACCTAGGTACTGGGCGCAGATTCCTGAGCGTTGTTATTTGCTGTACAGGAGTCTGCGCTATTGTGATCCCTTGGCCATGCGCTGTGAGCGCTTCCTGTCTTCTGACCTCATTTCATGTCGGCCGTTGCGGTTAGCGATGGACATGAATCCCAGACCCACAGTGTGTTTTTAAAAAATCACACTGCGGTGCTGGGATTCGTGCCCTGGTGCACTAAATATGTTTGCCGCTCACACATGTCCTTACACCTGCTTCAGACTGGGCGGCCTCATCTGATCCCTTATCGCCAGCCGCGGCCATGAGGACACCCAGTCTGAAGAAGGCGGAAGGAGATGAGTGAACACAGGCAAACATATGCACTGCACATGCCCATCAATCACACCCTCGCTGTCCAAAAAAATAAGACACCGAGGGCCGTTGTTTCGAGCAGGGGAGATGCACAGGCGCAGCCAGCTAACCAATGATGTCAAAAGACGGGCAGCGCTAACAAGGGTGGTGCTGCGTGTCATTACAAAGGAAAGTCACACCTCAGGGACATTGTAATGGTCTCTAATGAGACACATTTTGTACGTGTTGAGTTCCACGTGGGCAAGGAGAAAAAGTCAGCCACCTCGTACAAATGCAGCAGTACTGCTGTACAAGGTGGCTGATATACATAGAAACACCTGTGGGTGGGGGGCAGGCTCCCTTCAATTTCAGTTCATGTGCCTGCGTGGCGTTTGCAGGTCACGTTGCAAGCTACACAGCAGGGGAACAGCTGGCGTTGCTGAACCCCACTGACACATTGACTGGTGTTTTTCTCTGTGCAGATTGCATGTCCGGGCAAAAACTAGCGGTGTTAGAGCCCAGGGTCAGCAGGAGGAGGAGGAGAGGAGCAAAGTGTAGGCCGAAGCCTGCACTGGTGGCAGCTTTTGGTCGGTTGTGCCAGCGTGGCTTGTGCTGGACACGATGCCGGCTACACAGCGGGGGAACAGCAGGCGGTGCTGAACCCCACTAACACATTGGCTGGTGTTTTTCTCTGTGCAGCTAGCATGTCCGGGCAGAAACTGGCGTTGTTTGAGCCCAGGGTCAGCAGGAGGAGGAGAGGAGCAAAGTGTAGGCCGAAGCCTGCACTGGTGGCAGCTTTTGTTCTGTTGTGCCAGCGTGGCTTGTGCTGGACACGTTGCCGACTACACAGCAGGGGAACAGCTGGCGGTGCTGAACCCCACTAACACATTGGCTGGTGTTTTTCTCTGTGCAGCTAGCATTTCCGGGCAAAAACTAGCGGTGTTTGAGCCCAGGGTCAGCAGGAGGAGTAGAGGAGCAGAGTGTAGGCCGAAGCCTAGTTGAACCAATTTCAAAGGTTACCTTTAACCCCCCCCTCAGGTGTTGCAAGGTACAAGAGCCACACCTTGTGCAGCATTAATGCTGCACAAGTAAAAGGTTGCTCTATTTGTTTTGCTCCTTGCACACGCTGACTAAAACACGTACACTATTTAGCCCATTATACTGTCAAACAGTTGTGGAGGCGTGACTTGTCTTTTTAACGAGACGCAGCACAGGTGTCCAAATTTGCACCTAGGTACTGGGCGCAGATTCCTGAGCGTTGTTATTTGCTGTACAGGAGTCTGCGCTATTGTGATCCCTTGGCCATGCGCTGTGAGCGCTTCCTGTCTTCTGACCTCATTTCATGTCGGCCGTTGCGGTTAGCGATGGACATGAATCCCAGACCCACAGTGTGTTTTCAAAAAATCACACTGCGTGGCTGGGATTCGTGGCCTTGTGCAGTAAATAGGTTTGCCGCTTACACATGTCCTTACACCTGCTCCAGACTGGGCGGCCTCAGCTGATCCCTTATCGCCTACCACGGCCAGGAGGCCGCACAGTCTGAAGAAGGCGGAAGGAGATGAGTTAAGACAGGCGAACATATGCACTGCTCGTGCCCATAAACCACACCCTCGCTGACAAAATAAATATGACAACGAGGGGCGTTGTTTCTAGCAGGGCGGATGCACAGGCGCAGCCAGCTAACCATGATGACAAAAGACGGGAAACGCTACCAAGGGGGGTGCTGCGTATCATTACAAAGGAAAGTCACACCTCAGGGACAGTGGAATGGTCTCAATGAGACACATTTTGTACGTGTTGAGTTCCACGTGGGCAAGGAGAAAAAGTCAGCCACCTTGTACAAATGCAGCAGTACTGCTGTACTAGGTGGCTGTTATACATAGAAACACCTGGGGGGGTGGGGCCAGGTTCCCTTTTAATTTCAGTTCCTGTGCCTGCATGGCGTTTGCAGGTCACGTTGCCGGCTACACAGCAGGGGAACAGCTGGCGTTGCTGAACCCCACTAACACATTGGCTGGTGTTTTTCTCTGTGCAGCTAGCACTTCCGGGCAAAAACTAGCGGTGTTTGAGCCCAGGGTCAGCAGGAGGAGGAGAGGAGCAGAGTGTAGGCCGAAGCCTGCACTGGTGGCAGCTTTTGTTCTGTTGTGCCAGCGTGGCTTATGCTGGACACGTTGCCGACTACACAGCAGGGGAACAGCTGGCGGTGCTGAACCCCACTGACACATCACCTAGTGTTTTTTTCTGTGTAGACAACACTTCCAGGTGGCAACTGACAGTGTTGAAACCCAGGGAATCAAAGAGGAGCAGAGTGTAGGCCGAAGCCTGCAGTGGAGCAAGTTGAAAGGGAACCTTTAACCCCCCCCCCCAGGCATTTGTTGCTGAAAGAGCCATCTTGTACAGCAGTAATACTGCACATGGAAAATGGTGGCTCCGAAAATTATGCTCCTTGCAAACGCTGAAGTACACACTCATATAATGTGTCCCCTCACACCGTCAAACCATCCCGGAAGTGGGACTTTCCTTTGTAATGTGACACAGCACAGCCGTCATTCCAACCCCCTTGGTGCCGGGCACCACCTCCTCAACGTTGTTTGGTTCTGTCACGGAGCCCGCACTGTAATGTTATCCCTTGGCCATGCACAGTTAGCGGTGCCCGTCTTCTGACATCATGTAGGTGTCAGGCTGGCAGTGCCTGTGCGTCCAAGCTGCCCGAGATCCAACCTTGCAGTGTCATCTAATGTAGTCCCACTGCGGGCCAGGGATCCATGGGCATGCGCAGTGCATATCATCGCCTCTCACTCACCTCCTTCCTGCTTCTTCAGACTGTGCGGCGTCACGGCCGTGGCATGCTATTAGGGATCAGCTGACGCCGCCTAGTCTGAAGAAGCGTGAAGAAGGGGAGTGAGAGGCTAGTATATGCACTGCGCATGGCCATGGATACCAGGCCCACTGTGGGATCACATTAGACGACACTGCGAGGTGTGATTTCGGGCAGCGTGGACGCACAGGCGCAGCCAGGACGACAACAAATGATGTCAGAGGACGGGCAGCGCAAACTGTGCATGGCCAAGGGATAACATAACAGCGCAGGGTCCATGACGGAATCAAACAACGCTAAGGAGGCAGCGCACGGTGCCAAGGGGGTAGCAATGACGGCTGTGCTGCGTCACATTACAAAGGAAAGTCCCACCTCCGGGACGGTTGGACGGTGTGAGGGGACACATTACATGAGTGTGTAGTTCAGCGTTTGCAAGGAGCATAATTTCAAGAGCGACCTTTCCCTTGTGCAGTATTAGTGCTGCACATGGTGGCTCTTTCAGTAACAAACGCCTAGGGGGGGGGGGGGGACAGGTCCCCTTACATTTTAGTTGTGCCAGCGTGGCGGTCGCATGACACGTTGCCGGATACACAGCTGGGGATCAGCTGACGTTACTGAACCCCAATAACAGAGGAGCGACTGTTGACTGTGCACACAGCACTTCCAGGCACCAACTGGCGGTGTTAGAGCCCAGGGACAGCAGGAGGAGCAGATTGGAGGTATTGCCGCACACACAGCTGGGGATCAGCTGACGTTACTGAACCCCAATAACAGAGGAGCGACTGTTGACTGTGCACACAGCACTTCCAGGCACCAACTGGCGGTGTTAGAGCCCAGGGACAGCAGGAGGAGCAGATTGGAGGTATTGCCGCACACACAGCTGGGGATCAGCTGACGTTACTGAACCCCAATAACAGAGGAGCGACTGTTGACTGTGCACACAGCACTTCCAGGCACCAACTGGCGGTGTTAGAGCCCAGGGACAGCAGGAGGAGCAGATTGGAGGTATTGCCGCACACACAGCTGGGGATCAGCTGACGTTACTGAACCCCAATAACAGAGGAGCGACTGTTGACTGTGCACACAGCACTTCCAGGCACCAACTGGCGGTGTTAGAGCCCAGGGACAGCAGGAGGAGCAGATTGGAGGTATTGCCGCACACACAGCTGGGGATCAGCTGACGTTACTGAACCCCAATAACAGAGGAGCGACTGTTGACTGTGCACACAGCACTTCCAGGCACCAACTGGCGGTGTTAGAGCCCAGGGACAGCAGGAGGAGCAGAGGAACAGAGTGTAGGCCGAAGCCTGATTGGAGCAAGTTGAAAGGAAACCTTTAACCCCCCCCCCCAAGACGTTTGTAGCTGAAAGAGCCATGTTGTGCAGCACTAAGGATGCAAAAGGAAAAGGTTGCTCTTTTAATTATGCTCCTTGCAAACACCGAAGTAAACACTAAAAATGTGTCCCTTTATACCGTTAAACCGTTCCGGAGGTGCGAATTTCCTTCGTAATGGGACACAGCACAGCTGTCATTCCTATCCCCTTGATGCCGTGCGCTGCCTCCTCAGCGTTGTTTTAAGCTGCCACGGAGCCTGCGCTGTTCTGTTAGCCCTTGGCCATGCCCAATTAGCGCTGCCTGTCTTCTGACATAATTTGGTGTCAGGCTGTCAGTGCCTGTGCGTCCACGCTGCTCCAGATCCCACCTCGCAGTCTCATCTAACGTAATCCCACTGCGGGCCTTGGAACCATGGGCATGCACAGTGCATAACCTCGACTCTCACTCCCCTCCTTCCCTCTTCTTCAGACTGTGCGGTGTCACGGCCGTGGCATGCTAGGGATCAGCTGACGGCGCACAGTCTAAAGAAGGCGGAGGGAAATGAGCGAGAGCCCGAGGGGAAGATATGCACTGCGCATGCCCATGGATCCCAGGCCCGCAGTGTGACTCAATCAGAAGACACTGCGAGGCGGGATCTCGGGCACCGCGGCCGCACAGGCGCAGCCAGCCTGACACCAAATTATGTCAGAAGACAGGCAGCGCAAATAGGGCATGCCCAAGGGATAACAGAACAGCGCAGGCTCCGTGACAGCTTAAAACAACGCTGAGGAGGCAGCGCATGGCACCAAGGGGGTAGGAATGACGGCTGTGCTGCGTCACATTACGAAGGAAAGTCCCAGCTCCGGGACGGTATAACGGTATCAGTGAACACATTTTATAAGTGTTAAGTTCTGCGTGTGCAAAGAGCTAAAAAAAAAGAGCTACCTTTTCCTTGTGCAGCATTACTGCTGCACAAGATGGCTCTTTCAGTAACAAACGACGGGGGGGGGGGGGGGGGGACAGGTTCCCTTACATTTAGGTTGTTGTGCCAGCGTGGCGGTCGCAGGACACATTGCCGGCTACACAGCTGGGGATCAGCTGACGTTACTGAAACCCAATAACACTGGGTCGTATGTTTTTACTGTGCAGCCTGCACTTCTGAGCCGCAACTGGCGGTGTTGGAGCCCAGGAATAGCAGTTCAGGTGGTAGAAAGATGAACACAGCAGGAGACCTGGATGACACCCAATTACTTAATCAGGCAGAGGAGTGGCAAATTCCTGCGAGATCCAGGCCTGGTTCATTTTCAGGAAAGTAAGCCGGTCAACGTTATCGGAGGATAGTCGCATGCGACGGTCTGTTAGTACACCACCTGCGGCACTAAAGACACGTTCCGATAAGACACTAGCCGCAGGGCAAGCCAGCACCTCCAATGCATACTGGCTTAGCTCTGGCCATGTATCCAGCTTAGAGACCCAAAACTTGAACGGGGAAGAGCCGTCTGGGAGTACAGTAAGAGGGCAAGCCATGTAGTCTGTCACCATCTGACGGAACCGTTGCCTCCTGCTGACTGGAGCCGCCGGTGATGGTGTAGACATTTGGGGCGGGCACACAAAAGTGTGCCAGAGTTGTGCCATACTGGGCTTGCCTTGGGCAGAGGCACTGCTTCTGCTCCCTCTTTGGGCAGAGCCTCCCCCACTGCCTCGACGCACTGAGCTGCTTTGTAAAGCACTAGCAGCACTCCTCTCAGTTGGACAGGAGAAGATGATGGAATTCACCAGTGTGTCGTGGTACTCCCGCAATTTACGCTCCCGGGTCAACGCAGGGATGAGGTTTTGGACGTTGTCCCGGTAGCGAGGATCGAGGAGGGTGAACACCCAATAATCAGGCATGTTGAGAATGTGGTCGATGCGGCGGTCGTTTCTCAGGCACTGCAGCATGAAATCCACCATGTGCTGCAGAGTGCCAACCGGCCCAGAAACGCTGTCCCCTGCTTGAGACATGATCTCTGCCCGCTCGTCATCACCCCACCCTCGCTGTACACACTGACCACTGGACAATTGTGTCGCTCCCTCCTCTGGACGGAGCTCTTCCTCCTCCATTGACTCCTCCTCATCCTCCTCACAAATTGGCCCCTGCGTACCCCTTTGTGAGGAACCACGTGGCGCTGACTCTCCAGAAGCTGATGGAAAAGGTGACTCCTCATCCTCCACCTCTTCCACCACATCATCCCTTAACCCTTGCAAAGTTTGCTGAAGCAGGCAGATAAGGGGGACAGTCATGCTGACTAGTGCATCATCTGCACTTGCCATCCGCGTGGAATAATCAAAAGGACGCAAAACCTGGCAGACGTCCTTCATAGTGGCCCACTCTGTGGTTGTGAAGTCTGATCGGCGCTGACTGCGACTTCTTTGCGCCTGATGCAGCTGGTACTCCATAACTGCTTGCTGCTGCTCACACAACCGCTCCAACATATGTAACGTGGAATTCCACCGGGTAGGTAGGTCACATATGATGCGGTGTTCCGGAAGGCGGAATCGGCGCTGCAGAGCAGCAATGCGGGATCTGGCCAAGCTGGAACGCCGCAAGTGAGCACACTCTAGGCGGACCTTGTGCAGCAGGGCATCAAGATCCGGATAGTCCCTCAGAAAACTCTGCACAACCAAATTGAGCACATGTGCCAGACATGGGATGTGAGTGAGGTTGCCAAGGGCCAAAGCTGCCACCAGATTTCGGCCATTGTCACACACTACCATGCCTGGCTGGAGATTCGCTGGCAGTAACCACACATCGCTCTCCTGCTTTATGGCATTCCAGAGCTCCTGCGCTGTGTGGCTTCGATGCCCCAATGAAACTAGTTTCAAGACGGCCTGCTGACGTTTGGCCACGGCTGTGCTCATGTCGGTCATAGGTAAACGTTCACGGGTCCATGTGGGGGTGGACTGTGACGGATCCTGCAGAGAGGAATCAGAGGAACTGGTGTAAGAGGAGGAGTCGATGCGTACAGACTGGATTCCTGCAATCCTTGGAGTGGGCAGGACACGTCCTGCGCCACTCGCACGATCTGTACCTGGCTCAACAACATTAACCCAATGGGCAGTGAGGGAAACATATCGCCCCTGTCCATGCTGACTGGTCCACGCATCGGTGGTGAGGTGGACCTTGCTACTGACGGCGTTCAGTAGCGCATGTTTTATGTTTGCCTCAACATGCCTGTGCAGGGCAGGGACAGCCTGCCTGCTGAAGTAAAAGCGGCTGGGCACCTTGTACTGTGGGACTGCCAATGCCATCAAGTCACGGAAGCTGTCAGTCTCCACCAGCCTGAACGAGAGCATTTCCAGGGACAACAGTTTGGCAATGCCTGCATTCAGAGCCTGTGCTCGGGGGTGGTTGGCCGAGAATGCCCGCCTTTTCTCCCATGCCTGTACTACCGATGGCTGTAGAGTAGACTGGGAGTGTGAGGATGACTGGGAAGGTGGTGCTGTGGGTGGAATTACACAAGGTCTCTGGGAGGAAGCCAAACCAGCTGTGCGTGAGCTGGAGGAAGAGGCAACACGAGCTGAAGAGGTGGTAGCTGCCGCTGTTGGTTGGCCTACATCTTCAGTGTGTTTCTGTAACTCCACCGCGTGCCTGGTCCGCACATGTTTCCACATATTTGTGGTATTGAGGTTGCTGACATTTTTCCCTCTTTTTACTTTATGATGACACAGCTTGCATTTGACAAAACAAATGTCATCTGCAACTGTGTCAAAAAAGGACCAGGCACTGCAAGTCTTGGGAGCGCCCTTTTTGGCTTTGGAAAGAGACAGGCTCCTAACGGGTGCCAAAGTGGAGGCTACAGGCTCCGCAGTCTTCCCCCTCCCTCTCCCTCTTTGGCCCGTAAGAGGAAGCTCTTCCTCTGAGCTGCTCCCACCACCTTCCTGTTCCTCACGCCACGATGGGTCAAGGACCTCATCATCTCCACTACCCTCTGCCACCAACTGCTCCTCCTGGGTAGTCTCAGCAGCACAGTACGCACGAGAAAGCGGCACCTGAGTTTCATCATCAGATGCGTACTGCGCTGTGGTCACCGGAGGCACTGGCCCACCTGCCTCTTCAGAGTCAGAGAGAAAAAGGTGTTGGGCATCACTGCACACTGCCTCTTCTTCCATTTCTCCAATGCTGCTTGGCTGGCCCCCTGTTTCCAAGCCAAGAGATTCAGAGAACAGAAGTAGAGACGGCTCCTGTCCTGGGCTCTCTGACTGCCTGGCCAATTTGGCAGGTGGTGAAGAGACAGATGGCTGCTCTCCAGTGCTCTGTGCCTGAGAGGATGTGGCACTAACTGAAGTCGATGCCGAGGCGTTAGCTGCCATCCACCCGACAACGGCTTCAATTTGGTCTTCACGCAGCAGCGGTGCACGGCGCTCTCCGACAAAGCTGCGCATGAAGGACTGTTCCCTGCTGAAACTGAGTGACGACGAGTCACCGGCGCCCGCAGCAGGCACAGAATCACCACGTCCTCTCCCTGCTCCTCTCCCTGCTCCGCGCCCACGCCCACGTGCCTTACTCCCTGCCCTCTTCATCTTGGTTGACAGATAAAGATAAGCAGAAAAGTACTAAGGCCTTAGTGTGCTTATTCCTGTAATGCTCCTCCTAACAGGTGTAAGAAACACTAATGTTGTAAATTGTGGACTAAACTTTATTATTTTTCAAATGTGGCCTACACAAGTGTAAGTTGTGTTTGGTGAACTTAACCTTTTTTTTGGTGCAGATCGGGCTACAGAGCTAGTTTAAATCACACGGAGACCGTGCAGACAGCCGTAAACGGCGCTGCAAGGCCAAGAAACCCTCCTCTAGGTTATCCTATATAGTGTTTTTCCACTATTTAGCTGGATACAAGTGGAAAGACACTAATAGGAATTTTTTTTTTCAAATTTTAAACTGGCTGCACTATTTGAAAAAAAGGAAATTGTTTTTCAAGGTATGAGGCAGTAACGCACCCTGAGCTGAATCCAACCGGCTATGGCTGCACACAGACTACAGGGCGAGCTGGGCTCACACGGAGACCGTGCAGACAGCCGTAAACGGCGCTGCAAGGCCAAAAAACCCTCCTCTAGGTTATCCTATATAGTGTTTTTCCACTATTTAGCTGGATACGAGTGGAAAGACACTAATAGGAATTTTTTTTTTTCAAATTTTAAACAGGCTGCACTATTTGAAAAAAAGGAAAATTTTTCTCAAGGTATGAGCCAGTAACGAACCCTGAGCTGAATCCAACCGGCTATGGCTGCACACAGACTACAGGGCGAGCTGGGCTCACACGGAGACCGTGCAGACAGCCGTAAACGGCGCTGCAAGGCCAAAAAACCCTCCTCTAGGTTATCCTATATAGTGTTTTTCCACTATTTAGCTGGATACGAGTGGAAAGACACTAATAGGAATTTTTTTTTTCAAATTTTAAACAGGCTGCACTATTTGAAAAAAAGGAAAATTTTTCTCAAGGTATGAGCCAGTAACGAACCCTGAGCTGAATCCAACCGGCTATGGCTGCACACAGACTACAGGGCGAGCTGGGCTCACACGGAGACCGTGCAGACAGCCGTAAACGGCGCTGCAAGGCCAAAAAACCCTCCTCTAGGTTATCCTATATAGTGTTTTTCCACTATTTAGCTGGATACGAGTGGAAAGACACTAATAGGA
The DNA here is from genome assembly GCF_032444005.1 of Ranitomeya imitator. NCBI lineage: Eukaryota > Metazoa > Chordata > Amphibia > Anura > Dendrobatidae > Ranitomeya > Ranitomeya imitator. Next base: position 339,064,239 of record NC_091282.1, read on the forward strand.
ATTTTTTTTTTCAAATTTTAAACAGGCTGCACTATTTGAAAAAAAGGAAAATTTTTCTCAAGGTATGAGCCAGTAACGAACCCTGAGCTGAATCCAACCGGCTATGGCTGCACACAGACTACAGGGCGAGCTGGGCTCACACGGAGACCGTGCAGACAGCCGTAAACGGCGCTGCAAGGCCCAAAAACCCCCCTCTAGGTTATCCTATGTAGTGTTTTTCCACAATAGAGCTGGAGACTGGTGGAAAAACACTAATAGGAAATTTGAGAAAAAATGTGCAGCAGGCTGCACTAAGAGCAAAAAAGAACAACTGTGTGAGGCAGTGTGAACCCCCCCTGAGCTGAATACAACCGGGTATATGGCTGCACACAGACTACAGAGTGAGCTGCACACACACACACACACACAGAGACCTTGCAGAACGCTGTTAAAACAGCGCTGCAAGGCAAGAGCAAGGTGAACAGTGAAGAACACACAGCGTTTTGCTAAATTAGCCTTTGGAAAGGAAAATAAAGCAATTAGCTAGCTCGACTGGCCCTCAGTTAGAACACAGCGTCCTGTCCCTAACTGAAATCACAGCAGAGTGAGCGCAAAATGGCGGCAGCGCTTTTTTATAGTGCAGAGTGACATCATTTCAGCAGCCAATCCCAGCCTTGCCAGTACTTACATGCCCACCATGCTAAACAGGATGTGCCCACACTTTCATTCATTCCTCATTGGCTGCTGCGTTCAATTTGAATTCTGGGAACTTCCGATTCCGGTATCCGATACGCGGGAAGTATCGGAATTCAGTATCGGAATTCCGATACCGCAAATATCGGCCGATACCCGATACTTGCGGTATCGGAATGCTCAACACTAGTGGTGAGAACTTTGAATGCCCAAGTGCTTCACAGAAGTTTATAATGCAGAGCCGTGAAAATAAAAAATATTTTTTTTTTCCACAAAAAAGATTTTTTAGCCCCCAAGTTTTTATTTTCACAAGGGTAACAAGAGAAATTGGACCCCAAAAGTTGTTGTCCAATTTATCCCGAGTACACTGATGCCCCATATGTGGGGGTAACCCACTGTTTGGGCGCACGGCAGAGCTCAGAAGGGAGGGAGCACCATTTGACTTTTTGAGCGCAAAATTGGCTGTCGTGTTTGGAGACCCCCTGATGTACCTAAACAGTGGAAACCCCCCAATTCTAGCTCCAACCCTAACCCCAACACACCCCTAACCCTAATCCCAACCTGATCCATAATCCTAATCACTAACCCTAACCATAATCACAACCCTTACCCCCAAAACAACCCTAATGTCAACCCTAACCATAACCCTAATCAAAACCCTAAATCCAACACACCCCTAATCCTAATCTCAACCCTAACCTCAAACCTAACCCTAATTCCAATACACCCCTAATCACAACCCTAACCTTAACCCTAATCCCAAACCTAACCCTAATCCCAGCTCTAACCCTAACTTTAGCCCCAACCCTAGCCCTAACTTTAGCCCTAACCCTAGCCCTAAGGCTACTTTCACACTTGCGTCGTTTGGCATTCCGTCGCAATCCGTCGTTTTGGACAAGAAACGGATCCTGCAAATGTGCCCGCAGGATGCGTTTTTTGCCCATAGACTTGTATTGCCGACGGATCGTGACGGATGGCCACACGTCGCGTCCGTCATGCACTGGATCAGTTGTGTTTTGGCGGACCGTCGGCACAAAAAAACGTTCAATGAAACGTTTTTTTGTACGTCGCATCCGCCATTTCTGACCGCGCATGCGTGGCCATAACTCCGCCCCCTCCTCCCCAGGACATAGATTGGGCAGCGGATGCGTTGAAAAACTACAGCTGCTGCCCACGTTGTGCACAATTTTCACAACGTGCGTCGGTATGTCGGGCCGACGCATTGCGACGGCCCCGTACCGACGTAAGTGTGAAAGAAGCCTAACCCTAAATTTAGCCCCAACCCTAACCCTAAATTTAGCCCCAACCCTAACCCTAAATTTAGCCCCAACCCTAACCCTAACCCTACCCCTAACCCTAATTTTAGCCCCAACTGCTGTTTTCCTGCCGGCCGGCAGATGGAGACAGATGGCGGGCGCACTGAGCATGCGCCCGCCATTTTCTTCTGCCGGCGGCCAGGAGGAGCAGCAAGAGGATCCAGGGACACAGGTGAGTATTGTAGGGTCCCCGAATCCCCCTATTTCTCTGTCCTCTGATGTGCGATCACATCAGAGGACAGAGAATTACACTTTACTTTTTTTTTTTTTTTTTTGCGGTCGCCGGTAAACAGTTAATTACCGGCGATCGCAAAACAGGGGTCGCTAAAACCGACCCCGATCACATCGGAGGACAGAGAAATTAAAGAGATCGCATTTTTTTTTTTGCGATCGCCGGTAAACGGTTAATTACCGGCGATCGCAAATGCGGGGTGGGTTAAAAAAACCCCGAATCATGTTCTCTGGGGTCTCGGCTACCCCCGGCAGCCGAGACCCTGGAGAAAATCGGCCTCTGGGGGGCGCTATTCACTTTTTCCACAGCGCCGTTAATTAACGGCGCTGTGGTTTAAGTACCCTTAGCGGCCACAGTTAAAAGGCGTATCGGCGGTCGCTAAGGGGTTAAAAATAACACAGTTCCCACCAAAAAGGACAAATTTTGGGACAAATATAAAAAGTTTGTGAAGTGGATTGGATTAAAAAATGTTTGAAGATGAGGCTCTCTACCACAACGGCATACACATGAATGGTAAAGTGAAATTGCGAGTGGTCATTAAATCAGCCAATTTGGATTAGATTTTTTAACATTCTGGCTACAGTTCGCTGTAAAATTATGAACCAGTAATGGAAAGCCTGAACGAGGAGCCACATAGGCCCCCAATCCGTCGCCCCTTTCCCCAGTGACCCTGGGCATTGTTTTGGGTATGTTGGTTGATGAAGCAGGGCAGCTATGGTGTTCTCTGGAGGCTGTTCACCTCACTCTCGCCATGAAAGGGGTATTTTCTCTTTGTCTGCTGCTTCTGGATCTGCCTGCACAGCGAGCTGCTCTCCCAACCAGCACCCTGTGCTGTAAGGGCTCCATTACATGCTGGTGTCCTTCGGAGTACAGTGAATCAGGGTTTGAATCTGGAGAGGCAGTCTGATAAAAGGGTACAACATCCAAGGAAGGCAGCAGTCAAGCTAATTTACCACTCGACTGCGTCAGCAGTTGATGTTGCAAGACACAATAGCCATCCATGACATTTTATAGGCTCTAATTGGAATGAGTAGTTAAATCCTTTAATGCGCATCTATTATAGGGCAAATCTGGTGCTAGAATCTACAATAACTACAGTTCCAGTAACGTACAGTAAAGTCTCCACCACTACTGCGTGCACACAGATGGTACAGTGAAACTGCAAATGGTCATTAAATGTGAGAAATTTATTTGCTCGGTGACTCAGTGGTTAGCACTTGCATTGCTGGAGTCCTGGGTTCAAATCCCATCAAGGACACCATCTGTAAGGAGTTTGTATATGCTCCCCATGTTTGCTTGGGTTTCCTCCAGGTACTCCGGTTTCCTCCCACATTCCAAAGACATACTGATAAGTAATCTAGATTGTGAGCCCCAATGGAGACAGTGCTGATAGTGTCTGTAAAGTGCTGTGGAATTAATATAGCTATATGGTGAGTAAAATCAATAAATGCATTTCTCGCTACAACAAAAACAAGAATCTATAAACGACTATATGGTAGAAAGCTATCTACATACTGGAAGAGATGTACAGTACAGACCAAACGTTTGGACACACCTTCTCATTTAAAGATTTTTCTGTATTTTCAGGACTATGAAAATTGTAAATTCACACTGAAGGCATCAAAACTATGAATTAACACATGTGGAATTATATACTTAAAGGGACTCTGTCATCCCCTACAGCCGTTAAACTAAAAGAGCCACCTTGTGCAGCAGTAATGCTGCATTCTGACAAGGTGGCTCTTTTAGTTATTGGTGCAGTCAAAGCAGAAATAAAGCGTTTTATAATTTCGCAAAAATACCTGTCTCTAGTCGTGGAGGCAGGTCTTAACCCCCCTGCTGCACACGCCACACTGCCGTCACTCAAGGCTTCTTCGGCGCCGGGCGCCACCCCCTCTGCACTATTTTCAAATCAAATCCGGCGCCTGCGCTGTTTTGTTCTGCCTGGGGCAGGCGCAGTGAGCGCTGCCCGTCTGACCTCAGATGCAGTCTCGCAGACTGCGCCTGTGCGGCCACCCAGCTTGTGAATCCCAGCCCCGCAGTGTGTTATGCATTGTTATGCGAGTAAAAATACGCAATGTCTCCTGTTCGTGGGTCTAGTATATCAAATAACAAGAAGATATAATAGAACAAGCATAGTCATACAGATAAACAAGAAAGAAAATATGAATAATGTCACACAATACACTGTAATCATATGCAGTTGTGGCCAAAATTATGGACACCCCTGCAATTCTGTCAGATAATACTCAGTTTCTTCCTGAAAATGATTGCAATCACAAATTCTTTGGTATTATTATCTTCATTTATTTTGTCTTAAATGAAAAAAAACAGAAGAGAATGAAGCAAAAGGCAAAACATTGATCATTTCACACACAACTCCAAAAATGGGCCAGACAAAAGTATTGGCACCCTCAGCCTAATACTTGGTTGCACAACCTTTAAAAGAAAGTAATGTCCAGCTTCACCAAATCCGTAAAAAAAAGTTTTCTTTATTCACAAAGTTTAAACATGGAGGATACAGACTTCAGCACGAACCATATGGGTAAGAATCTCAACGCGCTTCTGGAGACTAAGCTCCCTTAATTAGCCAAAATAACCGACCAACCGCTTCCAGTAACCATCAATGAGTTTCTTACAATGCTTTGCTGGAATTTTAGGCCATTCTTCTTTGGCAAACTGCTCCAGGTCCCTGATATTTGAAGGGTGCCTTCTCCAAACTGCCATTTTTAGATCTCTCCACTGGTGTTCTATGGGATTCAGGTCTGGACTCATTGCTGGCCACCTTAGAAGTCTCCAGTGCTTTCTCTCAAACCATTTTCTAGTGCTTTTTGAAGTGTGTTTTGGGTCATTGTCCTGCTGGAAGACCCATGACCTCTGAGGGAGACCCAGCTTTCTCACACTGGGCCCTACATTATGCTGCAAAATTTGATAGTAGTCTTCAGACTTCATAATGCCATGCACATGGTCAAGCAGTCCAGTGCCAGAGGCAGCAAAGCAACCCCAAAACATCAGGGAACCTCCGCCATGTTTGACTGTAGGGACCGTGTTCTTTTCTTTGAATGCCTCTTTTTTTTTCTCCTGTAAACTCTATGTTGATGCCAAAAAGCTCTACTTTTGTCTCATCTGACCAGAGAACATTCTTCCAAAACGTTTTAGGCTTTTTCAGGTAAGTTTTTGCAAACTCCAGCCTGGCTTTTTTATGTCTCGGGGTAACAAGTGGGGTCTTCCTGGGTCTCCTACCATACAGTCCCTTTTCATTCAGATGCCGACGGATAGTGTGGGTTGACACTGTTGTACCCTCATACTGCAGGGCAGCTTGAACTTGTTTGGATGTTAGTTGAGGTTCTTTATCCAACATCCGCACAATCTTGTGTTGAAATCTCTTGTCAATTTTTCTTTTCCGTCCACATCTAGGAAGGTTAGCCATTGTACCATGGGCTTTAAACTTCTTGATGACACTGCGCACGGTAGACACAGGAACATTCAGGTCTTTGGAGATGGACTTGTAGCCTTGAGATTGCTCATGCTTCCTCACAATTTGGTTTCTCAAGTCCTCAGACAGTTCTTTGGTCTTCTTTCTTTTCTCCATGCTCAATGTGGTACACACAAGGACACAGGACAGAGGTTGAGTCAACTTTAATCCATGTCAACTGGCTGCAAGTGTGATTTAGTTATTGCCAACACCTGTTAGGTGCCACAGGTAAGTTACAGGTGCTGTTAATTACACAAATTAGAGAAGCATCACATGATTATTCGAGCAGTGCCAATACTTTTGTCCACCCCTTTTTTATGTTTGGTGTGGAATTATATCCAATTTGGCTTTAGGACAATTCTTTTTGTGTTTTTTCATTTAAGAAAAATTAAATGAAGATAATAATAACAAAGAATATGTGTTTGCAATCATTTTCAGGAAGAAACTGAGTATTATCTGACAGAATTGCAGGGGTGTCAATAATTTTGGCCACAACTGTACAGAGTTCCTGTGTATAATGTCACTGGTGTTCTCTGTATTACCTGTACATTATACACCATATACATAGCTCATGTGTATTATGTCACTGGTCATCACCGTATTACCTGCACACTACATACGGAGCTCCTGTGAATATCACTGGTGATCGCTGTATTATCTGTACACTGACACTATATACATAGCTCCTGTGTATGTCACTGGTGATCGCTGTATTATCTGTGCAGTGACTCTATATACAGAGCTCCTGTGTATAATCACACCTCACCACTTGTGCACTCGACCCGATCCCATCTCACCTCCTCCCCAACCTCACCATCACACTAATCCCATCTCTAACCCATCTCTTCAACCTATCACTAACTTCTGGTATCTTCCCCACTGCTTTCAAACATGCCCAAGCGCTATGTCCAGCTATCGCCCCATATCTTTGATCCCATTTGCTTCCAAACTCCTTGAGCAGCATGTCCATACCAGGGCTGTGGAGTCGGTAAGCCACAGTTGCGTCTCCGACTCCTGGATTTTATCAGGTTCCGACTCCGGCTCTGGCTCCGACTCCTTCATAAATGGCCAATTCGTAACAATAAATTTACTGTTGTCAAATATTAACATCGTGCTTATTCAGTTTCTCACCATCATATAAGTAATCAGACCACTTAGAGCAAAAACTATATTTATTAGAATACAATTAGAATATAGCAAATAACTTTTATAAACTTTTCTAAACTCTTGTAAGTAAATATGCAATAAACACTGTTATGCAGTTAATAAGAAGAAATCTATAAATTTGTCCTCAGAAAAGGTATTGCCTCTGTCAGATCCTCCTTCATGAATGCCCTCAAATCTGATCTAATTATTTTGAGAGCAGAGAACAACCTCTCTACACTAACTTGGGTTGGTGGCAAAGCAGTAACCACTCGGGCAACATCTCTGACAATGACAGGATACAGAGGAATCGCTAGTTGCACTGTTATTTTTGATGAACGGTCAAATTTCTCAATTTCTTTTAGTGCACATGAAAAGTTCTGCTGAAATGTACTGGCTGTGTTCTTTGATGGGGATGACTCTTGTGATCCAAATATTTTTCGAAATTAAATTCTTCATCAGTTGATGAAGGTGAAGATGTGGCAGGACGACCAAATTCTTCTTGTTCTTCCTGACTGTTCTGCAACCCTTTCATCCTTACTGCTATTTCAAACAGAGCTTCTTTTCCTTTAGTTAGCTGTTGATCATCTAGAAGAATCCGATGCATTGGGGTCTACATAAACCGCTGCCAAAAGAATGTTATTTTGTACTAGTAGCTCCTCTCTCCGTTTCATTGATGTAGCAATGCCACTTGCAATCAACCCTCCTCTTTGGACAGGCGAAACATCAGGTTCTTCCACTCCTTTAAGAAAATACCTGGAGTTAAGTCCTCTGCTTGTAATTTTTTAGTCACTGTAAATGGGTGCTCTAGCAATTTTTCCAGCTCAGTCACCTGATTCCACTGACTTTCATTTAGCGTCAGTTGAGGGTTAGCCATGTCTACAAGAAAGGTTTTCAGTTCAACCAAGCGCTGAATCATTAAGTAAGTACTGCCCCATCGTGTGGCTTGATCAATAATTGCCCCTTTTCCAGCACCTCTCTTCAAAATTGAGTCAACTTTAGGGGTTCTGGCAACAGTAGCCAATTTTCTCACCTTGCCAATCAGTGCAGCAGCATTTCCTTATTGCAGACTGTCTCTTAGGCCGGTTTCACACGTCAGTGGCTCTGGTATGTGAGGTGACAGTTTCCTCACGTACCGGAGCCACTGACACACGTAGACACAGTGAAATCAAAGAACCCCCCCCCCCGCTGTTGTTAAAATACTCACCTGGCTCCCTCACTGGCGTTGCTTCCTGTCCTGGCCGCATCTTCTACTGTGTGAGCGGTCATGGTACCGTAAGGGTACCGTCACACATAACAATATCGTTAACGATATCGTTGCTTTTTGTGACGTAGCAACGATATCGTTAACTAAATCGTTATGCGTGACAGCGACCAATGATCAGGCCCCTGCTGGGAGATCGTTGGTCGCTGGGGAATGATCAGGACTTTATTTCGTCGCTGGATCACCCGCTGACATCGCTGAATCAGCGTGTGTGATGTCTTCACTGGTAACCAGGGTAAACAACGGGTTACTAAGAGCAGAGCCGCGCTTAGTAACCCGATGTTTACCCTGGTTACCATTGTAAAAGTAAAAAAAAAAACACTACATACTCACATTCCTTTCGCGTCCCTCAGCGTCAGCTTCCCTGAGTCCCCCAGTGTCAGCGCTGGCCGGCCGTAAAGCAGAGCACAGCGGTGACGTCACCGCTCTGCTTTACGGCCGGCGCTTACACAGTGCAGGGAAGCTGACGCTGGGGGACGCGACAGGAATGTAAGTATGTAGTGTTTTTTTTTTTTTACTTTTACAATGGTAACCAGGGTAAACATCGGGTTACTAAGCACGGCATTGTGCTTAGTAACCCGATGTTTACCCTGGTTACGTGGGGACTTCGGCATCATTGGTCGCTGGAGAGCTGTCTGTGTGACAGCTCTCCAGCGACCACACAACGACTTACCAACGATCACGGCCAGGTCGTATCGCTGGTCATGATTGTTGGTAAATCGTTAAGTGTAACGGTACCTTAAGACCCTGGGTGAGAAGGAGACAACTGTTGGTGCAATAGTAAGAAAATGGAAGAAATACAAAATGACTGTCAATCGACAACGATCTGAGGCACCATGGAAAATCTCACCTCGTATTCTTGACCATGGGGAAGGTCAGAGATCAGCCTAAAACTAAACAGGAGGAACTTCTTAATGATCTCAAGGCAGCTGGGACCACAGTCACAAAGAAAACCATTCAAATGAGGTCTTTGGCATTAACTCACTGTGTTTGGAGGAAGAGAAATGCTGCCTATGATCCAAAGAACCCTGTCTCCACTGTCAAGCATGGAGGTGGAAATATTTTGTTTTGGGGGTGTTTCTCTGCTAAGGGCACAGGACTACTTCACTGCATCAATGGGGGAATGGATGGATCCATGTACCGTAAAATCCTGAGTGACAACCTCCTTCGCCAGGACATTAAAAATGGGTCGTGGCTGGGTCTTCCAGCAAGACAATGACCCCAAACATAAAGCCAAGGCAACAAAGGAGTGGCTCAATAAGAAGCAAATTAAGGTCATGAAGTGGCCTAGCTAGTCTCCACACCTTAATCCCATAGGAGGGAGTTGAAGCTCCGAGTTGCCAAGCGACAGCCTCAAAATCGTAATGATTTAGAGATGATCTGCAAAGAGGAGTATTCGTGATAATGCTTTATTTGTGAAGGGGTCTAAGTGCCTATTCGGAGTTCAGAAGGTCTCTTTTTTGGGTTTTATTTTTTCTCCCTCGTCTATAGAAATGGATCCTGTTAAGGTCCAAGCTATTCATGACTGGATCCAACCCACATCTGTGAAGGGTCTTCATAAATTTTGGGGTTTTGCTAATTTCTATCGCCGTTTCATTGCCAACTTTTCCAGTGTGGTTAAGCCCCTTACTGATTTGACGAAGAAAGGCGCTGATGTGACGAATTGGTCCTCTGAGGCTGTTGAGGCCTTTCAGGAGCTTAAACGCCGATTTACTTCTGCCCCTGTGTTGCGTCAACCGGATGTTTCTCTTCCTTTTCAGGTTGAGGTCGACGCTTCTGAGATTGGGGCAGGGCCGTTTTGTCTCAGAGGGAGTCTGATGGTTCTTTGATGAAACCGTGCTTTTTTTTCCAGAAAGTTTTCGCCTGCGGAACGCAATTATGATGTCGGCAATCGGGAGTTGTTGGGTATAAAGTGGGCATTTGAGGAGTGGCGACATTGGCTTGAGGGAGCTAAACACCGTGTTGTGGTCCTGACCGATCATAAGAATCTGATTTACCTCGAGTCGGCCAAGCGGCTGAATCCTAGACAGGCTCGATGGTCCCTGTTTTTCTCCCGTTTTGATTTTGTGGTCTCGTATCTTCCGGGATCTAAGAATGTTAAGGCTGATGCCCTCTCTAGGAGTTTTTTGCCTGATTCTCCTGGAGTCCTTGAGCTGGATGGCATTCTTAAGGAGGGGGTGATTCTTTCTGCTATCTCCCCTGATTTGCGGCGGGTGCTTCAGGAATTTCAGGCTGATAGGCCTGACCGCTGTCCAGTGGGGAAGCTGTTTGTTCCTGATAGATGGACAAGTAAGGTAATTTCTGAGGTTCATTGTTCAGTGTTGGCTGGGCATCCTGGGATTTTTGGTACCAGAGATTTGGTTGCTAGGTCCTTTTGGTGGCCTTCCTTGTCGCGCGATGTGCATGCTTTTGTGCAGTCCTGTGGGACTTGCGCCCGGGCCAAGCCTTGCTGTTCCCGCGCTAGTGGGTTGCTTTTGCCTTTGCCGGTCCCTGAGAGTCCCTGGACGAATATTTCCATGAATTTTATTTCGGATCTTCCTGTTTCCCAGAAGATGTCTGTTATCTGGGTTGTTTGTGACCGGTTCTCTAAAATGGTCCATCTGGTACCTTTGCCTAAGTTGCCTTCCTCCTCAGATCTCTTTCCATTATTTTTTCAGCATGTGGTTCGTTTGCATGGCATTCCGGAGAATATTGTGTCTGACAGAGGTTCTCAGTTTGTCTCTAGATTTTGGCGGGCCTTTTGTGCTAGGATGGGCATTGATTTGTCTTTTTTTCGGCGTTTCATCCTCAGACTAATGGCCAAACTGAGCGAACTAATCAGACATTGGAGACCTATTTGAGATGCTTTGTGTCTGCTGATCAGGATGATTGGGTGTCTTTCTTGCCGTTGGCCGAGTTTGCCCTTAATAATCGGGCTAGTTCGGCTACTTTGGTTTCACCTTTCTTTTGTAATTTTGGTTTTCATCCTCGTTTTTCTTCTGGGCAGGTTAAGCCTTCTGATTGTCCTGGTGTTGATTCTGTGGTGGACAGGCTGCAGCAGATTTGGACTCATGTGGTGGACAATTTGACGTTGTCTCAGGAAAGGGCTCAACGTTTTGCCAACCGCCGTCGGTGTGTTGGTCCCAGGCTTCATGTGGGGGATTTGGTTTGGTTGTCTTCTCGTCATGTTCCTATGAAGGTTTCTTCTCCTAAGTTTAAGCCTCGGTTTATTGGTCCTTATAAAATTTCTGAAATTATTAATCCGGTGTCTTTTCGTTTGGCTCGCGTGCCTCTTTTGCCATTCATAATGTTTTCCATAGATCTTTGTTGCGGAGATATGTGGTGCCCGTTGTTCCCTCGGTTGACCCTCCTGCCCCGGTGTTGGTTGAGGGAGAATTGGAATATGAGGTTGAGAAGATTTTGGATTCTCGTTTTTCGAGGCGGAGGCTTCAGTATCTTGTCAAGTGGAAGGGTTATGGCCAGGAGGATAATTCTTGGGTTGTTGCCTCCAATGTCCATGCCACCGATTTGGTTTGTGCTTTTCACTTGGCTCGTCCTGATCGGCCTGGGGGCTCTGGTGAGGGTTCGGTGACCCCTCCTCAAGGGGGGGGTACTGTTGTGAATTCCGCTCTTGGGCTCCCTCCGGTGGTTGTAAGTGGCACTTTTGTGAGTTCTGCTCTTGGGCTCCCTCTTGTGGTTTCTAGTGGTATGACTGCTCCTTGGAGTTAGCTGTCATCAGCTGCCTCCACTTATCGTCTCTTCTGCTCGGCTATTTAAGTCTGGCTCTATCTTCAGCCAGTGCCACTTGTATATGGTTCCTGGTTGGATTCACATCTCTTTGGAGTTCCCTGTTTTCCTGACTTAGCTAAGCTAAGTTTTTGCTTGCCCTTTTCTGTCCATAGATTGTGGACTTATCCATTCTGTGCTTTCTATGTTTGTCCAGCTTATCAGTGTGAATTAATTCTGTCTTGCTGGAAGCTTTGGGAGGCAGATTTGCCCTCCACACCTTTAGTCAGGTGTGGAGATTTTTTTTGTAAACTCTGCGTGGATTTTTGTAGTGTTTTATACTGACCGCACAGTATTCCATCCTGTCCTATCTATTTAGCTAGACTGGCCTCCTGTGCTCATTCGGTTTCATTCTGTGTATGTCTTTTCCCTCTCCACTCACAGTCATTATTTGTGGGGGGCTAATCTATCCTTTGGGGATTTTCTCTGAGGCAAGATAGCTTTCCTGCTTCTATCTTTAGGGGTAGTTAGCTCTTAGGCTGTGATGAGATGCCTAGGGAGAGTTAGGAGCATTCCACGGCTACTTCTAGTGTTGTGTTGAGCTTAGGGACTGCGGTCAGTGCAGTTACCACTTCCTTCAGAGCTCGTTCCATGTTGCTCCTAGACCACCGTATCATAACACTCCCCGCAAAGAGAGCACCACTACCAGCAGTGTCACTGAGCATCTCCACACCATCTCATGAAAGGGTTTGGCTGTCCATCCTCCAAACACTGGAGAGAAGGAGAAAGTACCCCCCTACCCACCCATGAACCATGGTCTTGAATGACAGCATTTCAAAATTCCTGGCCTTTGAAATGCTGCCATTTCAGCTGGTGGAGACAGATAGATATAAAAAACTGATGGCGGTGGCTGTCCCACAGTACGTTCTTCCCAGCCGCCACTACTTTTCCAGGCGGCCATCCTTGCCCTGCCCAAACATGTTGTTGACAAAATAAGGTGTGAACTGCGCAACGCCATCGGTGGCAGGGTCCACATAACAATCGTTAAGCGGATGAGTAGGCACAGCCAAGGATGCTACCTCTCCGTAACTGCTCACTGGGTAAATGTTGTGATGGCTGGTACTGAGGCACAAGGCGTTCGGGCACATCCTACCACCACCAAGGATTCGAGGATTAATGGACATTTTTCTGTCCATGTTGCCTCCCACTCTGCTTCCTCCACCAGCTCCTTATCCGGTCACAGTAAGACCTGCACCACCCACTTCAGCACAGCCAGGGAGAAACGACAGCAGGCTGTTCTGGAAATCATCTGTTTAGGGGAAAGATCCCACATGTGGCAGAAGCTGTGGATGGGGATCAAACAACAGACCGACAAGAGGCCTGTTGGTGTGAGATAACCTGTGAATTCTTGTAACAGCTCTAGACCTAGCCGGTTTGACGCATATCCCTTGCCTGGCGCATGTGCTGAATTTGGTTGTGCTAAGTGTCCTTAAAAAGTACCCCAATACAGTATTGTTCAAAATAACAACAATCCAATATGACGATACAAGTTAGTCACTGTTTTATATAACCACATGTCAAACAATTTGCCAGTTGGTGCAGTAGATTCTAAGAAAACCAACAGACTCAGAACTGCATGTTTTTGAATCTGTGTATTAGAATAATTAATTGTGGTTCAATAAACCATCCCTCGATCAAAACTGTGCCGCTAATTATACAGTCATGGCCAAAATTTTTGAGAATGACACCAAAATTATATTTTCACATGATCTGCTGCCCTCTGGTTTTTATTAGTGTTTGTCTGATGTTTATATCACATACAGAAATATAATTGCAATCATATTATGAGTACCAATAGGTTATATTGACAGTTAGAATGAGTTAATGCAACAAGTCAATATTTGCAGTGTTGACCCTTCTTCAACACCTCTGCAATTCTCCCTGGCATGCTCTCAATCAACTTCTGGGCCAAATCCTGACTGATAGCAGTCCATTCTTGCATAATCAATGCTTGCATTTTGCCAGAATTTGTTGGTTTTTGTTTGTCCACCCGTCTCTTGATGATTGACCACAAGTTCTCAATGGGATTAAGATTTGGGGAGTTTCCTGGCCATGGACCCAAAATCTCTATGTTTTGTTCCATGAGCCATTTAGTTATCACCTTTGCTTTATGGCAAGGTGCTCCATCATGCTGGAAAAGGCATTGTTGGGCACCAAACTGCTCTTGGACGGTTGGGTGAAGTTGCTCTTGGAGGACATTCTGGTACCATTCTTTATTCATGGCTGTGTTTTTAGGCAAGACTGTGAGTGAGCCGATTCCCTTGGCTGAGAAGCAACCCCACACATGAATGGTTTCAGGATGCTTTACAGTAGGCATGAGACAAGACTGGTGGTAGCGCTCACCTCTTCTTCTCTGAATAAGCTGTTTTCCAGATGTCCCAAACAATCGAAAAGGGGATTCATCAGAGAAAATGACTTTGCTCCAGTCCTCAGCAGTCCACTCCCTGTACCTTTTGCAGAATATCAGTCGGTCCCTGAAGTTTTTTTCTGGAGAGAAGTGGCTTCTTTGCTGCCCTCCTTGAAACCAGGCCTTGCTCAAAGAGTCTCCGCCTCACAGTGCGTGCAGAAGCACTCACACCAGCCTGCTGCCATTCCTGAGCAAGCTCGGCACTGCTGGTAGTCCGATCCCGCAGCTGAAACAGTTTTAAGATACAGTCCTGGCGCTTGCTGGTCTTTCTTGGGCGCCCTGGAGCCTTTTTGACAACAATGGAAGCTCTCTCCTTGAAGTTCTTGATGATGCGATAGATTGTTGACTGAGGTGCAATCTTTGTAGCTGCGATACTCTTCCCTGTTAGGCCATTTTTGTGCAGTGCAATGATGGCTGCACTTGTTTCTTTAGAGATAACCATGGTTAACTGAAGAGAAACAATGATACCAAGCACCAGCCTCCTTTTAAAGTGTCCAGTGATGTCATTCTTACTTAATCATGACTGATTGATCGCCAGCCCTGTCGTCATCAACACCCACACCTGTGTTAATGGATCAATCACTAAAACGATGTTAGCTGCTCCTTATAAGGCAGGACTGCAATGATGTTGAAATGTGTTTTGGGGGTTAAAGTTCATTTTCTGGGCAAATATTGACTTTGCAAGTACAGTAATTGCTGTTAAGCTGATCACTCTGACATTCTGGAGTATATGCAAATTGCCATTAGAAAAAATGAAGCAGTAGACTTTGGAAAAATTAATATTTGTCTCATTCTCAAAATTTTTGTCCATGACTGTAGACCTGTCTCTAATCTTCCCTTCATCTCTAAACTCCTCGAACGCCTGGTCCACTCCCGTCTTACCCGCTATCTCTCAGATAACTCTTCTCGACCCTCTTCAATCTGATTTCCGCTCTTTACACTCTACTGAAACTGCCCTCACTAAAGTCTCTAATGACGTACTAACAGCTAAGTCTAATGGTCACTACTCCATGCTAATTCTCTTGGATCTCTCCACAGCACTGTGGATCATCAGCTCCTCCTCACTATGCTTCGCTCCATCGGCCTCAAGGACACCGTTCTCTCCTGGTTCTCCTACTATCTCTCTGACTGCTCCTTCACTGTATCTTTTGCTGGTTCCTCCTCCTCTCACCTTCCCCTTACTGTAGGGGTTCCTCAAGGATCAGTCCTAGGCCCCCTCCTCTTCTCTTTGTATACTGCCCCTATTGGACAAACAATCAGTAGATTTGGGTTCCAGTACCATCTCTATGCTGATGACACCCAATTATACACTTCTGATATCACGCCGGCCTTCTTAGAAAACACCAGTGATTGTCTTACTGCTGTCTCTAACATCATGTCCTCCCTCTACCTGAAACTGAACCTGTCAAAAACTGAACTCCTTGTGTTCGCTCCCTCTACTAACCTACCTTTGCCTGACATTGCCATCTCCATGTGCGATTCCACCATTACTCCAAAGCAACATGCCCGCTGCCTTGGGGTCATACTTGATTCCGAGCTTTCATTCACCCCCCACATCCGATCACTGGCTCGCTCTTCTTATCTGCATCTCAAAAACATTTCTAGAATTCGCCCTTTTCTTACTTTCGACTCTGTAAAAATTCTTACTGTTTCACTTATTCATTCTCGTCTGGACTATTGTAACTCTCTACTAGTCGGCCTCCCTCTTACCAAACTCTCCCAGCTCCAATCTGTCCTGAATGCTGCTGCCAGGATCATATTCCTCACCAACCGTTACACCGATGCCTCTACCATGTGCCAGTCATTACACTGGCTACCCATCCACTCCAGAATCCAGTACAAAACTACTACCCTCATTCACAAAGCACTCCATGGCTCAGCACCACCCTACATCTCCTCTCTGGTCTCAGTCTACCACCCTACCCGTGCCCTCCGCTCTGCTAATGACCTAAGGTTATCATCCTCAATAATCAGAACCTCCCACTCCCATCTCCAAGACTTTACACGTGCTGTGCCGATTCTTTGGAATGCACTACCCAGGTTAATATGATTAATCTTCAATCCCCACAGTTTTAAGCGTGCCCTAAAAACTTTTGTTCAGATTGGCCTACCACCTTAACGCATTATGTATAGTACTCATGCTCTATTCACATTGCTTAACAGCACAGATCCATTCAGTCCCACCATCCAACACAAGAGACGCTCTCACATATCACTTAACCATCTGCTCACTCTTTCGATCCTCCTTCTCCTAGTCGCTGGAGACATATCTCCAAACCCCGGCCCCCCATGTTATAGCCAGTCAAACCTCCCAATTGCTACACCCAGAAACCCCTCTAACCTTATTAATATTCCCTGCATGCCTGCTGTCTCTTTCAATTGTGCCCTTTGGAATTCTCGCTCTGTGTGTAATAAACTCTCCTTCATTCATGACTTCTTCCTTTCTAATTCTCTTAATCTCCTGGCTCTTACTGAAACCTGGATCCAGCAGTCAGACACCACTGCTGCTGCTGCTCTTTCATATGGTGGACTACACTTTTCTCATACCCCAAGATCAGACAACAGAGCAGGTGGAGGCGTTGGCCTGCTCCTTTCACCCAAATGTACTTTCCAAGTTATCCCCCAAGTACCCTCACTTGTCTTCCCTTCCTTTGAGGTCCATGTGGTCAGACTCTACGTCCCCTTCTCCATGCGAGTGGCGGTGGTGTATCGTCCTCCCGGCCCCTCTCATCAGTTCCTGGATCACTTTGCCACCTGGCTTCCACACTTTCTCTCCTGTGACACCCCCACCCTTATCTTGGGTGATTTCAACATCCCCATTGCCTCTCCCCTCTCCCCATCTGCTTCTCACCTTTTATCTCTATCCTCCTCTTTTGGTCTCTCGCAGCATACTAACTCTCCAACACATGAAGATGGAAACTCCCTTGACTTGGTCTTCTCCCGGCTTTGCTCAGTGGATGATTTCACAAACTCCCCTCTCCCGCTCTCTGACCACAACCTTCTTTCATTCTCTATCAAGAACTGCCATCCCGCTCAGGTCACCCCCACTTTCCACACTTATAGAAACATACAGGCCATTAACACCCAGAAACTTATGAAGAACTTGCAGTCCTCATTGGCCCCTATCTCCTCCATCTCATGTCCTGATTCTGCATTGAAGCATTACAATGATACCCTGCAAAGTGCTCTGGATGAAGCTGCTCCTCCTATACATAAAACAACTCGGCACAGACGGCAACAACCGTGGCACACGCTGCAAACACGTTTCCTGCAGTGGTGCTCCAGGTGCGCAGAACGTCTGTGGAGAAAATCTAATCTACCCGAAGATTTCATCCATTATAAGTTCATGCTAAAGACATACAATTCTGCCCTTCACCTCTCCAAACAAACCTACTTCAACACCCTCATCACCTCCCTGTCCAATAACCCTAAACGTCTCTTTGACACGTTCCAGTCCCTACTCAACCCAAGAGAGCAGGCCCCAACCACGGATCTCCGTGCTGACGATCTGGCCAATTACTTCAAAGAAAAAATTGACCACATTCGACAGGAAATCACCTCCCAATCTCTTCATACCATGCACTGTCCTCCCTCCCCCACTGCATCTAGTTCACTCTCTGACTTTGAAGCAGTTACAGAAGAAGAAGTAAGCAGGCTCCTTGCATCTTCTCGCCCGACCACTTGCACCAGTGACCCCATTCCATCACATCTCCTCCAGTCCCTTTCCCCGGCTGTCACCTCTCACCTAACAAAAATATTCAACCTTTCCCTCACTTCCGGTATTTTTCCCTCCTCATTTAAGCATGCCATCATACATCCATTACTTAAAAAACCATCCCTCGATCAAAACTGTGCCGCTAATTATAGACCTGTCTCTAATCTTCCCTTTATCTCTAAACTCCTCGAACGCCTGGTCCACTCCCGTCTTACCCGCTATCTCTCAGATAACTCTCTTCTCGACCCTCTTCAATCTGGCTTCCGCTCTTTACACTCTACTGAAACTGCCCTCACTAAAGTCTCTAATGACCTACTAACAGCTAAATCTAATGGTCACTACTCCATGCTAATTCTCTTGGATCTCTCTGCAGCATTCGACACTGTGGATCATCAGCTCCTCCTCACTATGCTCCGCTCCATCGGCCTCAAGGACACCGTTCTCTCCTGGTTCTCCTCCTATCTCTCTGACCGATCCTTCACTGTATGTTTTGCTGGTTCCTCCTCCTCTCACCTTCCCCTTACTGTTGGGGTTCCTCAAGGATCAGTCCTAGGCCCCCTACTCTTCTCGTTGTATACTGCCCCTATTGGACAAACAATCAGTAGATTTGGTTTCCAGTACCATCTCTATGCTGACGACACCCAATTATACACTTCTGCTCCTGATATCACACCGACCTTTTTAGAAAACACCAGTGATTGTCTTACCGCTGTCTCTAACATAATGTCCTCCCTCTATCTGAAACTAAACCTGTCAAAAACTGAACTCCTCGTGTTCTCTCCCTCTACTAACCTACCTTTGCCTGACATTGCCATCTCCGTGTGCGGTTCCACCATTACTCCAAAGCAACATGCCCGTTGCCTTGGGGTCATCCTTGATTCTGACCTTTCATTCACCCCCTACATCCGATCACTGGCTCGCTCTTCTTACCTGCATCTCAAAAACATTTCTAGAATTCGCCCTTTTCTTACTTTCGACTCTGCAAAAACTCTGACTGTTTCACTTATTCATTCTCGTCTGGACTATTGTAACTCTCTACTAATCGGCCTCCCTCTTGCAAAACTCTCCCCGCTCCAATCTGTCCTGAATGCTGCAGCCAGGATCATATTCCTCACCAACCGTTACACCGATGCCTCTACCCTGTGCCAGTCATTACACTGGCTACCCATCCACTCCAGAATCCAGTACAAAACTACTACCCTCATCCACAAAGCACTCCATGGCTCAGCACCACCCTACATCTCCTCCCTGGTATCAGTCTACCACCCTACCCGTGCCCTCCGCTCCGCTAATGACCTCAGGTTAGCATCCTCAATAATCAGAACCTCCCACTCCCGTCTCCAAGACTTTACACGTGCTGCGCCGATTCTTTGGAATGCACTACCTAGGTTAATACGATTAATCCCCAATCCCCACAGTTTTAAGCGTGCCCTAAAAACTCATTTGTTCAGACTGGCCTACCGCCTCAATGCATTAACCTAACGATCCCTGTGTGGCCTATTTATAATAAAAAAAAAAAAAAAAAAAAGGTTCCTCGCATCATGTTCTCATACACTTTATGCAGTATTAGCCCTCTGTGTCTGTACTGCTACATACTGGTTCATGCAGCTTTACATGAACACCCGAGCCTTACACTATAGCTGGTCCGAATAACTAAAGCAATTGTTACCATCCACCTCTCGTGTCTCCCCTTTTCCCCATAGTTTGTAAGCTTGCGAGCAGGGCCCTCACTCCTCCTGGTATCTGTTTTGAACTGTATTTCTGTTATGCTGTAATGTCTATTGTCTGTACAAGTCCCCTCTATAATTTGTAAAGCGCTGCGGAATATGTTGGCGCTATATAAATAAAAATTATTATTATTATTATAAATAAAAAATTATTATTATTAACCTATCTATCCCTGTGTGGCCTATTCAAAAAGAAAAAAAACTTAAACCATAATCAGGTTCCTCGCATCATGTTCTCATACACTTTATACAGTTAATAGCCCTCTGTGTCTGTACTGCTACATACTTAGGCAGTTAACTGGTTCATGCAGCTTTACATGAACACCCGAGCCTTACACTATGGCTGGTCCGAATAACTTAAGCAATTATTACCTTCCACCTCTCGTGTCTCCCCTTTTCCTCATAGTTTGTAAGCTTGCGAGCAGGGCCCTCATTCCTCTTGGTATCTATTTTGAACTGTGATTTCTGTTATGCTGTAATGTCTATTGTCTGTACAAGTCCCCGCTATAATTTGTAAAGCGCTGCGGAATATGTTGGCGCTATATAAATAAAATTATTATTATTAATATACACTGCTCAAAAAATTAAAGGGAACACTTAAACAACAGAATATAACTCCAAGTAAATCAAACTTCTGTGAAATCAAACTGTCCATTTAGGAAGCCACACTGTTTGACAAACAATTTCACATGCTGTTGTGCAAATGGAATAGAAAACAGATGGAAATTATTGGCAATTATCAAGACACACTCAATAAAGGAGTGGTTCTGCAGGTGGGGACCACAGACCACATCTCAGTACCAATGCTTTCTGGCTGATGTTTTGGTCACTTTTGAATGTTGGTTGTGCTTTCACACTCGTGGTAGCATGAGACGGACTCTACAACCCACACAAGTGGCTCAGGTAGTGCAGCTCATCCAGGATGGCACATCAATGCCAGCTGTGGCAAGAAGGTTTGCTGTGTCAGCGTAGTGTCCAGAGGCGCTACCAGTAGACAGGCCAGTACACCAGGAGACGTGGAGGGTGCCATAGGAGGTCAACCCAGCAGCAGGACCGCTATCTCAGCCGTTGTGCAAGGAGGAACAGGAGGAGCACTGCCAGAGCCCTGCAAAATGAGCTCCAGCAGGCTACAAATGTGCTTGTGTATGCATAAATGGTTAGAAACTGACTCCATGAGGATCGTCTGAGTGCCCGAAGTCCACAGATGGGGGTTGTGCTCACAGCCCAACACCGTGCAGGACACTTGGCATTTGCCGCAGAACATCAGGATTGACAAATTCACCACTGGCACCCTGTGCTCTTCACAGATGAAAGCAGGTTCACACTGAGCACATGTAACAGATATAACAGAGTCTGGAGACGCCGTGGAGAGCGATCTGCTGCCTGCAACATCCTTCAGCTTGACCGGTTTGGCAGTGGGTCAGTAATGGTGCGGGGTGGCATTTCTTTGGAGGGCTGCACAACCCTCCATATGCTCACCAGAGGTAGCCTGACAGCCATTAGGTACCGAGAAGAGATCCTCAGACCCCTTGTGAGACCATATGCTAGTGCGGTTGGCTCTGGGTTCCTCCTAATGCATGACAATGCCAGACCTCATGTGGCTAGAGTGTGTCAGCAGTTCCTGCAAGATGAAGACATCGAAGCTATGGACTGGCCCTCCCGTTCTCAGACCTGAATCCGATTGAACACATCTGGAACATCATGTCTCGCAACATCCACCAATGTCACATTGCACCACAGACTGTCCAGGAGTTGGCGGATGCTTTAGTCCAGGTCTGGGAGGAGATCCCGCAGGAGACCATCCGCTGCCTCATCAGGAGCATGCCCAGCCATTGTAGGGAGGTCATACAGGCACATGGAGGCAACACACACAACTGAGCATCATTTCCTTGTCTTGAGGCATTTCCACTGAAGTTGGATCAGCCTGTAATTTGATTTTCCACTTTGATTTTGAGCATCATTCCAACTCCAGACCTCCGTGGGATATTCATTTTGATTTACGTTGATCATTTTTAGGTTTTATTGTTCTCAACACATTCCACTATGTAATGAATAAAGATTTGCAACTGAAATATTTCAATCAGTAATATCTAGGATGTGGGATTTTAGTGTTCCCTTTATTTTTTTGAGCAGTGTATGTTTATTGAAGTTATAATTAACAATTCATGTTTCAACATACATCAAAATCAATTCAGGTTGCACAACAGGTACAAACAACAAAATGTAATTATATTAACCAGCATATACTTTTTGGAAAGGGATCGTATAGTGCAGTACTCTTTTGTTTCCCCACTGTACAGGAGCTGTGGTATGAGCAGACCATGTTCCTGTACAGTCAGACACAGCCATAAAACAGTACACAGCAGGGGCACAAGATCTCAGTACAGGAACATTTTTTTTTAAACAAATCCAATTGTGGAAATCCTACACTGTTCCTATAACTAATACTCTAATAGGCCCACCACTGCCCATCTTCCCTAATGTTCCTATCACTACCTAAGTACTAGCCTATATTCTACACTTTCCCTACCACTGAGCTGAGTGTACCAGAGTTCCTTTAGGCGTTATCTTGCAGTACTCACACAGCAGCATCAATAATAGGACAATATACACTAATTACATTACACTCACACATTTTACATTTCGCAATAAAACCACATGTCAATGTTCACACTACACAATTTTTTGTCTTCAGAGGCAAGTACATGACAGTCACTGTCACACCCTTACACATGCATGGCATTTTCTGCCTGTTTCGGATAAATAATCTTCAGTATCCTTTAACCCCTTCACGACATAGGACATATCCATACGTCCAGGTTGGTAGGTGCTTACAGACAGGGCCGTATTTGCCACTAGGCACTTGAGGGCACGTGCCTAGGGCGGCGGGATGCGGGGGGGCGCCCTTGAGCTAGGTTTTTTCTTTTTTTTTTTTTTTTTTTTTTTTTTATAAAACTCCGGGGTCAAGTTTCCGCCCCCCCTCCTCCCTCCCCCCTTCCCGCCCCCCCCTCCTCCCTCCTTCCCGCCCCCTCCCTCCCTCCCTGAAGACGTAATACTCACCTTTCTCCAGCGGTGGCTGCAACTGCGTCTCAGCGCCGTCCTGTCTTCAGCGGTCACATGGTACCGATCATTAAGGGTGATGAATATGCGCATATTCATCACCCTTAATTAGCGCTACCATGTGACCGCTGAAGACAGCAAGGAAGACGCTGAGATGCCAGGAAGTTCTGTGCTGCGCGCCGGTGAGAGGTAAGTATGACAGGGAAAAAAAGTGGGGTGCCGTGCACACAGGGGAGAAGGATGGGGAGCCGTGCATACAGGGGAGAAGGATGGGGAGCCGTGCATACAGGGGAGAAGGATGGGGAGCCGTGCATACAGGGGAGAAGGATGGGGAGCCGTGCATACAGGGGAGAAGGATGGGGAGCCGTGCATACAGGGGAGAAGGATGGGGAGCCGTGCATACAGGGGAGAAGGATGGGGACTGAGCCGTGCATACAGGGGAGAAGGATGGGGAGCCGTGCATACAGGGGAGAAGGATGGGGAGCCGTGCATACAGGGGAGAAGGATGGGGAGCCGTGCATACAGGGGAGAAGGATGGGGAGCCGTGCACACAGGGGAGAAGGATGGGGAGCCGTGCACACAGGGGAGAAGGATGGGGAGCCGTGCACACAGGGGAGAAGGATGGGGAGCCGTGCACACAGGGGAGAAGGATGGGGAGCCGTGCACACAGGGGAGAAGGATGGGGAGCCGTGCACACAGGGGAGAAGGATGGGGAGCCGTGCACACAGGGGAGAAGGATGGGGGAGCCGTGAACTCAGGGGAGAAGAATGGGGGAGCCGTGAACGCAGGGGAGAAGGATGGGGGAGCCGTGAACGCAGGGGAGAAGGATGGGGGAGCCGTGAACGCAGGGGAGAAGGATGGGGGAGCCATGAACGCAGGGCAGAAGGATGGGGGAGCCATGAACGCAGGGGAGAAGGATGGGGAGCCATGAACACAGAGTGGGAGGATGGGGGAGCCATGAACGCAGGGGAGAAGGATGGGGAGCCATGAACGCAGAGTGGGAGGATGGGGGAGCCATGCTTGCAGGGGAGAAGGATGGGGAGCCATGAACGCAGAGTGGGAGGATGGGGGAGCCATGAACGCAGGGGAGAAGGATGGGGAGCCATGAACGCAGAGTGGGAGGATGGGGGAGCCATGCTTGCAGGGGAGAAGGATGGGGGAGCCATGAACGCAGGGTGGGAGGATGGGGGAGGCATGAACGCAGTGTGGGAGGATGGAGTATAAATATGGAGTATAAATACTGGGCCCTATAAGGGGGACACAGTGTGAGAGGACAGTGTGAAGAGGGGACTGGTATAGAAAGGAGAGGACAGTGTGAAGAGTATGTACCATAAGAGGGACAGTGTGGGGGTCATACTTTGTGCAGACAATATAGTGAGGGGCAATTTTTTATTTGGGAGCATTATAATGACACTTGTATCTTTAAGGGCGTCATGTGGAGACTTTCTGCAAAAGAGCGGCGAAGATGGAAGTCTGCAGAGACGGCTGTGGATGAGAAAACTCATCATGGGATCTGGACAAGATGAAGAAAAGGAGAACGGCTCCAGAGGCGACGTCATCTATCAGGTACCTGGATGTAAATGTTATTTGTGATGCTAACTCTCATGTTTTTATATATGTTAGGAGATTTAAAGGGACACTGTCACCTGAATTTGGAGGGAACAATTTTCAGCCATAGTGGTGGGGTTTTCGGGTGTTTGATTCACCCTTTCCTTGCATGCTGGCTGCAATATTGGATTGAAGTTCATTCTCTGTCCTCCGTAGTACATACTGTACCTGCACAATCTGCAATCTTGCCTTGCGCAGGCGTGTACTATGGAGGACAGAGAATGAGCTTCAATCCAATATTGCAGCCAGCATGCAGCCAGCGGGTAAGGAAAGGGTGAATCAAACACCCGAAAGCCCCGCCCCTATGGCTGAAAATTGTTCCCTCCAAATTCAGGTGACAGAGTCCCTTTTAAAGGGGATGTCCAGGCTTGTGATGAGTCTGCAGTCATTCTTTGTGACTGCAGACTTCTGAATTCTCACAGTGCACACTGCACGCTGTCAGGATTCTCTCATGCTGGGGATTTACATTAATGCGATCACGTGCTGACTAGACATGCGTGACCTCCGTCAATGAAAATGAACTGAGCGAGGCCGGGCACATCTAGTCAGAATGTGGTCAGAAGTCTACAAATCACATACTTGTGCTGACATGACCGTCCACCGGCAAGGGAGAATCCTAAAAGTGTGCAGTGCATGCGTTGTGAGAATTCAGAAGCTGCGATGTCAGGATTCAGCTCTGCAAGTTCCAGTAGTCGTCACATGGACACGTCACTCATATGCGATTTTTCAGACTTAGGGTATGTGTCCACGTTCAGGATTGCATCAGGATTTGGTCAGTATTTTACATCAGTATTTGTAGCCAAAACCAGGAGTGGGTGATAAATACAGAAGTGGAGCATATGTTTCTATTATAGTTTTCCTCTAATTGTTCCACTCCTGGTTTTGGCTACAAATACTGATGAAAAATCCTGACCAAATCCTGATGCAATCCTGAACGTGGACACATACTCTTATGGTCCTGCGACAACGAGCTTCTCTTCTGCTTCTCTTAGTTTTTCACTGAACATTGAGAGCATTAGGGAGAGGAGCTCGTGGGCACATGACTGAGTGTGCAAATCACATATGTCCTTGGCGGAGGGGGGGCACCAAAATGAATTCTTTCCCCGGGTGCCAGAAACCCTAGATACACCTCTGCTGGTATGCTACTGCGAGCGGTGATTACCGGGTGCGGTGGAGGGTGGTCTGTGCACAGGCAGTGAGGCAGGGACTGAGGGTGTGCACAGAGAGGATGGAGACCCGGAGACTGCCCGTCCCAGTCTACGCCGTAGCCTAGAGCCTCATTATCATAGGAATATGTCAGTTAATAAATTGCTTTTCTGAAGCTTTATAGTGTAGTTATAGGTCAGGGAGGGATTGTTAGGGATGAGCTAGGATGCTGCAGGGACAGGTAGTGATGGCTACTTGCGAACATGTGCGGCAATTGCGGTTTTGCACTTACGATGATACATAAAACACTGCTAGTAGTGTTTTTTCTCATTGCTGCAAGTACCGCATTTGCCGGATGGCGGCAAAACCGCAAGTGCCGCACATGTCTGTAAGTCCCATAGGGAATGAATGAGGCCGAACGCAGTGTTGCCCTAAGTGATCCATTACGCGGCAGATGCGGAAAAACTGTCGGATCTGCTGCAAAAGGCGACTTTCACATCAGCGATTTTTGCCAAAGTCACTGCCGATAGTGTCATACTCACCAAAGGGGGAGGCAGCACTAAAAGTGCCTAGGGCAGCAGAAACTCTAAATACGGCCCTGCTTACAGATCTTGGACGTATGGCTACGTCCTATCTGTAATGGGGCCCTGCGACCACAGTCACAGTGATCACATAAGAGTACCTGCTTAATCTTACAGCAGGGCAAAGAGAGTTGTCACTGGTGGTGGCGCCGGCCTCCCCACAACTACAATCACTGTGATTGACTGTTCAATTGTGAACAGCCAATCACAGCGCTTTCAATGTTTCAGACAATGAAACAATGTAACAGTACCAATCACAGGCTGAAGCCTAGCAACGGAAGCGTCACTAGGCCCAGCTCTAATTAGTGCGATCGGATGATAACATCGACCGTACCTATCAGAGTGCACAGATGCGATATGACCTTGCCATGACCACCCTGCACGTACTCATTCAAGCTCTGGAGGTGGGCACAGCGGTCATAGTGCTGATCTGTAGCGCTGTGCTGGCATTGTCGGGCCACAGACTTTTTCAAGCCTGTGCCATCACTGCTGGTGTTGCTGCTGCTGTTGAAGAAAGAAGACGTTCCTTCCCAAATCCGGTCCTGATCCCTGATATTTCCTAATCCACCCTAACCCCCCTCTCGCCCCAGTTCCACCCTTTTCCCCCTTTATTCCTCTCTCCCCATGTCACGCATTACCTTGGGACTATGGGCACTAACCAGGTCATTAGAGCTAGAGGCGCCCTAGTTTATCCCTGTCCCCCCGGATTAACCTTGAAGGTGTGCCTTGCTATTTTCCTGTATCAACCCTTATCTGTCCCCTCCCCCACCCAGGGTAGTGGGAAACTGAAGTGTACTAACCAGACAAACAAAGCAAGATGGGCAGGGATAAATGAAAGTAACAATCATACAAAATGGACTCACCAAACAACAGGGTACGGTCAGAAGGTGTACTGTTATGAAAGGCAATTCAGTACCACAATGGACATAGCGGTCAGAGCACATACAGTGATCTGACAATAACCCAAAATCATAGAACAAGCTCTGAGACGTGGGAACTCTGCAGACCGCAATCCCTAATCCTCTCCAAACAACACTAGAGGCAGCCGTGGATTGCGCCTAACTCTGCCTATGCAACTCGGCACAGCCTGAGAAACTAACTAGCCTGAAGATAGAAAATAAGCCTACCTTGCCTCAGAGAAATACCCCAAAGGAAAAGGCAGCCCTGTTGTGGATTCTGTTTTTGGGCTCCCTCTGGTGGTTACAGATGGTACTGGGTGACTTGTGTTCTCTGCGGTCTCTGGTGTCCACCTGTTCTATCAGGATATGGGAGTTTCCTATTTAACCTGGCTTTCTTGTCATTTCCTCGCCGGCTATCAATGTAATCAGTGTGTCTTGTTACCTCTGCTTCCCGCTTCTGTATTCTTCAGGACAAGCTAAGTTTTTGATTTTCCTGTTCCACGTTTTGCTTAATTTTTGTCTTAGTCCAGCTTGCAGATATGTGATTCCTTTTTGCTGGTTGCTCTAGTGGGCTGATATTACTCCTCATGTTCCATGAGTTGGAACATGAGTTCAAGTAATTTCAGGATGGTTTTTTGTAGGGTTTTTCGCTGACTGCGCAGTTCACTTTTGTATCCTCTGCTATCTAGCTTTAGCGGGCCTCATTTTGCTGAATCTGTTTTCATAACTACGTATGTGCTTTCCTCTCATTTCACCGTCATTACATGTGGGGGGCTGCTATTTCTGTGGGGTGTTTCTCTGGAGGCAAGAGAGGTCTGTGTTTCTTCTAATAGGGAAAGTTAGTTCTTGGCTGGCGCGAGACGTCTAGAATCATCGTAGGCACGTTCCCCGGCTACAGCTAGTTGTGTGTTGAGGTTCAGGATCGCGGTCAGCTCAGTTTCCATCACCCTAGAGCTTGTTTTGTTTTTTGTGCTTCTCCTTTTGTGATCCCCTGCCATTGGGATCATGACACAGCCCCCCACATATAATGACTGTGAGTTAAGATGAAAAGACAAACGTAGAGATGAAATAGATTCAGCAAAGTGAGGCCCGACTTTCTTAACAGAGCGAGGATAGAAAAGGTAACTTTGCGGTCTACACAAAACCCTAAAGAAAACCATGCAAAGGGGGCAAAAAGACCCTCCGTACCGAACTAATGGCACGGAGGTACACCCTTTGCGTCCCAGAGCTTCCAGCAACAAATTAGACAAGCTGGACAGAAAAAATAGCAAAGAAGAACTTAGCTATGCAGAGCAGCAGGCCACAGGAATGATCCAGGGAAAAGCAAGTCCAACACTGGAACATTGACAGGAAGCCAGGATCAAAGCATTAGGTGGAGTTTAGTAGAGAAGCACCTAACGACCTCACCAGATCACCTGAGGGAGGAAACTCAGAAGCCGCAGTACCACTTCCCTCCACCAACAGAAGCTCACAGAGAGAATCAGCCGATGTACCACTTGTGACCACAGGAGGGAGCTCTGCCACAGAATTCACAACAGTGTACATGAGGAGGAAGGGCTGTGGGGAGAATGGGGGGGTGATGAGAGGTTGTGCGGAGAAGGGGGGAATGAAGGACTGTGAAGAAGGGAAGGTTGATGTAGAGCTCTGCGGGGGAGTAGGGGGTCATGAGAAGGAGCTGTGCGGGGAAGGTATTCATAAGGAAGAATGGGCTGTGCAGGGAAGGGGGTCATGAGGAGATGGGCTGTGTGGGGAAGGGGGAGATGATGCTGCATGTTGTGTGACTGTAAGGGAATGTGAGTAATATTTCTCACTTGGGGCTGTGTTGGGAAGTAGGTAATGTCACTATCATGAGGCTGCATGCAAGACAGCTGTGTGGGGCTGTGGGCTGCTTGCTGAAGGGTGTGATGTTACTCACATGTGGTTGCATAGTGAAGAGGGTAATGTCACTCTTGTAGGCCTGCATGTCGAGTGCCTGTGTGGAGAAGGGAGTGATGTTACTTGCAGGGGGATGCATGCTGGGGGGCTGTGCAAGGAAGGAGATGATATTACTCACATGGGACTGCATGCTGGGGACTGTTCAGGGAAGGAAGTGATGTCACTTGGGGGCTATGCTGGGATTGTTGGTGATGTTACTTTCCTGCGGCTGCATGCTGGGGGGCTGATGCATGATGGTGCTGGAGTTGCATGCTGGGAGTCTGCACAGGGAAGTGATGAAGTCAATCACATGGGGCTGCAAGTTGGGGGTCTGTGTGGTGAATGGGGGTAATGTCTCGGCTGCTGCTCAGGGTAGTGGGTGATGTTACTTGCGTGTGGCTGCGTGGGGTGGGTTGTGCAAGGAAGGGTTTGATTTCACATGCATGAGGCTGAATGTGGGGGGGTTGGTCTGCACAGGGAAGAGAGTGATATCAGTCATGTGGGGCTGCATGTTTCTGGGGCTGTGGGGGAAAGAGGGTGATGTCACTCGCATACTTGTTGTTTACATCATTTCTTGTTTCTAACTTGGCTTAGCTCTACGTATTGCTTTGTAAAGTTCATTGTTCTAAACTTGTATGTATAGTTAGGCTTATTTATATTTGTGTTTTTATTAAAACTGTTTGAGAACTATGTGTT
Organism: Ranitomeya imitator; assembly: GCF_032444005.1. Taxonomy (NCBI): domain Eukaryota; kingdom Metazoa; phylum Chordata; class Amphibia; order Anura; family Dendrobatidae; genus Ranitomeya; species Ranitomeya imitator. The sequence continues at coordinate 339,093,859 of NC_091282.1, forward strand.
GAATTTTAATTTCTATATTTCTAAAGATCGGGGTATGTTCACACATTGCAATTTGGTCAAACATTTAAGTGCTCCTTCCCATCTACTTATTTTTTCCTCTATCTCCACCCTCCCTTTATTTTGATTGATAGCTCTGCCTTTATAGAACCAGGGAAGGTCAGCGATAGATGGAAACCAAGTAGGTGGGAAGGTGCACTTAAATGTTTGGCCACACCAAGGATGCATTGAGCTCCTGTGCTTGAACAGTCATTCTGTGCTGACAGAGTCCCTTTAAGGCATCACATAAAGTATGGAAGGGAAAACGAGGGGCCCCATACACATCAGATTGTGGATGAACCTGCCGACTTTAGCATTACATGCATGGAAGTCTTAGTATAACGAGTAGCATAGACAGCATTGTGTGCACAGAAATCATGAGCCTCTGTCGAGCAACTACGATCTAATTATCTCTGTAGTGAGACAGCTAGAATGTAGTTGCTACAGAGAGTTTCATTATTTCTTGGCAGTTACACAAGATTACAGGCCCATTTCATGAAGAACAAAATGTTATATTCCAGTCTTAAAAGTACATCCAGGGCTTTACAGGAAAACAAAAAAATGTGCCTAAGCACTAACACATAGGTAGTTGCTACTAGCCTGCCTGTTATGAAGGGGCTGCTTTTCCCAGCACAAAGAGGTCACCGGCCGCTCCTGCCAGGGATTCAGCTATCTCTGATGATGCGACAGGGTGTGACTTCCAGCTCTTTCTGATTGACTGACAGCTCCCCCATTTAGGCAGCGGGTATCCGGCTGTCAAATCAAAATTAATTCAGAAGTCCCACCCCATCGACATAGCGAATCGCAAATAAAGCCTCCGCTCTGTACACGTGATGTCAGCAGAGGCTTGTGAATCCACGGCAGAGGTGGTCTGTGATGGGGAAGAACGGCGCCGAGCACAACAGGCAGGTAAGTAGCAACTATCAGCCTGATAGTGCTTAGGTATATTTTTTTGTTTAGGTACATTTTTCTATTTTTCTTAACCTTTAATGAATAGTGAGAGGAAGAAAGATTGGCCACTTTGTGCATTTTTTTAATTAATAAAATTGGTTTATTGTTGTTTTTTCTAATATAAAAAATTACACATACGTAGCTCTGATTGTTCAGTTTTGATAGAAGTCAACGTTTAGTGTATGTACACAAGTTTTGGCCAGCATCACCATTTTGAAGAGTGAGTGCAAATTTGAGGGGAGGGTCGTGACAGTGATGGAGAGCATTACAAAAGTGGCATAAATTACAACAGAAATGTTCTCCAGTGACCCCGGACATTTCTGTAATAATTTATGTCCCTTCCGTGTTGTTCATTATGACTGTCGGTTGCGCTCTTTTTTGATGACTGTCGGTTGCGCTCTGTTATGATGACTGTTGGTTGCACTCTTTTATGATTGTCGGTTGCGCTCTTTTATGAGTGTCGGTTGCGCTCTTTTATGATGACTGTCGGTTGCGCTTTTATGATGACTCTGCCGGTTGCATTCTTTTATGATGGCTGTCAGTTGTGCTCTGTTATGATGACTGTTGATTGCGCTCATTAATGACTGTCAGTTGCACTCATTTGTGAGTGTCAGTTGCGCTTTTATGATGACTCTGCCGGTTGCACTCTTTTATGATGACTGTTGGTTGCATTCTTTTATGATGACTGTCGGTTGCGCTCTTTTATGATGACTGTTGGTTGCATTCTTTTATGATGACTGTTGGTTGCGCTCTTTTATGATGACTGTCGGTTGCGCTCTTTTATGAGGACTCTGTCAGTTGCACTCTTTTATGATGACCCTGCCGGTTGTGCTCTTTTATGATGACTGTCGGTTGCGCTCTATTATGATGACTGTCAGTTGCGCTTTTTATGACTGTCGGATGCACTCTTTTATGATGACTGTCAGTTGCGCTTTTTTATGATGACTGTCGGTTGCGCTTTTATGATGACTGTCAGTTGCGCTCTTTTATGATGACTGTCGGTTGCGCTCTTTTATGATGACTATCGGTTGCGCTCTTCTATGATGACTGTCGGTTGCACTCTTTTATGATGACTGTCGGTTGTGCTCTTTTATGATGACTGTCGGTTGCATTCTTTTATGATGTGTGAAACAGGAGAAAAAAGGAGCAATCAGGTATATATATAAAAAATGGAAAAGTTTATTTTAACAGAAGTATACAATACAGGATTTTTGGTTGCTTACCGTAAAATCTGTTTCTCGGAGCCTTCATTGGGGGACACAGGAACCATGGGTGTATGCTGCTGCCACTAGGAGGCTGACACTATGCAAATAAAAAAAAGTTAGCTCCTCCTCTGCAGTGTACACCCTACGGACAGGAAGTAGGATATTCAGTTAGTGAGAAAGCAGTAGGAGAAGCAACGTGTAAAAGAGAAAGAATAATAATAAAATAATAATAAACTTTATCTACATAGCGCCAACAAATTCCACGGCGCTCCATAGATTAACAGTGTCAAACACTCAAAGTGTGTTTCAAAGAACTCAAACGTAAACAGTAAACAGAGCTGTTCAACTTGGGAGGGTGCTGTGTCCCCCAATGAAGGCTCCGAGAAACAGATTTTATGGTAAGCAACCAAAAATCCTGTTTTCTCTATCGCCTTTCATTGGGGGACACAGGAACCATGGGACGTCCCAAAGCAGTCCCTGGGGTGGGAAAAACAGACTTCCATCAGGTCCGAGGACTCACCACTACCGCCTGCAGGATCCTTCTGCCCAGGCTGGAGTCCGCCATAGTTCGGCGAAACGTGTGGATGGAAGACCAGGTTGCCGCTTTGCAAAGCCGTTGGCGAAAGCCCTGTGATGTACCGCACTGGAAGCGCCGACTGCCCGGGTAGAGTGAGCCTTTATCTCAGGAGAGGGCATTCTGTTCTTGACCCGGTAAGCTTCCAAAATTGCTGTTCTGATCGAGTGAGCAATAGTCGCCTTGGAAGCCGGCAGGCCCCAACGCACGCCATCAGGGATGGAGAAAAGAGAATCCATCTTTCGGAAAGCGGCCGTGCTAGCCAGGGAGATCCTCACTGCCCTGACGAGGTCCAACCTGTTCAACGATTGCTCCAGAGGAGGAGGCGGAGCTGGACAAAAGGAAGGTAGAACGATGTCCTCGTTGAGGTGGAAAGATGAAAACCACCTCGAGAAAGGAAGGAAGGCAGGCGGAGGCCTGGGGCCACCTTGTCCTGGTGGAAAATCAAGAAAGGAGGTCGGCAAGAAATGGCCGCCAACTCAAAAACGCGGTGGATCGAAGAGATGGACCTGAGAAAAGCCACCTTCCGAGATAGAACTGACAGGGAAAACTCCCTGAGAGGCTCAAAGGGAGGAACCCCTAAGAACAACCAACACAACCTTTAAATCCCATGAATCCACCGAGGCCCTGTACGGAGGGACAGCGTGGACTACTCCTTGAAGGAAGGTCTTAACCTGTGGCTGAGAAGATAACGTCTTCTTAAAGGGAAGAAGAAGAGCGCAGGAACCTGGCCCTTTAGGGAACTGAGAGCGAAGCCTGAATCCAGTCCTGCCTGAAGGAAAACCAAATGGAAGGCAGGGAAAAAGGACATAGGTGAAAAGCGGTTGGACTCGCATCAACGAAAGTAAGCCTTCCAGGTACGATAGTAGATCCTGGAAGAAGACGAAGGCTTCCTAGCCTGGATTATAGTGTGACTCATCCGGGCCGAAAGGCCGGACGCTCTTAGAACTGTGGAGTCCACAGCCGCGCCATTAAACCGAGCGACAGATAATTCGGGTGGCAGATCGGACCCTGAGACAGATCAGGTCTGTCTGGAAGGCGCCAGGGGGCGTCCGTGAGAAGGTTGACGATCTCCGCAAACCAAGAACTCCTGGGCCAATCCAGGACGATCAGAATAACCGCACCCCTTCCGCCTTAATCTTTTTCGACAGCTTGGAAAGCAAAGGAAGGGGTGGGAACCGATAGGGGAGCACGAGCTGCGACCAAGGAATGGCCAGAGTGTCAACACCCCTGCGAGAGGAACGCGGGACCTTGGGACGACCCGAGGGACCTTCCTGTTCAATCGGGACGCCATGAGGTCCACCTCCGGAGTCCTCCATCGAAGAGCAATCCGATAGGAGACCTCCTGAAGTAGGACCATTCCTGTTATGAAGGCAATCCAGTAACACAGTGTGCCAGTAATCAGAGCACATACAGTGATCTGACAAAAACCCAAAAACAATAGAACGAGCTCTGAGACGTGGAATCTCTGTAGACCGCAATACCTGAACCTATCCTACACACAACTAAAGGCAGCTGTGGATTGCGCCTGACACTACCTATGCAACTCGGCACAGCCTGAGGAACTGACTAGCCTGAAGATAGAAATACAAGCCTGACTTGCCTCAGAGAAATACCCCAAAGGAAAAGGCAGCCCCCCACATATAATGACTGTTAGCAAGATGAAAAGACAAAACGTAGGGATGAAATAGATTCAGCAAAGTGAGGCCCGATATTCTAGATAGAGCGAGGATAGCAAAGAGAACTTTGCAGTCTACAAAAAACCCTAAAGCAAAAAACCACGCAAAGGGGGCAAAAAGACCCACCGTGCCGGCACGGCGGTACACCCTTTGCGTCTCAGAGCTTCCAGCAAAAACGAATAGACAAGCTGGACAGAAAAAAACAGCAACAAAAGCAAAGAAGCACTAATCTAAGCAGAGCAGCAGGCCACAGGAAAGATCCAGAAGCTCAGATCCAACACTGGAACATTGACAAGGAGCAAGGAAGACAGAATCAGGGGGAGTTAAATAACAAAGCAGCCAACGAGCTCACCAGAACACCTGAGGGAGGCAGCTCAGAAGCTGCAGTACCACTTGTGACCACAAGAGTGAATTCAGCCACAGAATTCACAACAGTACCCCCCCCTTGAGGAGGGGTCACCGAACCCTCACCAGAGCCCCCAGGCCGACCAGGATGAGCCACATGAAAGGCACGAACAAGATCTGGAGCATGGACATCAGAGGCAAAAACCCAGGAATTATCTTCCTGAGCATAACCCTTCCATTTAACCAGATACTGGAGTTTCCGTCTAGAGACACGAGAATCCAAAATTTTCTCCACAATATACTCCAATTCCCCCTCCACCAAAACAGGGGCAGGAGGCTCAACAGATGGAACCATAGGTGCCACGTATCTCCGCAACAACGACCTATGGAATACATTATGTATGGAAAAGGAGTCCGGGAGGGTCAGACGAAAGGACACAGGATTGAGAATCTCAGAAATCCTATACGGACCAATAAAACGAGGTTTAAATTTAGGAGAGGAAACCTTCATAGGAATATGACGAGAAGATAACCAAACCAGATCCCCAACACGAAGTCGGGGACCCACACGGCGTCTGCGATTAGCGAAAAGTTGAGCCTTCTCCTGGGACAAGGTCAAATTGTCCACTACCTGAGTCCAGATCTGCTGCAACCTGTCCACCACAGAATCCACACCAGGACAGTCCGAAGACTCAACCTGTCCTGAAGAGAAACGAGGATGGAACCCAGAATTGCAGAAAAATGGAGAGACCAAGGTAGCCGAGCTGGCCCGATTATTAAGGGCGAACTCAGCCAACGGCAAAAAGGACACCCAATCATCCTGGTCTGCAGAAACAAAACATCTCAGATATGTTTCCAAGGTCTGATTGGTTCGTTCGGTCTGGCCATTAGTCTGAGGATGGAAAGCCGAGGAAAAAGATAGGTCAATGCCCATCCTACCACAAAAGGCTCGCCAGAACCTTGAAACAAACTGGGAACCTCTGTCAGAAACAATATTCTCAGGAATGCCATGCAAACGAACCACATGCTGGAAGAACAAAGGCACCAAATCAGAGGAGGAAGGCAATTTAACCAAGGGCACCAGATGGACCATTTTAGAAAAGCGATCACAGACCACCCAAATGACTGACATCTTTTGAGAAACGGGAAGGTCAGAAATGAAATCCATCGAAATATGTGTCCAAGGCCTCTTCGGGACCGGCAAGGGCAAAAGCAACCCACTGGCACGTGAACAGCAGGGCTTAGCCCTAGCACAAATCCCACAGGACTGCACAAAAGTACGTACATCCCGTGACAGAGATGGCCACCAGAAGGATCTAGCCACTAACTCTCCGGTACCAAAGATTCCTGGATGACCAGCCAACACCGAACAATGAAGTTCAGAGATAACTTTACTAGTCCACCTATCAGGGACGAACAGTTTCTCGGCCGGACAACGATCAGGTTTATTAGCCTGAAATTTTTGCAACACTCGCCGCAAATCAGGGGAGATGGCAGACACAATGACTCCTTCCTTGAGGATACTCGCCGGCTCAGATAAACCCGGAGAGTCGGGCACAAAACTCCTAGACAGAGCATCCGCCTTCACATTTTTAGAGCCCGGAAGGTACGAAATCACAAAATCGAATCGAGCAAAAAATAACAACCAACGGGCCTGTCTAGGATTCAAGCGCTTGGCAGACTCGAGATAAGTAAGGTTCTTATGATCAGTCAATACCACCACGCGATGCTTAGCTCCTTCAAGCCAATGACGCCACTCCTCGAATGCCCACTTCATGGCCAGCAACTCTCGGTTGCCCACATCATAATTACGCTCAGCAGCAGAAAACTTCCTGGAAAAGAACGCACATGGTTTCAACACTGAGCAACCAGAACCTCTCTGTGACAAAACCGCCCCTGCTCCAATCTCAGAAGCATCAACCTCGACCTGGAACGGAAGAGAAACATCTGGTTGACACAACACAGGGGCAGAACAAAAACGACGCTTCAATTCCTGAAAAGCTTCCACAGCAGCAGAAGACCAATTAACCAAATCAGCACCCTTCTTGGTCAAATCGGTCAATGGTTTGGCAATGCTAGAAAAATTACAGATGAAGCGACGATAAAAATTAGCAAAGCCCAGGAACTTTTGAAGACTTTTCAGAGATGTCGGCTGAGTCCAATCCTGGATGGCTTGGACCTTAACCGGATCCATCTCGATAGTAGAAGGGGAAAAGATGAACCCCAAAAATGAAACTTTCTGCACACCGAAGAGACACTTAGATCCCTTCACGAACAAAGAATTAGCACGCAGGACCTGGAAAACCATTCTCACCTGCTTCACATGAGACTCCCAATCATCTGAGAAGATCAAAATGTCATCCAAGTAAACAATCAGGAATTTATCCAGATACTCACGGAAGATGTCATGCATAAAAGACTGAAAAACAGATGGAGCATTGGCAAGTCCGAACGGCATCACTAGATACTCAAAATGACCCTCGGGCGTATTAAATGCCGTTTTCCATTCATCTCCTTGCCTGATTCTCACCAGATTATACGCACCACGAAGATCTATCTTAGTGAACCAACTAGCCCCCTTAATCCGAGCAAACAAGTCAGATAACAATGGCAAGGGATACTGAAACTTAACAGTGATCTTATTAAGAAGGCGGTAATCAATACACGGTCTCAGCGAACCATCCTTCTTGGCTACAAAAAAGAACCCTGCTCCCAGTGGTGATGACGATGGGCGAATATGTCCCTTCTCCAGGGATTCCTTCACATAACTGCGCATAGCGGTGTGTTCAGGCACGGATAAACTAAATAAACGACCTTTAGGGAATTTACTACCAGGAATCAAATTGATAGCACAATCACAATCCCTATGCGGAGGTAGGGCATCGGACTTGGGCTCTTCAAATACATCCTGATAATCAGACAAGAACTCTGGGACCTCAGAAGGAGTGGATGACGAAATAGACAAAAATGGAACATCACCATGTACCCCCCGACAACCCCAGCTGGATACCGACATAGAGTTCCAATCCAATACTGGATTATGGGTTTGCAGCCATGGCAACCCCAACACGACCACATCATGCAGATTATGTAGCACCAGAAAGCGAATAACTTCCTGATGTGCAGGAGCCATGCACATGGTCAGCTGGGCCCAGTACTGAGGTTTATTCTTGGCCAAAGGTGTAGCATCAATTCCTCTCAACGGAATAGGACACCGCAAAGGCTCCAAGAAAAACCCACAACGTTTAGCATAATCCAAATCCATCAGATTCAGGGCAGCGCCTGAATCCACAAACGCCATGACAGAATACGATGATAAAGAGCATATCAAGGTAATGGACAGAAGGAATTTGGATTGTACAGTACCAATGACGGCAGACCTATCGAACCGCTTAGTGCGCTTAGGACAATCAGAAATAGCATGAGTGGAATCACCACAGTAGAAACACAGACCATTCAGACGTCTGTGTTCTTGCCGTTCAACTCTGGTCATAGTCCTATCGCACTGCATAGGCTCAGGTTTAATCTCAGACAATACCGCCAGATGGTGCACAGATTTACGCTCGCGCAAGCGACGACCGATCTGAATGGCCAAAGACATAGACTCATTCAAACCAGCAGGCATAGGAAAACCCACCATGACATCCTTAAGAGCCTCAGAGAGACCCTTTCTGAACAAAGCTGCCAGCGCAGATTCATTCCACAGAGTGAGTACTGACCACTTCCTAAATTTCTGACAATATACTTCTATATCATCCTGACCCTGGCACAAAGCCATCAAATTTTTCTCAGCCTGATCCACTGAATTAGGCTCATCGTACAGCAATCCGAGCGCCAGGAAAAACGCATCGACACCACTCAATGCAGGGTCTCCTGGCGCAAGAGAAAATGCCCAGTCCTGAGGGTCGCCGCACAAAAAAGAAATAATAATCAAAACCTGTTGAACTGAATTACCAGAAGAATGAGGTTTCAAGGCCAGAAATAGTTTACAATTATTTTTGAAGCTCAGAAACTTAGTTCTATCACCAAAAAACAAATCAGGAATAGGAATTCTTGGTTCTAGCATAGATTTCTGATCAATTGTATCTTGAATCTTTTGTACATTTATAACGAGATTATCCATTGAAGAGCACAGAGCCTGAATATCCATGTTCACAGCTGTGTCCTGAAGCACCCTAATGTCTAGGGGAAAAAAAAGACTGAACACAGAGCTGAGAAAAAAAAATGATGTCAGAACTTATTTTTTCCCTCTATTGAGAATCATTAGTTTTGGCTCCTTGTACTGTTATGAAGGCAATCCAGTAAAACAGTGTGCCAGTAATCAGAGCACATACAGTGATCTGACAAAAACCCAAAAACAATAGAACGAGCTCTGAGACGTGGAATCTCTGTAGACTGCAATACCTGAACCTATCCTACACACAACTAAAGGCAGCTGTGGATTGCGCCTGACACTACCTATGCAACTCGGCACAGCCTGAGGAACTGACTAGCCTGAAGATAGAAATACAAGCCTGACTTGCCTCAGAGAAATACCCCAAAGGAAAAGGCAGCCCCCCACATATAATGACTGTTAGCAAGATGAAAAGACAAAACGTAGGGATGAAATAGATTCAGCAAAGTGAGGCCCGATATTCTAGATAGAGCGAGGATAGCAAAGAGAACTTTGCAGTCTACAAAAAACCCTAAAGCAAAAAAACACGCAAAGGGGGCAAAAAGACCCACCGTGCCGAACTAACGGCACGGCGGTACACCCTTTGCGTCTCAGAGCTTCCAGCAAAAACGAATAGACAAGCTGGACAGAAAAAACAGCAACAAAAGCAAAGAAGCACTAATCTAAGCAGAGCCACAGGAAAGATCCAGAAGCTCAGATCCAACACTGGAACATTGCCTTTTCCTTTGGGGTATTTCTCTGAGGCAAGTCAGGCTTGTTTTTCTATCTTCAGGCTAGTCAGCTCCTCAGGCTGTGCCGAGTTGCATAGGTAGTGTCAGGCGCAATCCACAGCTGCCTTTAGTTGTGTTTAGGATAGGTTCAGGTATTGCGGTCTACAGAGATTCCACGTCTCAGAGCTCGTTCTATTGTTTTTGGGTTATTGTCAGATCACTGTATGTGCTCTGATTGCTGGCACACTGTGTCACTGGATTGCCTACATAACAGAACCCCGTCCAGAATGCCCTGACGGAGCTGTTTGGCCCATTTGGAAATGGATTTTGAAACCCAAGTGGAAGGAAATGCCGGCAAAGACTAGCTGAGGCCACTTCAGAGGCTGATTTCATGAAAGACTCTATGACTTTCGTTAGAATCCTTCAGAGATGCTCCACCGGACAGTGGGAGGACTGTGTTGGTGGACAGTCTGGAAACTGGAGGGTCCACCGAAGGGGAGACAGTCCAATTAGCGGTGAGCTCCGGAGAAAAGGGATATAAAACGCCAAGTCGCTTTCTTCTCTGAAAGCGTCTGGTTGTGTTCTCTCTTTCTCTGGTCATAATCTCCTCGAATTCCGGGTGAGGAGCGAAAAACTTGGAAGGTGGTTTAGCCCGTCTAAATGAAACCGCCTGATCTGCGGGTTCCGTAGAGGACTCCTTGATGTCACAGGTTAGATTTATTGCTCCACTGAGATTCTGGACCATATCCCTCATGGTAGCGATTTGGTTCGAATCCAGCTCCGAAACATCCTCCGAAGGCGCATCAGAGAACGCCTCGCCTGACTCAGGGGAGGAGGAACGGGAGGACGCTGACCGCAGAGGAGGACCGAGTGGCGAGATGGAGCGAGAAGAGGACTCAGACCGTCGTTCCTGTCTCTGCGGCTAGCCATGGGGGGTTCTGACGGAGCTTCCTGCGACCCGCTGGCTACTGCGGGGTTCTGCAGGGGTAGCTGATCCAGCACAGACACCAAAGTTTGAGACACACGAGTTAGGTCGGCCACCGATTGTGACAGAGCGGAAGCCCAGCCTGGGATGGGGGTATCACTCTCGGGCGGATTGGCCGGGGGATCCTGGGCGGTGGGAACAATCGGGTTGCTGCGGGCCTGACAGAGCGGTAGAAGAGGAAGAAGTAGGAGGACGAGAGCGTCCCCTTTAGAGTTAGACATGTTGGAGAGGTCCCTGAAGAAAAAGCCAGTGGATTAGGGGACAGTGGGGCAGAGGGGGGTGTCAGTCTGCAGTGCAGCTACTCACGGCAGACGAGAAAACGGATAACAGGATACTGCCGGCCTGGATGTCCCGCTTGCGTGGATCTCCGGAGAAAATGAGTGGAGCTCCTGCCCTGCGACCTCTGGTGCTGCAATCCGCGCAGATGGTGTGCTGTGAAGAAAGCACACTGCGGAGCTGTGACAAAAAGTGCGGGTCATGTGTGGAAAAAAACTCCTGTCCTGTGCGACGTGCAGGAAGAGGCGGAGTCAGTCAGGATGGCGCCGGTGGGCGGAGAGTGCAGGGCACAGTTTGTCGGGCGGGAGAAAGCCCGCCCAAAGAAACCGGAAGTGGAGGAGCGCGGTACCGGAAGTAGGCCCAGGCAGAAGCCGGGACCTAAATTAGAGGCCGGCGCGCCGGAAGAAGAGGCCACGGCCCCGAAACAGTGCGCCGCAGAGCTGTGCGGCAGCCTGCCAGGGCCGCCCGAGGGAACGAAGAGTCGGGTCGCGGCGCCGGAAGTAGGCCCCGGCCGGAGCCGGGACCTAAATTAGAGGCCGGCGCGCCGGAAGAAGAGGCCACGGCCCCGGAACAGTGCGCCGCAGAGCTGTGCGGCAGCCTGCCAGGGCCGCCCGAGGGAACGAAGAGTCGGGTCGCGGCGCCGGAAGTAGGCCCCGGCCGGAGCCGGGACCTAAATTAGAGGCCGGCGCAGCCGGAGAAGAGAGCCGCGGCGCCGGGGCAGTACGCCGCAGGGGCTAAGCAGCGCGGCAGTCTGCCAAGGCCGCCGCGCAGGGACAGAAAAGCAATGTGGCCGCCGAGCAGTGTGGCCCAGGGGGAAGCGGCGCGGCAGACTGTCAGAATGTGGCGCTGATGCAGAGAGAGAACTGCGGCCGAAGAAGAGACAGAACCAGCGTCCCTAGCCTGCCATCACCGCAGCTCAGAAGGGAGCGCTGCTGCCTGACCGGCTGCGATGCTATTCTGGGATTCCTAACAAAAGTGTGCCTCAGGGACCTCTGCTCCCCCACACTGCGAGTGATCTGGGAAAAGGGAGCATGGGAAAATACTCACCTAAACATCCCACGCCGTTACTAACCTGAGGGGAATGAGACGTCCATGGAGCTGGTGATGGACGTCCTAGTCACCTCCAACCGACAGGCTCTGGTAGGCGAGTGGGTGGGTGATGGATGCAGGACCGGACTTCTGAGCACGCTTGTGTGCTAGGATCTTGGTCCTGGAGAGGGATCTATGAGGATACGGGGTGGCAGTACACGCCGTACTCATAGTCTGCATTGTGGGACTACAGGTGTGACTGTTCACCCTGTATCCCTTCCGGAAACCTGAAAAGAAACGACGCACATTGAGGTAGATAAGGGTCTAATGAAAGACCCGTGTCCACCTCCTACTGACACTAAGCTAAACTGAATATCCTACTTCCTGTCGGTAGGGTGTACACTGCAGAGGAGGAGCTAACTTTTTTTTATTTGCATAGTGTCAGCCTTCTAGTGGCAGCAGCATACACCCATGGTTCCTGTGTCCCCCAATGATAGGCGATAGAGAAAAATATTTTTCAACTCAGTAAAAATAATCAAAAAGTCATAGAATTAAATGCAAGAATATGTGTTCTCATCTCCTGTCTCACTTTTCTTTTCCCCTTTATCTTTTGGTGTGTTTGTCTTTGTTTTTATTATTATTTTTATTATATGTTGTCTTTTAAATTCATCGTGATGTACATACTTTTCATGATCTGTTGATATCTATTTACTTGTTCAAACAGGACAATATATGTGATCCACTTATACCCGCTATTGATCCTTCAACGTGCAAACTGTCAGTATATTACAAAAGCATGCATGAGGTGAAATCTGAAAGGACTTGGACGAATGCGCATAAATTTGGACTGATGTGCGATATTGTATTTTATTTGTCTCCTCCTATGTATGTTACATCTACTTATCAGAATTGTGTTGCGTGCCTCTGACATGCTCAGCTATGGCCACCTTTGTGAGGTTAATGATGTGACACTTCTTTTAAAGCACATATGACTCATTGGTGATGCAGCGGTGGTGCGCGTGCGTGCCGCGGTCTGGATTCCCTGACATGCAGCGGCGCGTCTCTTGCTTTGTCCGTGCGTGCGGGGACTGCTCCTCCTCCCCTTGCGCACGTGATGACGCTGACGCTCTGCTTCATTGCTGGGGCTCCGGGCTGTCGGTGTGCAAGCGCCGGCGTTCCTGCTGTGATTGGTCGGCCACTGATCATGTGCTGGGTCAAAGGATCATAAAAGGTCCTGTTCATCTATTGTCGGTATTCCCCTTGAAAAAGCGGGTTCATTTACCCGCGAAACGCGCGTCGGGGATTTTTTTTGGGTTTCCATACCTGGTCTTAGACTTGTCTACCTCTGCCCTTGGTAAGCATCATGTTTTCCCTAAATTATGTTATGATGTACTCTAAAATTACTGCAGGGCTATGGGACTTGCCATTTATGTGCGATTTGTGACTGCACTTGCACAAATTTGGGCAGGTAAAAATATCTGAGTCTATTTCCTTATAGTATACCTTCCTGCATTTAATCCTATGACTTTTTGATTATTTTTACTGAGTTGAAATATATTTTTGTATACTTGTGTTAAAATAAACTTTTCTATTTTTTTATATGTATACCTGATTGCTCCTTTTTTCTCCTGTTTCATACGATATTTTGGAGCTGGTTTCTGCTGATGCCTTTGGCATATGGGCGACTTATCTAGCCCTTCTATGATGACTGTCGGTTGCGCTCTTTTATGATGACTGTCGGTTGCGCTCTTTTATGAGGACTGTCGGTTGCGCTCTTTTATGGCTATCGGTTGCACTCTTTTATGATGATTGTTGGTTGCGTTCTTTTATGACTGTCGGTTGCGCTCTGTTATGATGGCTATCGGTTGTGTTCTTTTATGATGACTGTCGGTTGTGCTCTTTTATGATGACTGTCGGTTGTGTTCTTTTATGATGACTGTCGGTTGTGCTCTTTTATGATGACTGTCGGTTGCGCTCTTTTATGACGACTGTCGGTTGCGCTCTTTTATGAGGAATGTCAGTTGTGCTCTTTTATGGCTGTCGGTTGCGCTCTTCTATGATGGCTGTCGGTTGTGTTCTTTTATGATGACTGTCGGTTGTGCTCTTTTATGATGACTGTCGGTTGTGCTCTTTTATGATGTCGGTTGCGCTCTTCTATGATGACTGTCGGTTGCGCTCTTTTATGATGACTGTAGGTTGCGCTCTTTTATGATGACTGTAGGTTGCGCTCTTTTATGATGACTGTCGGTTGCGCTCTTCTATGATGACTGTCGGTTTCGCTCTTTTATGATGACTGTCGGTTGTGCTCTTTTATGATGTCGGTTGCGCTCTTCTATGATGACTGTCGGTTGCGCTCTTTTATGATGACTGTAGGTTGCGCTCTTTTATGATGACTGTCGGTTGCGCTCTTCTATGATGACTGTCGGTTGTGCTCTTTTATGATGACTGTTGTCGGTTGCGCTCTTCTATGATGACTGTCGGTTGCGCTCTTTTATGAGGACTTTGTCAGTTGCGCTCTTTTATGACTGTCGGTTGCACTCTTTTATGATGGCTATCGGTTGTGTTCTTTTATGACTGTCGGTTGCACTCTTTTATGATGGCTATCGGTTGTGTTCTTTTATGACTGTCGGTTGCACTCTTTTATGATGGCTATCGGTTGTGTTCTTTTATGACTGTCGGTTGCACTCTTTTATGATGGCTATCGGTTGTGTTCTTTTATGACTGTTGGTTGCACTCTTTTATGATGGCTATCGGTTGTGTTCTTTTATGACTGTTGGTTGCACTCTTTTATGATGGCTATCGGTTGTGTTCTTTTATGACTGTTGGTTGCACTCTTTTATGATGGCTATCGGTTGTGTTCTTTTATGATAACTGTTGGTTGCACTCTTTTACACCTCTCCCCACGAAGCTCTGTCTACTATTCAAAAATGTCCATGTTGCTGACAGGACTGTAGGACTCGCAGCAAAAGGCCGGGGTCACACTTGCGAGTTCAATGCGAGAAACTCGCGCGAGTCTCTGGCATCAAGTCCCGGGACTGCCTCCGACACTCGGGACTGGAGTGTGCGGCTGCACAGAAATACATGCTCCGGTCCCGAGTGCCGGCGGCAGTGCCTGGACTTGCTGCGCGAGTTTCTCGTATTGAACTCGCAAGTGTGACCCAAGCCAAAGTCACATTCTGGCAAAACTGAACAATCAGCGCTGAGTGCAATTATTTACATTACAAAAAGCGACAATAAAAATGTAAGTTTTATTAATCAGGAAAAAAAATAATTTTGCCCTATGGAAAAATATTCATGTCTGACTTTGGGCGTTTGCTCCACTAACTTGAGCAATTCCCTAAAAAACATTAAAAGAATAATAAGCCAGATGAGTCCACTAGAATGGAGCCTGTGAGGATCCCGGAAGCAGCTCCATTCTAATCACCTCAGCACTGAGCTGGTGAGCCGAGGACAGAGATAGTGCAGAGGACATGAGCTCCTCAAATCATCGCCTCTACCCAATCAGAGGACACCACGCTCTGCTTTCACAAACAGCCCTTACAGTTACGTCTATTCCTCACCGTTACGTAAGGTGACACGGTTCACATTCGTGTCCACCTTCAGGACGCCATATTGAAGACTATACTGAAGTTAAACCCTTCATACTTCACACCTCCAAAATGGCCGCCATGCCGATATCTGCGTGCGGACAGTTTTGTAGTTCTACAGCTAATTCTCTAGTGTTTATCTCACTGCATTGTTACCAGGAGAGAAGCGATTGGCTGTTGGGATTGCTAGATCACTGTTTGGTATCAGCGCAGCCAATAGTAAAAGAGAACAAAGTGTGGGCGGGACTATCTCGAGGAATGTTATTTACGTCATGCAAAGTAGGAAGTCTGGTAAATTCCCGGTGATGGGGGTGTGCGGGAACTCTCATGTATGTACGTGGATTTCTGGTGGGATAGAGAGGGGTCTGTGAGTAGGATAATTAGGACAGGTGTCTTTTGGGGGAGAGAGGGCTGCTGTGATAGGACTGTGGCGTGGACAGTTATCCTGTGGCTTTTGTGGTATCCTGACTTGCTGGGACTTGTGGTGAGCGCACAGCTGTGAATGTCCCAGCAGATCTCCATGTTGTAGAGGGTGTTACCACACTGGCATTGTATGTGGTGTGATGCTTCTTTCTGTCTTGCAGATCCGGGGAAACAGTGGTGAAGATGATCCCGCTGCGAGTGCGTGGCGTTGGCTGATGGACAATTCAATGGCCGGGACAGAGATCCAGTGGCCGCAGTTGGGCGCTCGGTCCGGGCTGAAGGCGGCGCTGCTGGTGTTGTCTGGGTCGCTGCTGGTGGTCCTTCTCCCCCTCAGTGGGCTGGATGGGCAGTACAGAGCCGCCCTGAATGTCCTGCTGCAGTGTAACCTGTGGGGAGGGAACGAGCGGCTGCACACGTACGGCGGACAGACCACAGGACTCGCCGTAGCTTCAACTGCAATCGAACTTCTGGTGTTTAAACAGAAACCGTCTTCAGGTAAAAAAATCCATGAGTCCGTCTGTAAAGACATAGGGCGGCCACGGGGGAGGGCGGCCACGGGAAGGGCAGCCATGGGGAGGGGAGGGCGGCCACGGGGAGGGGAGGGCGGCCACGGGAAGGGCAGCCATGGGGAGGGGAGAGCGGCCACGGGAAGGGCAGCCATGGGGAGGGGAGGGCGGCGACGGGAAGGGCAGCCATGGGGAGGGGAGGGCGGCCACGGGAAGGGCAGCCATTGGGAGGGGAGGGCAGCCATGGGGAGGGGAGGGCGGCGACGGGAAGGGCAGCCATGGGGAGGGGAGGGCGGCCACGGGAAGGGCAGCCATTGGGAGGGCAGCCATGGGGAGGGGAGGGCGGCGAGGGGAGGGCGGCCACGGGGAGGGCAGCCATGGGGAGGGGAGGGCGGCCACGGGGAGGGCAGCCATGGGGAGGGGAGGGCAGGGCAGCCATGGGGAGGGGAGGGCGGCCACGGGAAGGGCAGCCATGGGGAGGGGAGGGCAGCCACGGGGAGGGCGGCCATTGGTTAGACTATGCGCTATGTTCTTATAGCAGTCCTGTGGTGCATGGTATAGTTATAGAGGAGGAGATGATTATACATTTTTGTGGGGAATGTTTCAGTTAAACATGTTTTATTCACTAAAATCGTCATTGTATATATAGAAGTCCAGTGGGCGGTCTTAGTAAAAGACTGACAGTCTTCCCTGTATGACTGCATGCAGAGATAGCTGTCAATCACTGGTAGGACCGCCCACTGGACTCATGTACACCAGCACAATGAATAAAGTACAAGTTACACTGAACCTTTTCACAGAAACTTATGTATCATTCTGCTAAATTTAGAAGGTGTTATCCACTACTTGGACAACCCCTTCTTGAGCTAAATGTTTGGCCGGATAAAATAAAAAACCCTATACTTACCTCTGGTGCCGGCTTTGCTTTCCCTGGGGCTCTCATACGGTGTTGTGACATGTGACCCCTGCGCCCAATCAGCGCTGGCATCACTGTCCCCGCCTACATATGGATTGGACATGAAGAGGAAGTCCGGGCTGCAGCTGATCTGACTTCCTCTTTATGTGCAATCCATTTGTAGGCGGGGACAGTGACGCCAGCGCTGATTGGGCGCAGGGGTCACATGTCATAATACTGCACAAGAGCCCCCTGCGGGAACGGCGCTGGAATGGGAGGGGAGTGTAGGCTTGTTTTTATTTTATTGAGGCTAAACATTCAGTTAAAGGAGGAGTTGTCCAAGTAGTGGACAACCCCTTTAAGTTGTCCTTACCGTGCTGTCCACAGATCAGACTGCATGCTCAATAGGACAGGTTCCTATTAATGGAAAATCCACAAAAACATGATCTTCTCACATATCCTGGTCTCCATATGGCCATTACGTATCCGTGTACAAAGATATAACTATGTACACAGCAAACCAGGAGCGGACACTGACAGCTTGGGGTCCCTGTGCGACCGCACTGTAGATTATAGCTATTATATAGTCGCCTCTCATTAAGTATAGCACCATCCCATATTACATAGTGCTGCCTCTTGTTATAAACCCCATATCGGATTCTCTTAGTATTTTTGTTATTTATAATGCCCGCTCTTTATTCCCTACCGACCACTGATACGCATTAAAACGGTGGCCACTAAGGGGCCTTATGTTCTTATCGCTGTTTTAAACCGGCGTTCGGGAATAAGGGACTAGCGCCCCCACTGTACAAAAATCACCGGTGTCTCCGCTACTCATTATATGTACTCGATAGCCTCATATTAAATGAGGGGGTGGGAGAAGACGTGATCTGGGTCTTATAATGAAATGAGCCGTGGGAGAGGATCCTATCAGGTAATAATCAGATATCTAGTAATAATATGCCCCATCCTGGTCCCTGTCCTGTGGTTATTGTGCCCACATCCTGGTCCCCTTTCCTGGGGTTATTGTGCATTTTTCCTGGGGTTATTGTGCCTTTTTTCCTGGGGTTATTGAGCTCACATCCTGGTCCCCTTTCCTAGGGCTGAATACTTCCATCCTGGTCCCCTTCCTAGGTTTAATGTGCCCCATCCTGATCCCTTTCCAGGAGTTATTGCGCCCCATTCTGATCCCTTTCCAGGAATTATTGCGCCCCATTCTGATCCCTTTCCAGGAATTATTGCGCCCCATTCTGATCCCTTTCCAGGAGTTATTGCGCCCCATCCCAATCCCTTTCCAGGAGTTATTGCGCCCCATCCTGATCCCTTTCCAGGAGTTATTGCGCCCCATCCTGATCCCTTTCCAGGAGTTATTGCGCCCCATCCTGATACCTTTCCAGGAGTTATTGTGCCCCATCCTGATCCCTTTCCTGGGGTTCATGTGCCCTACCCTGAGGTTCATGTGTCTCATCCTGACCCCTACCTGGGGTACTATGCCACTTCCTGGGGTTTATGTGCCCCACCCTGGCCCCTTCCTGATATAATGTTCCAAGTTCACCACTATATTTAAACAAAAAAAACAAAACCTGATTCTACTCGCCTTCCTCTGCTCTCACTCTGCTAGCAGTCCTTTTCGGCGACTTGTATTGCAGCTCAGGAAGCCGGTGGACACTAGATGCACGTCCAGCTGAAATAGTCGTTGATGTAGTTGGGCCCCGCTCCACCCCCTGGCCCCGGTGCAGCTGCACTGGCAATATGTCCGGCCCTGCAGTATACAGTGAGTGCCCTCTCTCTTTGAAGATATGGGGTAATAATGGAGAATTTCAATAATAACTCGTCACCTATGCACAGGACAGATGATAACATCTAGAAGAGTTACAGTCTGACCACTGAGACACCCCACCCATTGCCAGAACGGGGCACTTCTGTGTCTGTTTAAATACAGCAGCAGTGCATATGCATATAACGAGAATCCAATAATAGCATGATAACAGTCAAAAGGACACTTTATTGAGTTCTGTCTGGGTGAATAGATCCCTTGAGACATGTTTGGAGTATGTGCCTGAAGCTTTTCCCAGCTTACAGTGGGGCAAAAAAGTATTTAGTCAGTCAGCAATAGTGCAAGTTCCACCACTTAAAAAGATGAGAGGCGTCTGTAATTTACATCATAGGTAGACCTCAACTATGGGAGACAAACTGAGAAAAAAAAAATCCAGAAAATCACATTGTCTGTTTTTTTTATAATTTTTTTTGCATATTATGGTGGAAAATAAGTATTTGGTCAGAAACAAACCATCAAGATTTCTGGCTCTCACAGACCTGTAACTTCTTCTTTAAGAGTCTCCTCTTTCCTCCACTCATTACCTGTAGTAATGGCACCTTTTTAAACTTGTTATCAGTATAAAAAGACACCTGTGCACACCCTCAAACAGTCTGACTCCAAACTCCACTATGGTGAAGACCAAAGAGCTGTCAAAGGACACCAGAAACAAAATTGTAGCCCTGCACCAGGCTGGGAAGACTGAATCTGCAATAGCCAACCAGCTTGGAGTGAAGAAATCAACAGTGGGAGCAATAATTAGAAAATGGAAGACATACAAGACCACTGATAATCTCCCTCGATCTGGGGCTCCACGCAAAATCCCACCCCGTGGGGTCAGAATGATCACAAGAACGGTGAGCAAAAATCCCAGAACCACGCGGGGGGACCTAGTGAATGAACTGCAGAGAGCTGGGACCAATGTAACAAGGCCTACCATAAGTAACACACTACGCCACCATGGACTCAGATCCTGCAGTGCCAGACGTGTCCCACTGCTTAAGCCAGTACATGTCCGGGCCCGTCTGAAGTTTGCTAGAGAGCATTTGGATGATCCAGAGGAGTTTTGGGAGAATGTCCTATGGTCTGATGAAACCAAACTGGAACTGTTTGGTAGAAACACAACTTGTCGTGTTTGGAGGAAAAAGAATACTGAGTTGCATCCATCAAACACCATACCTACTGTAAAGCATGGTGGTGGAAACATCATGCTTTGGGGCTGTTTCTCTGCAAAGGGGCCAGGACGACTGATCCGGGTACATGAAAGAATGAATGGGGCCATGTATCGTGAGATTTTGAGTGCAAACCTCCTTCCATCAGCAAGGGCATTGAAGATGAAACGTGGCTGGGTCTTTCAACATGACAATGATCCAAAGCACACCGCCAGGGCAACGAAGGAGTGGCTTCGTAAGAAACATTTCAAGGTCCTGGAGTGGCCTAGCCAGTCTCCAGATCTCAACCCTATAGAAAAGCTTTGGAGGGAGTTGAAAGTCCGTGTTGCCAAGCGAAAAGCCAAAAACATCACTTCTCTAGAGGAGATCTGCATGGAGGAATGGGCCAACATACCAACAACAGTGTGTGGCAACCTTGTGAAGACTTACAGAAAACGTTTGACCTCTGTCATTGCCAACAAAGGATATTTTACAAAGTATTGAGATGAAATTTTGTTTCTGACCAAATACTTATTTTCCACCATAATATGCAAATAAATTGTTAAAAAAACAGACAATGTGATTTTCTTGATTTTTGTTTCTCAGTTTGTCTCCCATAGTTGAGGTCTACCTATGATGTAAATTACAGACGCCTCTCATCTTTTTAAGTGGTGGAACTTGCACTATTGCTGACTGACTAAATACTTTTTTGCCCCACTGTATATGCCAAACGTGATGCCTAAACTCTAAAAGTGATTTTGGATAACCATATATTGGTGCTTTCCTCTACATTTTTTCTTTATAGGTCTTTATAAATCAGTAAATAATCTATTTTAATATTTTAGATGTCAAGTTTGAAGCCAAAGCTGCTTTGAACCAAGCGCTTGAAATGAAGCGTCAAGGCAAGAGGGACAAAGCGCATAAGCTTCTGCTCCACACCCTGAAGATGGACCCGGATCACGTGGACGCCCTTAATGAGCTTGGCATTTTTCTGGAGGAGGAGAAAGATATCATACAGGCAGATTATCTCTATTCCAAAGCGTTAATGATCTCGCCACATAATGAGAAGGCGTTATTAAATCGGGATCGCACCTTGCCTTTAGTAGAGGAAATAGACCAGAGGTATTTTAGCATCATTGATAGGAAAGTCAAGAAAGTCATGTCGATTCCAAAGGGTAACTCTGCTCTTCGCAGGGTCATGGAAGAGTCTTACTATCACCATATTTACCACACTGTTGCTATTGAAGGAAACACCCTTTCATTGTCTGAGATTCGCCATATAATTGAGACCCGGTATGCTGTGCCTGGTAAAAGTCTCGAGGAACAAAATGAAGTCATTGGTATGCATGCTGCAATGAAATATGTCAATACCACGTTAGTGTCTCGCATAGGATCGGTTACGATCAGCGATATACTGGAAATACACCGGAGAGTGCTGGGCTATGTGGACCCTGTTGAAGCGGGGCGCTTTCGTACAAACCAAGTGTTTGTGGGCCACCACATTCCTCCCCATCCCAGGGACGTAGACAAGCACATGGAAGAGTTTGTTCAATGGCTGAATTCCGATGAAGCAATAAGCCTGCATCCTGTGGAGTTTGCCGCACTTGCACATTATAAACTGGTCTATATTCACCCATTTGTTGATGGTAATGGACGGACTTCACGCTTGCTTATGAATGTCATCTTGATGCAGGCAGGTTACCCACCAATAACCATCAGGAAAGAGCAGCGGTCAGAATATTATTATGTGTTAGAGCTTGCGAATGAAGGTGATGTGAGGCCTTTTATTCGATTTATCGCCCAATGCACAGAGACCACACTAGACCTCCTGCTAATAGCCACAGCAGAGCATCCTGTGGGCCTCCCGGAGCCCCATCCAGACAGCCTCGAGTGCCAGCAAACTATACCAGTGAAGACTTGACCTCTACATAGGACTCTGTGGCCTCTGGTGCCTTGTTTCCACCTCCTAGGATGTTGCTTAGTGTCAGCAACTTTTCGTTAATTTATTTGACGCTTTTTGCTGCTAGTTTTATTTTCACAGTCGATTTTTTTTTTATTTTTATTTTTTGCAGGAAAATGATGCAATGGAAATTTAAGGGCCCGTGTATTTTGCACTAAACTTGGCCATACACATTCTGTACATGTCAAACTCCCAATACTTGTGCAGGACTCTGCCTGGTGTGTGTATGTGTTCTCTGTGGGGAGAGGGGAATAAGTCGTAGCTGGACATCCGTTGTCCGCTTATCTCACATCAAAGCAAAGGTTGTGGTATCTTAAGAATGATTGGGCATATTGAATTTCTCTTACCCCATCATTGGCAGAATGAACGTCAGCCAAACTCCTAATGCACATCAAATAGTCATCTGGCCCTTACAAAATCTGCAGGTTCTCATAATGATAATTTAAGGTGTATGGCCACTTTAAGGCTCTGAAATGTCTCCAAGCCAATTACTTTTTCCAGATATCAACTGGATATCCTCCTCCATATTCTAGCCTGCATCAGCTGCACTGTCGAAAGGGAATCTCTCTCCCAGGTTTGTGCTTCTCCATCTGAAAGTGGCATAATGTGGATGTTGAGACCCTGATTCCAACCATGGGTCACTCACTGAGCTGCTTGCTCTCATTTTCATGAACTCCCTGTTTTATCTGCTACAGGTCTACTAGTCATCGGAATTAGCTGTGTATAGCCCCACCGTCACAAGTGACTGGCAGGTGTCTACCAGTGTTCAATGTATACAGAAAGCTGCCAATCATTGATGATAGTGGGGTTCTACAGAGCTCTTGAATATCCTTAACTACCTGGCAGCAGGTTTACTAGTCCTCTAATGACAATCTCCTGCTGATAAAACATGATTTAACTAAAACTTCATTAAGCAACCCAGTAAATTATAAATTTGCTGGAATCAGGGTCTGCCCCTACATCATGGTGTTCTCAGATAAGGTGGCAAAAACCTGATTTCCTCTTAAGGGCAGTATATCACAAAAAGTCTGCTCTTTTATTTTAATATGCTCAAAAAAATGATTGTGTAATGTCGCTAAAGAATGCAGTTATTATAAGGCATCCCTTTAACTGCCTTCCTCGCCATGGAGTGATGGTTGGAGTGCTCCCCTTAGGGATACATTATGCTCAGAACATGAATCTGCTGTGTACTGCATTGTGCTCTATTAGGCAGTACAATATTTTCTGTGCTGTTCAGGTATAGTAAAGTAGTACAGGACTCCTAGATACTGTTGGTGCTCGCAGGGCTGTGGAGTCGGTAAGCCAAACCTCTGACTCCGACTCCTCAATTTCCATGACTGACTCCACCAAAATGGGCCCTGACTCCACAGCCCTGGGTGCTCAGATAGGGTCCCAATCCGTAAATATGTAGAAAATAGTCGGGCCCTCAATTGGGTGCTGGATTCTTTTCTATATTTTTACAAGCCAATAGAGAACAATCCTGCCCTTAAATGATAATCTGATGATAGCTGTGCATTCACTTTCATCTGTTATACCGCATATACCACTTTTAGACCTTTTCCAAGAGCGTTGGCCTCTGTGAAAATGTGGCAGATTTGCTCCTCATTGCACCCATTGCATTTCATTCCAAAGGCTGAAAACCGTGACACCATCCATAGCTTTAATTCCCATTCGGCGACTTTTAAATCCGCAGTGCTGATCAGTTCATGCTGCGGTTTTTCTCCGCAGTGTGTACATGAGATTTTGTGAAATGTCATTCACAATTCTGCTACTGTAACACAGTGCGATTTTCTGCCAGGAAATCTTCTTCGTAGAGCTCCTCAAGGAAACACAAACACAGAGAGGCGTAGCTATCTGTTCGCACAAGATTGGGGACTTTGGATACAGAACTCCAAGGATTTTATCAGTCCTGATTTAAAGGGGGTGTCCTCTACTACAGTAGGGCAACCTCATCTTGATCTAAATATTTGGCCCCGATAAAATGAAAAGCTTATATTTGCCTCCTGTGCTGGCGCTGTTCCAGCGCTGTCAGAAGGCGCCTTTCCGGGGCTCTCATGTGGATGTGATGACACGTGGTGCACGGGAGGGGAGTATAAGCTTTATTATTTTTCGGGGCCAAGTGTGGGGTATGAGATGGGGTTGTCCTAGTAGTGGACCGCTTCTTTATCTGTAAGGTATCTTAAGCTGTTACATGCCGGGCTTGTGCATACTGTTATGGAGACTTGCTCCTCTCAGTGAGTTTCAGATAGCTTATGAATATGTGATCATAAATGTCATAAAAACCTAAGTCTTTACGTTACACATTACTGATGAGAATGAACAAGAGAAATGCAGGTTTTTAATTTATTTTTATATGTAATTTTAGTGAGCATAGCTTACAAATACAGTGACAGGTTAGTGGAACGCACTGTACTTATCCTTTATCATTTTATATATTGGTCAAGCAGAATTTGCAGCTCCAAAATATTTATTTGTTCTTTAGAAATCTTCAAGAAGATTCTTGTATCAAATTCCATTCCTGAAGCTTTCTTTACATGTCTTTTTGCTGAGTTTTGGAGCAGAAACTGAAAGTTTTTCAGCAGTTTTCAAGTTTTCAGTTTTTGAGGAGGATTTGGAAACTTTCTGCTCAATTTCTAGTCTGAAAACTCAGAAAAGAAGACGCTGTATTCACATATCTTATATATCAGGCCTCAGATTTCATTCAGAGGACATTTTTGTGCAGTTCTGTATGACTTCATCATAATACAGTGCTGGACAGAGGCACCAAATGGAAAGACACAGAGTGCCCACAGATCTGTAGTATAGACTAAGGCTATGGTCACACAGCCGTAGATTCTCCCATCCGAGAATATCGGATCGCTCAAACTCTGATCCAGGTTTGACCAGAGTGTCAGCTTGGTGTGATTCATTTGTTTCGGATGAGACCATTGGAGCACACTGTCAGGAGGAGATGGAGAACAAAATTTCTGAATCTTCTCTCTGTGAGTCTGATGAAATCAGACTGCACTCGGATGTCACGAAAGTGCAGTCCCGTGAGTTCCATGCACCCATAGACTTGAAAGGGTGTATGCGATCCAATTTGCACTGTAAATTTCTTCATGCTGCAATAGTTTTTTCTTATGTCAAATCGGCGCTGCCCCATAGAATAACATTGGTCCGAGTGTGATCTGATAAAAATTGCACTCGTGTGCATGAAAACTTACTGGAATCGTCATCATTGTCTCACAGAGAATTTTTCTAGTAGATTTTTGATAGGAGGCCTTTCTGTTCCTTCAACATCATACAACCTAGCGTAGACATGATGCCATATGATTATTGTTTAATGAGGTTGGATATTAGAACTGACATGATCAGTAGAGTTTTATTTGTTAGACTAAGCAGTTTGCACTTTACATGTTCATAATTGTTAAATTGTGAATAATAAATTATTTTGGTATTGGATTGTGTATCAATATATGGAAATGTAACACAAAAGTCAATATTGCAATCAGAGCTGGAATTGCTGGCTGCATTGCAGCTAAAGAACAAGAAAGCATCTTTAACCCCTTAAAATCACAATCATTGGGGGATATAGTGCCTATGCATTCTGCCATACATGCACATTACTTATGTCACTGCACAGAATCCGAGAGTTTAATGAAAACTGCTGTCTCCAACACCGGAGACAAACAGCTCGGCGGCCATGGACCCATCTGGACCTGTCCACTTTGATCTTGCCAAAACCCTTGCTGTGATTCATATGCCTGCACAATGAAGCAGGCTGGTATTGCTTACTTTTCCGATACGGATCTTTACTATTGTGTCTGAGAAAATCCGATCCGGCTGTCCAACAATTCAGCAGGGTGCTATATACCCTTCTGCATAGGTCACTGTTGTTGTTAGCACCAATCATGGCCCTTTTAACCTTCTGTATCCGGGGTCTCAAACTTGGCTGGGTATATGGGGCGCATATAGAAAAAATTTGAATTTTCTTGGGGGGGGGGGGGGAGCGCATTCTTTGAGTGATAAAGTGACATCTTTAGCGATACCATGTATATATATAATCTTTATTTTTATATAGCGCTAACATATTCTGCAGCGCTTTACAGTTTGCACACATTATCATTACTGTCCCCGATGGGGCTCACAATCTAGAATCCCTATCCGTACGTTTTTGGAATGTGGGAGAAAACCGGAGAACTCGGAGGAAACCCACACAATCACGGGGAGAACATACAAACTATGGTGGGATTTGAACCCAAGACCCCAGCGCTGCAAGGCTGCAGTGCTAACCACTGAGCCACGTTGCTGCCCATATTGTGGATATGTCCCCATATTGTAGATATGTCCCCATCCAGGTCCCCATATTGAAGATATGTCCCCATTTTGTAGTTATGTCCTCCTCCAGGTCCCCATATTGTAGATATGAGGCGATAAGGACATTGTATTTACCGCAAAATGGTATTGGTAAAAATAGTCAACTTGAGGCACAAAAAAATAAGCCCTCACACAGCCCCAGATCCTGAAAGATGAAAAAGCTACAGGTGTCAGAAAATGGCGACAAAAGCAAAAAATGTTTTCATGTATATTTCTAACTTTTTCTCACCACTTTGATTAAAAAAAACAAACTATAAATGTTTTCTGAGAAGAGAAAAATCCCAGCAATTTTAATAAAATCTTCAATCCTTTATTTCATAGTAGCAAAATGGGTTAAAAATCCATAATGGTATGAACAGAGACGCCCCAGATGCGTTTCTGGCGTTGCTGTCCTTGATCACCCAACTGAAGATACAATCATCATGGGATGCAGACAAAGCCAAGTGAGGATATGCAATAACTGATGTTACTACATTTTAAATATACATATATTTGATAATATAGCTCTAATAAATAAACAGTATCATTTCTATAATTGTAGGAATTTAAAGAAGAAATCTTGGTGTTGGCTGTGATTTCTCTTTTCTCCATTGATAGACCCTATCTTGTTTCTGGTCTAAACAGTCTTTGTGGAATTTTCTTTTTTTTATAGCCATGATGTAATTTTCAAACTTTTGAGTATTATGCACTCAATTGGTGTTAAAGGGAACCTGTCACCAGGTTTGGCCAATAAGAGCTACGGCCATCACCTTTCAGGGCTTATATACAGTATTATAATGCTGTATATCTTGCCCCCAACCCAACCTGTAAGAGAAGAAAAATAACTTATTATACTCACCTGTTGGGCGGTCCAGTCCGAAGGGCATCGTTGGTTTTGGTCCGGCGCCTACTATCTGCTTACGATCCTCTTCCTCCTGCTTGCTTCGTGTGGATGACAGTCTTTTTGGCATCGCGCTCCTGCGCAGGCGTACTTTTCTGCCCTGTTGAGGGCACAGCAAAGTACTGCAGTGCTCAGGTGCCGGGAAAGGTCAAAGAGCCCCGGCATATATGCACTGCAGTACTTTGCCCTCGACAGGGCTGAGAAGTATGCCTGCGCCGGAGCGCTGTGCTGAGGAGACTGTGGATGACGAAGGGATGCGTCATCCACATGAAGCAAGCAGATGGACGGGATCATAAGATGAGAGGCACCGGACCAAGACCAGCGACACCCATCAGACTGGTCTGCTCCACAGGTGAGTATAATAGTTATTTCTCCTTCACCTCATTGGGGGACACAGACCATGGGTTGTATGCTGCTTGCCACTAGGAGACTGACACTAATTTAACAAAAACGTTCGCTCCTCCTCTGCAGTATACACCCTCGTGCTGGCTCCCAGAGAACCAGTTCTTGGTTAGTGTCCGTAGGAGGCACATGAACGGGTCTGCTATTCAGACCAAAAACTATTATTTTTACAATTTTTACATTTTTTTATTTTATTTTTGGACGAAGGGGCGACAGATCCTTTCAAGGCTCTGATCTCCCCAAACCATCAACAGGCGAGCACGAAGTGTGTTGCCTCTCCGTATCCTCTCCTGCGATGTGGGAAACCATGCCTGAGCTGATTCTTAGGGGTGACGGGTCCCTTCAAGGGCACTGATCTCCCCACACCTTCAATGGACGAGCACATGAAGTGTCGCCTCCACGTATCCTCTTCCTCAGCCAGGCTTATTGCTGAACATTCTGCCCTGTCCCATCCTAGGTGAATAACACTTTGGATGTACAGAGGCCCACCTCGTGGCATCTGAGCAGCCCCCATTGCACCACCACTGTTAAAGTGGATGGTACAAGGAGGCGGACGGTCCCTCTCCACCTCCCTTCTAAAGGAATGGTGGATTGAGGATTTTCCCCCTTATCCTGCACTGTCCAAGCCAGCAGCAGCACAGGAGGACCTGCAGCAAGCTACTTTACCTGCCACCCGGCTTCTCTGGGTAAGTGCCGGGGCTGGAGGGCTCCTTTCAGGCGGTCTGGGGTAGCGCTGGTTAAGGGGGACCCATTTTGACTGTGGGGGCGCGCATTCGGCCCCTTCCTGCATCGGCACTGGCCGGCGCAGCAAATTTAGTCCCCGGCTTCGGCCGTGTACTAGGCTGCAACCCCTATCTCCGCCCCTGCTATGATGCGATACGGAGGCTCCGCCCACCCATCCTGGCGCTTCTTGCGCAGCATGAGAAGTGCCTCTGAGATCTCGGGGGCATCTTTCTCCCCCCAGACCGCCTCAGGACACACTAACTGCCATCAGGACCGGCAGCAAGTGTTTTCAGCGCAGGGGCCACGCAGTTGGAGAAACGCAGGAGGAGCGGGGACACAGACCTGGGTAAGGGAGTGCTGCACTATATATCCTCCCTGCTGTAACCCCTTTTCTCAGCAGTATCCCTTCTCTGCAGTCCCTAATATAGGGCCACATAGAAGGGTACATCATGTCCCAGCCTAAGGCATCAAAAAAGTCTAACAAGACTATGGCTATATTCTTTACTTCATGCTCCTGGCAATCTGTGTTCCCTAAGGCTCAGTTTGCCAGTCTACAATGCCTGTGACACCAACTGCACTCAGGAGCACTCTGCCGACACCGAGCCCAGTGTACCTAGTCCCCCTAAGTGGGCTTCGTCACTGTCTCAATCTATGGCTTCGCTGGCCAAAGCGATTGAATCCATCCATGATCTTTTGGGGGGCCGGACCGTTTGCAGGACTGATGTAGACGGATCCTTCCCAAGCCGGGAGCAGTCGGTTAGGGGCCGAAAGCACTCTAGAAGCAGTAAGGCACCTAGAAAACTGATCCGTCTCCTGAGTATGTCTCCTGAGCAGACACGTGCCTTGTCGAATCACAGCTCCATTTCTCGCTCTCTCCAGAGTTCGTTAGCGAACGCAAATCGGACTGCGAATCTGATGGTTCCTTAGATCCGGATTCGCCAGATTTTCAGAAGACAGTGGATTCGCTTATTGAGGCAGTCAACCAGGCTTTAAAGGTTGAGGAAGATTCCAGCTCTGCTCTGGATCACACCATGTCCTTTAAGAGAACTAAAAGCTCTCATAAGGCATTTGCTATTCTTCCTGAATTTAGAGCCATAGTTAATAGGCGTAGAGAACACCTGGATAAACGCTTCACAGGACAAAAGCCTCTTGAAGCAAAGTATCCTTTTTCAGCTGACCTGAAAAAGGATTGGGCGGAATCTGGTAGATCCCCCCAGTATCCTGCCTAGCATCCAAAACTCTCGTGTCCGTGCCGCATGGCTCATCCATCAAAAATCCCACAGACCATCAGATATAAGGCTTGGCCCACTCTGCTTTTGAGGCCTAAGGTTTGGCCCTCTGTCCATTTTTGCCGCAGCATGGGTAGCTAAGGCTATGGTTTTTTGGTCAGAGACCTTAGCTAATTCTCTTCAGAACAGTAATCTTCCTCCAGAGGCGGCACACCTTGCCAACCAAATTTCTCGGGCAGGCGATTACCTGGTACACGCATCCTTGGATGCGGCCCATTGTGCGGCTCCGTCAGCAGCCAATGCCATCTCTATCAGAAGGTCATTATGGCTCAGAGAGTGGAAGGCGGACTCTGCATCAAAAAAGTTTCTCACCTCCTTTCCTTATCAAACCGGTCGCTTATATAGAGAAAACCTGGATCAAATCATTTCCGATACTACAGGAGGAAAGAGTACATTCTTTCCCCAACAGAAACTTAGGCGTCCCTATCGGAGACAGCAACAAATCCGTTTCCGTTCCTTTCGCTCCACTCCAAGCTGGGCCACTACCACTACTTCGTCCAGTTCAGGACGTTCTCCACGAAGAGATGGAGGAACTCAGGTCTTGTACAGGCCTGACCAGCATTGTAAGTCCCGACCCAAACAGTCGAGGCCCAAAGGACCTAGGTCCCAGAGATTTTCCTCACGCTATCAGCGCTATCCGGTCCACACTGGCAGGGTAGGCAGCCGCCTACTTCTCTTTCGTCAGGTCTGGCTTTCCGTCGTCTCCGACGAGTAGATCATAGATCTGTTGTTGTCCGGATATAATATCGACTTTGCTATGCGCCCTCCTTCACGTTTCTTTCCCTCTCATCCGCCCTCTTCAGAGGCAAGGACAAAGGCTTTCTCCCAGGCCATAGACACATTGCGTTACGATGGCGTCATTGTCCCCGTCCCAGAAAGTGAAAGGTTTCAGGGTTTCTATTCAAACCTTTTAGGCTATGTGCACACGTCAGGATTTTTGCGTTTTTTTTGCGGATTGTCCTGATAAAAACGCTATAAAATCGCTAAAAAAACGCAAACAATATGCATCCTATCATTTAGAATGCATTCTGCATGTTTTGTGCACATGTTTGCGTTTTTTTCCGCAAAAAAAACGCATTTCGCAAAAAGAAGTAGCATGTTCATTATTTTTGTGGATTTTTTGCGGATTTCCCATTAAATTGGATTGTCTGGAAAAAAACGCAAAAAATCCGCAAAAAAAAAGCGTAAAATCCGCGGTAAAAACGCATGCGGATTTCTGGCAGAAATGTCCTGATTTTGTCAGGAAATTTCTGCAAGAAAATCCTGACGTGTGCACATAGCCTACGTCATCCCAAAGAAGGACGGCAAGGTGAGACCCATACTAGACCTCAAACTTCTAAACAAGTTTAATAAGGTCCGTCATTTCCGCATGGAATCTCTGCGTTCAGTTATCACTTCCCTGGAAGACGAATTCTTGGCCTCAATCGACATCCGAGACGCTTACTTGCACATTCCAATATTTTCCCCCTCACCAGATTCCTGAGCTTTGTCATTCGCGACCAGCATTTCCAATTCACGGCCCTGCCCTTTGGCCTTGCTACTTTGCCCAGAGTATTCACAAAGGTCATGGCGGCAGTCCTGTCCATCTTGCACTATCGGGGCGTGATCGTTCTGCCCTATCTGGACGACCTGTTGATCAAAGGTCCATCCTTCCCCGACTGCGTTGAGTCCGTTTGCATTACTTGCGATACCCTTTCTCACCTGGGCTGGCTGATAGCAAATCCTCTCCTGTCCCAGCCCAGCAGACCTTTCTAGGAATGTCCCTGGACTCGTCTCGGGGGTTGGTAATTCTCCCTCCAAAGCCTTAACCCTTAAACGAGGAGCCCGAGCGCTTCATCAGTCTACCCCTCACTCCATCCAGTTTGCAATGAGGGTACTAGGAAAGATGGTGGCCGCAATGGAAGTGGTCCACTTTGCGCAACTGCACCTTCGTCCCCTACAACATGCCCTTCTGGCAGCTTGGGACAGAAACCCTTTCTCCCTCATCCGAAGGTGCCGCTTATTCCTGCAGGTCAGACAGACTCTCAGGTGGTGGACATTGAACTCTTCCCTCAACCGAGGGACATACTTTCTACCCGTTCAATAGCTAGTGGTGACTACTGATGCCAGTCTTTCGGGCTGGGGAGCAGTCTTCCGCCACCACACTGCTCAGGGTCGCTGGTCAATTCAGGAATCGAAGCTACCGATCAATGTTCTGGAGATCCGTGCTATTTGACTGGCCCTGCAGCACTTCCATCACCTTCTGGCAGGTCACCCCATCTGTATCCAATCAGACAACGCCACGGCTGTGGCATACATCAATCATCAGGGGGGTACCCGCAACAGGACGGCCATGTCCGAGGTAACTCACATCCTTTGATGGGCAGAGAGCAACCACTTGATGATCTCAGCGGTACACATTCCAGGAGTGGAAAACTGGACGCGGACTTCCTCAGCCATGAGGGTCTCACTTCAGAGGAGTGGGAGGTTCATCCAGAAGTCTTCTCTCGGATCTGTCTTCGCTGGGAGATCCCAGATGTGGACCTTATGGCATCCCGACTGAATGCCAAGGTTCCCCAGTTTATACTGAGGTCTCGAGATTCAAGAGTCATCGGTGTTGACTGCTTCTTTCATGGCGCCAATTCTGCCTTCCGTACATTTTTCCTCCCCAACTGTTACTCCCCAGAGTAATCAGGAAAACCAATGCGGAAGGAGTACCAGTGATCCTGGTTGCTCCCGATTGGACTCGCCACGTGTGGTTCACAGAGTTGGTACACCACATTGCCAACATACCCTGGAGACTGCCGGATTGGCCAGATCTGCTCTCCCTGGGCTCCGTCTACCACCATAACTCAGGGGCCCTGTGTTTAATGGCGTGGCCATTGAATCTTGGGTCTTAACCCAGGCAGGTTTTTCTCAACAGGTCATTTCCACCATGGTTAGTGACCGTAAACCCTCATCGGTCCATATCTATCACCGTACCACCTGGAAGACATTTTTTGCTTTGTGCAAGGATCGTGGTCTTTCTCCTCTCATCTTCTCAGTTCCCAACATTTTAGAGTTCCTACAGGCTGCTCTGGATTCCGGGCTGGCACTCATCTCTCTCAAGGGCCAAATCTCCGCTCTATCGGTCTTATTTCAGAGATGCATTACGTCAAGACTTCAGGTTAAGACTTTTCTTCAGAGGGTGTCACATATCGCTCCTCCCTATCGCATGCCTTTAGAGCCTTGGGAGCCTAGGGTGCTATGTGCCCTTCAGGTACCTCCCATTGAACTGCTTCAGGACATTTCGCTGGTCTTTCTGTCCTGGAAGGTTGCCTTTCTTGTGACGATCACATCAATCAGATGGGTTTTGGAATTAGCCGCCTTAGGCTACTTTCACACTGGCGTTTTTTGCCAGACGTTGCAATGCGTCGTTTATGGCAAACAACGCATCCTGCAAAGTTGTTTGCAGGATGTGTTTTTGCCCCATAGATTAACATTGGCGACGCATTGCGGCGCTTTGCCACACGTCGCAACCGTTGTGCGACGGTTACGCCGTGTTGTGGCGGACCGCCGGGAGCAAAAAATGTTAAATGTAACGTTTTTTGCTCCTGACGGACCGCTTTTTCTGACCGCACATGCGCGGCCGGAACTCCGCCCTCACCTCCCCGCACAATGGGGCAGCGGATGCGCCGGAGAAATGCATCCGCTGCACCCGTTGTGCAGTGCGTCAAACGCTAGCGTCGGAATCTCTGCCCGACGCATTGCGACGGGGAGATTCCGACGCTAGTGTGAAAGTAGCCTTATCCTGCTTCCTTTAGGACAAGGTTGTCCTCAGGATGTTGCTGTCCTTTTTGCCAAAGGTTGTTTCATCCTTCCATCTTAATGAGGACATTGTTCTTCCTTCCTTTTGTCAGGCCCCTATTCACAGAATTGAAAGAGCTCTCCACACTCTGGACCTAGCCAGGGCTCTGAGAAGGTACGTCTCAAGGACGGCATCCTTCCGAAGAACAGATGCGCTGTTCGTTCTCCCGGAAGGTCAAAGGCAGGGTCTGCCGCTTCTAAGGCACACGATAGCCAGGTGGATTTGTTCCAACATCCAGGAGTTATACCGAGTCAGAAGTCAGCGCATCCCAATGGGGATCAGAGCACACTCCACTCGAGCGGTGGGGGCTTCTTGGGCCATGCGGCATCAGGCGACAGCGGAGCAGGTCTGTAAAGCTGCAACTTTGTGCAGTTTACATACCTTTGCAAAGCACTATAATATTATACGATATTACAAGATGAGACAATTATAGTATGTGCATAACAATTACAAAATAAAAGGGATTAAAGTTGAAAAAAATCCACTTACAATTCTCTCATATAATGGCTGGCCATGAGGCTGGGGGAAGGGCAATACATCCTAATGCATCAGAGCAGATTACAGTTTCTGTTAGCTGACTTCCTGCGCAAAAGACCCTCCTAAAATGAGGCTGAATCTCTTATACCCTCTGCTTGTGACATTACTGAGTGGGCTGCGCCCTGGAATGCCCTCCCCTTTCTGGAAGTTATGTCAAATCGTCTATTACTCATACCT
Source organism: Ranitomeya imitator (assembly GCF_032444005.1). Taxonomy (NCBI): domain Eukaryota; kingdom Metazoa; phylum Chordata; class Amphibia; order Anura; family Dendrobatidae; genus Ranitomeya; species Ranitomeya imitator. The sequence continues at coordinate 339,128,351 of NC_091282.1, forward strand.
CTTGGGGAGGGGCTCGAGGAAGGATGACGAACGTATTATTGATCTTGTTTTGAGATTAGCGTTCTATTAAGTCTTAACACGAGGTTTCTGTATGACCCGGTTAAGTAGTAATCCATTTCTCTGACACTGCTGGTATGGGACATTAGGAAATGCACTGGTGTGTAGCTCTATTGTTGCACATCCCAAATATGTAACTTTCACACCTATACCACTACTTGGGGTCGAGTTATTCTATCTTGAATAACTTATACACAAATGGAAGCACATGGCTGCAAACAAAAACTTGTTTCTGCTAACCAACGCATTCTTGAGGGAAGGGGGATGAGTGGTTTTCCCTTTCCAAAAAGACCCTTTATTCAAACATGATAAACCAAAATTTTCACCGCTCGGGGGTGTGCATGTGGTTCAAGGGTGCGCAGGTGCCAACGATGGCCGTTTCGCGCTGAATGTAGCGCTTCTACGGGTCAGTGGTTGCCGGGAAGTGAAGATGGAAGTAGGTGCGTTCAACCAAACTCCTCCCATCCCACGTCCCAACCTACCGCTGTCAAAGTACATCATCTAATATATAATTGCCTAGAATACTACTTCCTGCAATTTGTGCCAACTTCCTGTCCGGAGCTAATGTCCGGAGATAAGTGACGTCAACAGTGTCCAGTGTCTGATTGGTTGCCGCCTGCTGCGAGCGACCAATCAGAAACGTGCCGTACAGTGACACACTCCGCCCGCCATTTTGGTGTGATTTTTGAATTTTTACCTCACAGCAAGTTTCTACTGCGTGGAGGCGGGCCCAGTGACGTTGCTCTTCAAGCTCCTGCCGAATTTCGTCAAAAAAATGATAATACCATTTACCAAAACAATATACAGTGGGGCAAAAAAGTATTTAGTCAGTCAGCAATAGTGCAAGTTCCACCACTTAAAAAGATGAGAGGCGTCTGTAATTTACATCATAGGTAGACCTCAACTATGGGAGACAAACTGAGAAAAAAAAATCCAGAAAATCACATTGTCTGTTTTTTTAACATTTTATTTGCATATTATGGTGGAAAATAAGTATTTGGTCAGAAACAAACAATCAAGATTTCTGGCTCTCACAGACCTGTAACTTCTTCTTTAAGAGTCTCCTCTTTCCTCCACTCATTACCTGTAGTAATGGCACCTGTTTAAACTTGTTATCAGTATAAAAAGACACCTGTGCACACCCTCAAACAGTCTGACTCCAAACTCCACTATGGTGAAGACCAAAGAGCTGTCAAATGACACCAGAAACAAAATTGTAGCCCTGCACCAGGTTGGGAAGACTGAATCTGCAATAGCCAACCAGCTTGGAGTGAAGAAATCAACAGTGGGAGCAATAATTAGAAAATGGAAGACATACAAGACCACTGATAATCTCCCTCGATCTGGGGCTCCACGCAAAATCCCACCCCGTGGGGTCAGAATGATCACAAGAACGGTGAGCAAAAATCCCAGAACCACGCGGGGGGACCTAGTGAATGAACTGGAGAGAGCTGGGACCAATGTAACAAGGCCTACCATAAGTAACACACTACGCCACCATGGACTCAGATCCTGCAGTGCCAGACGTATCCCACTGCTTAAGCCAGTACATGTCTGGGCCCGTCTGAAGTTTGCTAGAGAGCATTTGGATGATCCAGAGGAGTTTTGGGAGAATGTCCTATGGTCTGATGAAACCAAACTGGAACTGTTTGGTAGAAACACAACTTGTCGTGTTTGGAGGAAAAAGAATACGGAGTTGCATCCATCAAACACCATACCTACTGTAAAGCATGGTGGTGGAAACATCATGCTTTGGGGCTGTTTCTCTGCAAAGGGGCCAGGACGACTGATCCGGGTACATGAAAGAATGAATGGGGCCATGTATCGTGAGATTTTGAGTGCAAACCTCCTTCCATCAGCAAGGGCATTGAAGATGAAACGTGGCTGGGTCTTTCAACATGACAATGATCCAAAGCACACCGCCAGAGCAAGGAAGGAGTGGCTTCGTAAGAAGCATATGAAGGTCCTGGAGTGGCCTAGCCAGTCTCCAGATCTCAACCCTATAGAAAACCTTTGGAGGGAGTTGAAAGTCCGTGTTGCCAAGCGAAAAGCCAAAAACATCACTGCTTTAGAGGAGATCTGCATGGAGGAATGGGCCAACATACCAACAACAGTGTGTGGCAACCTTGTGAAGACTTACAGAAAACGTTTGACCTCTGTCATTGCCAACAAAGGATATATTACAAAGTATTGAGATGAAATTTTGTTTCTGACCAAATACTTATTTTCCACCATAATATGCAAATAAAATGTTAAAAAAACAGACAATGTGATTTTCTGGATTTTTTTTTCTCAGTTTGTCTCCCATAGTTGAGGTCTACCTATGATGTAAATTACAGACGCCTCTCATCTTTTTAAGTGGTGGAACTTGCACTATTGCTGACTGACTAAATACTTTTTTGCCCCACTGTATATTTAGTTGTGAAGTGGTTCAGTGACATTTTCACACCAATTTTGAACTTTTGTTTGGTGTTTTCTCCATATACTGCCTATTATTTTTGTTCTTTCTTACTATTATTTATTAATTGTATTATTCTTACATTTGAATAAATAAAGTATATATGGATTCTAGACTCCCGATTCTTTAGAATCGGGCTGCCATCTAGTATATTTATAAACATATAAAAACAATACCGGCGACTCTGACCGGGAAAAACGTTTAAGCACTTCTCATTCTCGTATAACTATACATAAAAATCCACTCCAAGACCAGGTTATCCAAGAGTGGAGTTGGCACATTGTTCGAAATTGGCTATTTTTATATGTATTTTTATATCTCCCTGACCTCCAGGGACAGGGGACCTGTCAAAGAATCCGGTGGACCAATATTACAACTGGGGAACGGGATACTTGTGTTAGCCTAACTAATAGCTCATAAGACAGGTCCGGCTGGCCTTAACGACAGAGTTGATATGTCTATCTTCTTATGAGCCATTAGTTAGGCTAACAAGTATCCCCTATTCCCCAGTTGTAGTATTGGTCCACCGGATTCTTTGACAGAGCTGTGAAAATTTTGGTTTATCATGTTTGAATAAAGGAATCACATCACTTCAGGACTGGCGAGTGCTGTTGCATTTTTCTGTGATACAATCATAAATATCAAAGCTTAATATTTTTGGAAGTTGGAGTTTTTTTTTTTAGATTTGGCTATCATAGGAGGATATCTGTTTGTACAGGTAACTAGTACTGTGCAGGATTGTTAGGCAACTTAATAAAAACCAAATATATTCCCATCTCACTTGTTTATTTCACCAGGTAAGCAAATATAACAGTACAAGATTTAGAAATAAACATTTCTGATATGCAAAAACAAAACCCCAAAAGATTAGTGACCAATATAGCCACTGTTCTTTATGATGACACTCAGCAGCCTTCCATCCATAGATTCTGTCAGTTGCTTGATCTGTTTACGATTAACATTGCAAGCAGCAGCCTACACAGCCTCCCAGACACTGTTCCGAGAGGTGTACTATTTTCCCTCCCTGTAGATCTCACATTTTATGAGGGGCCACAGGTTCTCTATGGGGTTCAGATCAGGTGAACAAGGAGGCCATGTCACTATTTTTCCTTCTTCGAGACCTTTACTGGCCAGCCACACTGTGGAGTAGTTGGAGGCATATGATGGAGCATTGTCCTGCATGAAAATCATGTTTTACTTGAACGGTACCGACTTCTTCCTATACCTCTGCTTGAAGAAATGGTCTTCCAGAAACTGGCAGTAGGTCTGGGAGTTGAGCTTCACTCAATCCTCAACCTGAAAAGGTCAAACAAGTTCATCTTTGATGATACCAGCCCATACCAGTACCCCACCTCCACTTTGCTGGCGTCTCGTCTGAGTCGGAGTAGGGCTCTCTGCCCTTTACTGATCCAGCCTCTGGCCCATCAAGAGTCACTCTGATTTCATCAGTCCATAAAACCTTTGAAAAGTCAGTCTTAAGATATTTCTTGGCCCCTGTTTCGATATTTTATTTTATGTTTCATGTTCAAAAGGTGGTCGTTTTTCAGCCTTCCTTACCTTGGCCATGTCCCTGAGTATCGCACACCTTGTGCTTTTTGTTACTCCAGTAACGTTGCAGCTCTGAAAAATGGCAAAACTGGTGGCAAATGGCATCTTCACGCTTGATTTTCCTCAATTCATGATTAGTTATTGTGCGCCTTTTTTGCCCAACACACTTCTTGTGACCCTGTTAGCTATTTGCCATGAAACGCTTGATTGTTCAGTGATCATGCTTCAGAAGTTTGGCAATTTCAAAACTGCTGTATCCCTCTGCAAGACATCTCACAATTTTGGACTTTTCAGAGCCCGTCAAATCTCTCTTCTGACCCATTTTGCCAAAGGAAAGGAAGTTGCCTAAAAATTAAGCACACCTTATATAGGGCTTTGATGTAATTAGACAACACCCTCCCCATTAGAGATGCACATCACCAGATTTACTTAATTGGTACTTACATAAATTACCTAGTAAAAGTATGAAGTGACGAGAGAGAAAATAAGTAAAACATTTTCTTTTATTGAAACAATGTTTAAAATAACATGTATTACATAAAAAGACAGGAAGATGGAAAAATTGGGACCTCCAAAAAAGTCTGGGTGTGACATATAAAGATGGTAAGTTTTATAATCTATCTGCACTTTGGGAAGTATTCACCTAAAGGGATCATGTAGACTTGCTGGAATGGGTGGACTTAAAAATGTCTCATAAATACCTTTTGCAGTCCTTACCAAAGTGAAATAAACTTGACCAAAAATAATAGTGATAATCAATCCCCCCACAACACCAAGGTAAAAATGTTGAATACAGCCTATATTTAAGTCAACAATTGACTAGGTATATAAACAAGTTTTATATTCACAAAAAGATTCACTGCGTATGTAATTTAAAAAGCGATCACACCTCTCACATCACCCGATTTACTTAATTTGTAGTTGGCTCTCAAGCCTGAACAGCTTTGAGTAGTACAACATGTATAATAAGTATGATGTTATCAAAATACAACTTGCCTAATAACTCTGCACACAGTGTACAAATGAGATTACTGAAAATACACACTGCTGATATTCTGTAAGGGTATTATACATTCTTTTGAAGGCCTCTACATGCAAAGGCCTCATTCACACATCCATGTTTAAACACAAATATAAAAAAATGGTAGCGGTGTCATCGGCGTGTGGTCCGCGTCTCCATTCTTCCCATCAGTGTGTGGTCTGCGTGTCCTTTCTTACGATCACTAGGTTATCAGTATATGATCTGTGTCTGTTACGATCCGTGTTATGATTTATTTATATAGCACCATTGATTCCATGGTGCTGTACATGAGACGGGGTTACATACAAATTACAGTTATCACTTACAGTAAGTGATCTATAGCAGAGGTCCCCAACTCCAGTCCTCAAGGCCCACCAACAGGTCATGTTTTCAGGATTTCCTTAGTCTTGCCCAGGTAATAATTGCATCACCTGTGCAATGCAAAGGAAATCCTGAAAACATGACCTGTTGGTGGGTCTTGAGGACTGGAGTTGGGGACCTCTGATCTATAGGATGGTGGGGAAGGAGACAATAGGTTGAGGGTTGCAGAAGCTCCGGTGTTGGTGAGGCGGTAGCTTCGGTAGTGATGAGGCGGCAGCAGGGTCAGTGCAGGCTGTAGGCTTTCCTGAAGCGGTGGGTTTTCAGGTTCCGTCTGAAGGATCCGATTGTGGTTGATAGTCGGACGTGTTGGGGCATATTCGGGAGAAATCTTTGAGGAGGTTGGTTGAGGAGCAAATAAGTGTGGGGGAGAGAAGGAGGTCATGGGAGGACCGGAGATTACGTGAGGGAAGATATCGGGAGATTTGTTCAGAGATATATGGAGGAGACAGGTTATGGATGGCTTTGTAGGTCAGTATTAGTAATTTGAACTGGATACGCTGAGGGAATTGGAGCCAGTGGGGGAAGCTGAGGAGTAGCGAGGAGAGAGATGAATTAGTCGGGCAGCAGAGTTAAGGATGGACTGGAAAGGTGCAAGGGTGTTAGCAGGGAGGCCACAGAAATGGATGTTGCAGTAGTCGAGGCAGGAGATGAGGGCATGCACACGCATTTTAGTTGATTGACGGTTGAGGAAAGGACAGGTTCTGGAGATGTTTTTGAGCTGGAGGCGACAGGGGGTGAAAAGAGCTTGTATGTGCGGTTTGAAGGACAGGGCAGAGTCAAGGGTTACTTCGAGGCAGCGGAGTTCCGGTACAGGGGGAAAGCGTGATATCGTTAATTGCGATAGGTCAGGAAAGAAAGATCTATGAGATGGAGGAAAGATGACGAGTCCAGATTTGTCCACATTGAGTTTGAGGAAGCGAGAGGAGAAGAAGGAGGAGGATATGGCTGATAAGACACTCCAGGATTCTGGACAGCAGAGAGGTGACATCTGGGCCAGAGAGGTAGATCTGAGTGTCATCAGCACAAAGGTGGTACTGGTATTTTGAGTCATCCCAGGCCAATTGTATAGATTGAGAAGAGTAGGGGGTCCTAGAACAGAGCCTTGGGGGAAGTCCAACAGAGGGTGGGATGAGGAGGTAGTGTGGGAGTTAGAGATGCTGAATGTGCAGTTGGAAAGGTATGAGGAGATCCAGGATAGGGCGAGGTCTTTGATGCCAAAGGAGGAGAGGATCTGTAGTAGGAGGCAGTGGTCAACTGTGTCGAAAGCAGAGGACAGGTCTAGAAGGAGGAGTACAGAGTATTGTCCGTTAGCTTTGGCTGTAAGTAGGTAGTTAGTAATTTTGGTCAGTTGAATGATGGGGGCAGAAGCTAGATTGTAGGTTATCGAAGAGCAAGTTAGATGAGAGGTAGGAGGAAAGTTCAGCGTGGACGTGCTGCTCCAGGAGTTTGGAAAAGAATGGGAGCAGCGATATTGGGCGATAACAGTTGGATCGAGGGTTGGCTTTTTAAGGATAGGCGTGATTGTGGCATGTTTGAAAGCAGAAGGGAAGGTGCCAGAAGTTAGTGATCGGTGTGTTAGTAGAAGCTTTATAATGTATTTATATAGCCAACTATGAAAAAACAAATACAGATAGACATCACACTGATGCCATCCACATGTTTTTACACGGACCCATAGACTTGTATTGGCCCTTTCAACGGACATATCTCCTTGAGGTTAGCATGGACACAGTCCGTGAAAAATACGGACATGTGAAGAGCACCATAGATATACCTATTATAATCTATGTTCTAGCTGTGAAAAAAATTACACACAAAAAAGTGTGTGTGTGTGTGTGTGTGTGTGTGTGTGTATGTGTGTACACAACAAGCAGATGGGAAGTTTAGTTAAATGATTGGCCCCACCCTGAAGCATTCAACACCTGTACTTTGTTTGAAGTCATTCTATACTGACAGAGTCCCAGAAAAAATTTTTTTGTTTTCCCCAAAAGTGTTCACCTAACCACGTTATAAACAATAACTCCTTGACCCATCAAGTTATCAAAACAAGGAACTTCTTTCCCATCATTCTTCTGGTCACAAGGCCACACACAGGAGTGGAGGAGTATTCCCAGCAGTGGGAACCACACTAATCTATCAGTTATCACCCACTCACCTATAGCCTGTATGACTTTTTAAGCAATGAGCCATACAGGCTCTGTGCCATTGTGCATGAGGCCTTACTTACATTCACTACTACCTCAAAAGTAGCACGGTGTAAATGGTTAAAGCCCTCTATAATTTTACACTTTCATGACAGTTTTGCTTGTTTCCATGGCAAGTGATGCGTCCATGAGCAGTTTGTGTTTGCCATCACTGCTAGTAAAGTGACAGCTCTTGCTGTTAGGGTCTTCTGAAACCCCCTAAACCCACATTAGTGGTATGCTGAGCAAGTTCACAGCTTTGCAGGAGACAACTTTATCCCTCATACATGTAGGGCAAAACAAAAATATTTTTCATGGTTTACAAAACACTTTGGCATTTATTCAGATTTTTATCATCCATGGTTGTGCATGTTGCATATATGGATAAATCATGAGCCGTATCACATTTTGAACCATGTAAAGAAAGAAAAATGACCCTAGAAGTCACATACATTGCTTTTCAAGAGGTAGCAACAGTGGTATCCACCATTATAATTGCTATGCACTTCTATCATTCTGGATAACGTGTACAAGGACCAGCTTTATTTAAAATAAAAAATATATATAAAATACATTTTAGGGCCACACACAGTAGCTAAACAATGATGAAGCAGTTTAATGCCCTCACAATAAGACTAAAAATACCACTCATTAAGAGTCTTTCAAAAAAACATGCTGCCGTATTTAAGTAACAATAAAATCCTTCTTCATTTGGTGAATAAAAAAAATTCTGAAAAAATATCCTGAGATAATAATGCAGCAATAAAAGGGTTAGGGTGTTCTGCAGCAGAGGTAAAAGTAAGGTGTCCATAGAGTTTGTAACTTTTTCCATGAATCTGTCAGGAGTTCTGTAGTTTGATGACGCCAAATTCAGTTAAGAGTGCGATAACCAGAAAGAGCACATAGAGGAAGATTAGTGCGACCCCATAGCCTCGATGTAGGTGAAAACACTGTATAGGTACTGCTATCAGGGAGAAAACCAGACTCGCGCCAAGACCTCCGGCCAGGATCCACACCAACAGCCCTTCTGCTTCAAGCTACAGAAGAAACTAAATATTAGGCAGAAGTAAAACAAACTCCTTCCTGCTCTCAATCAGAACATTGGTCAGCCCAGCATAGGGAGTAGAACATTACCCATTATTTACTGTATACTCCACCCAATAAAAGGAACGGAAACCACAGGTTAAAAATGGGACACAAGATTCTGGTGTAGATACAAATTTCAGAGACATAGCAGTTCCCCATCTGACCTGTAACACTGTCGTGGATGGACCCATCTGTAGAAGACAACCAAGACCAACTCCGATGAGGACATCTTATATTGGGTCAGGATAAATTAATTACAGTGTTTAAAGGTAATGCTACACAAAGATTTTAGTCTATCATCAGTGGAAGGACTTCAATTTATGAAATACAGTTCTACTTTTAGTAGAGAGCACACATGAAAACAAGCAACTTTGTAACATATCTTAACAGAGAAATCTGCTTTCTCCTTCAGGAATGATCCTTTCTTCAGAAATCTTCACTGAATACAGATGTTAACCCATTACAGAGATAGGAGACGACTAATGATGAGCGAGTGTACTCGTTGCTCGGGTGGTCTCCGAGTATTTGTTAGTATTCGGAGATTAAGTTTTCCTTGTTGCAGCTGAATGATTTACAGCTATTAGCCAGCTTGATTACATGTGGGGGTTGCCTAGCAACCAGGCAACCCCCACATGTACTCAGGCTGGGTAGTAGCTGTAAATCATTCAGCTGAGGCAATGAAAATTTAATCTCCGAGCACTAACAAATACTCTGAGAACACCCGAGCGCGCTCGGGAAAACCCAACAACGAGTATATTCGCTCATCACTAGAGACGACCAGTGCTACTGATGAGCTTCTAAAATCATGTGAGTGGGAGGAGCCTGCCTCTAGCTCCTCCCTAGAGCCTCTCAGTAGCAACTCCCAGCTCCATGATTTATAGATCTGTCTTAACTAAATATAGATTTTACCCAGGAATTGAGAATTTTGAGAATGAGTGCTCAGCCCAGGAGGAGAGAAAGAAGCAGATTTCTCCGATAAAAGTGTACTATATTGTATCTTCTTTTCATGCATATTATTGATTTATGAACAGAAAATTAACACAACAGTTACTCTTTAAAGAACACTGCCATATTACTTCACTATAGCCACCGATTCTACTTCTGCATGCCTCCAAATTTATATTGAGGTTTTCATACAGGATGTGAAAAAATAAAATCTAACTATATGTGGCACGTTCACACAATCAGTAAGAGCCATACAGATGACTCTGCCAGGTACAAGAGCAGTAAACTGAAACAGCAGAAGCTACTTTCATGACCGGCGTGATTTTTCCAGAAATTAAACCTAGATTCCTGATATCACTGGCCATGAATGTTGATCTGTCAGGCTTCCTATTCTGCCCATCTCAGGGCAGCTGCATAGGTTTACAATTGTCAGGGTCAATTACACAAAGTAAGACCCCACTAATATTTTTTTTTTTAAAAATGGGGGGGGGGGGGGGGAAAGGAGAAGGAGGGGGGTCTTAAAGCGCAGGTGTCTTAATTTCAGAAATCAATACTACACATGTAAATAAGCAAGTCTGATTTTCTCTAACAAGTAAAACTACTGGTTTCTCCCCAAGATGAATTGTTAGTCTTAAAGATTCTCAAAAATATAAAAATTTGACAGTGGATCAGTTGCCTACAAAAGAACCCCAAAACAGATCTGGCAGAGATCATTTAGTAAATAACAAATTAAACTTGTTTTAGCATAATTTTTCCCCAATAGATTTCTGCTGGACCCATTGCATCAGATCATTACTGGACATGTGAACATAGCCTTACCTGGGAAAAAATGGTAGTTACCTGCTGATAACGGTATTTCTCTGATCCCATGATGGCACCACGGAGAGAGGGGTCCGCCCCCAGGGACAGGAAACCTACAGGTGAAAAAGGGCATACCTCTCTCCCACATCAGTTGGATTACAGAGCCTTATACAGAACTTCAGCTGCAACTCAATATTTGCACAAATTAAACTTAACCTATTTAACTTAACAGAGGCACCGTGACTAAAATTAATTACTAGTACATTACAAAGTGCACACCTGTGTGTGAAAAGGGAGGGAATATACGGGTGCCATCATGGGATCAGAGAAATACCGTTATCGGCAGGTAACTACCATTTTCTCTATCCCCATGATGGCACCACGGAGAGATTTGAATAGATAGAACTCTTAGGGAGGGACCACTGCCTCTAGAACCCTTCGCCCAAAGGTAGGATCAGAGGAGGTCAAGTCTAAGCGGTAATGCTTGAAAAATGTAGACTGGGAAGACCAAGTGGCCGCTCTACATATCTGTTGTATTGAAGCGCCAGCTCTCTCCGCCCAGGATGATGCCACTGCTCTGGTCGAATGAGCCTATATATTCTCTGGGATGACTGTCCCACAGGATGAGTAGGATAGGGCGATGGCGTCTCTTATCCATCTCGCTAACGTGGCTTTCGATGCTTTTTGTCCCTTCCGTGGACCCTGGAAGCAGACAAACAGAGCCGTATCCTTCCTGCACTCCCTAGTGGCTGACAGATATTGGACCAGACATCTTTTTACGTCTAGGGTATGCAGTGTTTTTTCCCCCTCATTTTTAGGGTTTGGACAAAAGGAGGGCAAAGAAATTTCTTGCGTTCTGTGAAACTGTGACACTATTTTAGGGAGGTAAGCCGGGTCAGTTTTAAGAATGACTCTGTCATCAAGTATCTGAGTAAAGGGTGGGCATGAAGATAACGCTTGTATATAGCTGACACGACGAGCCGAGGTTAGGGCTACTAGGAGTGTGGTTTTTAGAGATAAGATCTTTAATGTAACTTCTGCCAGGGGCTCAAAGGGAGGTTTGGTTAGAGCGTTTAATACAAGGTTTAGATCCCACGGAGGAGAATTGTGGAGGGGAATAGGCCTGGACCTACTTGAGGCTTTAATAAATCGCATGACCCACAGATTTCTGGCCAAATCATAATTATACAGTGCTCCCAAGGCTGCCACCTGAACCTTTAGAGTACTTGTAGCCAAACCTCTTTCCAAAACTTTCTGTAAGAACAAGGATTTTCTCTATTGGGATCTCCCCGGACGGGTCTGCACCTGATACTGACATAAATTTTTTCCACACTTTCCCATATATTTTAGTGGTTACGAGTTTTCTACTCTGTAATAGAGTGGACACTAGGTTGGGAGAGAACCCTTTATCCCTCAGCAGCCTCCTTTCAAAAGCCAGGCTGTCATGTGTAGATTTTTTACATTGGGGTGAAATACCGGACCCTGGGACAGAAGTTTCGGAGTGTCTGGTAGAACCCATGGACTTGATATGGACATTTTTCTTAGCCAAGAAAACCATATTCTGCGGGGCCAGAATGGCGCTATTACTATCACTGTTGCTCCCTCCTCTCGAATTTTCCTCAACACTAAAGGGATGAGCGATATTGAAGGGAACGCGTAGGCGAGGTGATAGTTTCAAGGAATTGTCAGTGCGTCTAGAGCTACAGGGCTCCCCCGGGATCGATTGAGCAGAATGTTTTTACTTTGTGGTTTTGGCTGTTCGCGAATAGGTCTATCTCTGGTAAACCCCAGAGATTCATGATTTGATTGAAGACCGACTGGTTTAGTTCCCACTCTCCCTGCTTCAAGCATGTTCTGTTCAGGAAGTCTGCAGTTTGGTTTTCCGAACCCTTTAAGTGGAGAGCTGTCAAAGACTTTAGACTGTGTTCCGCTATGTGGAAGATGGATTGGGTTACCTCCATCAATGCTCGACACCTGGTGCCCCCTTGGCGGTTTAGATATGCAACCACTACTTGGTTGTCTGAAAAGACTTTTACGTGATGGGAGTGAAGGAGATATAGAAAGTGCGTTAGGGCCAGTTTTACCGCTAACAGTTCTTTCATGTTGGAAGAAGCTAGCTCTTGACTTTTGCTCCAATTCCCCTGCGCCACTTGATCGCCTATATGTGCTCCCCACCCCCAGGGGCTTGCATCCGTCGTTAGAATTTTCTCCGTCGGTAGCGCCCAAGGAACCCCCTTGGTTAAATTCCCTGGGTCTGCCCACCATACTAGGGAGTGTATCGTGTTTGATGAGATACTTAATTGCCCGTCTAAATTTCCGTGCAGAGATATGCCTGAATCTAAAGTCTCCCATTGTAGGTCCCGGGAATGACATTGTGCCCACTGTACGGCCGGGATGTAGGCAGTCATAGAGCCCAGCAGGGACATTGCTTTCCTCAGAGTAGTGACTGGGGATACCGTCAACTGTAACACTGCCTGTGTCATTTTTTTAATCTTCTCCTGAGGAAGATAGCACTTCTGCGTGATCGAGTCTAGGACTATCTTTAAGTATTCCTGTACCTGGGATGGCACTATTTTGGATTTGGGTATGTTTAGCAGCCACCCTAGACTCGACAGTGAAGCCATGACCAGATCCAACTGTTCTTCGCAATGTTGGAATGAGGTCCCTACCACGAGGAGGTCGTCCAGATAGGGAACTATTAGGACATTCTGTTCCCGTATGTGGGCCATCACTTCTGACATTATTTTCGTGAATAACCGAGGAGCGATGGCTATCCCGAAGGGGAGAGCTCGGAAATGGAAGTGTTTTACTTCCCCCTGGATATTCACTGCCAGTCTGAGATATTTTTGATGATCTCTGTGGATGGGCACATGGTAATATGCGTCTCGTAAGTCTAGAACAGTCATGAAACACAAGGGAAAGAGTATTTTCACGCAAGATTTTACTGTCTCCATTTTGAAGTGTTGGATCTCTAGGAAACGGTTTAATTTTTTGAGATTTATGATCGCTCTGTACGATCCGTCCGGTTTCCTGCTGAGGAAGAGGGGAGAATTGAAGCCCGTGCCTCTTTCCTGGTATGGGACTTCTTGCAATACTCCTTTCTGGATTAAGTTCAGAATTTCCTCCTGGAGAGCTGACTGTTCGTGTGACTGTTTCTGAGGCGTTATCATGAAGGAGTTGCCGGGAGGTATACGAAATTTGAGTCTGAGGCCTTCTCGTATAATACCTAAAATCCAGGGACTGTTTGAAATTTTTTCCCAGGCTGGAAGAAACTCGGCTAGTCTCCCTCCGACCCGGGGAGTACCTTCATTGTGATTTTTTTATTATCCGGAGGGGGGGGGTTTGTTGAACAAAAAGCCCCTGTTTTTGTTCCTTCTATCTTCCCATCCGTCTTTATTCCCTTTTGGGGGTCTTCTCCGCATGAACTTTCTGTTCCGAAAGGAACGCCTATACGACTGGTTAGGAAACCCGGGGAAAGATTTCTTTTTATCTCCCGCTTTGTCAAGGATGTCGTCCAATGTTGACCCAAACAGAAATTCACCTTCGCAAGGTATTGAGCATAATTTGGTCTTCGTTTGCAAGTCCCCCGGCAAGCACTTTAGCCACAGGGCACTTCTTGCGGCATTTGAGAAAGAGGCCGACCTGGCTGCTAATCTCGCTGAATCCACCGAAGCGTCCGCCAAAAAGGCTGCCGCCCCTTTCATCATGGACACGGACTTCTGGATTGTTTCTCTTGAGACTTTTCCCTTGAATTGGGAATCCAAGTGCTCGAGCCATACCATTAAGGCGCGGGCCGTACAAGTGGATGCGATGGCTGGTTTTAGACCACCTCCTGCTGCTTCCCAGGAGTTTTTTAAGAAAGTGTCAGCTTTTTTGTCCATCGGGTCCTTTAGGGTACCCATGTCCTCGAAGGGCAGGGCGAATTTTTTAGAGGCCTTTGCTATGGCCACATCCAATTTGGGTGCTTTGCTCCAGGATGAGCAGGCTGGGTCATCAAACGGGTATTTTCTCTTGGGGGTCAAGAGAACTTTTTTATCCGTTTTTTTCCATTCTTTTTTGATCAATGAGTGAATTTTCTCGTTTATCGGGAATACTCTTCTTTTCTTTTGTTCCAATCCGCTGAACATTATGTCCTGTGCTGTTCTTTTAGGGCGTTCGTCTACCAGACCCATGGTCGTTCTGATGGCCTTTACCAGTGCGTCTGTCTCTTCGATGGGGAAGCAACTGCGTCCCCCCTCTGACGATAGTGAAGAGGTCTCGGATGTCGACGAATCGTTAGAATCAGATGTTTCACTTTCTGACTCGTCTACGCTAGATTCAGGAGACTTGTGACCTGATCTGTGTTTCTTCTTTGGAGCTTTAATGCCTTTAAGGGCAGTCTCTACCTGATTTTTTATTAGCAATTTTAGGTCGGATGCGAACGCCGGGGATTCCTCCTGAATGGTTTTCTCTATGCAAGACCCGCATAGCTTTTTCTCCCAGGAGGAAGGTAGCTCTTCTAGACGTATCGCACACACTTTGTGCTTTGATTTGGCTGTACATTTTCTTCCCTAGGAGAAAGAGTAACCCCATATTACATTAGTACTTTCACGTAGATCACTCACCCCTTGTGAATAAGAGATACCGTCTCTGGCCTCGGGACTACATCCACTGGATTCGTCACCGGTCGCATAGTTTTTTCAGAGACTCGGCTGCGTTGTGACCCTGAGCGTCCACTGCTGCTGCGCTGCTGAGAGGAAGCGTTTCCCTTGCGCTGATGTTGTGAGCGCGGGTGCCGCTGTACCTCCACTTGCTCAGGCGACAATTGTACACACTCCTGTGCATCTTGCTGCTCTTTGTCACTCATAGTGGCCTCCACGCTGCGTTTTACCAAAGAGGAGGTTTGATCCACATATCCACCTTGGAAATGCTGCTTTTTAAATTTACTGCCGGTGGAAGCGGCGATCTGCGCATGCGCGCGCCACTTCCGGTCCCAAGCACAGGCGCCCCATAGGGAGGATATAATCGGGGACGCCCGCGCGCTTGCTCTAGCGTTCCGCCCCCGTCCTGCCGTCCCGGGTTTCCGGTTTAGGCGGCCGGCGCCAGCGGTGCCATGTGCGCTTTTAGTGCGCTCCTGCGTCCCCTCATGGTAGCGTAGCCGCCGCTAACTCCATGTACCGATTAGCGGTACAGAGGCTAGATCGGTGACCGCCGTCACCTGCCTCCTTCCTCCCCCCTTTTTTTTTTCCCCCTCGGGTAAGGCAGGCTCAATCCCCTTCACTGCCTCACCCCCCACACTCACCCATAGGGCCCGCCGACCCCAGCGGTGGTGCTTCAGGGCCGGAGAAAAGGGGGGAGAAAACCTGCTGGATCCAGCCATGACAGGGCGCCCCCTGTCAGGAACCGACCGGACCAGCTCCCTGGAATCCCACGCCGAATCCTCAGGTACGTGCTGTAGGTTCCCCGTCAGGGACAGGAAACCAACTGATGTGGGAGAGAGGTACGCCCTTTTTCACCTGTAGGTTTCCTGTCCCTGGGGGCGGACCCCTCTCTCCGTGGTGCCATCATGGGGATAGAGAAATGAGAATTTTGAAAGTCATGGCAGAGAAGGAAGTAGATTTCTTTCAAGATCTATTAGGGTATGCGTCTGCTGCATCCAAAGCACTGCCGGCTATTGAACGCAGATGCATCCACATATGTTCATTGAACTGTGCGGATTCACCACATCCAATACATTGTATGGGTGAAATGTATTTTGTCTGTCTCCGCGGGTGATCTGCGGGCATCTCTGGATGCATAGTGGACATGAGATTACTTGAAATCCCATCCACTGTGCTGTAATATCTGGACACTGCACAAGTAGATAGCATTAAACCCGCAGCGATTACCGATCGTGGGCACCTACCCCCAAAAAACACAACACACACCTTTATTTCCACATGAACTATTGATTTTTGAAATGATTAATAAATCTATTTACTCCTGGTTGTTTACCCAGAAAGTCATTAAAGGATACTGAAGATGATTCCGCCAAAACAGGCAGAAAATGCCATGCGTGGATAGCCCTGACGAGCCATTGTGAGGTCAGATACAAAGTCTGTAGGAACATTTATGGTAATTGGATAGGAGAAGAGAAAAAAAAAACAAAAACTGTTAGACACTACACATACAATAAGCGATTAGGCAATGTCCACACACTACATTTGTCTGTTCCTATGAGGAATAAATGCAATTAAATGTCCCAAACCATTTGGCTGTATAAGTAAAACAAAGCCCAGAAGAACCCATAATAAGGAATTTGGACCCTCCTTTCCCCTTTCCAAAAAGACCCAGAAGTAAAGTGCATCATGCAGAATTAATCATACATATTGTGCATGAAGATTTATAAGTGACGAATTCAAGAAATAGAACATTTGGCAGTTTCCTGCAGGACAATATCGGCACACCGTGAGCGAAGCTTTAAGGCTAAGTGCACACACTGCATGTTTTATTGCGTAATTTTCCGCAGCGGATGTGCAAAATCCGCAGTGAAAAACCGCTGTGTTTTTTACTGCGGATTTACCGCGGTTTCTTTTGCGGTTTCCTCTGCGGGTTTTCACCTGCAGATTTCTACTGGAGCAGGGGCAAACCCGCAGCGGAATCTGCAGAAAGAATTGACATGATGCGGAAAATAAACCACTGCGTTTCCGCGCGTTTTTTTCCGCAGCATGTGCACTGCGGATTTCATTTCCCATTGCTTTACATGGTACTGTAAATGCATGGGAAACGGCTGCGGATCCGCAGCTGCGGAAACGCTGCGGATCCGCAGCAAAATCCGCAGCGTGTGCACATACCCTTAGAGATTTGATTTTCATGGAATGAGGTCTTTTTTTTTTTATAGGTTACCATTTGAGGGTTAAAACGTAACCCCCTTCCAATTTACGGTTTGCTCCTATTTGTGCATGGAAATTGCAAATTCTGACTTTTTTGGGGGGGAATTATTTTTACATGACATTGAGTTACAAATAATCTGGCAATGGGATTCACCTCAGCAGCAAGATTGCGGCGATATCAAACTTGTCCAGAGTTTGTTATTTTAGTGAATTAAAAAAATAAATAAACAAACTTTGAAAATGGTGACAAAAGCAAGATTTTTTTTTTTTTTTTTTTTTTTTCTTCAATGGAGACCCATAATGCTTGCATTTCTTTGGACAATGGAGCGGTGCGAGTGCTTGGGCAGAAAAAAAAAAAAAATCCTAGTTATTTTTATATTGTGATCGTTAAGTCTGAAAGCTTTTGTTACAGAAGGACCGAGGGTCCAGAAATTTTATTTTTGGTACAGCCTCCATTCAAATTTTAAAATCTAATAACCAAATCTGGACCAATAATAGAGATTTCAGCTCTGAACCCTGAGTTATTGTAGCTCTAGAGAATAATACGCTGCAAACTATCTTTGTTACCGATTCCAAATTATAATGTATGTACAAAGTATTAATGCACAGTATTTACCTCATTTTCAAATTCTACACACTCACCCCCAATACTATTCCCCCAGGCAAGTAAAGTTAGACCTAGCACTGTGTTACTCAAGCGAAAGATTACGCCAAAGGTGCGCAAAAGGTTAACGACTTCAGTTGCAGAGGCACTTATCCAAAGTGCACTAGTAATGAATCCCACAAAGGAAAAGATCTGTGAAGAAGAGGCAAAAAAAAGGGGGGTTACATAATCTGTAGTCCAAAAGAATAAACTGTATTTTTTTTATTTTTTATATACACACAAATGGTATACAAATTCTTACCCAGTGATATTTTGGGGGTTCTTCATTTTTGGTGCAAAAGAAAATAATAACTGATAAAGGGAATCCAATCAGCAACAAAATGGCCCACACCGGGAGCGCTCCCTGAACATAGAAAGCATCTAAGTGGATAGGAAAAACAATTCCACCAATAAATCTGTTACTATATGTTGCCCAACACTTTCAGATACCCAAGGAGACACAAGGAAGTCTTCTGTAACCGATACTTACAAATTCCTGAATTTAGACAGAATAAACAGAGAAGTGGACTGGTGATTACATGTAGACAGTTCAGGGGTCTTTGCCAGTTGCGATCTTCTTTATCTGGGTCCACGACTGGCACACAGAGTAGCAGCAGAACCTCTACAGGAATCTAGAGGAAAACATATGCCCTATGCGATTACATTTATTGATCCTGATTCTTTACCAAAGTCAATTAGGAGGTCTACTTGGTTCGCATCTACCATGTGCTCGATGCAAGATTTATTTTTCTGGAGTAAGAAAAATATAATGTCTGGTTCACAAAATGTTTTGCTGTATAATTAAGAGTGATCTTCCCTTGATTGGTTTCCTCTTAGTAGCCATTTTGGTTTTGGATAGTTAAGTTGGAGTATCAAACTTGTTCCATTCCTTACACAGAATTCAGCTTGGAGATGGGGAACCCCACATTTTCCTTACTGCAATATGTAGAAGTGCTCAAGGTCAGATCCTGATCAAGCAGCATCCAGACTACTGCAAAATTCACTACAACTTTAGTACCTAATCACAATAAGCAGTCACTGATTATGTCCAAGTACTTTCCATCAGGAATTTCAGGATATGGATTTTCATGGTTAAGCAGTGGCACATATGGGACTTCAGGTTTAACCCCTTCACGACATGTGCCGCACATGTAGGGTTCCCCCATTGATGTGGGCTCCAGCGCTGAACCTACATCTTTTACGGCACGTCAGCAGACATGTGCCCCCAGCAGCCGCGGGTGAAATTGCGTTCCACCCACAACTGTTAACATGGTAAATGCCACTGTCAATCTCTGACAGCGGCATTTAAAATGCTTGCACCAGAAGCGCGTAAAAATCTTCGCCCATCACCACCCGTGTCACATGACTGCAGATTGACTGGCATGACAACCTGGAGTCTGCAGGAGATCGGTAAACTGCGTAACTAGAAAAAATAAAAAAGCCATAATTACATTTTTTTTTTTTAGCACCGCAACATTGCATAATTAAATTGCAATAATGGGCAATAAAAACATCGTATTTACACCAAAATGGCACAAAACAGTCAGCTCGGCAAGCAAAAAAAAAAAAGAAAAACCCTCACCCAGCCCCAGAAAAATGGACACGCTACAGGTCTCGGAAAATGATGTAATATTTTTTTTAAAAAAATTAAACAAAATTTTGGATTTTTTTCATTACTTAAATAAAAAAAAATTATACATGTTTGATATCTACTAACTCGTAATGACCTGGAGACTCGTAATTGCAGGTCAGTTTCAGCATTTGGTAGACCCCCCCCCCCCAAAAAAAAAAAATAAAAAATTGTGGTATTGCACTTTTTTGCAATTTCACTGCACTTTTCTCCCTGTGGATCTGAGCTCTGATGTCTCAATATAGCGAGCATGATGTCACATCGCGCCCAGAGCTTCAGAACACACGATAGAGACTGGAGCAGCAGAGGAATGAGGAAAGGAGGTTTTTTTTTTTTTTTTTGTTAATCAATGAGTACATTGTGCGGACTATAATATACTGTTGGGATGGCATTATACTATAAAGGAAGGCCATCTATTGCCCATTATACTAGAAAAAAAAGTGGTGTAGGAAAAAGCAGGTAGAACCACTGCACAATTTAAAAATATTTCTATTTAAAACCATTGATTGCCTTTATAGTGTGATCTAGGTGGCAGCTGTCTGCTCGCAACAAAGTATCACCACTGACTGGTTTTCTAAACATAGCTGTGTGAACCACCCCAAAATCCACATTACAATTTTCAGATATTGACTTTGGGAAGAAGGAATCAATATCACCATTACACACTGAACGGGAAACCACTGGGTAAATCTGACAGGGAGAAGGACTTGGGGATCCTAGTTAATGATAAACTTACCTGGAGCAGCCAGTGCCAGGCAGCAGCTGCCAAGGCAAACAGGATCATGGGGTGCATTAAAAGAGGTCTGGATACACATGATGAGAGCATTATACTGCCTCTGTACAAATCCCTAGTTAGACCGCACATGGAGTACTGTGTCCAGTTTTGGGCACCGGTGCTCAGGAAGGATATAATGGAACTAGAGAGAGTACAAAGGAGGGCAACAAAATTAATAAAGGGGATGGGAGAACTACAATACCTAGATAGATTAGCGAAATTAGGATTATTTAGTCTAGAAAAAAGACGACTGAGGGGCGATCTAATAACCATGTATAAGTATATAAGGGGACAATACAAATATCTCGCTGAGGATTTGTTTATACCAAGAAAGGTGACGGGCACAAGGGGGCATTCTTTGCGTCTGGAGGAGAGAAGGCTTTTCCACCAACATAGAAGAGGATTCTTTACTGTTAGGGCAGTGAGAATCTGGAACTGCTTGCCTGAGGAGGTGGTGATGGCGAACTCAGTCGAGGGGTTCAAGAGAGGCCTGGATGTCTTCCTGGAGCAGAACAATATTGTATCATACAATTATTAGGTTCTGTAGAAGGACGTAAATCTGGGGATTTATTATGATGGAATATAGGCTGAACTGGATGGACAAATGTCTTTTTTCGGCCTTACTAACTATGTTACTATGTTACTTGCCAGCTATAGTTTTATTGCAATGCGAAGCAGTGAATTTGAAATTAACATAATTGATGTTTAACGAAGTTTGGTATGGCTGCCATGTCTCCGTTCCATATAGACAAATGTCATCGACATAGCGGCCATACCACATCAACTGATCACTGAAATGGTTAATGTCAGTAAATGTGAAATTTTTTCCACCAGGAAACATAAAATAGCTAGAGAATGCGAGAATCTAGGACCCCCATTAGGGCTCCCTTAATTTTTTGCAGACATTAAATCAAAAATAAATTATGTGATATTTTATTGTGATGGCAGTAAATTTTAAATAGTCATATGTACTGAAAGTGTTTAAATTATATGCTACTAACTTCAGTCCAAGGTGATGAGGAATATAACGAGTACAAGTTTATTACATCACAGGTAATAAAGCCCCACCCCCCAAATTAGAAATCATGGGGACTAATAGCTGAAGTTCTATGTATGCTGTGAAATTTTTAAATATAATATATAAGTCTTACAAGGCTCATAGACTTACATTGAGAAGATGTGACGGACGTTGTGGTCACCAAATGGTAGTGCACGACCCAAGTGGCCCCAGGAAAAGCTCAAGATGGCAGCTGGTGAGTATAAGGCTATGTTCACATGTTGCGTTTATGCCAAATTTTAAGCTGCGTCTTACAGTACCAGCAGAGGCTGTGTGATTTCAGAAGTCTCATGCACACAGTTTTTTTTCCTGACAATTGGAACACTGCTGTGTTTTGTTTTCTTCTTTAAACTGCAGCATGCCACTTTCAGCACTTTTGCAGCATTTTTTTCACCCAGAGAAAGCAATGAGTAAGTATGTATTAAGTTTTGCTGCTTTTTAGAGGAAGAAAAGAAAAACAAAAACAGGTATAGCAGTACATAAAACCCATTTAGTAATGACCCCTAATAAATTTGACACCACTGCCCTCACAGAAATGAGCTTTCAGGGGGCGTGGCCTATCTGCCGATGGAGTAGGTCGCACAGAGCGGTAGCTCCGCGGCCAGGAACCTTAAAGCGGCTCATATCTACCTCTCCGGCGTCCTCGCTCACCTCCACGATATCGGTACCGGTCCCCGGTGCGGTGGTGAGTGTATGGGGAAATCCAAAGCTGGCGCCCGTGATCCCTCCAGGAGAATTCCTGATTTCTTTGCGGCCACCGCCGAAATCCAAGATGGCGCCGTCCTCCCCCAGGCCTTCCCGCTCTTCACAACGCAACGCTCAAGCGTCGCAATTAGGTGGTGCAGCGTCGCATTCAGGCGGAGCAGCGTCGCATTCAGGCGGTACAGCGTCGGATTCGGCTGACGGTCCGGTGACTGCTGCTCTCCTCAAGGGCTTACTTGGAGACCTCAGAACCTCCATTCAAGAGGATATGCGCACTATGCTGGCTGAATTAAGAGGGGAGGTGGTGGAGCTGGGTAATCGCACTGATCGCTTGGAACGCAAGATGGCGGAGCTGGTCTCCTCTCATAACGAACTCTGGGACGCTCATGAGACCCTGCAAACCCTGGCCACTAAAACCCACTCTAAAGCCCTGGACCTGGAAGATAGGTCCAGGAGAAATAACATTAAACTCAGAGGCATTGAGGAATCTGTCCTGGCAGGGGATTTGAAGCTATTTTTGCAGGATTTTATGGCTGCAGCTCTCCCTCAGTTTGCTCCAAAGGATATTCTAATTGACCGTGTGCACAGGATCCCTAAACCGTCTGGCCTGGGGCCCTCCGTCCCAAGAGATGTGCTGGCACGCATACACTTCTACGAAATGAAGGAAGATTTTCTCCAGGCTCTAAGGAAGAATCCATTTCTTCCTGAAAGATTTGCACGCATCTCTGTCTTTCCAGATCTCTCCCCGGGTACTTTGGCCCTTCGGAGGGCCTTTGCCCCCTATACTACTATCCTCAGAGAGAAGGGCATCCTGTACCGCTGGGGGTTTCCTACCAAGCTCCTCATCCGTAAAGATGGATCGATCACCACCTGCCTGACTCCGTCCCACGCAGCTACCGCTCTCTCCAAATGGGGACTCTCAACTCCTGACTCTCCGGTCTCTGTGACCCTTTCTAGGCCTGGAGGTGGCGGAGGCCTCAGGGCCCGCATTACACCGGACTGGGAGGTGGCCTGAGCCCACTGCATCTACGGTTCCTGGCTATTTTCCCGCACGGATTTACTTTGTTTTCCTTTTTTTAAGCTGCGCTGGTCCCTCTTTTGAGAGTATCCGCAGCATTTGTTTGCCCCATAGGTGAACTGTTTTTCTGATTCTCACCTTTAGGACTCAGGGTATCCCTGAATGGACCTCGGTCCACTGGTTTATTTGTTGTGTGTCTTGTTTGTTTCCTCCCCTTTTTTTTTCTTCCCTTCTTCCGGTCTCCCCCTACTTATGCTCTAGTTTACTGGCCACATGTCTTCTATTCTTTTACACAGGTTATCGGTGTCCAGAAGATTGTAAAACTGTTTACATGCCCTCATTATGAGTATTTCGTTGTATTCAATTAATGTTAATGGTCTCAACTCTCCGGGCAAGAGGTCTGTTGTATGGCGTCAGTTGGGCAAATCCCGTCATGACATTTTGTGTCTTCAGGAAACACTTGCTGGGATGTGATAATCCCAGAATGCACTCAGGTTTATACCCGCATCAATTTTTTGCCAATGGTCCGTCAAAAAAGGCGGGAGTAGCCATTTTCTTTAGCAGGGCCAACTCCTTTCAGCTGGTTCGCTCCATAGCGGATCCGCTGGGTAGGTTCATTGTGGTTCTATGCCTTATTAATAATGCCCCCTACACCATTGCCTCGATCTATGCCCCTAATGTAGGGCAGCTTAAATTTCTGGAGGGGGTTTTCAAAATTCTACACGACATCCAACACTGTCACAAACTGATTGCTGGTGATTTCAATGCCCCAATGTCTAGAGATCTGGACTGCTCTGCCTCCTCCCTGTCAAGATGCTAAGCGGGACCTCTAACTAATTCTTTCAACCTACATGATATCTGGAGATATCTGCATTGCGGCGAGAGAGATTACACGTTCTTGTCTCCCAGGCACGGTTCCTATAGCAGGATTGATTTTGTGCTGGTGAATGACGAGGCTCTTCCTCACTGCATCTCAGCAGATATAGGCAGTATCACCTGGTCAGACCATGCCCCGGTGTCCCTTACCCTAAAAGACCCCTTGGCCATCAGGCCCCCCGCGCACTGGCGTCTCAACGTCCATCTCCTTGCTGACCAATGCAACTCCCAGTATGTAGAGGAGGCCTTGCGGGAATTTTTTGCCTCCAATGATACTCCTGACATATGTGACGACACCCTTTGGTTTGCCCACAAGGCGGTAATTAGGGGTTGTTTCATTAAGCTGGCGGCAACGGCAAAAAGGAAGTATAATGAAGCTCTCCAATCTGCCCTAGATTAATTAATTCATCTGGAGTCTGCTCACAAACTATCCCCTACTCCAGCGCTTCTCTCTGATCTTTCTAAAGCTTGCATGCATGTCCGCAACTTACTCCTCCATAAAGCTGAGAAGGCCCTGAGGAAAACTAGAGCTAAATGTTATACAATGGGGGATTGAGTGGGTGCTGTTCTGGCTAGACGTGTTAGGAAGAGAGAGGCTCAATCCAAGATCCCATTCTTGCTCAGGCCTGACTGTTCCCAGGTGTGCAACCCTATTCATATTGCTGAGGAGTTTGCATCTTATTATTCCGCTCTCTATGACCTCGGGTCTGACCCAGGGATTCCCCAGCCTTCGCGGGAGTCAATTTTGGCATTCTTGGAGAGGGCTAATCTCCCCTCGGTCACCCCGGAGCAGCTCTCTTTCCTAAACTCCCCCATTGTCGAGTCTGAGCTCTCGCAGATTGTCATAGAAGCCAATAAGGGTTCCTCCCCTGGGCCAGATGGCTTTTCTTTTCTTTACTATGCCCAGTTCTTTTCTGCCCTCTCCCTTTATCTTCTGCGCCTTTTTAATAATTGGTTGTCGGCAGGCAGTATTAGGGCTGAGGGGTTGGAGGCTTCCATAGCGACTCTCCCCAAACAAGGGAAACCCCCAACATCTCCGGGGAACTTCCGCCCGATAGCACTCCTAAACTGCGACGTTAAGATTTATGCAAAAATCTGGGCCAACAGATTATTCTCGGTTCTCCCTAGCCTCATTCACCCCGACCAAGTTGGGTTTGTTCCTGGCAGACAGACCAGGGATGGCACCAGGCGCCTGATAGACCTTTTAGATGTGGTGGAGAGGGGAGTCCTCCTCAGTGTATTTCTGTCGCTTGATGCGGAAAAAACGTTCGACAGGGTGCACTGGGGATATATTGAACTCACACTGGAGAAATTTGGGCTCACCGGACAAATTGGTAAAGCGGTTATGGCATTATATTCCAACCCCTGTGCGTCGGTTCGATCGGCGGGATTTGGGTCTCGGACATTTCCCATTCGGAATGGTACGCGTCAGGGCTGCCCCCTCTCCCCTATCATCTTTGCTCTGGTCATGGAGCCCTTGGCTGCAATGGTCAGGCAAAGTGCGGACATAAAGGGAATTGGGGTGGGGGGAACTGAACACAAAATTGGTCTCTATGCCGACGACGTGGTCCTGACCTGCACCTCACCTTTAACCTCGTTGAACGCGATCACCTCCATTTTAACTGAGTTCTCGGCGGTTTCATATTACAAACTTAATTTGACCAAATCCACAATTTTTCCCCTTTTCCTCCCAGCCCCCCTTCAAATCCAAATTCAATCTCAATACGCGTTCATTTGGGCTGCCCTGGGCTTTACGTACCTAGGTATCAGGATAACTAGGTTAGACAATATAGTTTGTGCAAATTGTGAGGAAACTCTTGGAGGTCAGGAAGGGCATGGATCACTTATCGAATGCGTCGCTCTCATAGATGGCCCGCATACAAACTGCTAAAATGCTATTCCTACCTAAAATTATGTATCTTTTCCGATGCCTCCCCCTTTTTGTCCCCTCGAAGTTTATTTCAGCTTTTCAATCGCTTATAGATCGGTTTATTTGGAACAAGAAGCCTCACAGGGTCAGGTGTCGGATTATGTCCCTACCGTATTCTGTGGGTGGGCTGGGCGCTCCTGCGGTGCAGTCTTACTATAAGGCGGCGATCCTTGAGCCCCTTAAAATATGGTGGGAGGGGAACTCATGTTTGCCCTGGTTTCTTATTGAATCTCACTTTGCCCCCCAAAACTCGCTTAAATTGCTCTTAGAGCTTCAGCTGCTTCGGGTTCCTCTTGTGGGCCCTTGTCTCCGTTCCATCAGGAATGCTTCTAAACTTTGGGCGCTGCTTAGCACCTCCCATCTGGTGTTTATGTATGATTATGTCTCTTTGCAGGCTTTGGAGTATGCTATCGGGCACATTTCTCTTTCCTCCTGGAGAAGTCGCGGGGTGCTCCGGGTGGCGGACCTATTCGGCTCAGATGGCCTTCTGTCGTTTGAGGACCTCTCGGGGAGATTCTCCCTTACTAATTCTGACTTTTTCCAATACCTTCAGCTCCGTAGCTTTCTCAGGTCATGTCGGTCGTTCGGGGCACCCCCGCCTTTGACAGAGGACCCGGCTCATAGATTCTTCAGACCGGCCACTATATTGCCCCATGGCATCTCCATTATCTATAAAGCCCTCATATCCTATAGTACTACTGACAAGTTTCCTTTTATGGCTTCCTGGGAGTCCTCGCTGGGCTTTGAGGCCTCCCTGGAGGATTGGCAGTTTGCAATGGTACATCCCTCTAAGTTCTCCTCATGTCTTGGCCACTTGGAACAGGTGAAAAAGATTCAGCTGCATTGGTACCTTACCCCTGTCCACTTGGCGAAGTTTTCCCCGTCTTCCTCTCCTCTTTGTTGGAAGGGGTGTGGCGCCTTGGGGTCCTCCTCTCATGTCTGGTGGTCGTGCCCGCAGATTCAGGCTTTCTGGCGCGAGGTGGAGGCATTGATTGCCGATCTGACTCCCCCTGGCGCTGAGTGGTCAGCTCGCTGTCCTAGGCATTTCCCTCATTGATCTCCCCTCCCCTCTCCGGCCCATAGTCTCTAATGTCCTAGTTGCCGCCAGACAATGTATTACGAAGCATTGGAAGTCCTCGGATCTCCCTTCCAGAGCCGAACTGATCTCCAAGATCGATTTACACTTCTGCAATGAGGTTATTATGGCTCAGGGTTTATCGAGGAAAACTAAGGTCCTCTCATGGTGGGACCCCTGGGTGTCCTCGGCATTCATCTCTCAGTCTGCTCTTACCCTCATTTAAAACGCATGTTTCTTTAATTTTTTGCTGTATCTGACACTGTAATTGTGTATTTTGTACTGATTATGTTGTGGTCTTCAAGTATTATGCACTGGATTTTTCCCCTCATCCCCCTTCCCTCCCCGATTGCCCTCCTCTCCCTTCCTCCCCCTCCTCTTCCTGAAGTTTTCTGATGTGTTTGACATGCAATATCTCAATAAAAATTTATTGGTTAAAAAAAAAAAAGTAATGGACTTTCAAAGTCTTTCTCTAAGGATTTTGTAAAACCTCGTGGAGGCCCAGACAAATTGTACGCACAGCAATTTTTGACACAAAATCACCATTCATCATTTTCTAACTGGACTCCTGGAGATGCAATAGAAAAGGAGATTTTTGTGTACTCACAGTAAAATCTTTCCTCCGAGCCAATCATTGGGGGACACAGGACCATGGGTGTTCTGCTGCTTGCCAATAGGAGGACACTAAGTAAACACAGAATTAACTCCTCTGCAGTATTCACCCCTTGACTGGCCAGTAATGACCTAGTTCGGTAGTAAAGCAGTAGGAGTATAAGAAACCAAGACAAGTAAACTATGTCAAAACTGAGGAAGACCAACAACAACAACCAGCCAATAGGCTAACAGGGTGGGTCCTGTGTCCCCCAATGATTGGCTAGGAGAAAAAGATTTTACGGTGAGTACACAAAAATCTCCTTTTCTCCTACGCCTCATTGGGGGCCACAGGACCATGGGACGTCCTAAAGCAGTGCAATTGCACTGCTAAAACCCCATGTACCACTGGCTTACTGAGGTACCGCTGTCTGCAGAATGCGCCTGCCAAGGGCAGCGTCTGCCGAAGCCTGGGTATGAACGAGATGGTCCAGCCTGCATACTTTTTACGAAGCACTAAGTTGCAGCTTTGCAAAGCTGCTGTGCTGACGCCTGGTGCGGAATGGCCCAAGAGGCACCAACCGACCGAGCCGAATGCGCCCTAATCCCTGCTGGGACAGGGATGTTCCTAATGCGGTAGGATTCCTGGATAGTTGAGCGAATCCACCTGGCTAGAGTGGCCTTTGAGGCAGCTAGACCTTTCCTATGTCCCTCCGGAAGCACGAACAGAACGTCCGACTTACAGAAGGGAGCCGTCCGAGAGATGTACCGCCAAAGAGCCCTAACTACATCCAGAGTATGGAGCGCTTTCGCGATACGATGGGTTGGTGCTGGACAAAATGACGGCAAGACAATGTCCTCATTTTAGGTGAAAAGAGGAGACGACTTTAGGTAGGAAAGAGGGAGAAGTCCTCAAAACTGCCTTATCTGGGTGAAAAATTAGAAAAGGGGGTCGGCAAGAGAGCCGCCAACTCAGACTCGCCCGATTGACATAATCGCCACTAGAAAAACCACCTTCCATGAAAGGAGGGTGAGAGATGTCCTGCAATGGTTCGAAAGGGGCCTCCTGAAGAACTCTGAGAACCAAGTTAAGATCCCATAAGCCAATGGCATTCTATAGGGAGGGACCATCCGGGAGACTCCTTGGATGAACGTCTTAACCTTCAGTCTGCAAGCGATCTTTCGTTGGAATAGAACTGATAATGCGGACACTTGTCCCTTGAGCGAGCCTAAGGCAAAGCCTGACTCTAAACCTGATTGGAGGAACTCCAGAATGGACGGAATGGAAAACACCAGAGAAGAACATCCATGCGCATTGCACCATGAAAAAAAAAAAGGTGCGCCAGGTGCCATGATAAATGCGCATGGATACGGGTTTCCTAGCATGAATCATGGTAGAAGAAACCCCTGGAGAGAATCCGGCTTGGGCTAAAATCCAGGATTCATCAGCCACGCCGTCAAAGGCAGGGCCCCGAAGTTTCAGGTGGCAAATCGGGCCCTGTCAGAGAAGATCCATGCAATCTGGAAGTCGCCAGGGGACGTCGGCGACCATTTGGACAAGTTCCGCGTACCATGCTCGGCAGTCCGGTGCGACAAGGATCACCGTCTCCCCTCTGCCCTGATCATCTTGATGACCCTTGGGAGCAGAGGAAGGAGGAAATTTTTACGGCAGCTGGAACCGATGCCATGACAGAACCATAGCATCTGCTCCGATGGCGCAAGGATCGCGGGATCGAGCAATGAACTGGGGAACCTGGTTGTTTTGCCTTGAGGACATGAGATTCACATCCGGCGCCTCCCCAGCGAAGACAAATCTGCTGGAAAACTTCCAGATGGAGGGACCACTCGCCCGAGGCAAGATCTTGGCGACTGAGGAAGTCCGCTACCCAATTCTCCACACCCGGTTTGTGGATCGCCGAGATGAGCGAACGATTGGTCTTGGCCCAGCGTAGGATGTGGGTGACTTCGCGCATGGCTGCCCTGCTGCGGGGTTCCCTCTTGCCGGTTGATATACGCCACAGCCGTGGCGTTGTTTGATTGGATTCTGATGGGATGGCCTGCGAGGTTGTGCTGAAAATTGCGTAAGGCAAGTGTGATCGCTTGAATCTCCAAGATATTGATTGGGAGACGCGACTCTCTTATGGACCAACGACCCTGTGCCGTGTGGTGATTGAAAACTGTGCCCCAGCCCACAAGGCTGGCATCGGTGGTCACCACTAACCAGCACATCGATAGAAAGGACTAACCTTGGTTCAGGGAGGACTGTAGCGTCCACCACCTGAGGGTCTGTCTGACCTGTGGGGACAGGCGAAAACGTCGGTCAAGGGAGAACGGACTCCTGTCCCAGGCTAACAGCAGCACCTGTTGCAGGGGACAGAGATGTAACTGCGCAAACGGAACGGCTTCTATTGCCGCAACCATTTTCCCGAGGATGCGCATCGTGACGCAGATGGAGTGAGGGACTGGGCGGGAGAGCTTGCGCGCTCCCTGTTGTAAGGACAATACCTTCTCTGGAGGGAGAATGACTAACCAGCGGGAAGAGTCCAAAATCATGCCCAGGAAGCAGATTTGCTGAGCCGGCACTGGAGATGATTTCTCAAAGTTGATTTTCCAACCCAGGCGAGAAAGAGAATCCACGGTGATACTTACAGACTCCTCGCAGGCAGAATGGGACAGACCCTTGATTAGTAGGTCGTCCAGATACGGAAGAACTACCACTCCCCGAGCGTGATGAATGGCCATGACAGCTGCCATGACCTTCGTGAAGACTCTGGGGGCAGTGGCGAGTCCGAAGGGCAAGGCCACAAACTGGAAGTGTTCGTCCTGGACTGCGAAGCGCAGAAACTGCTGATGAGAGGGACAAATCGGGATGTGGAGATAAGCATCCTTGATGTCTATGGATGCTGGAAACTCTCCTTTTTCCAGAGACGCGACAACGGAACAGAGCGACTCCATCCTGAAGTATTGAACCCATACGAACTTGTTTAGCAGCTTGAGGTCCAGTATGGGCCGTAGAGTCGCGTCCTTCTTTGGGATCACAAATAGGTTCGAGTAAAACCCCTTGAATCTTTGGTCTCGAGGGACCGGAACGATGACACCGTCCCTTCGAAGCGCCTGTATGGCCTGAAGAAGGTGTGATGCTCTTGATTTGGGTTAGAGGACTGGAAGAAGAGTGGGGGGAATTGAAGAAAATTCGATTTTGTATCCGGAGGACACTAGCTCTGACCCACTCGTCGTGAATGACAGAGCCAATTTTAACGGAATGAAAGAAGGCGTCCGCCTACTTTGTCGGTGTCCACCGGACATGTCGACGAGTTATTGTGTAGAAGGTTTAAGGGAAGCGGATGCCTTAGGGCCAGAAGGTCTCAGTCTGGGTTTCTAGGAAAGTTTAGGTCTGTATGAGACCTGGGGATTCCTGTTTTCCCGCCGTCCCGAACCAGGGGAAGTGGATGACCAACTGGAGTGGTTATGAAAGGACCGGAATCGAAACGGTTGTTAATTCCGAAAGGGCC
Source organism: Ranitomeya imitator (assembly GCF_032444005.1). Lineage (NCBI taxonomy): Eukaryota > Metazoa > Chordata > Amphibia > Anura > Dendrobatidae > Ranitomeya > Ranitomeya imitator. The sequence goes on from NC_091282.1 coordinate 339,159,491, forward strand.
AGGTAGGTTTTTGCTGAGGAAGAAATTCACTCTTCCCTCCGGTAGCGTCATGATTTAGTCTAGTTTCTCCCCAAATAAACGGACCAGGGCCGGCTCCAGGTTTTTGAGGGCCCCGGGCGAAAGAGTCTCAGTGGGCCCCCCTCTTTAAGACATACCACGATTCATGATGCACAGATACAGCAGAGAAATATAGCACAACCAAGCAGCATACAACACAGCCCATGTAGTATATAGCACAGGCCACATAGTATATAGCCCAGGCCACGTAGTATATAGCCCAGGCCACGTAGTATATAGCCCAGGCCACGTAGTATATAGCACAGGCCACGTAGTATATAGCACAACCACGTAGTATATAGCACAGCCCACGTATTATATAGCACAGCCACGTAGTATATAGCACAGCCCACATATTATATAGCACCTCCACGTAGTATATTGCACAGGCCACGTAGTATATAGCACAGCCACGTAGTATATAGCACAACCACGTAGTATATAGCACAGCCACGTAGTATATAGCACAGTCACGTAGTATATTGCCCAGCCACGTAGTATATTGCCCAGCCACGTAGTATATTGCCCAGCCACGTAGTATATTGCCCAGCCACGTAGTATATTGCCCAGCCACGTAGTATATTGCCCAGCCACGTAGTATATTGCCCAGCCACGTAGTATATTGCCCAGCCACGTAGTATATTGCCCAGCCACGTAGTATATTGCCCAGCCACGTAGTATATTGCCCAGCCACGTAGTATATGGCACAGGCCACGTAGTATATAGCACAGGCCATGTAATATATAACACAGCCCACGCAGTATATACCACAGCCCATGCAGCATATAACACAGCCACCCACGTAGTATATAGCACAGGCCCGGGCCGTGACGTAGTATATAACACAGCCCACGTACGTAGCATATAACTCAGCCAGCCATTTAGTATATACAGACAGTCTAGGACTACAAGTCCCAGCATCACTAACATACCATATTATTGCACAAGTCCCAGACAGAGAGTGAGACAGTACTGTCTGTCTTGCAACTTGCACAGAGCAGAGACCAGGCATGATGATCCACTCCCAGGCTCACAGCAGGCTGCATCTCCCCCGCAATGCGTTGGCACAACCAGGAACTTGGAAGAAAGACTCACTCACTCTTCATCACTTACTGCTTCACTTCACCGTTGTGGACACAGGCAGGGACAGGGACCGGGTGCATCGTCCGTGCACCTGACTGCATTGCTGCTCCTGCCTCCTGCTCGTCTTTCTGCTTGGCGCTGCGCCTGCGCTGCCGCTGGATGCCTGGCCCTGGACGGTGGAGGACGTGGATGACAGCAGCAGCCGGATCTCTTCTCAGAGCTCTTAGGATGATGAGCTCTCACCCGACCGGAAGTGACAGGAGAGATGGCCCGGAAGTGACTGCGTATCCATGGTGACGGTCCTGGAGCCGGAGGTGAGCATTCCTGCAGCTGCGCAGCAGGGCGGTGATGATGGATGTGCTCCGATCCTGGCTGGGAGACTGTCACACTGTGTCACACAACAGCACAGCGACTCAGCGGGCCCCCCCCCCAGGAGCGCATAATGGCATAAGTGTGTCAGTGTGGAGTGTGTGAGTGTACAGTAGTACTTGTTGTGAACCAACCGTTACTACTGTAAATGGGCCCCCGTCTCGCCAGGGCCCCGGCACTTGCCCGGGTACGCCGGGTGCTGACGCCGGCCCTGAAACGGACAGCTAGGTAAGGTAAAGAAGTCAGCAACTTTTGAGAAGCAGAATCTGCTCGCCAATCGCGGAGCCACAAGGCCCTCCTGATGGAGATTGCATTTGCAGCCGCTTGCGCTGCGCAATTAGCCGCATCTATGGAAGCGTTAACTACCAAGTCTCCGGCCTGAGCCATCTGGTTAGCGAGTCTGGCCGCCTCTGGGGAAGACTACTGTCATGGACGGTAGAGGTTAACACCTCTGCCGAGGCAACCATTGCCTTAGCTACCCAGGTAGCGGCAAAAGATGGAAGGAGTGCTGCTCCTGAGGCCTCAAAGACTGAGTGAGCCAGGTAGTCAATTCGACGGTTCATCAGTCAAAAACCTTTCTGACCGTCAGACAGAGATAGGACTGTTTTGGATGCGAGTCACGATACGGCAGGATCCACAGAAGGAGAGAGAAGCAACTCCATTAGGTCCCTGGAGAAAGGATATTTAGCTTCCGTGGCCTTTTGAGCCGTAAATCGCTTATCCGGGTGTTCCCTGTGTTTTTGGACAGTGTCCTGAAATGCAGGGTGATTGGCAAATATCTTTTGGACGCGTTTAGTCTTTTTAAAAGACTAGACGTGTTCCTGAGTGGATACAGATTCCTCGTCCTCCTCGTGTTTTGTTGACTGCCTCAATAAGGGAGTCAAGTGTCTCCTGATCGAGGAGTCTTGGGTTAATGATTCCTCCGACTCGTATTCCGAGTCATGTACGCTGCGACCCTCGGGGGAGGGGGAGCGAGAAGTTGAGCTCGCAGATGTTGAAGCAAGAGCATGTACGGGGGATGAGGGATGGGTTCTTTTCCTGGAACCCTAAGATTCCCATAGTACAGTACGCCCCCTGTGGCCGAACGGCCCCGTACCGGTGCCAGATTCCGTCGCGGTCGACGGAGGGGAGTTCTGGCTTAGGGAGGAGCCCCGGAAAGAGTCCAATGCCTTGGCCAAAGAATCCATAGAACGTGACAAGGAAGCGGCCCACTCAGGAGGGTTAGGCTCGGCGGGGGTCGGTGGAAACATTGGAGGTGGTGGCAGTAGGCGGCTGCGCACAGGCCAAGTCACAGTTCTGGCACAAAGAAGTATTGTGGGCACATGGCAAAGCAGAATTTCAAGTGGCACACGAAGTAAAAAACAGTGTGCTTTTTATTGCTTCGTTTAGCCTCCATAGATTGAGACATAGTGTATGTCTATTCCTCCAATAAACTGCGATAGCAGGGCTATGGGTGCAGAGAAGGGGTTACGTTTTTCCCTATAGAGTGGAGCAGCTTACCCACAGTCCTGTGCTGGTGTCCCCAGGGAGGAAGAGAGGGAAAGTAGTGTTTTCGTCTGATTTCCCCGCAGAAGTGGAGATGGCGCCCGAGATTTGCAGGGCTCTTCTCAATCAGAACGAGATGCGCCCGAGTAGTGGGCGAGGCTCCAGCGCTGGGCGGGAATTTCAATCTGCGGCCTAGTCCGGCTGAAAAAGCCGAGGACTAAATTTATGGAGCCTGCCAGCGGAACGCGCCAACGGCCGCGACGTAGCGCTGAATGATCGCTGCTGGCGTCTAGTCAGAGGCACCTCTCCTCAGGGACCTGGACCGCACCTTCCCTCGCAGGCAGCGTGAGGAAGGGCACTACTCACCGAGCAGGGATGCAGCCTCCAGCTCAATCGATCCTCCCTATGCCGGGGGATGGAGAGCGTCTGTGCGTCTTCAGATGTGCCTGCCGCAAGGGACTTACAGCTGTGCCTGCCTCAGGGGACTTACGGCTACCATGGGGACTACATGACGCCGAGGTGAGGGCTTAATTGCAGAGGAGCCTGGGAGATGCACATAAGAGGTAAACTCTGTGCTCACCATCTTACAGGGGGGAGATCGGGACTGTATAGGAATCGTCGCCCTAGCGTAGATTAGGCATGCCCCAGTCATCACAGGAGAGGTACGGGGAGGTATACTCGCCGTGCTCGCCTGTTGATGGTTCGGGGGAGAGTGGACCCTAGAATGGAATCAGTCGCCCCCTTCACTCCGTTAATAAAAAAATAAAAAATTTACAGAAAATATAAAAATGGTGGGGTCTGAAAACAAACCCAAGTGCCTCCTACAGACACTAAATGTACCTTCACACTGAGCGACTTAACAACGATATCGCTAGCGATCCGTGACGTTGCAGCGTCCTGGATAGCGATATTGTTGTGTTTGACACACAGCAGCGATCTGGATCCTGCTGTGACATCGTTGGTCGGAGCAGAAAGGCCAGAACTTTATTTCGTCGCTGGATCTCCCGCAGACATTGCTGAATCGGCGTGTGTGACGCCGATTCAGCGATGTCTTCACTGGTAACCAGGGTAAACATCGGGTTACTAAGCGCAGGGCCGCGCTTAGTAACCCGATGTTTACCCTGGTTACCATTGTAAATGTAAAAAAAAAAAACAAAAAAAAAAAACAGTACATACTTACATTCCGGTGTCTGCTGTCCCCTCGCCGTCAGCTTCCCGCACTGACTGTGAGCGCCGGCCGGCCGTAAAGCACAGCGGTGACGTCACCGCTCTGCTTTACGGCTGGCCAGCGCTGAGGCAGTGCAGGGAAGCTGAGGCCGGGGGACAGACACCGGAATGTAAGTATGTACGTTTTTTTTTTTTTTTTTTTTTCATTTACAATGGTAACCAGGGTAAACATCGGGTTACTAAGCGCGGCCCTGCGCTTAGGGGACTTCGGCATCGTTGGTCGCTGGAGAGCTGTCTGTGTGACAGCTCTCTAGCGACCACACAGCGACGCTGCAGCGATCGGCATCATTGCCTATATCGCTGCAGCGTCGCTTAATGTGACGGTACCTTAAGCAAGAACTGGGTCATTACTGGCCAGTCAAGGGGTGTATACTGCAGAGGAGGAGTTAATTCTTTATGTGTTTACTTAGTGTCCTCCTAGTGGCAAGCAGCATAACACCCATGGTCCTGTGTCCCCCAATGAGGCGTAGGAGAAATTATGTTTGGCCTGGTCCTTCACATGAGGCTACTGAAAGCCATAATTTCAGCAATATTAGAATGTTGAGGTTTTATACAACACTTCAGTGTTCCGCATGGGCATGACCCATAAATGTTTTGAGCCCATCCAAAAAGGTTTGCATTACAATGATAATGCAGTGTGTCATCCCTGAGAGGATTCCATCTTTGACAGTCTATTCAAAGTTCAGCCGGCCATTGAGCACTTCAACAACAAGTTTGCTGAGGTATACTTGCCCCAAAGGGACATCTGCATGGACAAGTCCCTAATCCATTTCAAGGGGAGACTCAAATTCCAGCAATACCTGCTCAATAAGAGGGCCAGGTATAGAATTAAGCTGCACGCACACTGAGTATCTGAAGGGAAGGATCCCCAGATTGAACCCCCTGAATGTTCCCCCCCCCCCCCATGTCCTGGGAGTGAGTGGAAAAATTGTGCGGGATTTGGTGCACTCATTGCTGGATCAAGGTCCCCATCTCTACATCCAGCTCTTTGCAAGATACAGATGGCAACACCCAGAGCACTGTTCGAGGTACCTCTATACAGGTTTGCAAACCACAATGTGTACTGTGGAACAAAAAGAATATAGAAGTGTTGAGCTCTGATAAAGTCCTCCAGCCGTACAGTGCAATGAGAAAAGCCAAGGTGTAGTGCAAGAAGCTGGCCATGCACACCAAAAAGGATGGCAGTGCACAACGCTTTCATGCGAACACGATATGCAGACAAGGCCAGGCCAGTATGTCGTTCCTTCAGTCCCAGGAGGTAGTGATCAAGGTCCTAATCATTGGAGATCAGGAAGGAGCGGACTCCAGTACATTTGGAACTGAAGGTGCTTGTATCATACAGGCCAACATTTCCCCGGGGAGGTCCCTCAAAAGCACAGAAAAGGGAAGGTCGCAAAAGAGGTGCGAAGTGTGTTACAGAAGGGAAATACACAAGGACAGCACTTCTCAATGCGACAACTGCCCCGACAACCTTGCCCATGTATAAAAGAATGCTTCAGACTGTACCATACATCCATGGACTACCAAATTCATTTCGGACTTCAACAACTCATGTATCCAACCTGATGCAGTAAGCAACTTACGTATGCCATTACATTATAAAATTCACATACCAGGAAACAGTGTGGTCACTTGTGGGCAGTTTCCACGGTTTAGGAACATCAGGGGCTCTCCAAACGCAACATGACACCTACAGACCATTTGATCAAGGGTGGTGTTCCAAAATGTCATTCCTTCCCTTCCGAGTGCCCAAACAGTGGTTCTTCCACATATGAGGTAGCAGCATACTTATGAGAAACTGCACCACAAATTTTAGGGTCCATTTTCTCAGGTTACCCTTGTCAAAATTAAATTTGAGACTAAAAGATCATTTTTGTGGAAAAAATAAAAAAGTGATTTTGTATTTTCACAGCTCTACCATTATAAACTTCTGTGAAGCTCTTGGGGATTTAACGTGCTCCGCACACATCTAAATAAATTCCTTGAGGGGTCCAATTTCCAAAATTTGGTCACTTGTGGGGGGAGGTTTCCATTGTTTAGGCACATCTGGGGCACTCCAAACACGACATGGTGTCTGCTAATGATTCCAGCAAATTTTGCATTCAAAGAGCCAAATGGTGCCCTTTCCCTTCCGATCCTGAGCCCAAACAGTGATTTCCCCCCCATATGGGGTTTTGGCATGCTCAGGAGAAATTGCACTACAAATTTTGGGGTGTATTTATTTATTTATTTATTTTGTGAACCTTGTGAAAACTAAAAATAAAAATAAAAAATTAAAAAGGGAGAATGTTAAATGCTCATTTTCCCCATCCACTTTGCTTCACTTCCATGGTGCCACTTTTGGACATTTTCTGTCACATACCCCTCAAAATCACTTCAAATGTGATGTAGTAAAAAAAAAAAAAAAGTCTGTAAAATGTTGGAAAAATGAGAAATCACTTGTCAACGTCTGACTCTAACCCTTAACTTCCAAACAAAAAAGAAGAATTTTGTTTAAAAAAATTTAGCAGATGTAAAGTAGACATGTGGGAAGTGTTATTTATTAACCATTTTGTGGGACATCTCTCTGATTTAAGAATTTGAAAACTTAAAAGATTTTTTTAAAAATAATTTTTTTTCCACAAGTTGTATCGAACTAATTTTACCACTATCATGACGTATGATAGGTCACAAAAAAAAAAAAATAAAAAAAAAAAAAAAAATTGTCTCTCGAACGCTTCAACAGATTCCACTGATTCTGAGTTACTTCAAAGGGACACTGGTCGGAATTGTAAAATTCACAAGACAACCATGACTATTTTTTTTTTTAGTGCGTTCCTGCTTGAAGAATTTTACACTAGGTACCCTTACCTTAAAAACCTTTAAAATTTTCCAATGCCAACGTTTCCGTCTCCACTTCCTTGGGTCCACTGGGTTGAGGCCATCCCACATTATCTCCCATGTAGTGCTTTGCATCGGCAATAATGGCTGGTACTCATCTCCTAGGTAATCAGTGCAAAAGAAACATATGACGTACACAATTTTATTTGGCAACAATTTCATTTGCGTGATTCAAGTTTAGTTTTTAGTCAGGAGCATTCTCCAAATATAGTCCTATTAGTGCATTCTTAACCAAAACAAGTCTAATGATTGGAATTCGTAATACAGAAAGAGACCTAGACTCACAGAAGTCCGACAATATGGATCCAAAAACTTCTCACTTCATATGATTTATTTTCTTCAATAGATAAAAAAAAAAAAAAATCTCCTTCAGGCCATGTACACACTGCATCTTTCGCACGCTGTCCCACCCACAGAGTTTTCCCAGGCGAAGCCACTTGAGAAAATGCCAGCGCTCATTTTCCTCAAGCGGCTGGGAAGGCATTATCAACGTTGCCCTAACAGTGGATCCACCACTGGCATCTTACTATAGAAGGTGAAGAATAGAGAGCAAGCAGCTTCACAGAAGAAGCCTAAAAGATGTCCTGCGTGTTTCCTCTACAAAGTCTTGCCTCTGGCACTAGTTATATTTTTCCCCAATGTACAGAGGGAGCAGTTACAGAGACGACTCTACAAACTTATTACAGCTCAGAACCAGTCTCGTGACAAGAATCTACACTACATCTATTCCAATCGGTTTAAAATGACTGCAAACTACACAGCCATCTTCACAAAAGGCCTTCAGATCACGTTGCCTCAATTATTCTGCTTTGCATGAGTAACAGTTTAAGCTAAGGTCCCACAGACATGGAAACTGTCCTCCACATCTTGTGGGTTAATCCATTTTAGCTGGGCATCTTTGATTACATTAAATAAAAAAATACAAATTACTACACTGCAGCTAAAAGATCTAAATGCCTCAAAATTCCATCTCTAAAATTGCTACAAATGAATGAAAGACCCATAAAATGTACACCAACATGGAAATGTATACAGTTGAAGTTACAGGCCCAAAGCCTAAGGCTGCATTTACACATCTGTCAAGAGCTCCAATTTTTTACTTTAGTTTTAAACTGCACAGTATTTGGACCCATAGAGCAGAATTAATGTAATCTCCTCTAAAATTAAAAAAAAATCTGAGAGTGAGATGTGTGTGACTCAGAGCAGGTCCTAAACAGAGTCCATGCCTGTGGAATGTTGACACTCACAAGTGTGTGAATGCACTCTTAAGGTACCTTCACACATAACGATATTGTTAACGATATCGTTGCTATTTGTGACGTAGCAACGATATCGTTAATGAAATCGTTATGTGTGACAGCGACCAACGATCAGGCCCCTGCTGGGAGATCGTTGGTCGCTGAATAAAGTCCAGAACTTTATTCCGTCGCTGGACTCCCCGCTGACATCGCTGGATCGGCGTGTGTGACACCGATTCAGCGATGTCTTCACTGGTAACCAGGGTAAACATCGGGTAACTAAGCGCAGGGCCGCGCTTAGTAACCAGATGTTTACCCTGGTTACCATGCTAAAAGTAAAAAAAAAACAAACACTAGATACTTACCTACAGCCGTCTGTCCTCCAGCGCTGTGCTCTGCTCTCCTCCTGTACTGGCTGTGAGCCGGAAAGCAGAGCGGTGACGTCACCGCTCTGCTTTCCGGCTCACAGACAGTACAGGAGGAGAGCAGAGAAGCAGAGCGCAGCGCTGGAGGACAGACGGCTGTAGGTAAGTATCTAGTGTTTGTTTTTTTTTACTTTTAGCATGGTAACCAGGGTAAACATCTGGTTACTAAGCGCGGCCCTGCGCTTAGTTACCCGATGTTTACCCTGGTTACCGGCATCGTTGGTCGCTGGAGAGCGGTCTGTGTGACAGCTCTCCAGCGACCAAACAGCGACGCTGCAGCGATCCGGATCGTTGTCGGTATCGCTGCAGCGTCGCTAAGTGTGAAGGGGCCTTTAGACTGAACTAACCCAGGTTCTTAGGACGACTTCCTGATCTTCTAGTTCAGGGTTTCTCAACTGCAGGCCTCAAGACCAACCAACAGGTCATGTCATGTCAGGATTTCCTTAGTATTGCAGAGGTGATTGAATTAATGCTTGAGCAGGTGATGAAATCCCCAATTATGCAATACTAAGGAAATCCTGAAAATTTGACTTGTTGTTGGGTCTTGAGGACTGGAGTTGAGAAACACTCTTCTAGTTTGATGTAGGTTGGTCACGGAGAACCCGTTTGGGAATTAGAGTAATTATATTGTTGCATTTAGTAGTTTGGATTCAACGTGGCAAGTATGCATACATGATATAAAATCAATGGATTTGGATCCAAACAAGGTTGAATCCAAATTTTCATCTTACCCGGGACTGTTTGGGAGTGTCTACTTATCGTTTGTGATAGCGACAGCCAATGGCTGTGTTCACACGATGCCGCCTACTCTTTTGTGTTTGTAGGACTTCGCTCAGGGGAGGCAAGTTTCAGAGTGTAGATTCCCATCAATCTACACATTGCCAGGACTGGTTATCACACAGTGGCCGGTTTGTAAACCAAGTTTAATTTATATAGCAGTAATGCAGATTAGACATCAGCCAATATTAGCACACAATATGCTGCTGCATATATTTTGCCTAAATAGCAACTTTTTTTTTTTTTTTTTAAGATCATACCATACTCTGAGCCATGAGGGGTGGGGAATGCATCATCTTCTGCCTCTGTCAACAGCTCTGATGAAAAAAACAAACAAACAAAAGAACCATAAAAAAGCATCATATAAAGTTTGTGAGATCACGGCAATTTTAATATGGATTTAGTGAATTGTTTTCTTGATCATGGCACATTACCATTTACAAACAGAGAATTTTAAGCACAATTGTTGTTTCAATAATAAGTGGTCATGTGTGCACATGGGGAATAACACCATTTCTGGGGGAAGGCAGATTTCTCCCATTCACTGTAAAGATGGGATTCTGCTCCTTCACTTGTAGCACACGCCCAGAGGCAGAAGTAGCATGACGGACATTATGTCGCAGTTAAGGTACCTTCACACTGACCAACTTCACAACGATATCGCTAGCGATCCGTGACGTTGCAGCGTCCTAATAGCGATATCGTTGTGTTTGACACGCAGCAGCAATCAGGATCCTGCTGTGCCATCATTGGTCAGAGCAGAAAGTCCAGAACTTTATTTCGTCGCTGAATCTCCCGCACACATCGCTGAATCGGCGTGTGTGACGCCGATTCAGCGATGTCTTCACTGGTAACCAGGGTAAATATCGGGTTACTAAGCGCAGGGCCGCGCTTAGTAACCCGATGTTTACCCTGGTTACCAATGTAAATGTAAAAACGCTACATACTTACATTCCGGTGTCTGTCGCGTCCCTCGGCGTTCTGCTTCCCTGCACTGTCCGCGCTGGCCAGCCGTAAAGCAGATTACAGCGGTGACGTCACCACTGTGCTTTACGGCCAGCCGGCGCTCACAGTCAGTGCAGGAAAGCACAGCGACGGGGGACAGACACCGGAATGTAAGTATGTAGTGTTTTTTTTTTTTTTACATTAGCACTGGTAACCAGGGTAAACATCGGGTTACTAAGCGCGGCCCTGCGCTTAGTAACCCGATGTTTACCCTTGTTACCAGGGGACTTCGCATAGTTGGTCGCTGGAGAGCTGTCTGTGTGACAGCTCTCCAGCGACCACACAGCGACGCTGCAGCGATCGGGATCGTTGTCTAGATCGCTGCAGCGTCGCTAAATGTGACGGTACCTTTAGCGAGCAGTTCATCTGTGAATGCAGATCACACATACCAGGCATCACAGTCTCTATGGTCTCTCCTCACCTACCGCCCTTCTCCATAGACTACTATGGGACACAGCTGTAATCTGACCCCTCAGGGTGTTGAAAGCCTGCCTTCACTAAAGATCGATTAGCGCAGGGAAATCCGAGTAAATCAGAGAGTCATGTCAATTTTGGCTATCAGTCTCCCTGAGGAGGAGAAGGTGGGGAAAAAACAAACAAACACACACCATACGTAAACAGTGGTTGCAAAGGTATTCATTTTTCATGTTTTGCTACCTCAACCTAGAATTTCACTTTTTTGGAGGGTTTGCATCAGTTCATGTAAAGAACATGTCTACAACTGAACATTTGGGTTTTTTTTTGTGAAGCAAACAAGAAATAGGACAAAACTGAAAACGTCAATGTGCAAAACTATTCCTCCCCGTAAAGTCAGTACTTTGCAGATCCTCCTTTTGTGGCATTTACAGCTGCAAGTCACTTTGGATAAGTCTATGAGCCTTCAACATCTTGCTACAGGGATTTTTGCCCATTCATTGAGGAAAAACTGCTCCAGCTCCTTCAAATTAGATGGTTTCCTATGGTGAACAGCAATCTTCAAGTCTCACCAGACTGTCAGTTGGATTAAGGTCTGGGCTTTGGCTAAACCACTCAAAGATTTACATTTATATCTCCCCTTAAACCACTCGAGTGTTGCTTTTGTTGTATGCTTAGAGTCATTATCTTATTGGAAGGTGAACCTCCGTCCCAGTCTCAAATCACCGAGACTGAAACAGCTTTTGCTCAAGAATATCCCTGTATTTCACAACATCTATCTTCCCTGTCCCCGCTGCCAAAAAACATCCTCACAGCATGATGCAGCCATTATGTTTCACTGTGGGGATGGTGTTCTTGGAGTGATGAGCTGTGTTGGTTTGGCACCAGATATAGGGTTTACCTTCATGGCCAAAAAGTTCAATTTTGGTCTCATCTGACCACAGCACCTTCCTCCATAAATTGCAAATCTGATTACAAAAATATATAAGCACAGGTTGTAACGCAACATATTGCTAAAAAGCCAAGGGGATGAATACTTTCACAAGCCACTGTATCTCCCACCTTCTCCATTCCGTCAATCTATGGAACGCTGACTGCACTCAGATGTCCTCTGATTGTAGTCAGAATGTTAGGGCTAGCGGAACGCACCAAATAATTATAAGGATGGTATAAGGTGCGTTTGCAGCCTGGGGTCCACTGTGCAGAGATGGAACCTGCTGCTGAGTAATGACTGACTATATGGCGGTATAATATGCATACACACACACACACGGGTTAGCTTCACCCGGTATGAAGGAAGCGAACCCTGTTACTTCACAGGGCCGCGGTACCGCACAAAGAGTGCAAGCAAAGAGTCACAGAACTCCGTCCCAAGACTCAGGGAAAGAGTTCCCCTAGACCTCTTGCACTCGACACCGCTACTGGGGTGTCAGAGATTAATAGAACTAATAATTTACTGCACAAGAGTGCGTGCAGTGCCACTCTGGCGGACGCCACTAACCACCCAGACTTGGGCCAGGAAAGCGCACTGGCGGTTACTGCTATCAGACGCTGTATAGTGTGCTAGATGTGCGGGATAGCACTGTCAGGCGCTAGGTAGCTTCCACCATTCGCGAACAGTCAACAACACTAGGGATGGGAATGATTCAGAGCTTTCATCCATCGACAGGCATGCATCCACACACACACACACACACACACACGATAATAAGTTTACACTAGCGCATAGCCGTGCAGCCATGCAAACCTTTTATAGCGGAAGCTCTCTGGGACCTTCCTAGTGGTCCAATAGGAGCTGCTACAGGACCTGAGCATGTGACCGCCAACCTCCAATGAGAGGTCATCCCTTGGGCATGCTCAAAAGAAGAAAAGCAGGACTTAGTGCCAGGGATGCCCGCTCGCCGCTGATCAGTACTGGTTACAATGGCTGAGCCTGGAAGGACAGCAGTAACCAGCCGCACAGTATCAGCTTGAGCCAGACGCTGGGACCGACGTCTCCGCATAGCAGGCTCCACTGCGGCTGGAGTAGAATGGGAGACCGCAGCGGAGATGGTTCGACATTCCCCCTGTGCAGCGGCGGGAACTCGACACCCAACAGAGGTTTTCCATGGAATGACTTGAATAGCCAAGGGCGATCCAAATATAGGCTCAAACTCTGGCATGTTGGAAAGGTTTTTGGACAATATAACGTGCACAGCCCCATAGACTGACATTGGTCTTCGTGCAATCTGATGTTTTGTTGTATTGCACTCGAAGCGGTAAGGCTACGTTCACATTGGCGTTCCGCCAATGTGCGTCGCTGTTGCGCCGGCGACGCGCCCCTCTGTTTAACATAGGGGACGCGTGCGTTTTTTGGGTGGCGTTTTTCGACACTTGCGTCGTTTTCTACGCTAGCGTCGGACGCAAGAAAATGCAACAAGTTGCATTTTCTGTGCGTCCGATTTTGGTCAAAAAACGACGCACGCGTCGCAAAACGCGCGCGTTTTTGCGTGCGTTTGCGCGTGTTTTTGCGCGCGTTGCGTCGCCGACGCAGGGCGGCGCTACGCTAGTGTGAACGTAGCCTAATACAGTTATTTGCACGAGGCAGTGGATGACGATAGTAGGTCTGATAAGTGGGTAAATAAGACCTTCTTGACAAGCACGTTAAAATTTGGTTACTTCATTTGCATTAAGTACTTTTTTTTATTGAGTCAGGATGTACATAGACCATCAGAAATACCACCCAGGAAGTTATAGTATTACAATAGAGGAAATATTGTGGGTATCATCCACGCTGCTGTACAAAAGGCAGTCCAGGGGTGTAGAAAGTAAAGGATGGTTTTATTTCCTCAACGCGTTTTGAAGTCTACAGGACTTCTTCCTCAGGAGAGGATATAAAAACCCAGGAAGTTATAACATGCAGAACAAAGACCATCATAAACAGTGTAATATTTTACTGATGTCACTATGGCCTTGTAGGATTTTTCAATACACCCTGTACTTTGTTCTCACTGGGGTCAAGCTGCTGCCAATGGCGTAGACATGCCATGTAAGGAGGCTCGTGGAGCCATGAAGTTGGCTGAAACAGCAAACAATATTTCATCCATTTGTGCTTTAATGGTTACAGAAGGCACTAGCTGTAGGCCTCTTTTGTATTCACTTTTACACTCAAGGACAAATGCACTGGATATAAGATTTAGCGTTCTTGGATTTTAACATGGCTAACCCTTTACTTCTATGGGTTTACCATACCATTATTCCCAATCTTGTCTAGGAACTGCTGGTTCTCATCAAGACGATCCAGCTAAAATTATGGAGGCCAACATTGCTTCATGACAAGAGTATGCAAATTAATTTTCACTTTGCCATAAGGCATCTCATCTAGCCAATCACTACCCAACTATGCACTGATGGGCGAAAGTATCAGACCAAGGTCAAAAAAATGGATTTCTGATTTTTCTAATATATTGTGATGCTCATGCAAAGAGTGGGACGTTGACTAGGGCAGTTACACCCAATAGGTGGCAATAATGAGAGTTTTCCTTCTGTTTGAGGAGAGAATTTACATCTCCCTACTCAAAAAACATATGCATATTTGACCAAGCCAAGGACATACGTGAATAGAAGCACTGAACAGCTGTTGGCCAGAAAACCCTTCGAATGTCAACTAATGTATTTGTAAGGGGGCTGTCTTACTTGAGCAATAATCTTGCTGTAATTAAGTGGATACAGAAGAGAATACATAATCAAGAAGTTCCAAGCACACAGACAACTTTGTAGTGAATTATCTAAGGAGAGCTATACCTGGTTGCTCTAAGCTGGGGGCTGCCGATAGCTGACGACGCATTCTCTGGTAGACCCAAGTGGAGAGGACAACCACAAGGACATAAGCCAAGTATAGAGTCAAGTATACTAAAAAAAAAAAAAAAAGTGATAGAAATTAATATTGCATAAGTAATAGTGTAACAAAAATGAATGAGAAAAGACTGATATTTCTAAAGACTGAGCAACAAAAGAAAACTGGCTAATATAACGATAAATAGACAAAGTAAAATGCCTTTAAACAGTTACTAAAAGACACGCCAAAACAATCATGGTGGGCCAACACTAATGTGTATGGGAGCGCCAGCAAACTGATAGTTAAAGTAGTAGTGGGAGGGGGGAGAGAAGATGTCAATCTGGCATGTCTGATTTAGCAAGATAACTCCTCAATCACAAGCTAAAGTCTAAATAACAGGTGGGGAAGCCAGGAAAAAATAAAATAGATAACGAGAAACCACATACCAAAGACTTCTGGCAGGCTCACATAACCTCGATAGAGCACATAAAATGTGAGGAAAATGGCAGACATATAAAATACAATGTCTCTCAGAAATGGACGAGAAGCAGCTGTAAATGGTTTCACCAATGCAATGCTTCCAGCCACCACAGTGGTGACAAACACACCGGCACCTGGAACAGATAGGGCATCTCAATGGTTACCGACAAGGAGACTACATAATTTATTAAAAAAAAACAAAAAAAAAAAAAAACAACCTTTATATAAAATGTGTAGTTTGTCAAATGCCAGTTCTGCACAAAGGTGTACACAACATTTACGCAAGAGGATTTTGTAGTTATGTAAAAATCATACCAAAAAGTGCACCTATGGCTAGCCCAGCCGTTCTGGAGTCCGAGAAAGCAGCAACAGCACTGAAAACATCAGGAGCACCGTTCCCAAAGGCCAAAAATGTGACACCATGAAGATCAACTGTTAAGGAAAAGAAGTTTTCTAAAAGTGAGATATGGGTTTATTTAATTGAAATCTAGGCATGCAAATACTATGATGGAGCTGCTGAAGAAGAGTTGTCACTATACAAGATACCCTCATCATCTATATAGTCACATCCTTCTCCAGACTTACACTTCTTTAAACCTGCAGATTGAACCATTCTGTCATATTGTAACTTGGACTATAGCCAAGTAAGGGATATATTAATCTCTGGCACAACTAGGATGCTTCCAAATGATTTTTTTTTTATCTCAGAATATGTAAATTTTGCTGTGAATCTGTGACAATTTACAATTAATCTGAAATAAACATTTGTATGCAGAAAGTTTATAGATAGTTTCCATTTTCTTCACTTGCACAACATTGATTTATTAATAATTCACAAGCACTTAGACACCTTACTGTCATCATGGATGTTATTAATAGTTACCTGACAAGTTCTGCCATGCTGAATGCACTTGGACTCAAAAATCATCAAAATCTGTTGCTGGCAGCTACCTTAGCAATTAAGGACCAATGATGGCTCCCATCCAGCACATCTTTAACAAGACCAGAGATGCTGCAGGCCATGGAAACATGTTTAGACAACACAGGAAGCTCAAGAAACGGCTCCTGTGACATTTTAATTACATTACCCCACTCCTCACCATTAACCGAGAACAAGGACCAATGTAACATTACTTTATGAAGGCCTCTTTAAGGCAATGCTCATGTAGTCTGTACTGAAAGTTAGACGTCACATACCAAGACTAAAAGGCTAACTCCTGTCTACACAAACCATTCAAAAACAGCATTAGCACGATAATGGGCTAGGAGTCAGATGTTCAGCTATAGGTATTCTATTGACCTTACGCCACTTAGCTCAAAAGCCATCAAGCATGCAGGCTAGCAATAAACGCAGGAATTCATGTCTAGCCTCTTAAGCGCAAAGTCCTGCTTTGGTCTGTTGCTCGAGCTACTGTGAGCTACTGGACCATATTTGTACTCCATGGGAGACATCAATGATTGGCAATTGTAGAGAGCGCAGCCAGCAGTGGATTTTGATGATTTGCTTGTCCAAGTTCATTCCGCATGGCACAACATTCCTGGCAGTTGAGACTGCTAACGTCCCTGTGATTTTCATAATTCCACAACTTATTTTTTTTGAGTTACAATTCAATGTTGAAGGCGTGTGTATAAATCAGGGCTGTGGAGTCTGTAAACCATACCTCCGACTCCATGACGTCCTCACTACTGAGCATGAATATGAAAAGTGAAGCACACATTCATCTCAACTAAAAGCAGAGATCCTTAGATCAGGAACAGAACAGACAATTATATAGGACATTTCATAACTTTCCCTAATTCTTATGAAAACTTTTATACCACATCCTGCACTGAACCAAATTCGTTACATATTTTTGGAGTCGGTCCACTTTATACTGACTGCACAGCCCTGGTATGTATCCATGTATGTATGTATGTATGTATGTATGTATGTATGTATGTATGTATGTAAGTAATACACACACACACTTCTTATTTTCCTGTACTTGAATATCCATGTGATTATGCAGTGTTGGGATATGTTATATGTACATACACACAAATATATATATACAAATATATATATATATATATATATATATATATATATATATATATATATATATATATATATATATATATATATATATATATATATATACACACACACACACACACATACACAGACACAGACACACACATCACCAGCCACATTTGCTGGATCCCCAGGGAGGGCAGGAAAACCGAAGCAGCTGTGCTGTTGTGTGCAAACTGCTGATTTCCAACAGTGAAAGGTACATTCCATCCAAAAGGATGCAGTTTGTCATTTACACTTATATACCAAACTTTTCTAAAAAAAAAAAAAAAAGGATACAGCTACATTATGTGATAGCCTGAGTGTTTGAGAGATTGCAGACAAATTCGGACAAAAGCTGGAGGAAAAAAAAAAACAAAACAAAAAAACCATTATACTTTAAAAATTACTTAAAATAAATTAACCATTTTATATTTCTAATTGTAATATTCACCATAAAAATTTAATACACACACACACACACACTAGCAACGCCCTGTTAAATGTGACAGGGAAAGCATTAGGATAAAGCTGACTAGGACTTAAGGAGTAGTCCCATTACCAAGATCCTATCCCAGCATGTGGTAGGTATAATGTTAGCAAATACCACCAATTAGATATATAGTATAGCTTTTCTGATTCGCTATGTCTTCCCTCATGTGCAGGGCATTGTAGGACCTTAGGTATCCAAGGTTGCAACCATTGGAGAGAGAAAGAAAAAAGTGACAGCTAGTTGCTAGTGGTCGTAGCCATGGATAACCAAGGCCCTGCAATGCCTGCACATGAGGAATGAGACATTGTGAGTCAGAAAGACTACTACATTTCTAATTTGAGGCATTTGCTAATATTTTTATACCTACCACATATTGGGATAGGATCTTTGAGATGGGAATAACCCTTTTAATACCATCAACTTGGACCTTTTGGCACCCACCAGAACTACAGTTTAGAAGGTTTTTTTCTTCTTAAAAAGATACATGCCAATAATTACAGGTACATTACTTAAAATACTACAGAGCTTCAGGTGTTAAAGGGTTTTTTTTTTTTTTAAATCATAAAATAGGTAAAATTGGTTAGTGCCTGAAAGACAAAACATGCCAACTTAGCAATTTAAATCTTATTAAAAACAATATTAATCAATAACAGAGGGATTTTATTCTAACTTGCCTAGATTACCGCTACCTCATTGTCAGTGGCGGCTAGTGTAGAAGGCACACAGTGCTTTTAAAAGGGACTGTCCGCACAGAATGACTGTTCACACCAAGTACTGGCGCTTGGGGCTTCACAGCAATGACAATCATTTATATACACCTTCCCACATTCTTGGTTTCCATCTATCTCCACCCTTCTCTGGCCCTATGAAGCCAGATGTGTCAATCAAGAAGGGCCCCAATCAACTGGCAGGACCAATCAACTAAATACATCTTCCCATTGATTGTTTTCCTGCCATCTCCACTGCCCCTTTCCCCAAGCAGCGAGAAGGTGTAGTCACTTGATTGGGCCTGCCAATTGAATGATTGACCCCCCTTTGATTGACACGTCTGGCTCCATAGGGCCAGAGAAGAGTGGAGATGGATGAAACCAAGAATGTGGGAAGGTGTCTAGAAACGATTGTTCCCGCTGTGTACTTGTTTTGAACACTTATTCTGTGCTGACAGTGCCTTTAAGTTCTGTTCTATAGAGCTTGTAAGAGTTGCTCTGTAGCTGCATTCAGCCCACTTTAGCGTCCTGTGCCCCTCACTGTAGTGAAAATGCCACCTGGCTGGTCACAGCTTTCTAAGGCAAAAGTAGCCATTTTCTGGAGGTGCAAAGAGACTGACCGCAGCAGTCATTTGATCAGTGGAGGCTGCATTAGGAACAAACAGTTTGAATATGTGACAACCCCTTGAAACCTTGGCTCCACTGTGCAAGCAGGCCTCCAGCCAACACTACAGATTAGATTAACCAGGCATAGAATAAAGTGGGAAATCTTAGAAAATGTTCCCTCCGCTTCTAAAGGTACCTTCACACATAACGATATTGTTAACGATATCGTTGCTATTTGTGACGTAGCAACGATATCGTTAATGAAATCGTTATGTGTGACAGCGACCAACGATCAGGCCCCTGCTGGGAGATCGTTGGTCGCTGAATAAAGTCCAGAACTTTATTTCGTCGCTGGACTCCCTGGAGACATCGCTGGATCGGCGTGTGTGACACCGATCCAGCGATGTCTTCACTGGTAACCAGGGTAAACATCGGGTAACTAAGCGCAGGGCCGCGCTTAGTAACCCGATGTTTACCCTGGTTACCATGCTAAAAGTAAAAAAAAAACAAACACTACATACTTACCTACAGCTGTCTGTCCTCCAGCGCTGCGCTCTGCTCTCCTCCTGTACTGGCTGTGAGCCGGAAAGCAGAGCGGTGACGTCACCGCTCTGCTTTCCGGCTCCCAGACAGTACAGGAGGAGAGCAGAGAAGCAGAGCGCAGCGTTGGAGGACAGACAGCTGTAGGTAAGTATGTACTGTTTGTTTTTTTTTTACTTTTAGCATGGTAACCAGGGTAAACATCGGGTTACTAAGCGCGGCCCTGCGCTTAGTTACCCGATGTTTACCCTGGTTACCGGCATCGTTGGTCGCTGGAGAGCGGTCTGTGTGACAGCTCTCCAGCGACCAAACAGCGACGCTGCAGCGATTCGGATCGTTGTCGGTATCGCTGCAGCATTATAGGATAAGTGATCGCTTACTGATCACTAGGGGTCCAACCACTGGGACCCACAGATATCTTGAAAATGGGGTTCGGGAACCCAGCCGTGACAGGCTTGAATAGAGCAAGGGTACACATG
Organism: Ranitomeya imitator; assembly: GCF_032444005.1. Lineage (NCBI taxonomy): Eukaryota > Metazoa > Chordata > Amphibia > Anura > Dendrobatidae > Ranitomeya > Ranitomeya imitator. Next base: position 339,179,626 of record NC_091282.1, read on the forward strand.
CCCAGCCTCCGCTCCATTCATAGTCTATGAGGGACTGAAGAGCTCAGCTTTCTCCAGCAGTCTCACACCGGAAATGGAGCGGTGATAGAGAATGCACACCTCCACTACATTCAAGATACACAGATCTGTTCACGATGCCCAGGATTACTGGGATCCTGTGCATAAGGAACAACTTACTATGTTATTACAGTTAGGCTGCCGTCACACTAGCAGTATTTGGTCAGTATTTTACATCAGTATTTGTAATTGTAAGCCAAAACCAGGAGTGGGTGATAAATACAGAAGTGGTGCATATGTTTCTATTATACTTTTCCTCTAATTGTTCCACTCCTGGTTTTGGCTTATAAATACTGATGTAAAATACTGACCAAATACTGCTAGTGTGACGGCAGCCTTAAGGTACCTTCACACATAACGATATCGTTAACGATATCGTTGCTTTTTGTGACGTAGCAACGATATCGTTAAGGAAATCGTTATGTGTGACAGCGACCAACGATCAGGCCCCTGCTGGGAGATCGTTGGTCGCTGAACAAAGTCCAGAACTTTATTTCGTCGCTGGATCTCCCGTGGACATGGCTGGATCGGCGTGTGTGACACCGATCCAGCGATGTCTTCACTGGTAACCAGGGTAAACATCGGGTAACTAAGCGCAGGGCCGCGCTTAGTAACCCGATGTTTACCCTGGTTACCAGCGTAAAAGTAAAAAAAAAACAAACACTACATACTTACCTACCGCTGTCTGTCCCCGGCGCTGTGCTCTGCACTCCTCCTGTACTGGCTGTGAGCGTCGGTCAGCCGGAAAGCAGAGCGGTGACGTCACCGCTCTGCTTTCCGGCCGCTGTGCTCACAGCCAGACCAGAGAAGCAGAGCGCTTAGTTACCCGATGTTTACCCTGGTTACCGGGGACCTCGGGATCATTGGTCGCTGGAGAGCGGTCTGTGTGACAGCTCTCCAGCGACCAAACAGCGACGCTGCAGCGATCCGGATCGTTGTCGGTATCGCTGCAGCGTCGCTTAATGTGAAGGGGCCTTTAGAAATTAGGTTAAAGGATTATGCCAACTACTTTTTTTTTGTAAATATATTAGTGCTATGGTTAGCTCTTATGGGCAGAATCTGCTTCCCTTTTGTCTTATTGTGGACTAATAACCTCAAAGGTGATAAAGAAAATAATGTGTTCTGCTTTTACGGATTGTAAAGTGCTGTTAGCAATATCAGTAAAAAGTTATTGTAGGCGAGGACAGAGGCAGTATATACTTACAACTTCTCTGCAGTCACTGCAAGAATTATGAAGAGGTAGAGGAGCCAGAGGGCCTGTTGAATACATGAGGAAAAAAAATACTTAACTTTCCAGCTTAAGATGTCTAATACACAAGAAAAATGTTAGTCCAGAGGCGTAATCATGAAAAATTACTAAACTGCACTTTTTCTGGTTCTTCTTGCATCAGATTTGATGCATGTAAAGATACCATGAGGTTATTATATTGTAGATATCATACTATTACATAAAATGTGCATGCATCATTATACACACTGTAGTAATATAATATAGTACTTTTAGTTTACGTTCCAACATTCAATTTGACGCTGCATATTTATTTTAAACATTTAGCATCTTACAGTTCCAGAAAAATGAATGGGATTCATAGAAACCTCGTGTCCACTTTGTTTGTTTAGCCCGCTGCATAAATAGACCAGTAGTGATGAGTGAATGTGCTAACGGAGTGACTTCGTTGTCCTCGAATACTATGTGAGAGTCCTCGAGCCTGCATGTCTTGCAGCTATTCGACAGCCACAACACATGTAGATTGCCCGTTTGTTAAACGTATGTGCGTCTAGTGCGTTCTCAGTGTGGAAATTCTCTAAAAATGTGTGCAATCCAAATATGACCTTCATTTGCCAAAGCCAAATACCAGGAAGTAACAAAAAAACAAAACAAAAAAAAAACAACAACAACAACAACCAACTTCTATTTAAAACATGACAAACCAAAAAGCTAAAACTGCAGCAATTAGGCCGATAGGTGCAGAAACAAATACTGAAATGCTCATCTTGGGAACGTAGTCTTAGGCCGGGGTCACAGTTGCGAGTGTGATGTGAGAAACTTGCGCGAGTCTCTCGCATCAATACCCAGCACTGCCGCCGGCACTCAGGACCGAAGTGTGCAGCTGCATGTAACTATGCAGCGGCACGCTCCGGTCCCGAGTGTCGGTTATTGATGAAAGTTTCTCGCTTTGGACTCGCAAGTGTGACTCCGGCCTTGGAGGAAAACTCAACCTGTGAATCAGAACTAAGGAGCCAACAATGGTTTTATTTTGCAGTGTTACAGGCACACCACCTCAGGAGGCTGGAGGGTATGTGCACACGTTGCGGATTCTCTTTTTGAGGTGCAGAAACGCTGCAGATCTGCAATTGATTTACAGTACAATGTAAATCAATGAGAAAAAAAAAATGCTGTGCACACTTTGCGGAAAATCCGCTGCGGAAACGCTGTGGTTTAAAAGAAGTAGCATGTCACTTTTTGTGTGAATCTGCAGTGTTTTTCCATTATAGAAAACTGAAGGGTTAAAAACCCAGCAAATCCGCAAGAAAACAGCAGCAAAAACGCACAAAAAACGCAACAAATCCGCAGGTGCGTTTTCTGCCAGGAGAGGCAGAATCTGCACCAGAAATTCCTAAACCTAATCCGCAATGTGTGCACATAGCCTCAATGTTAGGGAGCCTATTAACTCTTATTTCCCATCTATAGTTAAAGCATCATTTACATTTTGTTTTGTTTTTGTTTTTTACTTTTGGAGAACGTCCAAATTAGAAAACAACCTCCAAGCAGGTGCTGTAATATTAATGAGATATTACTGTAACAACATTTTTCACAATGCTTTACGGAACTAGCAAGACAGTGTGATGTTCAGGTTGCACAGTTGAAAAATAGACTTGTTTATTTTCCCCCACATAATAGATTGGGGTACAGTATACCATAGTCTACTCACAAGGATCTTCATGCCTATATTTTCTTCTTGAGCAAAATAATTTGGTTTAATACATGGATGCAAGATAAATAAAAACTTGTGCCCCCATAAAGAGCAAGAATTTAGAACTGTCAGCAGCGGGTTAATCAGCGTGATGTCCACAACGAGCAACAGAGAATGTTCATTTATTAAGAATCAAGAACATCCAGCATTACAACATGAGAACAGGATCAATCTGGTTTCTGAGAGAGAGAGAGAGCTGCTGTGAGTCCTTCTGCTTCAGCTACACACAAGAAATGTGCTCACAGGGAAGGGGGAGGAGGAACATCCTGTCTGTAAATGAGGACTCTTTTTTTTTAACTTTGTTGACATGTGAACAATATGCATGCAGATATATAAATCACATCATATTAAACAAACAATAGTTGTTGCAATACAAACAGATGAATATGCATTAGGCCAACAAGAACAGAAGACATATGCAAGTTAAAAGGAACAGAATTTTGCTGCCCAACCCACGCAGCAGGAATCAGACCCTGGATGAGGAGTTTCAGAGAAAACACTTTAAAATACCCGGCCTCAGACGATGCATCTCAGGTGACTAGTCTGCATTGAGTCCCTAGTGGCTTCTGCCCAACATGCTCCCCTAGACATGCTCACAAGAGCATTGGAAATAAGACCTGTCAGTCTAGGGAAGTGGGGCAGGGAAAAACCATTGTGGACTGGCCTCTGACTAGTCATCCAAAGCACTGTTCCATTTCCTCTGGATGTCCCATTTGTCCAAGTGAAGAAAGCTTGGAGCTGGTGCTGTTTGGCTGTAGGCATCAGTGGAATAGCGCCTACACAGCAGGAAAGCATAGGTATTATTTAAGAAGGGGGAAACCCTGATCAAAAAGGGGTTGTCCATTAAGTGGATAACCCCTTTAGGCAGTGTTGATGAAGTTTTTAGGAGATACCGTAACTGCTAGATCAGCTAGTATTCTCATGATTGCCAGAACAAAAATCCATGAGACACACGCCTGCCCCCTCCACAAAAAACTGCTGCTCCATTCAAAGTCTATGAGACTGCCGAAGACAACTGTGTACTCTAGCTTCAAAACTGAACGCCTTAAAATACTCCAACCCTACATCTGTGAAATATTTTCTTTAACCCCTTAAATGTTTAATAGGCTTTTGTCTTTTCATTTAAGCAGCCATAACTTTTCATTTATCTACCCCCCCCCCTGCTGTAAGACTTTTTGTTTTTTAAATGTAACCTCGGAAAACAGCGCCCTATAGTGACCCAAGTCACTGGCAGAGATGATATATGTCTGCTATGCCAGGCAGTCGCCCAATGAGCACGTAATCATTCATTACTGATGCTTAGATTAGATAGAGGCCGTATATAACTGCTGTCTTCCGGCCCATTTAGGTTCTCCGACAGTCGGGGGGGCCTACATGCCACTGCTATAATGGAGAAGCAGTGATACAGAAAGGACAACAACCCTTCAGCTATTAGAAGCATATAAACATACTCACGTATAGGAAGATGGCCAAGGGAAACAGCTGAAGAGGAAAGCTGCAGAACGCCACATCCAGGTAGCTAACGTAGCCATCATGGTCACCGCAATCGGAGGTGTTCCTGACAAACTCGCAGCGAAGGGAAACATTTAGTGTCCCCACCGTCTGGCACTGCATACAAGACATCATATAGTCAGTCATTTCACAGATGAAAAATTGCAACAAAATTTCAGTTTGTATTTTACAGCACACTCCAGTCTATATAAAAACCTCATGTGTCATGGACAGGGTAAAGAGTTTACGGTATGTATATTTGCTCTAAAACAGGGAACAAGATTTCTGATTGTTTTACGACAAAATGTTGTGCTATATGTACAAAACAGTGACCATGTACATGTACACAAGATTTCTGGCAACACGACCATTCTTGTGTGATGAGGGAGAAAACTTCTGCCAGGTGCCTGAAGCTGCTTAAATCCCCCCCCCCGTCCCCCAACCCTTTTGTTCTTGGGGGGGGGAGGAGATAATGTTCAGGAAGCCCCTGTCGCCCAAACCCAAATGGTGACAGGTCCACCACACTTTAATTGCCATTCATCTTGAGTAAAGAGGAATAAGGCAAGGACGTACTAGTACCGAAAACTGGTGCTAAAGTAACATTAAAAAATAAATAAATACAAAAATAAAGAACCTTTTAATTGATTTTGGAAAACCATCAATACACTAGAATATCGAAACTTATCGACATTAAGACGTGGATCAGAAGGAAGTAGAAAACCGGTGTTACACAGGCAAGACTTGTACTCACATCTGCTTCCTCCGCGGTGTAGTTCCCTCGTCGGTCGGGAGTTGGAAGGTTCCAGTGCAGTGGGAAGTTGACGACTTCTTGACTTGATGTCATGAGCCATTGTGAGATAGTCAGGGGCATGCTAGGCGGTTAGAAGAACAAAACAAAGAAGTAGTAAGGTCTTAGATCGAAAGAAATCCTTTTACATTCTGGCCCCACATGTCAGTCCTCCGCTGTCACAGCACACCACTGTCTACACAACCTTCTTCCTGAACTCGGCAGAACATAGCTATCACTTTCCTGAAGCGAAGTCATGTGAGACAGAGGAGGAAGTAAAAGTCACATTCTAAAGGAATTCACATCTCATTCAGGGTGTCACTGCCAAAGACTGTCAGTGGGCAAGAAACCACAAGACTGAGCCCCATCATGTGCGTCGCCTAGCTGCAAAGGTAACAAATACAGGGCCTGCTTCATACATGGAGCTTCTTCTTGTGACAGATTTGTTACATTTAGGTTATGTGCACACGTAGCAGATTAGGCTTAGGAATTTCTGGTGCTGATTCTGCCTCTCCTGGCAGAAAACGCAGCTGTGAATTTGTCACGCTTTGTGCGGTTCCGCAGCGTTTTTGTCTGCGGTTTTCTTGTGGATTTTCTGGGTTTTTAACCCCTGCGGTTTTCTATAAATGGAATGGGTACAAAAACGCTGCAGATTCACAAAAAAGAAGTGACATGCTACTTTTAAACCGCAGCGTTTCTGCAGCGGATTCTCCGCAAAGTGTGCACAGCATTTTTTTTTTCTCATTGATTTACATTGTACTGTAAATCAATTGCGGATCTGCAGCGTTTCTGCACAGAAAAAAACGCTGCGGATCCGCAGAGAACCCGCAACGTTAAATGAGGTATAAACAAATATTAGAGGGACTGAGGAAACCGTAATATAGCAGTTATGTAAAATGTAAAAGGAAGTGCAGCCTTTAGTCAAGGCACCTTGACTGACAATTTGGTAATGTTAGAAGATGCAAAAGGCTGCTTATGGCAAAGAAAAAAAAAAAAAGAAATAACTCCACATTTACCAATATATACGGTATTCATTTTATCCCCATCACAAAGCCTGATTTCTGCAGAGAGTAAATATGCAAATTGTCTCAGAGGAAGGACTAGAATGCTAGCGCCACCTACTGGAAGTAGCAATCCTACAAGTCAATATCGACCCATTTACTTCAGATAAACGTCAAACGGGAGAGGGAGAGGCTCAAGTCTATGAGAATAAGGCGGATCTGGCGGCAACTTTTCACGGATCCATTTTTTCCCCCCAAAATTCGCCAGATTGTGCATGACAGCAAAAACTGATGTGTGAAAGTAGCCTTAAGGTACCTTCACACTGAGCGACTTTGTAACGATAACGATACCGATCCGTGACGTTGCAGCGTCCTGGATAGCGATATCGTTGTGTTTGACACGCAGCAGCGATCTGGATCCTGCTGTGACATCGTTGGTCGGGGCTAGAAGGCCAGAACTTTATTTCGTCGCTGGATCTCCCACAGACATCGCTGAATCGGCGTGTGTGACGCCGATTCAGCGATGTCTTCACTGGTAACCAGGGTAAACATCGGGTTACCAAGTGCAGGGCCGCGCTTAGTAACCCGATATTTACCCTGGTTACCAGTGTAAATGTGAAAAAAAAAAAAAAAAAAAACACTACATACTTACATTCCGGTGTCTGTCGCGTCCCCGGCGTTCTGCTTCCCTGCACTGTGTCAGTGCCGGCTGGTCATAAAGCAGAGCACAGCGGTGACGTCACCGCTCTGCTTTACGGCCGGCGCTTACACAGTGCAGGGAAGCAGAACTCCGGGGGACGCGACAGACACCGGAATGTAAGTATGTAGTGTTTGGTTTTTTTTTTACATTTACACTAGTAACTAGGGTGAACATCGGGTTACTAAGCGCGGCCCTGCGCTTAGTAACCCAATGTTTACCCTGGTTACCAGGGGACTGCGGCATCGTTGGTCGCTGGAGAGCAGTCTGTGTGACAGCTCTCCAGCGACCACACAGCGACGCTGCAGCGATCGGCATCGTTGTCTAGATCGCTGCAGCGTCGCTAAATGTGACGGTACCTTTAGTCAAATCAGATCTCATGCTTTGCACTGAGGGGCAACACCCCCAAAACACCATGTCTGCAAATTGAGATTCTAGTTTGGCTTTTATTCCAAATCATATTGCAATGCTAGTTAAAAAGTTGATTTTGACTTTTAGGATCACTACTTCTAATAGGTGGAACTAGAGTTCTAGCCCACTTCCTCTGGACAGTTTGCATAATTAATTATCCAAAAGCAATCGCCAAAACGCACGTCAGGGTGGACGCATCCTCTGGACAGCCTGTCACCTTGTCACCTATCCCACAGGTAGTTACTACTTTCACTTTATGACAACACTTTGAGAGATGTTCATTATCTGGTTATTAAAGAGTCAATCTGTATACAGTAAGTGAATACTTATGTGGATGCCATTCTATTTGCACTGCCATATGCCACTTTACTTGAGTATATCCACACTCTTTGCCTAATTGTTCCTAAATATTTTCATTGATTACCCTATAATAAAATTCACACTATGTAGTGTGAGTTTATCACCTGTATTATGCAATCATATATACACCATGTGAACACTTATGTGGATACCACCTATATACACTGCTATATGCACTGTCACTTTACTTGTACACATCCATATGTTTAATCTCCGTGTTGTCTTTTGGCACTAATATATATATTTTTTTGTAAATATAATATATATATATATATATATATATATATATATATATATATATATATATATATATATATATATATATATATATATATATATATATATATATATATATATATATATATATATATATATACATATATATACACATACACACAGTGGGGCAAAAAAGTATTTAGTCAGTCAGCAATAGTGCAAGTTCCACCACTTAAAAAGATGAGAGGCGTCTGTAATTTACATCATAGGTAGACCTCAACTATGGGAGACAAACTGAGAAAAAAATATCCAGAAAATCACATTGTCTGTTTTTTTAACATTTTATTTGCATATTATGGTGGAAAATAAGTATTTGGTCAGAAACAAACAATCAAGATTTCTGGCTCTCACAGACCTGTAACTTCTTCTTTAAGAGTCTCCTCTTTCCTCCACTCATTACCTGTAGTAATGGCACCTGTTTAAACTTGTTATCAGTATAAAAAGACACCTGTGCACACCCTCAAACAGTCTGACTCCAAACTCCACTATGGTGAAGACCAAAGAGCTGTCAAAGGACACCAGAAACAAAATTGTAGCCCTGCACCAGGCTGGGAAGACTGAATCTGCAATAGCCAACCAGCTTGGAGTGAAGAAATCAACAGTGGGAGCAATAATTAGAAAATGGAAGACATACAAGACCACTGATAATCTCCCTCGATCTGGGGCTCCACGCAAAATCCCACCCAGTGGGGTCAGAATGATCACAAGAACGGTGAGCAAAAATCCCAGAACCACGCGGGGGGACCTAGTGAATGAACTGCAGAGAGCTGGGACCAATGTAACAAGGCCTACCATAAGTAACACACTACACCACCATGGACTCAGATCCTGCAGTGCCAGACGTGTCCCACTGCTTAAGCCAGTACATGTCCGGGCCCGTCTGAAGTTTGCTAGAGAGCATTTGGATGATCCAGAGGAGTTTTGGGAGAATGTCCTATGGTCTGATGAAACCAAACTGGAACTGTTTGGTAGAAACACAACTTGTCGTGTTTGGAGGAAAAAGAATACTGAGTTGCATCCATCAAACACCATACCTACTGTAAAGCATGGTGGTGGAAACATCATGCTTTGGGGCTGTTTCTCTGCAAAGGGGCCAGGACGACTGATCCGGGTACATGAAAGAATGAATGGGGCCATGTATCGTGAGATTTTGAGTGCAAACCTCCTTCCATCAGCAAGGGCATTGAAGATGAAACGTGGCTGGGTCTTTCAACATGACAATGATCCAAAGCACACTGCCAGGGCAACGAAGGAGTGGCTTCGTAAGAAGCATTTCAAGGTCCTGGAGTGGCCTAGCCAGTCTCCAGATCTCAACCCTATTGAAAACCTTTGGAGGGAGTTGAAAGTCCGTGTTGCCAAGCGAAAAGCCAAAAACATCACTGCTCTAGAGGAGATCTGCATGGAGGAATGGGCCAACATACCAACAACAGTGTGTGGCAACCTTGTGAAGACTTACAGAAAACGTTTGACCTCTGTCATTGCAAACAAAGGATATATTACAAAGTATTGAGATGAAATTTTGTTTCTGACCAAATACTTATTTTCCACCATAATATGCAAATAAAATGTTCAAAAAACAGACAATGTGATTTTCTGGATTTTTTTTCTCAGTTTGTCTCCCATAGTTGAGGTCTACCTATGATGTAAATTACAGACGCCTCTCATCTTTTTAAGTGGTGGAACTTGCACTATTGCTGACTGACTAAATACTTTTTTGCCCCACTGTATATATATATATATATATATATATATATCGTCTAAGGGTCACCTTCATCTTTCTGTCCTTCTGTCTGTCACGGATATTCATTAGTCGCGGCCTCTGTCCATCATGGAAATCCAAGTCGCTGATTGGTCATGGCAAAACAGCCACGACCAATCAGCGACGGGCACAGTCCGGAAGAAAATGGCTGCTCCTTACTCCCCGCAGTCACTGCCCGGCGCCCGCATACTTCCCTCCAGCCACCACTAACACAGGGTTAATGCCAGCAGTAACTGACAGCGTTATGCCACGGGTAACGCACTCCGTTACCGCCACTATTAACCCTGTGTGTCCCCAACTTTTTACTATTGATGCTGCATATGCGGCATCAATAGTAAAAAATGTAATGTTAAAAAGAAAAAAAAAAAAAAAAAGAGAAAAATCTGCTATACTCACCCTCTGATGTCCGCCGAGCCGGCCGCCATCTTCCGTTCCCGACGATGCATTGCGAAATTACCCAGAAGACATAGCGGCCTCGCGAGACCACCAAGTCATCTGGGTAATTTCGCAATGCATCCTGGGAATGGAAGATGGCGGCAGCCGCGCGCTACAAGGGGCCCTCGGATCGGATGGTGAGTATTTTTATTTTGTAACCTGTGACATACGTGGCTGGGCAATATACTACGTAGCTGGGCAATATACTACATGGCTCTGTGCTGTATACTACGTCACTGGGCAATATACTACGTGGCTGGGCAATATACTACGTGGATATGCATATTCTAGAATACCCGATGCGTTAGAATCGGGCCACCATCTAGTGTACCCATAAGGACCAACACATTTCCTATCCATAGTAAAAGTTTAGGTCAAAAGACATCTACCAGTAACAATCCATATGTGATGTATATAGAGACTTCGCAATTGCAAAAGACGGTAAAAAGAATCGAAAGTGCTACATATAGAAATGCCTTACCTACACCCATGTGGGTGTGGTGCCACTTCCCCTACACGCATTTCGGCAGCGTGCCTTCCACTGCCCCCGACGAAGGCACGCCGCCGAAACGCGTGTAGGGGAAGAGGTACCACCACCACCTGGGTGTAGGTAAGGCATTTCTATATGTAGCACTTTCGGTTCTTTTTACCGTCTTTTGCAATTGCGAAGTCTCTTTATACATCGCATATGGATTGTTACTGGTAGATGTCTTTTGACCTAAACTTTTACTATGGATAGGAAATGTGTTGGTCCTTATGGGTACATAATACCGCTATTTTGTTGCTGTATAGTTGTTTAATAGTTGGTTGCCTGTCCTCCCAGGGTGGTGCCACTGTGATCCTTTTTGGCTCTTTTCAAGCACCACTGGCTACACTCTTAAGATGTGCAATGTCTTGTTGTTGCTATTAATAAAATGTTCTATGTTGTTCAATGAATGTTTTTTGTCTATATGTTTCTAATAAAATACTATATGCATAGTCAATCAAGTGAATGGGCAACAAAAAACAAACAACCCCATCATGTTAGGGTTCTCATTCTTAAATGACGCTTTTTCTATGAACCAATACACTGTGGTGAGTATGCACATGGGACTTTATAAAAAAGGAGTAAGCTGTGACACCAATATTTTTTCATATGGTTCCAATTCACCTTTTCTTGTTATTTAATACTATTTGATATCACTTTAGAAGTAATTGGTTTATATAAATTTCAGAAACTCGCTCTTGGTTACAATGACGCACATATGAATTGTATCCCATGGCTAGAGTTTGGCTTAGGAAACTGGTACTGGAGCAAAGTGTGCATTTTCTTTACATATTTTTGTTAGGTCTAGGATAGCAATACATTACAGATTTACATTGTGAAAATGTAGGAAGCACAACAGATCTTTTATACCAGTCTTTCTTATGTTCAATTACATATCCACTTGATAAGCCATAAATGCCTCAAAGGTTCATGTCCTCCAATTTTTATCTTGCAGCCACATCCAGGTATGGCGGATGAATGGAGACGTGGACAGGCATGTGCACACTAACTCCGCTGTAATACAACTCCTACAGAAGTGTGAAAGCCTTCTACATTTAGCCCCTGCCTCGATGCGGCAACCAATGGCTGCCTCAACAGCAAGGATCAATGTTGGGCCGCCACAGCTCTAGTGTCATGACATAAGGACAATAGAAGGAATAATCTTGGATAACTGAACAGAGTAATTATTTATAGCAATAAAGAAACTGTTAAGTTGTCAATTTTTGTTTTTAAATCTAATATATAAAGATGTATGTATGTATGTATGTATGTATGTATGTATGTATGTATGTACAGTCATGGCCAAAAGTATTCACACCCCTGCAATTCTGTCAGATAATACTCAGTTTCTTCCTGAAAATGATTGCAATCACAAATTCTTTGGTATTATGATCTTCATTTAATTTGTCTTAAATGAAAAAACACAAAAAGAATTGTCCTAAAGCCAAATTGGATATAATTCCACACCAAACATAAAAGAGGGGGTGGACAAAAGTATTGGCACTGTTCGAAAAATCATGTGATGCTTCCCTAATTTGTGTAATTAACAGCACCTGTAACTTACCTGTGGCACCTAACAGGTGTTGGCAATAGCTAAATCACACTTGCAGCCAGTTGACATGGATTAAAGTTGACTTAACCTCTGTCCTGTGTCCTCGTGTGTACCACATTGAGCATGGAGAAAAGAAAGAAGACCGAAGAACTGTCTGAGGACTTGAGAAACCAAATTGTAAGGAAGCATGAGCAATCTCAAGGCTACAAGTCCATCTCCAAAGACCTGAATGTTCCTGTGTCTACCGTGCCCAGTGTCATCAAGAAGTTTAAAGCCCATGGCACTGTGGCTAACCTCCCTAGATGTGGACGGAAAAGAAAAATTGACAAGAGATTTCAACGCAAGATTGTGTTGGATAAAGAACCTAGACTAACATCCAAACAAGTTCAAGCTGCCCTGCAGTCCGAGGGTGTCAACCCATACTATCCGTCGGCGTCTGAATGAAAAGGGACTGTATGGTAGGAGACCCAGAAGACCCCACTTCTTACCCCGAGACATAAAAAAGCCAGGCTAGAGTTTGCCAAAACTTACCTGAAAAAGCCTAAAATGTTTTGGAAGAATGTTCTCTGGTCAGATGAGACAAAAGTAGAGCTTTTGGGGCAAAGGCATCAACATAGAGTTTACAGGAGAAAAAAAAAAAAAGAGGCATTCAAAGAAAAGAACACGGTCCCTACAGACAAACATGGCAGAGGTTCCCTGAGGTTTTGGGGTTGCTTTGCTGCCTCTGGCACTGAACTGCTTGACCATGTGCATGGCATTATGAAGTCTGAAGACTACCAACAAATTTTGCAGCATAATGTAGGGCCCAGTGTGAGAAAGCTGGGTCTCCCACAATGACCCAAAACACACTTCAAAAAGCACTAGAAAATGGTTTGAGAGAAAGCACTGGAGACTTCTAAAGGTGGCCGGCAATGAGTCCAGACCTGAATCCCATATAACACCTGTGGAGAGATCTAAAAATGGCAGTTTGGAGAAGGCAGCCTTCAAATATCAGGGACCTGGAGCAGTTTGCCAAAGAAGAATGGTCTAAAATTCCAGCAGAGCATTGTAAGAAACTCATTGGTGGTTACCGGAAGCGGTTGGTCGCAGTTATTTTGGCTAAGGGTTGTGCAACCAAGTATTAGGCCGAGGGTGCCAATACTTTTGTCTGGCCCATTTTTGGAGTTTTGTGTGAAATGATCAATGTTTTGCTTTTTGCTTCATTCTCTTTTGTGTTTTTTCATTTAAGACAAATTAAATGAAGAACATAATACCAAATAATTTGTGATTACAATCATTTTCAGGAAGAAGCGGAGTATTATCTGACAGAATTGCAGAGGTGTCAATACTTTTGGCCATGATTGACTGACTGTCTGTCTGTAGCCACGCCCACTCCACGTAGCTGGCACAGGCCACGTCTAGCTCCGTCGTGTCTAGAATGGAGTTGCTTCTATGAGGCATGACATCAATGGAAAGGGAGGAGCCTCATGGATACAGATGTGAGGGGGAAAAATGAGAGGAGTGAGGTGCTGCTGCATATGAGGCAGTGTATAGAGAAGAATGAGGCGCTGCAGGTGGAGGCTGTGTACAGTGGGGCAAAAAAGTATTTAGTCAGTCAGCAATAGTGCAAGTTCCACCACTTAAAAAGATGAGAGGCGTCTGTAATTTACATCATAGGTAGACCTCAACTATGGGAGACAAACTGAGAAAAAAAAATCCAGAAAATCACATTGTCTGTTTTTTTAACATTTTTTTTGCATTTTATGGTGGAAAATAAGTATTTGGTCAGAAACAAACAATCAAGATTTCTGGCTCTCATAGACCTGTAACTTCTTCTTTAAGAGTCTCCTCTTTCCTCCACTCATTACCTGTAGTAATGGCACCTGTTTAAACTTGTTATCAGTATAAAAAGACACCTGTGCACACCCTCAAACAGTCTGACTCCAAACTCCACTATGGTGAAGACCAAAGAGCTGTCAAAGGACACCAGAAACAAAATTGTAGCCCTGCACCAGGCTGGGAAGACTGAATCTGCAATAGCCAACCAGCTTGGAGTGAAGAAATCAACAGTGGGAACAATAATTAGAAAATGGAAGACATACAAGACCACTGATAATCTCCCTCGATCTGGGGCTCCACGCAATATCCCACCCCGTGGGGTCAGAATGATCACAAGAACGGTGAGCAAAAATCCCAGAACTACGTGGGGGGACCTAGTGAATGAACTGCAGAGAGCTGGGACCAATGTAACAAGGCCTACCATAAGTAACACACTATGCCACCATGGACTCAGATCCTGCAGTGCCAGACGTGTCCCACTGCTTAAGCCAGTACATGTCCGGGCCCGTCTGAAGTTTGCTAGAGAGCATTTGGATGATCCAGAGGAGTTTTGGGAGAATGTCCTATGGTCTGATGAAACCAAACTGGAACTGTTTGGTAGAAACACAACTTGTCGTGTTTGGAGGAAAAAGAATACTGAGTTGCATCCATCAAACACCATTCCTACTGTAAAGCATGGTGGTGGAAACATCATGCTTTGGGGCTGTTTCTCTGCAAAGGGGCCAGGACGACTGATCCGGGTACATGAAAGAATGAATGGGGCCATGTATCGTGAGATTTTGAGTGCAAACCTCCTTCCATCAGCAAGGGCATTGAAGATGAAACGTGGCTGGGTCTTTCAACATGACAATGATCTAAAGCACACCGCCAGGGCAACGAAGGAGTGGCTTCGTAAGAAGCATTCCAAGGTCCTGGAGTGGCCTAGCCAGTCTCCAGATCTCAACCCTATAGAAAACCTTTGGAGGGAGTTGAAAGTCCGTGTTGCCAAGCGAAAAGCCAAAAACATCACTGCTCTAGAGGAGATCTGCATGGAGGAATGGGCCAACATACCAACAACAGTGTGTGGCAACCTTGTGAAGACTTACAGAAAACGTTTGACCTCTGTCATTGCCAACAAAGGATATATTACAAAGTATTGAGATTAAATTTTGTTTCTGACCAAATACTTATTTTCCACCATAATATGCAAATAAAATGTTAAAAAAACAGACAATGTGATTTTCTGGATTTTTTTTTCTCAGTTTGTCTCCCATAGTTGAGGTCTACCTATGATGTAAATTACAGACGCCTCTCATCTTTTTAAGTGGTGGAACTTGCACTATTGCTGACTGACTAAATACTTTTTTGCCCCACTGTATAAGGACACACTCACACGGTTTAGTATTTGGTCAGTATTTTACCTCAGCATTTATAAGCCAAAACCAGGAGTGGGAGAAAAATATAGAAGTGGTGACGGGTTTCTAATAAACTTTTCCTCCGATTGTTTTATTCCAAGTTTTTGCTTACAAATTCTGAGGTAAAAAACCTGACCAAATAACGTGTGAACGATGTCTAATACAGGAGGCGATGACATACAGGTATATACTGGGGGGAAAATGAGAGACGTGGGGGGGGGGAATAAGACGTGAGGTGCTATGACGAGAGACGCGAGGCGCTATGACTAACCAGTTAGTTACTATGCCTAGGCAACGCTGGGCTCTTCAGCTAGTATTATATAGAATACACTTACATGAACTATCCCATAAATTAGGCCATAGAAACAAATACAGCAATTAACGGAGGCCAAAATAAAATCAAGGTATAAAAAGTAGGCAATAAATATTACATGTACAGAAATAATTTAGCTGTTATACATGGCTAGAGCTATTAAAGATATAAGAAATATAACATCAAAAAGTATACATATCCCATATAGTAGTCAGTGTACACAGAATCACATTTAAAGTGACAATCTTTGACCTATATGTACACCCTAGCAGGTAATACTAATTAAAGTCAGATTGTATGTATAAACATATGTCAGCAACTGAGTAAACACATGGATCATTAGGTAATGAGTTACATAGGGGTATGCATAAGATATTGGTGCATAGGTTAGTGACAAGATAAGTGAATTTAAGGCAAAGATAAGCCCTCTCATATAAACCTGAAGATAAGAGTACAGTATAATCTCAATGCAACCCTTTTGTTTGTCACGATTAGAGATGGGCAGACCCATGGATGTTTTTTGGTCCGGCAGGTTCGACCAAACAGTTAAGAAAAATTTGGGTAGAAGAACAGCAACCGAAACCCAGGGGAAATGGGGGTGCCAAACATCCAGTGTTTACCACGCTGTCATGTACATTACAGCACAGCAAACACTGCCTCTGATCGGCGACAAAAATCATTACCACCGGTCAGACAGCTGCGGTTCTGACACTGTGCGTGAGCATACGGCTGCAGTCTGAAGTAAAAAGTTTACCTATGGTCACTGGCATCAGCTAATGGGACTACTAATCCCATCAGGCTATGCCTGATGCCGCTAACAGATGCCTATGGATGGAGGAAAGGAACATTTACTACCAGACCAGTATTTGTAATGATTCCTGTGGCCAGCTGGGGTAAGTGACGGAGTCAGCAACTTTGTGTTCCATCACAACTAACAGTATGCGTGTCTTGAGAACACAGATTCTGTTAATGTAGCAGACAAAACAGCTCACGACCAGACAGGCCCTTCTGGCATTTGCCAGAATTTCCAGATGGCCAGTCAGGCCCTGGTCCAGACAGAGAACCACTGGAGAATGAAGTGCTGCGAGGTCAGTTTAAGTGACTAGCGTAGACGCCAGAGGTTACTGAGGCTGCATTCCAAGCCGGGCCCCTGAACTGCGGGGACCTTGGAAACATCACCGCTAGCAGTGTGAGAAAGTCTCACGGTGCAGCGGTGAGTTCACCGCAGTACACCGGGAGGAATTCCTCATTTCTCCTGGTGACAAGCATCTTATAGAAGTCTCTCCATTACGAGAGAGAGAGAGAGAGAGAGAGAGAGAGAGAGAGAGAGAGAGAGAGAGAGAGAGAGAGAGAGAGAGAGAGAGAGAGAGAGAGAGAGAGAGAGAGAGAGAGAGAGAGAGAGAGAGAGAGAGAGAGAGAGAGAGAGAGAGAGAGAGAGAGAGAGAGAGAGAGAGATGCTGAATTCCTGTGTTTGATGGTCAGTGAGCGATTTTCCGACTTGCAGAAAAAAACATTCCTCTGAACGTTTTCTCTACCCGACGGACAGATATTTTCCGACGGATCCAGTGCACAACCAATGAAACGGATGGCCTGTTTTTTCGACGGGAGGAAAAAGACAGAAGTATGAAAGAGGCTAAGGGGTGGTGGTGTGGTGGTTGCCCTGTCCAACAGAGCAACAAGTTGGGCTGGATGAATCAGACATCTAGTGTGAACCACGTCAGCACCAGAGGTTCTTCCTCATCATTATGGTTTCATCACAGCATTTAAATAATAATAATATAATATATATACACATACACTGTATATATACATACATATACACATACATACATACACCCTCTACGGGTTATTAAGTACAGTAATAGAATTATAAACACATACATTTGGCCTGGGGCCATACAGCAACTTTGGCTCCTGTCGTGTCTGATAAATCAGTGCAATTCAAGTGAATGGTGGGTTAGTTTCCAATTGCTGTTTCCGCCCAACAACCCCAAGGCATAATTTTATGCTTCCTATGCCAAATTTTATGGTAATTTGGAGCTAAATAAAGACAAATGGTGCATTGAATGCAGTGGATGTTCTACACTAATAACCATAACAAAGGCGATTCATAGTAGCAAGAAATACAAGTCTCATAGTATACCTAACAAAAGAAGCCAGTATTAACTATCAATTAGGCTGGTACATAGCAATTAAGTCATTTTAATGTTTGCGTTCCTCCTCATCTTGAAATTTTAGATCTACTATTATCAAATTGTTCCCTGTTGCATGATTTGCAAAGCGCACACCCCTAGGGGTTCAGCATGCTTCTAGAGCCGCGGCTGAGATACCAACCGTACCACAGAAAGGGGACATGCCGATATAGCAGCCGTTCTTTACCCTACCTCTATGCAGGAAAACAGTCATTAAGTGCAGAGTATTGAGCAAGTAAATGGCTTTACAGGTCAAGGTTGTAATATCAGATTGGTTTACTAAAGGTACCTTCACACATAACGATATTATTAACGATATCGTTGCTTTTTGTGACGTAGCAACGATATCGTTAATTAAATCGTTATGTGTGACAGCGACCAACGATCAGGCCCCTGCTGGGAGATCGTTGGTCGCTGAATAAAGTCCAGAACTTTATTTCGTCGCTGGACTCCTGCTGACATCGCTGGATCGGCGTGTGTGACACCGATCCAGCGATGTCTTCACTGGTAACCAGGGTAAACATCGGGTAACTAAGCGCAGGGCCGCGCTTAGTAACCCGATGTTTACCCTGGTTACCATCCTAAAAGTAAAAAAAACAAACGCTACATACTTACCTACAGCCGTCTGTCCTCCAGCGCTGTGCTCTGCACTCCTCTTGCACTGGCTGTGAGCGTCGGTCAGCCGGAAAGCAGAGCGGTGACGTCACCGCTCTGCTTTCCGGCCGCTGTGCTCACACAGACAGTACAGGAGGATTGCAGAGCACAGCGCTGGAGGACAGACGGCTGTAGGTAAGTATGTAGCGTTTGTTTTTTTTACTTTTAGGATGGTAACCAGGGTAAACATCGGGTTACTAAGCGCGGCCCTGCGCTTAGTTACCCGATGTTTACCCTGGTTACCGGCATCGTTGGTCGCTGGAGAGCGGTCTGTGTGACAGCTCTCCAGCGACCAAACAGTGACGCTGCAGCGATCCGGATCGTTGTCGGTATCGCTGCAGCGTCGCTTAATTTGAAGGTACCTTAACTGATGTTCAGGAGCATCCATGATATAGAGTAAAGGTACCTTCACACATAACGATATTGTTAACGATATCGTTAATGAAATCGTTATGTGTGATAGCGACCAACGATCAGGCCCCTGCTGGGAGATCGTTGGTCGCTGATCAAAGTCCAGAACTTTATTTCGACGCTGGACTCCCTGGAGACATCGCTGGATCGGCGTGTGTGACACCGATCCAGCGATGTCTTCACTGGTAACCAGGGTAAACATCGGGTAACTAAGCGCAGGGCCGCGCTTAGTAACCCGATGTTTACCCTGGTTACCATGCTAAAAGTAAAAAAAAAAACAAACACTACATACTTACCTACCGCTGTCTGTCCTCCAGCGCTGTGCTCTGCACTCCTCCTGTACTGGCTGTGAGCCGGAAAGCAGAGCGGTGACGTCACCGCTCTGCTTTCCGGCTCCCAGACAGTACAGGAGGAGAGCAGAGAAGCAGAGCGCAGCGCTGGAGGACAGACGGCTGTAGGTAAGTATGTACTGTTTTTTTTTTTTTACTTTTAGCATGGTAACCAGGGTAAACATCGGGTTACTAAGTGCAGCCCTGCGCTTAGTTACCCGATGTTTACCCTGGTTACCGGCATCGTTGGTCGCTGGAGAGCGGTCTGTGTGACAGCTCTCCAGCGACCAAACAGCGACGCTGCAGCGATTCGGATCGTTGTCGGTATCGCTGCAGCGTCGCTAAATGTGAAGGGGCCTTAATATTAAGTCCTCAGTGTCAACACAACTGGTGGACAATATGTAAAGGAGGTGACTAGGATTTGTTAAAATCAACTCAAAGCAGGTAAATATAATTATGTACGTGGTTAAGTGACTGCGGCCACCACTCATCGTCTAGCAGGAAACCTGCACTGGTGACCTGTCTGAGCGTCACCTCCGCCATGAGATATTATATGGACAGGGATTGTTTGGGCTGCTGGTCAGTGAGGCCTGTGATAGTGAAGGACACAAGTGTTTTGTGAGGGCCAGAGAGCCCAAAGGCTATTCTGAGCCGTGATGTATTTTGCTAATGACGGTTCCCACAGAACGCACTTACCGTAGACCTCCGGCATCTATATTTCCACTGTGACCATCACTTTTAATAAGGCGCAAGTAAGAAGCAAATCACCCTTTGCATGGCAGTGTGAAGCTCGCACCTACATCCGCAGCCCAAATTGATTTAATGGGGGGGATCCCAAACCTGCAGCTCCTGTCAATTTATGCTGAGGATTTATTTCGCAACATGTTCATGAGATTCCTTCAAGTCTCATGCACTTTGCAGGCACTATAAAACTCAGGTTTTTATGCAGGTGAACTTTTACACCATGGGAACTGGCTTTACAACTAGTTGCAATCAACTTTAGGAAAGGAAGTTTCTTTTTCCATATGCTAACAATCTCTCAGACAATGGAAATTCAAGTTGTCATAACATTTCTTTCTAAACTGTAGGAAATGGATGTCTGTGCTCGTTATTTGGTGCAGTTCTCAATCAGGTCAGTAACAAGTGCCGGTAGCAACGGCTGCTTCTTGAAGAGCTACCTCTCAAGTACAAGTGTATAATCGACATTCCAGGCATAGCAAGAGCCATGGACCAATGCTTAATACATCTAACTTACAGCATTGCCTGTTAAATCCTGGAACGTCCGGACACTTTGCCACAGGTTTGTGGTTTCAACAACAATACTCAACATAGGGTTTAGGAAAAAAATCCCAATGCACATTGGAATCTGAGTAAATTGGATTTAAACAAGGTGCAGCAGGATAAGTGGTCCTACAGACCCCATAGAGAAAGCAGCCAAGTCTCCTGGGTGTGTAATCCTCCAGCATCTCCAGACACCGCACTAAGGTATGTAATACGGGTTACATTGTGCATCTTTGGTGCGAGACATTGCATTTCATAGACTTATTTATTATAATTAGAAGTAACATTTCTGGGTCTGAAGGTTTCAAAACAAGCTAAGGAGGTTTATACAGAGCCAAGTGTCCCACAGATGGCCATGTAATGTCTTTTAACGGTGCCATCCATGAAGGGATTTTTTTTTTAATTAAAAGTAATTAACTAATTGCCATGGCAAGTCAGTAGACATGTCACAACACCGCACGGGTCCAGTCCAACTTATGCACTTAGAAACATTGCGTCCTGCCACACCTAGCCAATCATAAGGATTTCACTAACTAAATGTTTTAAAGCCGTATGTATCCTATAAATCGGCTTGGATTCGAGTACTCAGAAAATAATTATTGGCCGCTTCTCCCAGGTTACAGCAAATATGTCAGAAAGTTTGGACTAGTCATTGAGCATTCAATGGCGTTTACCCTGCTGAAGGGCCCTTAAATCAAAGATCTGGAACTTTATGGTCAACTTATTATTCGATTATACTGAATATATTCACTGGTTCATGTTTGCAGAGACTTACGACTGTCAGATGCTGGGGTTTTCTGAGAGATGAAAGGAGAACACTAGAAAGAGAAGGAAAACATGATGAGTGTAAATGTCTGGAAACAGGCAACATGCATCCTGTAAAGCAGTTTACCATGGTGCATAGTAATATTTGGCTCTACATAGTCAGTGTATGGAACACATACTTGGTGCCCTATTGACAAAATGGTGCCAGTCTCAATCACTGAACAATGGGCTTGGATAGTCTATGGCGGCCATTTCATAGACAGGCAATCCGGGCTCCAGATGAAGAGCAGCACAACCGCGGACTCCCTGACATACTAGACTCTAGGATATATAGTACAGAACCATAAGTAATGAGGTTGCCACAATCCCATTAAATAAAAATAAATAAATGATAAAAAAATGGGCACAAATAGGTAGCGAAATAAATCCTCCCATACTTTACTTGCAGTAATATCCAGCAGGTGTCTCACGGGACCACTGCAACGGAACAGCAGCTACTGATCAGCTTGAAGTGGCCACGTCAAAAACGCCAACCAGATTTTGATGTCTCAAGACCGGCGGGGGACACCGCATTGAAAGGACAAGCAGGGCTGTTCACGAAAAAGACTTTTCTTTTTATCTTAAACACTATACACCATCTTCGACCCCATTAACATTAAGTTTTAAAGTAGCAAACAACGCCTATTAATGGATATTTGTTATACTCACTTATATGGCACCAACACATTCCAAATACTGTTCCCAGTGAGGCTCACGATCTGAATTATTTGGCAGTATGTCTGGATGTAAATATACAATCCCAAGGTCTACAAGGTGTACTCACATCTTGGTGTATAAGTGCACTTCACACAATCGTGCAGTCAGAATTACCAAACACAACGATATTAAATATAAAGGGCACAGTATTTCTCAACAGGGCTAAATTATGTCATATGGTTCCAGAAGAATCATTTACTGTAGTTGTTCAGTGGCTTGCGAAAGTATTCACCCCCTTGGCGGTTTACCCATTTTGGTACATTACAACCTGTGCTTAAATATTTTTGTAATCCGATTTGTGTGTAATGCATCAGCACTAAATAGTCTAAGTTTGTGAAGTGAGAAAAATATAAAACATAAATTACATTTAAGGGATTAAATAGCTAAAAATTGGCGTGTGCGTATGTATTCACCCATTTTCCTATGAAGCCCCCTAAAAATTTCTGGTGCAAACAATTCCCTTCTTAAGTCACATGATTGGTGTTGGGAAGTCCACCTTTGTGTAATCTAAGTGTCACATGGTCTGTCAGTATATACACACCTTTTCTGAAAGGCCACAGAGGCTGCAACACCATTAAGCAAGAGGCATCACGAGCCAAACACCATGAAGACCAAGGAGATCTCAAAACAAGTCAGGGATAAGGTTGTGAGAAATACAAATCAGGGTTGGGTTATAATAAAAGATTATCCCAATATTTGATAATACCCCTGGAGCACCATCAAATCCATTAGCATCAAATGGAAAGAACTTGGTAACACGACAAACTGCCAAGAGGTGGCCGCCCGCCAAAACTCTGAGCCCGGGCAAGAAGGGCATTAACCAGAGAGGCAGCAGAGACCAAAGGTAACCCTTAAGTAGCTGCAGAGTTCCCAAGCAGAGACTGGAGCATATGTCCATTATGACCACAATAAGCTGCACACTCCATAGAGGTGGCCTTTATGGAAGAGTTGGCAGAAAAAAAGCCTTTACTTACACACAAAAATTGTAAGGCTTGTTTTGAGTTTCCCAAAAGATATGTGGGAAACTCTCCAAATGTCTGGAGGAAGGTGCTGTGGTCTGATGAGACCAAAAATTAAACTTTCTGACCACCAAGGTAAATGCTAAGTCTGGCGCCAAACCAACACACTTCATCAGCCCAAGAACACCATCCCCACAGTGAAACATCATGGCAGCATAATGCTGTCAAGATGTTTTTTGGCAGAGGGGACAGGGAAAATGCTGTGTTTCAGTCTGTCAGTGACTTGAGACTGGGACAGAGGTTCATCTTCCAACAAGACAATGACCCAAAGCAACACTTGAGTGGTTTAAAGGGGAAACATATTTTGGAGTGGCCTAGTCAAAGCCCAGACCTTAATCCAATTTACAATCTGTGGTCAGACGTGAAGAATGCTGTTCACCAGAGGAAACCATCTACCCTGAAGGAGCTGGAGCAGTTATGCTTTGAGGAATGGGCAAAAATCTCAGTGGCAAGATGTGTAAACGTCATAGAGACTTATCCAACAAAATTTTCAGCTGTAATCACTGCCACAGGAGACTCAAAGTACTGACTTTAGGGGGGGGGGGTTGAATAGTTATGCACACTGGAGTTTAAAGGTATTGTGTCCTGTTATTTGCTGCCCAATAAAAAGGAAACCAAATGTTCAAAGTTGTAGGCATGTTCTTTATAGGAACTGATGCCAACCAAATATGCCAAGGATGGGGGGTGTTGAGTACTTTCACAAGTAGCTACATATCCATTACGTTATCTCAGCTCATCAGGAAACCTTAACGTAAAGGCATACAGAAGAAATAGGTCACAAAAGGGTATTGCCAGATCTATGCGGAACCATCCACGGGCCTGTACGGCGGTGTTCAGGCTGATCAGGTCTGTGGCACACTAGTCACACATTGCTATAACAGGGTTTGGGTATTTTTGGGCTGAATGATGAAGGGGCAAATTGTGAGGGAGTGGGGCGGTTCAGAGTGATTTCTCACCACCGTGGCACCACTCGGATTACACTCGCCACACAATGGGCGTACAAGAGAAAAAAACCAATCCTACAGATGACAATGTCACATGGGCTTGTCTGATCTCGAGTCCCAACCTGCCAGACAGGAAGATCAGCCACCGCCGGCTCGGGACAAGCACAACAAGGCTCTTAAAGGGATTCCGAGTGTATTATACTTAGCTACCCAGCACGGTGTAGCAGCATTATACAGCACCCGGGGTATTGGATTTCACCTGTTTTACCAAAGGCGAATACTCCCCCCACTGATCCCCCAACACCCCTCTCCCACTGCTTCATGGGCTTTCACCAGTCTCATAATTCTGCTTTTAGCCAGACAGGCACGTGACTACTGCAGCCAATCACTGACCAAGGTATCACTGTTACAGTCAGTGATTGGCCGCAGCGGTCACACAATGGATACATACCTGGTACACGCCGCACAGAGCCAGGCTCTCTATACAAGCTGTACATGATCTATTAGCAGCGTGTAGGTGTGAGGGAACGGCGGACACATCACTAGGCACATGGCCTGTCAGGGCCCTGGAAAAGCTGGGTGACAAGCCCCACACCCGGCTGTACTGCATGCTCAGGTGGGCACATTACCTGCACGATGGCGGCTCAGACCCCTGTGCACATGCCTCAGGAAGGCAGCAGCCGGTCCCCGCACACACAGCAAGCAGCTCTGCCTGGTCAGCTGAGCCGACAGACTCTTGAGAGAGACAAACACGCCCCACCCACAGCACGTGTCTCATGAAAGGGGCGTGGTCTGTTTAAAGCCCCACTGAGGTAGTAACAGCAGCGAGCGCTCCCAGGACCGGCAGTTATGTCTATGTATAAGAGGTTAACCCGAGGCTCCTCCCCGCAGGTGTCAGCTGACTGACTACTTCACGTGACTGTGGACTTCCATCCCAGAGAGCAGAGATGGCCGCTTGGATGTCGCTGCTGCTGCTGGCAGCCCTGGCTCCCTCTGTGGGGCGGGCGCAGAGCGCGGAGGTGTCCGTCATCCTGGACGAGACCACTGGCAAGCTCAGCACTGTGCCCGAGCGGAGGGCAGACGCGGTGGCGTGGGCTGTGCTCCAAGACACCATCGGGGAGAACGGGTGAGTGGGGGCTGTGGGCAGCGTGACCACCCAGTGCCATCCGGCTCAGGAATACTAGGCTTGTGCCCTGACCTGGAGGCAGATGTGGAACATGACAGTGCCAGGCGAATGTGTGCCCGCCTCGGCTGCTGAGGGTAACTCCCTTTGGAACCCTTACAAACCCCTTGTGCGGGACAATCCCATGCTGTGCCCGCCCCATACTGTGCCCGACCCATGCCGTGCCCGTGGCTGCCCCATGCCTGCCTCCGCGCTGCCCCATGCCTATCCTTATCCCTGCGCCGCCCCATGACGTGATGCCCCATGCCGTGCCCTCCCCCGTGGCCCCCCCCATGCCATGCCCGCGCTGTGCCCCTGTGCCGACTCATGCCACCTTATTCTATTCGGATTACAAGATTCCCGCCATTTTGAAATCATCGCCCTTTCTTGGTGTCTGGGCGAATGAACAAGACTCCCTCCCCTTCCCTCCCAAATGCCTCCGTGATGCCATAAGCCCTTGAGCCTATTCCTCAAGACTTCTTCTGGGAAGTGAATCTGTCAGCAGGTTATTGGTATGTAATCCGAGAGCAGCATGCTGCAGGGGCAGAGTCCCTGATTATAGTGATGTCACTTACTGGGCTGAATTTTTCTGTTTCCATACAGTTGTTTTATCAGCAGGAGATTATCACTACAGGGCAACTTGGCATGTGCAGGATAGTCCAGCCACACCTCCGCCACCGATTAGCAGCTGTCACCATACAATGCAGAAAGCTGTGGTGTGGGCCTGGTAACGTAGGGCTGAACATTCTGAGCTCTGCAGCAGATGAAACTGTGATTCTGCTGCACCCAGTAAACTAAGTCAGAGGTCCCAACTCCAGTCCTCAAGGCCCACCAACAGGTCATGTTTTCAGGATTTCCTTTGCATTGCACAGGTGATGCAATTATTACCTGGGCAAGACTAAGGAAATCCTGAAAACATGACATGTTGGTGGGCCTTGAGGACTGGAGTTGGGGACCTCTGAACTAAGTGACACATCACTGGAATCGTGGTCTCAGCCCCTACATCATGCAGCTGTCAGATTACATAGCAAAAACCTGCTGACAGATTCCCTTAAGAGCTTGTCTAATATTTAGAAAATTAGCACAAAGGGGAATGGGAGACAATTCCAAAACTCGCTAATGCAATATCTTATTTCTTAGGATCCCATCTCTGTGCATTAGGGGTTATTGAGGGGCGACCTCCTGATCATGAGGACGAGGGTCCAATGTTCCCTCTGTGAATGGAGCGGCAGTGTGACCACTGTGTATGGAAGCAATGGTCGTACATGTGACGGAGCGGTGGTCATTGCCGTGCCCTACTGCTCTGAACGGGACTTTATGACTCGCATCCCTGGGATCAGTGGGGTCCCAGCAGTCAGACCCCCACCCATCATACTGTGAATTGGTCCATAATGTTATAATAACTGATCCAATTCTACATAATTCATCAGTCTTTTCTCCCCCCTACCCACGTGTATGAAGTGGGTAACTCCCTGGGTAAGAATGATTTGGTGCAGTTGCCAATACACTAACTGTGCCCCGCCTGTGTAGTGCCGGCAGCTCCCGGAGGGGTCACTGTGCCCACCCGTGTCTAAAACTCGCTGCTTTGCCTTGTGACGGTACTCTGTTTTATTTATACACTACAAACGTTATATAATAATACAAACTAAAAAATAGGAATTAGTGTGGGGGGGAGGGGGAGCCTTTTGAGGAAGCTCCAGCAGCAGAAGTAGATCACATTTGCCTGAAACATGGATATTTAAGGAAGTGAGAATTGTGTTTTTGTTCTTAAACAGAAGTCTAACTTTGGAACTAAGCAGCCCCGAGTGCCCCGGCTGCAGGTGGTCATGCTGTTATTTTCTCTCCCCAGGTGGGCAGTTCTTGAGTTACAGAGCAATGACCGGTATAATGATAGCATCCAGGCCTATGCGGCAGGGGTGGCGGAGGCGGCGGTCACACAGCGGGTAGGTGGCATGGATGTGCGCTCTCCTGGAGTATAACAAGATCTGCTTATTACACCGTGCTATATGTGTGGCCATGTCATTCGGCTGGCGGCTCTCTGTCCCGACTTCCGCCCCACCAAACCTTCCTGTGTTCTCTGAGTCAGGCTCCTCGGAATGCGGCTTATCTCCTTGCAGAACTACAGAATCCATCATTGACAATCCAAGGGCCAGGTCCTTCTCTCCCCTGACATGATCTGTTGGAGAGTCAGGAGACCCCCTTATACATTAGCTGGTCGGCCTTTCATCTGCGAGGACCTTAATGGCGCCAACACATGCGCAGATGGAGATCTCGGCTCAGTGACCTCCTTTACAAATGTAATTGAGCAGAGATCTAAATCTGCGCATGCTCCGCCACCAGTGACAGACATACATACATACATACATACATACATACATACATACATACATACATACATACATACATACATACATACTTTTTTTAGATTAGCCGTTCACGGAGCAGTGACCTGACATACAGACTCCAGAGGCAGGTGGAGGGGCCATGGCAGGAGCCGAAGACCCTACCCACTATCCTGCCCTTAAACACCTAAAAGCTAATTGCACAAAAACATCAGATGACGATCAAAAGACAACTACAAAGCCAATATTGTCACTGAAGGTGTCAATTTAATTTGTATTTATATTTATTTTACTCAGTTATATAGCGCCATTAATTTCACAGTGTGTTACACACATTATCATCACTGTCCCCAATGGGGCTCACAATCTACAGGGTGGGCCATTTCTATGGATACACCTAAATAAAATGGGAATGGTTGGTGATATCAACTTTCTGTTTGTGGCACATTAGTATCTGGGAGGGGGAAAACTTTTCAAGATGGGTGGTGACCATGGCGGCCATTTTGAAGTCGGCCATTTGGGATACAACTTTTTTCTCTAGTAACCCCCCACGACAGCACACCTGGAGGAGGATGTTACCCCTTTCCTAATAGGGACAGGAAATGACAAGAGGTTAAATAACCCCTCCCTCATCCTCCCCTCAGTGTTTTTTCCTGTCCCTACTAGGGATGAAGAGGTCATCCCAGGTGTGCTGTGCCGGCAGCGGTCACCAGGGAGAAACAGATTCTATGCCGGGCAGCTGGGGAACAGACTTACCTCTCTTCCCCGAGCGCTGCTCCCGTCTCTCCAGGACTCGGGACTTCCGCCACCAGTCCGCACCGACAAGGCAAGGTCTGGGCGGCATTCTTCGGCTGGAGGCCTCCCTGAGCTCTCCAGCCCCTCTCCTCCTCCAGCGCTGTGCGCGCGATGAGGGCTTCCGGTCTGAAGCTGGCGGCTGGAAGTGACGTCAGACGCCGGCCGGCTTCAGTACTCAGGAGGCTCCTTTGCGTTCCATGCTGGAATGCATGTCAGTTAGCGTGGATATCAGCGGTCTTTCTCCCCCCACATCCGGACATTGGAGGAGGAGGTCCTCTCACAGGAGGACAGGTGCTGTGTCCGGTCGCCTATTTAAGAGCCCCGGACAAGAAGACGTCTCAGGTAAGACCACAGTGTGGTGAAAATCATGGAGACATCTGCCTCGCGCTCTGCTCTTGCAGATCCCAGCACCATCCCGGCCCCAGTAAGTAATCTGGCCCAGGGTGTCCATTCCCTGATGTGGGTTGTAGTCTTATGATTCCTTCTTCCCTTCCTTTTTAGGGGGACAAGGAACCCACATCAGGAAGCAAAACAAAAACTACCCGCAAATGCGCAGTTTGTATGAAGAAGCTGTCCTCTTCATACAAGAAATCATTGTGCAAAGAATGCACAGACAAAATAATCAGAGAGGAACAGCCATCCCTGATAGAAGAGATTAAAACCTTAATCCAGCAGGAGATTAAAACATCTCTGGCCACTCTTTCCCAGCCTACACCATCTCCTAGTGCCCCTCCTGAGGCTAAGAAAAGGAAACTTAATCCACAGGAGGAAGAGCAGGAGGACTCTCAAGGAGAGACGTCGGACGAACCCCCAGAGGAGGTTGAATTATCCCTGGACTCTGAAACTGTCCAGCAAGAGAGATACTACTTCTCTTCATCTGATATAGAAGAACTCCTTACGGCTGTAAGGAAAACTATGGAGGTTGAGGAAGAGAAGACGGCCCAGTCAGTGCAAGAAGAGATGTTTGGAGGACTTCGTTCTAGGAAGCGTCAGGTGTTTCCTATTCACCAAAACATCCGGGATTTAGTTCTGGACGAGTGGGAATCCCCAGAAAAGAAGCTGACTACTCCAGCAGAAATTAAAGACAGATTTCCTGTGGATGCCGAGACAGCGTCATGCTGGTCTGAAGTTCCAAAAGTGGACGTCCAGATTGCCAGAGTAGCCAAAAAGACCACGCTACCATTCGAGGATGCCTCCCAACTGAGAGACCCCCTGGAACGTAAGATGGACGGACTACTAAGGAAGTCGTGGGAAACGTCAGCGTCTTTACTGAACATTAATTCAGTATCCACCTGCGTGGCTAGATCGATGCATCGCTGGCTGGGGCAGCTAGAGGAGCACTTGTCCTCAGGTACCCCGAGAGAAGATATTCTAGCCTCCTTGCCTATCTTTCAGAAAGCAACAGGCTTTTTAGCAGATGCTTCCGCAGAATCCGTGAGAGTGACGGCGAGATCATCCGCACTGTCAAACTCGGTAAGGCGTGCACTCTGGCTAAGATCCTGGTCTTGGGATATGACTTCCAAGATGAGGCTGTGTTCTATTCCTTTTAAAGGAAAGTATATGTTTGGACCAGCCTTGGATGACCTTTTGGAGAAGGCTTCAGACAAGAAAAAGACCTTACCAGAACCTAGAAACCCTAGGAAAAGACCCTTCCGCGCTCAGCAGGAGCATACTCCTCAATACAGAGGAAAGGGTAAAACAGGTCGCTGGAGCTATCCGAAAGGAGGGAAGGACAGGAATCTTTTTCTTTCACAACCCCAAAACCAGAGAAAGCAATGACGCCGTCATAGTGGGGGGTCGGATTTCGAACTTCCTCCCAGTCTGGCAAGAGATCGGTGTGGATCAGTGGACCTTAAGATTGGTCAAAGAGGGGATGAAAATAGAGTTTACATCATATCCCCAAAAAAGAATGAAAACTACAACGTTATCAACACCGAAGCTACAGTCCACCCTGATAACTGGGATAGAAGATCTCTTAATCAACAATGTGATCTCCACAGTCCCAAAAGACGAAAGAAACAAGGGCCATTATTCCAGCCTATTTCTGATAAGGAAACCAAACGGAACCCATCGGATGATAATCAATCTGAAACCGCTGAATCAATATGTAACCTACAGAAGATTCAGAATGGAGTCCGTCAGATCGACAGTACCCTTAATAGGGCAAGACTTCGTCATGGCAACCATCGACTTACAGGACGCATATTATCACGTCCCAGTCCATCCAACCTATCGGAAATTTCTAAGGTTTGCAGTCACCAGAGGAGAAGTTATAGACCACTTCCAGTTCAATGTCCTCCCATTCGGACTATCATCAGCTCCAAGGATCTTTACAAAGCTCATGTCCGAGGTGATGGCGTACATCAGAAGTCGGCGGATATGCATAATCCCATACCTCGACGACCTCTTGGTAGTGGCTCCCACGGTTCCAATTCTACAGGAACATCTTCAAACAACAGTCCAGATCCTGTCATCCCTGGGTTGGGTGATAAACCCCAAAAAATCGGATATGGTTCCGTCCACAACGAAGATCTTTTTAGGGGTCTTATTAGACTCCCACAGACAAACATCTTTCTTGCCCGAACAAAAACGGTCCCTGCTTACATCAAGGATAAGAACATTGCTGGACAAGAAGAGAGTATCTCTAAGATGGGCCATGTCGGTTCTAGGTACCATGACATCTTGCATCCAGATGGTGGCATGGGCTCAAGCCCACACCAAGATACTTCAGACACATATTCTGTCAAGATGGGACGGATCCCCAGGTTCTCTAGACAAAAAGATCCGGATACCACCGCATGTAAAGTCCTCATTAACATGGTGGCTACAAAAAGAGAACTTAATGAGAGGAGTTCCCTGGTTGCAGGTACCAGCAGTGACCATAACAGTAGATGCCAGTGGAAAAGGTTGGGGAGCTACGGTAGACCAGCACATATTCCAGGGATTCTGGTCAGCCGAAATAGCACAACAATCCTCGAATTTCAAAGAGCTAAAAGCCGTAGAAGAAGTTCTCAAAGCGGCGGTAACTCTTGTACAAAATTCCCACTTAAAAATATACTCAGACAACATGACAACAGTTGCCCACCTTCGCCACCAGGGAAGTACAAGACACGAAGATCTAAAAAGAATATCCGCAAGAATATTTTCGTGGGCCGAAGAACATGTTCTCTCCATATCCGCCCTACACATAAAAGGGGAGATAAACGTACAAGCCGACTTCCTGAGCAGAACAGAGGTCCATCCAGGAGAATGGAGCCTAAACCCAGAAGTCTTTCAGATACTAGTCAAAAGATGGGGACAGCCAGAAGTGGACTTGTTCGCGAACAGTCAGAACGCAAAGGTAGACCAGTTCTTCTCGCTAGATCCGATGAATCCGAGGTTAGCTGTGGACTCATTGGTCCAGCCATGGACATTCTCGCTAGCATACGCTTTTCCGCCATTGCCGGTCCTACCAAAAGTCCTGCAGAAAATAAGGGCAGAAAAACTCAAGGTGATCCTAGTGGCTCCACTTTGGCCCAAAAGAGGTTGGTTTGGGGCCCTCATCAGTCTAAAGATAGATGGGCCAATAGCACTTCCACCGGTCAAAGACCTTCTCTACCAGGGGCCAATACTGCATCCAGATCCCGAGAGGCTACACCTAAATGCCTGGCTTCTGAATTCTCAATTCTGAGAACTAGAGGACTATCAAAGAGGGTAATTGAAACATTACAAAAAAGTCGCAAAACGGTTACTAATTCTATTTACCAAAAGATCTGGAAGACGTTCATCACATGGTGTGCTCCTGAGCAACCTAACCCAGATAAACCAAACCTAGCAAAGATCCTGGATTTTCTACAAGATGGGCTGGAGAAGGGTCTCAGACCCAGCACCCTCAAGGTACAAGTGGCAGCCTTGAGCTCTTATTTTGACCAGTCTTTAGCCAACCATAGATGGGTAAGAAGATTCATGACGGCGGCATCCCGCATATCTCCAAGACCCATAAATATAGTTCCATCCTGGGACCTGAATATAGTCCTGAAAGGACTTACACTGCCACCATTTGAACCCTTATCTTCCATAACCATGGATAAACTCGCTTGGAAAACCACCTTCCTGGTAGCTATAACAGCCAGAAGAGTGGGTGAACTACAAGCCCTGTCAATCAACGAGCCCTACATGAAGATTCTTCAGGACAGGCTTATCCTACGACTAGACCCATCCTTTCTCCCAAAGGTCGTCTCCGATTTCCACAAATCGCAGGAGATAATTCTTCCATCATTCTATCAAGAACCAAAGAATGAGGAAGAGGAACATTTCCATACTTTGGATGTTCGAAGAATGGTACTCTATTATCTTCATGCATCAGAAAAGATTAGGAAAGATCAAAATCTGTTTATTCATCTTCTCGGCCAGAATAAGGGGAAGAAGACTTCCAGATCCACAATTGCAAATTAGATCAAAAGAGCAATCCTGGAGGCTTATCAAATTCAAGGCCTTCCACCACCAGGAAAGCTTACAGCCCATTCTACTAGAGCAACAGCTGTCTCCTGGGCCGAGAAAGCCAGTGCTTCCATCGAGCAAATATGCAGAGCGGCTACATGATCCTCGGTCCATACGTTCTCCAAACATTACAGGCTTGACCTGATGTCAAAAGAAGACTTAGCCTTCGGAGAAAAAGTCCTTAGTGCTGTAGTCCCTCCCTAAAAATTACTCTTGGGTACTGCTCCAGGTGTGCTGTCGTGGGGGGTTACTAGAGAAAATGGAATTATTCTTACCGTTAATTCGGTTTCTAGTAACCCACCACGACAGCAGGAGTAATCCCTCCCTTTGCTTAATATACGTTCTGAAAAGAATAAATATAATTTGAAGCATTCATTCTCCTGTGGTCCTTTATAATAACACTGAGGGGAGGATGAGGGAGGGGTTATTTAACCTCTTGTCATTTCCTGTCCCTATTAGGAAAGGGGTAACATCCTCCTCCAGGTGTGCTGTCGTGGTGGGTTACTAGAAACCGAATTAACGGTAAGAATAATTCCATTTTTTTTTTTTTTTTTTTTTTCAATGGGAAGAGGGTCATGTGACACATCAAACTTATGGAGAATTTCACAAGAAAAACAATGGTGTGCTTGGCTTTAACGTAACTTTATTCTTTCATGAGTTATTTACAAGTTTAATATCCATAAGACAACCTTTACAACAACAGATTACAGTCCGTATCATAATGTGCTATCAGAATCCAAAAAACAAGGAGTGTATAGAACAATAAACAACATTTTAAGTACAGATCGTGTCAGAGATGCAGCAGAGATTAGCAACACAATGCCGTTGTGCTCCATAGAAGTGACTGGGACCGAGCTCCAATACCACCCACAACCTTTGGCAGGATGTGGTCCGGTCTGGTTGTAACGTCTGTTTTTCTAATTCTAGACAAACTCCTAAACTTTTCTTCTTCTGATCAATGTCCTAACAGTATCAATGATTAGAAAGCTGCTCCATCATCTCACATGATAGATGGCCAATATGTCTGCTACATGTACATGACTACGGTCTATAAATATTCGGCACTCGTGCTCCATACACACAGGAGCATACACTCGCCTACCTCTACTGGTGAGGAAACATGACATTTGTCACAGTGTGTCAGCAGTATTGGTCCCCACTGACCTTTCCAGGATGGCGCCAGCAGCCGCCTCTCATGTAGAAGAATAGGAGAAGTATTCAATGGGTTTTTTTTTTGTTTTTTTTTAAATTCCAACTCAAATCGATGTACCTAGTTAGGGCACATGGACACCATAGTAGCTGGCACTTGGCGGTCAAGTGATACCTTTGGGGGGGTGGGGAGGAGTCTGGCTGGTCCCGCTGCAAAGTCAAGACCAGGGGTGATGTAGAGCTAATGGCATTACAGGAGGGCGAGCAGGGAAACTCGAGAGGCAGGTATCAAAGAAAGACATTGCTGATGCAGATATATAGCATTTACAACTAATATCTGTTTGCAGCTTATCTACATGCACTGGATGAACACCATGGTGGGTTACTGTGGCCCTTACAAGTACCAGACTCCATACTGTGAAAGGCTGAGGAACTACCTAGAGGCGAATTTAGCCTGGATGCAGGAACAGATGGAGAAGGAGCAAGATCAGGAATACTGGCACCAGGTAAGAGAAGGCGTCGCGTGTGTTTGAAATGAATTATACAGCACTATGGAATATGTTGGTGCTATGTAATCGGTGAGAAATAAAGATGCTGGAGAGAAGTGGCCAGGCGATCCCTGACTTGCCAGTAACTATATATTTAAATAAATATATATATATATATATATATATATATATATATTTTTTTATTACTAGATGGTAGCCCGATTCTAACGCATCGGGTAAACTAGAATATATATATATGTCCACGTAGTATATTGGCCAGCCACGTAGTATATTGCCTAGCCACGTAGTATATTGCCCAGTCACGTAGTATACTGCACAGAGCCACGTAGTATATTGCCCAGCCACGTATGTAACAGGTTAGAAAATAAACATATACTCACCCTCCGAGGGCCCCTTGTAGTCCTGTCGCCTGTGTGCGGTGCACGCGGCAGCTTCCGGTCCCAGGATTGGTATTAGCGCAGGACCTGTGATGATGTCGTGGTCACATGACCGTGACGTCATGGAAGGTCCTTCTCGTATAGCATCTTTGGCATCGGAACCTGCCGCTTGCACTGCCGAGGACAGCACGCACGTCGGAGGGTGAGAATAACCTTTTTTTTTTTTTTTATTATTATTATTATTTTTAACATTAGATTGTTTTACTATTGATGCTGCATACGCAGAATCAATAGTAAAAAGTTGGTTACACAGGGTTAATAGCTGCGTAACAGGAGTGCGTTACACCGCGTTCCGGTAACGCTGGCATTAACCCTGTGTGAGGGCTGACTGGATGACTGGAGGGGAGTATGGAGCGGGCACTGACTGCGGGGAGTAAAGAGCGGCCATATTGCCGCCGGACTGTGGTCATCGCTGATTGGTCGTGGCAAAACGCCCACCACTAATCAGCGACTTGGATTCCATGACAGACAGAGGCCGCGACCAATGAATATCTGTGACAGACAGAAGGACAGAAAGACGGAAGTGACCCTTAGACAATTATATAGTAGATTTGGATTAATGTCAAGTAGCCTTATAATCCCACACAGAATAACATTAAAGGTAATATAGTAGGAAATGTGTGTATTTTATAGGGGTCTCCCCTTTCAGAAAACGTTCCTGCGGGCTCATTGTAATCACACAAGCCTTGCTTTCCTTCCCCTCCCCCAGCTCAGTGCCTTGTCTCTGACATCACCGCTGCAGCCGATATACAATTCCGGAGGCTTAGCTGATGTACCTGGCATGAGCCGCTGACCTCAGGGATTGGCTGCAGCTCTGGTGATGTGATGTCACCACTGCTACCAAACAGACCAGGGCAGTGCCAGAGACGGTGCTGGACCCGGGGAAGGTGAGTCAAGTCCAGTGAACTGGGATAGCAGAAAAAAGTCCTGAAAGGGGCCACTCCCTTTAATGCTGTGCTTCTCCGCCATCAGCCTAGTATGCAAGGCCGTGGGGCTTCTAATACGCTAACAGGGTATAGCTTGGCTACACTGGTAAATGGTGCCATACTGGACATGTCCTGAAAGTCTCCCTGCGTCAGTGGCAATGAGCTCCTACACTGATGGATCTGGTGGGCTTTTACCGTAATCTGGTCATTATTGTAATTCTTACTTGTTCATAAAAGGACACGGGACATCCGTCCCACCCGTCAGCAGTTCCGTGTCTTTTGCACTGTTTTGACCAGAATATTCTGCGGGGAGCAGGGCCTAATATCTGGTCTTTAATACCAATGGTTTTCGTTTAATAAAAGGTGGATTTGTGCATTTTCAGGTTCGGCTGGCCCTGCTGCAACTGAAGGGCCTGGAGGACAGCTATGGCGGCCTCATCTCCTTTCCCCAGAAGGACTTCACCCTTAGTCCCTTTGGGTTCCTGTAAGTTTAAGAATATATAATAGTTGGATTGTGCACTGTACAACAAAGCAGCTGTGTGTATTAGTGCCCTGATAAAAAGCATACATGTAATGAAGTCATATGTTGCTCCTTAAGGCTATGTGCACACGTTCAGGTTTTTTCGCTATAAAAACTCATTAAAAACGCATACATTATGCATCCTATCATTTAGAATGCATTCTGCATGTTTTGTGCACATGATGCGTTTTTTTTTCCGCGAAAAAAACACATTGCGGTAAAAAAAGCAGCATGTTCATTAACTTTGTGGATTTTCTGCGTTTTTCCCCGCTATTCTATGCATTTGAAAAAAAAATGCACCAAAAACGCGCCAAACGCGAAAAAAACGCATGCGGATTTCTGGCAGAAATGTCCGTTTTTTTGTCAGGAAAATTTCTGCAAGAAATCCTGACGTGTGCACATACCATTAGACATACCTTTAATTTCACCCAAAACTCAGGAAGTCTGGTATTGCTGCACCAAACTGCGTTTAGTGCATGTACTGTCTATTGGACTGTCCCAATTCTCTACCTTATTTGCTGTCTGCTATATTTTTTATTTTTATTTTTTCAGTGGACTGTTCCTCCCCCATCAGCATTCTACCAGCACTATTGCTGCTGGAACTTCCTTTCCATTGTTTGCTCACATGCTTTGACATTGACTCTCAATACCCTGTTCTTAACTGACTGTTGCCTCTTGTTAACCCCATGTGCAGTTTGACAAGCAGGAGAACAGGAGCCACCCCAGCTTTCTGTAATCCAGATTGCACAGGAGATCCCTAGTGGCCAGCATTTTTTTTTTTTTTTTTTAAATCCGTTCAAATGTAATGTTGGGTAAAGCATTTAGCAGTTGCGTTAGCCATTGGCTATAGATGAGTCTAAGATTACTGACCTTTTAATAATCCTTTCAAGCATTGAAAAATCTGCTAGAATGCCAATAAAAATGGTAATAATATATTCAGTAAAGCAAAAATCACAGTATAGAAGCACATTCCAAAGTGACTGTACTGATTATAAAAACAACCTAGTTTATGAATGGAAGAGAGGGGAAAGTTGATCCAACATTCCCAGGTCCATTTGAACCCCTTAGTTTTTTATTTTCACAAGGTATCAGGAGAAAATGGACCACCAAATTTGTTGTGCAATTTCTCCTGAGTCCACCGATACCCCGTACGTGGGGGAAAGCTACTATTTGGGCGCATGGCAGGGCTCGGAAGGGAGGGGGAGCACATTCTACTTTTTGAGCACAATTGGCTGGAATCAATGGTGGGTGCCATGTCGTGTTTGTAGACCCCCTGATGTACCTAAACAGTGGAAACCCCCTAATCCCAAACCTAGCCCTAAAGGAAAAGCGGAAATACATTTTTTTTTCTTTTATTCTTAATTTTATTACTTTTACCTAACTAAGGGAGTGATAAAGGGGGACTTGATTTACTTTTTTTTTTTTTTTTTCTATTTTGATCACTGTGATGAGGTTTATCACAGTGATCAAAATGAACCAATAGGAGAAATCTCCTGTTGTTGCTGGGTGCCGGTCAGCAGATCTCGGTGGGCACACTGCGTATGTGCCTGCCATTTTCTTCCCGGAAGATGACGCCGTGGGACAGGAACGGGGGATGCAGGAGGGTCCAGGGACACCTGAGGTACTGGGGGTGGAGGGGGCTCGGAGGACCCCATTTCTCTCTCCTCTGATGTGCTAAATCATAGCAGAGGAGAGAGAAATTAAATGGGAAATCAGACTTTTTTTTTCTTTTCTTTTTTTTGTGGTCGCCGTTATTTTGTGAAGCAAATTTGACATACCAGAGGACTGTTTAAACATTGTTAATATTTTGACTCCTACTGTTCTTTCTCAGCCCCAGATTGAAGTCCTGACTGCAATTTTTCTTTTTTTGTCCCTGAGCAGGACTTTAACCTTTTTCAAACAATGCTTGATGTAAAATGTTTTTGTATGAGCGCTAACTGTTTGGGAGAAAAAAAAAAATGTTTTTTTTTTTTTTTTTGGGGGGGATATTGATGCGGTCGTTGATGTGATAATTGGTGATGAGCAAATGTGCTCAGATAACGTGTAATAGTACGTTCCCACGGTCAGGAACCGGCAGCGCTTTGGACGCAGCACATGTCAGATTCATCCAAAGAGCTGCCGGATTTTGAACGCAGGCGAGTCTGCATGTGTTCATTGAACCGTGTGGAATCACCGCGCCCAATACATTGGACGGGAAATTTATCTTGTGGAGACCTGAGCGTCTCCGCAAGATAAATAGACATGCTGCGGTCTCGAAAGACTCGTTTTTTTTTTGTTTTTTTTTCTGCGTAGTATAATTGTATGTTAATTTTGAGATCTCACAAAAGGGAGAGGACGACTGCACCATATTGAAGGGAGAATGGGGTCTTGTATCGTGAGATTTTTGCCAACCACCTGATTCCCTCAGTAAGAGTATTGAAGGTGGGTCCTTGCTAGGTCTTCCAGCATGACAATAACCTGAAACACTCAGCCAGGGCTACTAAGGAGTGGCTCTGTCAGAAGCATTTCAAAGTGCTGGAGTGGCCTAGCCAGTCTCCAGACCTGAACTCAATACAAAATATTTAGAAGGACCTGAAAATCAATGTTGCCCAATGACAACCCCGAAACCTAGAAGATCTGTATGGAGGAGTGGGTCAATATACCTGTTGCAGTGTGTGCAAACTTGGTCAAGAACTACAGGAAGCATCAGACCTCTATAATTGCAAACAAAGGTTTCTCTACCAAATATTAAAATTTTGTTTTTCGATTGTATCAAATACTTATTTTATGCAATGAAATGCTAAATCATTATGTAAAACTCGTACAAAGTGATTTTTCCAGATTTTTTTTATTTTTTAGATTCTGTCTCTCTCAGTTGAAGCATACCTACAATAATAATTAGACCTCTCCATTCTTTGTCGGTGGAAAAGCTTGCCAAATCGGCAGTGTAGTAAATGCTTATGTTTCCTTTGACGTAATTATTCCATTTGATGGAACTGCAAAGGCTGCAGCCCATCAGCGGACTTAAGTGACGTAAACAATATCACAAAAATTGTCGGGAGCACATCGCTCAAAACAGTCATATCGGAATTACATATGCTTTTTTTTTTCTTACATTTTTATACTATTCTAGTGACATTTATGATGTATGAAAAGGAGTTTTTCCATTAGTGGACAACCCCTTTTTACGCAGCCTCAAATTTTCAATCTTTTTTTTTTTACATATCGCAGACTCTTTCAGCTCGGTGGTGACTTAGAAGATCTAGAAGCGGCGTTGAATAAGACCGATGCCTCCAGAGAGTTGGGCTCGGGGTCCTGCTCTGCTCTCATCAAGCTTCTTCCTGGGAATAAAGATCTTCTTGTGTCTCATGTAACCTGGAACACGTACCAGTCCATGTTGCGCATCACCAAGAAGTACACCCTTCCCTTTCGCTCTAACCCCAATGGTGAGCAAGACCCATTCTCTGCTAATGACAATGAACAAATAGAATTCCATGTAATGTATGAGATAGACTTTAGTTTGCCAGTAAGTAGGTTGAATTGTAACTTTTTAAAGAGTTTTCCAGGAATTTTTTTCTTTTTTTACTTCAGACTCCCTCTATATGAAATAACAGAACT
Organism: Ranitomeya imitator; assembly: GCF_032444005.1. Classification (NCBI taxonomy): domain Eukaryota; kingdom Metazoa; phylum Chordata; class Amphibia; order Anura; family Dendrobatidae; genus Ranitomeya; species Ranitomeya imitator. The sequence continues at coordinate 339,219,745 of NC_091282.1, forward strand.
TTCCTTGCCCTCCCCTGCTCCAGCTCTTCACCACTACCCCCCGACCTTTGCTGATCGGCTGCAGTGGTGACCTTGCGTCAACAGCACTACAGCCAAGCTGCTCGTAAATCACACACAATTTATGGAAGTTTCCTTAAGTCCAGTAACTGTTTTATGATTTTTTTTTTCTTCACTAACTGTAGAAGTTTATCAAATTTTTAATATACTTATTTTTTGTTTTTTCTTATTTAATATTTGTTTGATTCTTTTTGCAAAGCCATGGATTTGTGACAGCAGCTGATGAGTTCCCATTTCTTTGTCAGCAACAGATCTTAAAGGGAATTTGTCACCAGGTTTTTGTGATGTAATCTGAAAGCGGCATAATGTAGTGGCAGAGATCCCCATTCTAGCCATGTCACTTACTGGGCTGCTTGGCGCAGTTGTAATAAAATCACGTTTTTATCTGCTGCAGATCTATAAGATCACTTACTGCTGTGCTCTATATAACCCCACTTGTAACAATTTATACTGATAGAACGGTTTTTGTTTTTCTTTTTTAAACCTACACCAATAAAATCAGGGGGAGAATTCGGACACAAGCCCTGATTGGACCCACGAACATGATAAGCGCATTATAGAATTGCGCTAACCTTGAATTACACAGGGAAGTCCCTTGCTGTCAATGAATTGTCACCTCGAAAGCCAGCTTCCAATTCATCATGCATAGGCAGTGTTCTCTTCCAAAGCAAAAAATGGGGCACTTTGACAATCCCAATAAAGGGATTATGAAAATAATTTTCTTCCATAACTGGCACCTCCCATGATTACAGGCTGTACTGCAGCTCGGCGGCATTGAGCTTAATGAGGCTAGGCTGTGTGGCCATGCACAACCTTTACACGTGTTGATTACTAAAATAGTGGCGAACTTGAAGGGGCAAGAACTATAGATTGCAAATGTGATCTACCTATTATGTGGTACTGTAACTCTGTTTACCTCTGACATAAGACGTTCCCGGGAGGTCTTTATTGCATTTCTTTGTCTCTGCAGGAAGATCTGTAGTACCAGGCTCTGTGCAGACGTTTTCTTCTTACCCAGGAACGATCTTCTCCGGTGATGACTTCTATATTCTGAGCAGTGGGCTAGTGAGTACCCATTCCTTATTTGCATTATTTAAATGTATGTAAGGTGAAGGCTTCACCTCTCCACCAAAACCCTCCTGACACTCATTCATATGTTATTTTTAGATTATGTGATCCTGAAGGGCAAATGTATTATATAAAGGGTGTGGGGCAGGCGGCAGATCTACGTTCTTGAAGAACATGAAAGTAAAGGCACCTTCACACTCAGCGACGCTGCAGCGATACCGACAACGATGTCGATCGCTGCAGCGTCGCTGGAGAGCTGTCACAGACCGCTCTCCAGCGACCAACGATCCCGAGGTCCCCGGTAACCAGGGTAAACATCGGGTTACTAAGCGCAGGGCCACGCTTAGTAACCCGATGTCTACCCTGGTTACCAGCGTAAACGTTGAAAAAACAAACACTACATACTTACCTTCAGCTGTCTGTCCTCTGGCGCTCTGCTTTCCTCTGCACTGTGTAAGCACAGCTGCCGGAAAGCAAAGCGGTGACGTCACCGCTGTGCTTTCCGGCTGGCCGACGCTGACACAGGATGCATGAGGAGTGCAGAGAAGCAGAGCGCCGGGGACAGACAGCTGTAGGTAAGTATGTAGTGTTTGTTATTTTTTACTTTTACGCTGGTAACCAGGGTAAACATCGGGTTACTAGGCGCGGCCCTGCGCTTAGTAACCCGATGTTTACCCTGGTTACCAGTGAACACATCGCTGGATCGGCGTCACACACGCCGATCCAGCGATGTCAGAGGGAGATCCAGCGACGAAATAAAGTTCTGGACTTTCCTCAGCGACCAACGATCTCCCAGCAGGGGCTTGATTGTTGGTCGCTGTCACACATATCGATTTCCTTAACGATATCGTTGCTACATCACAAAAAGCAACGATATCGTTAACGATCTCGTTATGTGTGAAGGTACCTTAACACAATTACCACCACAATTACCATCTAGCTTTCCCTATGAGTCACTGTCCAACCATAAATGCCAAAACAGAACCACCTCTACAGACAGCCTGGTTCGGGGGGGTTTGCTCCTCATCAGTGTAGTGCAAAGTTCAGCTGGCTGAATGCAACACCCTTGAGGAAATGTTGTGGAAGTATTGATTCTCCATTTTAATGCTACGATCACACATTCACCATTTTGTCAGTATTTGTAAGCCGAAACCAGAAGTGGGTGATTAAATACAGAAGTGGTGACGTGTTTCTATTATACTTTTCCCCTGATTGTTCCACTTCTGGTTTTAGCTTACAAATACTGAGGTAAAATACTGATAACTTGTCTTTTAGGTTACGGCCACATTGAATATTGAGTCTTACAGGCAATGCTCTATGTTGTGAAAATTACTTACAATTATTAAAAAAAAAAAAAATCTGACTTTTGTGGATGCAGTGATACCAAAAGGCAAAGGAGCAGCTGCGGGAGTAAGGTCCAGGACGATCGACCCAGGCTGCCCGGCTTAAGGCTATGTGCCCACGTTGCGTTTAAGCGTTTTCACCATGTTTTTCCACCTCTGAAACACTTAAAAACCGCTAACAAAACGCGTCCCATTATTTTTAATTGCATTCCGCAATTGTTGTGCCCATGCTGCGTATTTTTCCACAGCGGAAATGCATCGTGGAAAAATACGCAGCATGTTCATTAATTTTGCAGAATCGTGGCGATTCCGCCGCCATAGAATTGTATTGGAACACCCTGGCAAGGGTGTGCGGTTTTCATGATGAAAATTCTGCTAATATTCTGTAACGTGGGCACATAGCCTATAGGTATTACAATAGAGTCCGTCGCCGACCCAGCTCTCGGTAACGCGCACAAAAAAGACCTCTTCATCCCTTAGGTACAGGAAAATGCTGAGGATAGAGGGAAGGGGAGGGCCATTTAAACCTCGTGTTTCCTTCCCTAATTAGGATGGGGAGGCAACCTCCTGTGTGCTGTCGTAGAGGGGATTAGAGAAATATATACACTGCTCAAAAAAATAAAGGGAACACTAAAATACCACATCCTAGATATCATTGAATGAAATATTCCAGTTGTAAATCTTTCTTCATTATATAGTGGAATGTGTTGAGAACAGTAAAACCTAAAAATGTTCAACGTAAATCACAACTAATATCCCATGGAGGTCTGGAGTTGGAACAATGCTCAAAATCAAAGTGGAAAATCAAATTACAGGCTGATCCAACTTCAGTGGAAATGCCTCAAGACAAGGAAATGATGCTTAGTAGTGTGTGTGGCTCCACGTGCCTGTATGACCTCCCTACAACGCCTGGGCATGCTCCTGATGAGGCGGCGGATGATCTCCTGAGGGATCTCCTCCCAGACCTGGACTAAAGCATCCGCCAACTTCCGGACAGTCTGTGGTGCAATGTGACATTGGTGGATGGTGCGAGACATGATGTCCCAGATATGTTCAATCGGATTCAGGTCTGGGGAACGGGCGGGCCAGTCCATAGCTTCAATGTCTTCATCTTGCAGGAACTGCTGACACACTCCAGCCACATGAGGTCTGGCATTGTCCTGCATTAGGAGGAACCCAGGGCCAACCGCACCAGCATATGGTCTCACAAGGGGTCTTAGGATCTCATCTCGGTACCTAATGGCAGTCAGGCTACCTCTGGCGAGCACATGGAGAGCTGTGTGGCCCTCCAAAGAAATACCACCCCACACCATTGCTGACCCACTGCCAAACTGGTCATGCTGAAGGATGTTGCAGGCAGCAGATCGCTCTCCACGGCGTCTCCAGACTGTCAGATTGTCACATGTGCTCAGCGTGACCCTTCTTTCATCTGTGACGAGCACAGGGCGCCAGTGGCGAATTTGCCAATCCTGGTGTTCTGTGGCAAATGCCAAGCGTCCTGCATGGTGTTGGGCTGTGAGCACAACCCCCATCTGTGGCACTCAGACCATCCTCATGGAGTCTGTTTTTAACCATTTTTGCATACACATGCACATTTGTGGCCCGCTGGAGGTCATTTTGCAGGGCTCTGGCAGAGTTCCTCCTTGCACAAAGGCTGAGGTAGCGGTCCTGCTGCTGGGTTGATGCCTTCCTACGGCCCCCTCCATGACTCCTGGTTTACTGGCCTGTCTCCTGGTAGCGCCTCCAGCCTCTGGACACTACGCTGACACACAGCAAACCTTCTTGCCGCAGCTTGCATTGATGTGCCATCCTGGATGAGCTGCACTACCTGAGCCACTTGTGTAGAGTCCTTCTCGTGCTACCACGAGTGTGAAGGCACAACCAACATTCAAAAGTGACCAAAACATCAGCCAGAAAGCATTGGTACTGAAATGTGGTCTGTGGTCCCCACCTGCAGAACCACTCCATTGAGTGTTTTGATAATTGCCAATCATTTCCTTCTGTTGTCTATTCCATTTGCACAACAGCAAGTGAGATTGATTGTCAGTTTGATTTCACAGAAGTTGGATTTACTTGGAGTTATATTCTGTTTGTGTTCCCATTATTTTTTTTGAGCAGTGTATTTAATATTTTTTTTTTTACACCCCCTTAGGGTAGAGTGATGTATAGGAAAAATCAAGCCGTATCTAGAAAAAAAATCAGCTCATCATATGGTTGAGCTTCACAGGAGATCCCGGATGACAGCGATGGGGGGGCATCAGCAGGCCCCCGACGGCCGTGGTAACTTATCGGTCCTCTATGAATGCTTTTTGAGGTGGGACGATGAGCGCTGAAGTCCATTGTGCGACACGCTGTTTAAACGGTTAATGGCTGTGACAGGAGTTCGACTGTTAGAAAAAAAAAAAAGTTTGCTATGTAACATAGCTGATGTCTGCCACGTGTGGGGAGAGAGCAGCTCCCGATTGCCCTTCACACATGCGGAATCCTTCCAGGACATTGATATTTCATGATCTGATACAGGATTAAGAACCATCATTCCCCTCCCGTTTCCATGCATATTGTTGCTGTGTATTAAAACCAAATTGTATTGATTTTATAACAAAATATATTTTCTAAGTGGTTTTTATTTGTTTTTACTAAATACTTTGGCAAAAATGAAATCTAATTAGACATTTTGCAGATCACCTTGGAAACAACCATTGGGAACAGCAATCAAGATCTCTGGAAATACATCCAACCACAGAATTCTGTCCTGGAGTGGCTGAGGAATATTGTAGCCAATAGACTGGCCACAGGAGGGAAAGAATGGGCCGATATATTCTCAAGGTTTAATAGTGGAACGTAAGTAGAGAAGATCTTCTTGTGATGGATTGTGTATCAGTAGTCAACATGGCTGAAGAATCAGGCAGCTATGGAGCCAGAGTGGTGGATGATGTGTGCCTGATTTTTGAGCAACCATTGTCTATAGATAAGCAGAAGTCCTGTAGTTCCCATTTTTTTTTTCTTAGTCAATTTTTCTTGTATCACTGTATAATCTTCCCTTAGGTACAACAATCAGTGGATGGTTGTGGATTACAAAAAATTCAATATTGGAAGCACAGAGGTACCCAGCGGACTTCTCACCATCCTAGAACAACTTCCGTAAGTTGCATACTTTTTCTGCCTTGACCGGGATGTATTGAAATGGACAAACCAAGCTATCTACATTTTATAAGAGGCATCCATATCACTTTTCTTGTTGGGGATTTTGCATCTAAAGGAAATCTGTCAGTAAGTTTTTGACACCTAATTTGACAGCGGCATAATGCAGGAAAAGACACTGAATTCAACGATGTATCACTGTGTCCGAACTGCTCCATTTAGTAAACTACCAGAGTTCTTAAATTTAAGATGAAGCACAGCTGATAAAGCTAATCCCACCCACACCAAGCTCTGTATTTACTTTGTCTATTGACAGTGAGCTGCTTATCACAGGAGGAGGAGGAGTCTGAGGAATGCCCATGTGCCAACTAGTCTAAGCAATGATAATGTCATATTGCTAAAACCTTCACTGCATGTAAACAGCACGCAGTCTGTTAAATGACCTGTGCTTGAACCCCTACTTCCTCAGATTCCATAGCAAAAACTTGCTGACAGATTCTCTTTCTTAAAAAATAACTTTGGGGAATTGAAGAGTGACTGACTTGACCTTTTTTCTCTTGGTGCAATTATAATCAATGTTTATTGATGTGCAAAAAAAAAAATCTTATTTATGGTCCATATTTATCCTTTTTTTTTCCCCCCAATACTTCTAGCGGTATGGTTGTTTCAGCAGATAAATCCGATCTTCTTTACCAAACTGGCTATTGGGCAAGCTACAATGTCCCGTAAGTTAATCAACACAATCTGTCACATCCGTGAAAACCTAGACCTCCGAACTATCCGAGACAGATCACTTCCCAAGGAGCATAGTCATTGAATTATGAAGGCCTATATTTAAGGTTAAAAACATTTTTATTAAAGAATTTCATTAGTAATAAAGGTAAAACCCAAGCAAGGATTTTGAACTCTATCAAAAATGTATATTGACAAAGTGGTGCTCATATATACCTGTGCCTAGAAAGAAATGACTAATTGTATACTAATGACTCTATGGAGTGCAGATCCAACACAGTAAAAAGTATTAAACAAAAATATTGAGCAAAAAAGCATTACAGAATAAATCCAAAAATTTATATTGAGGTGCAAGAGCTTTTGGTATTTTTCCAAATTTCCATTTTTTATTTATTTATTTATTTTTTTAAAGATGGAAGGGAAGGAATTCAACAAACAAGTGTGTAGATCAATGCGGTCAATAAAGTGCAAATTATATCAGTACTATACTGAGTTCCTATTCATCGATTGGAATTCAGTATTGGAATAGGGTTCTGGAAAGTAAATCCCCACCAGTGGTCAGTTTACTTAATCTCTGGGCGATATACAGTCGTGGCACTCTTACCTGTGCAGCATCTAATAGAGAATATGTATACGGGCCACTAGTGACCCTTATTTAATTCAATTCCATCTTTGCCTTTAAAAAAAAAAAAAATTAGAAAAATACCAAAAGCACTTGTACCTCAATGTATTTTGAATTTACATATTCATAAATGCCTTTTTTCTCAATACTTTTGTTTACTACTTTTTACTGTTTGATCTACACACCATAGTCCTATTGGTATAGAATTGGTCATCTCTGTGGTGCCCATGTATACCTGTGCCTAGACTTTGTCAATATACATTTTTGCTACAGTTCCCTGCTTGTTTTAATTGTATTTTTAATGAAATTCTTAAATACAATTTTTATTAAACCCTACAAGTTTAAACCCTACACATAGTCTTGGGATTACGAAGGCATATGTTCCTTGCGTAGTGTTCTGTCAAAGTCATAAAAGTACCGCTAGAGGTCCCGTAGTGACCGAAAGTGGGTCTGTGGTGTCTGCTTATTTATTCATCCGTCCTTCCTTCTTATAGGTACTTTGAAGAGATTTTTAATGCTAGTGGGCAAGTGGACCTGTTGAAAAAATATGGAGACTGGTTCAGTTATTCAAAAAATCCTCGTGCTCAAATATTTCGCAGGAATCAGACACTTGTGCAGGACTTGAAATCTATGGTGAAGCTTATGAGGTGAGAGGGTGACCATGACATGGTGTCTGATATTTTACAGAAGTCATACCGTATCCTGATGTAGACCTTTTAAGAGGACATGATTTGCTCTTAATATTTCAGGTACAACGATTTTCTTCATGATGCTCTTTCACGTTGCGAAAGTTGTGATCCAAAGCAAAACGCAGAGAATGCAATATCTGCTCGATCTGATCTTAACCCTGCCAATGGAACATACCCTTTTGGAGCTATGCGTCAGAGACAACATGGTGGTACTGATGTGAAGGTGGGTAATGTCTTAAAAGGTACTGTGAAAAATGAGGAAAAACCAGCACCAAACAACTTAATATACAGTACCTTTTCAATCTTACTTGGCGGACCAGCAGTGGACGGCTTGCAAAATCCTGGGTACAACACCTGAAACTATCTGCATCGTACAAAGTCCAGGCCAAGGAGCAAAAAAAAAAATCGGTGGCACTCTGTGATGAAGTAAAACAATCCTTTCTTTATTCAATGCAAGTAATACATGGATGCAGGGGAGCAGGTGCAGTGGAGGGCAATGGCCGTTTCGCATCGATCAGACGCTTCAACGGTACCTGAACATATTGAAGCGTCTGATCGGCCGTCGTCCTACATTGCACCTGCATCCATGTACTACTTGCATTAAATGAAGAAAGGATTGTTTTACTGCATCACGGATGTGCCACCTATTTTTTCCTCCTTAGCTTGGACTTTGTCTTAAAGGTACGCTCACATGACTATTGAGGAGACAAATCTACACACATGACCTCAAACTGTTCCTAGAGTAGCATATTGCTATAAAGGAAGTTATTCTTTGTGTAATTGGCACATTAGTCCATATCCCAGTATTTTTTTTTTTATATTGTACAACATAACAAGGGTACATCATAGAACAAAAAGCATTTCTCATTAATACTGTTGCAGAAGAGTTAACCTAACCATCACATACCATATGTCTAAGATCTTAACCAAAACCATAAGTCACCAAATATCACATACTTTGAGCGAATACTCCTGATCACCTGGGGCCTAATGTGAGTCAAAGGGGAATCAAGCCAAGGCTTCCATACCCCCCCCCCCCCCCTTTATTTTTTTTTTCACATTTTTGGGGACCACCTTCTCATAGGAAGCTGCAGTACTTTCCATATTGACCCAGTGTGAGATTTGCCGGTGACTTTTTTCCATCCTTGTCATCACGATGGCTTTGTAGGCTAAAACTATGTTTCCCTGTGAAGACTGTGGGTTTTTAGGCCAGGATTCCTAACAAACACGCCTTTAGAGCAGAGTGGTACAGGGGGTGTATGATCTCTATGAAGATGGCTATGGCCTCTTTCCAAAAGTCTACAATAGGGAGGGCAGTACCACATGTGTATAAAATCTGCTGCCGCTTCGCACCCCACACTTATGGCAATCTGCAGTAGTGGATCTACCCATTTTATATAACCTGCTAGGTGTCATTGATGGACTATATACACATTTGGGCTAACTTGTTATTTATTAATTGATGGTTTAACATTTTGTGGGGCAATCGAGGCCTTGCTCCAATCTTCCTCTGATAGGGAGGGTATTGCTGTCTTAAGCCAACAATGGCGATGAGGAGCATCTTCAGTGACAATTCTTTTTCCTTGACAGGTCACAAGTTATGAATTTGCCAAACATCACAAATTGGTGGTTGTTAATGGTCCTACATGGGACCAGGTCCCTGCTTTCCAATGGAGCACTTCTCCCTTCAGCAACCTCATGCACATGGGCCATCCTGACCTCTGGAAATTTTCTCCCATTGTCATCAGTTGGGATTGAGGCATTTTCCTTCTTTGTACTATTTTCCTCAATCAATGCACTTTTGATCAGCATTTGTAACTTCTGCCTGGACATGCATTGCAGCTGGCATGGTACTAATATTGGGAAGGGTACTGGTTAAACCAGGGAATTGAGTTATTAAAATGATAAAGGGATACATTTAGTGTGTTAAGGTTAAGTGTTTTATTTTGCATAACTATACATCAAAGTACAGATGATGGTCATTCATTCTCTATCCTATAAACATGTGGTCTTTGAGCTAAATTTGTGCTATTCGCCTATTATACCAAAGGAAATCTATACTGACACATTTCAATGCTGACTACCTGATAATTATATAAAATGTGATTGGATTTTCTTTTACAACTTATGAACTATAGGCCTTTCCATTTGACCATCACATTTGAGCTCAAGTTCCTGCTTGATTTGACTTGAACCTGAATTGGTGGATTAGAGGTGATTTGAGAGAAGGACTTGTTCTAAAGATAGAAGGGGGTCATGTAGGACCACCTGATTTGGCCTCCCTGCTGTGTGACGTCCTTATGAATATTTGGTATTTCCAGAAGCTTTGATAGTGGTCTCTGCAGTTTACTAGGAGAAATCTATGTGTAGATTAGGTGTACATGCTGACATATGCTGTGAATGATTTAAATGGTGTTACCGCAATATGAAATGGCGTCTGCTGATCTGAGTGACAGGCTTCTTAGATTAGAAACTATCCGTGTAGTATGTTTCAGATCCATTTTTTTTTTTTTTTTCAACCTTGGCTGTAGGATCAGCCACATGGCCTTATGCAGTTATGTTTATACTGCCCTAAGGCTGTCAGAATTTTCAGGATATTCATAATTTTGCCTTTAGAATTAAACCTAATTTTTCTTTTTCTCCCCCCTACAAGCAAGGAACCATGACCCATATGGGGGAATAACCTACGGTGTTGACCATCTACTGTTACTCAACCTCCCCCTTTTGACATATCTATGCAAGTCTTTGTTTCCAGCAGGCTGATGCTGCCAGTGGGCAGCTGTGTTCATGAGATTTGTGTGCTAGGCTTTTTTTTTTTTTTTGTATAAAAAGTACAGTGTTTTGTTTTTTCTTCAGTGCACTTATTAAAATTGTAACATTACTTTAGTCATTTGTCTGAATCTTCTTTTGCGCCATACCGAAGAGGTATTACTAGCATTGTGATGTGGTTTACAACATTCACTTACCCATATGCTGTCACTTCTATGGTTTTTTTTCCCCCACTTGTTTGGCAATTTAAAAAAAAAAAAAAAAAACCCACAGTAGATTGTTTTAATATATATCAAGTAGTTTAATGCCACAGTAGTAAAACATAAAAAATTACATTAAAAAGGCTTTAGACAAGAGGTAGTGGTAACATTGAGTTGTTAACTAATCCTTTGTTAGCCCTTTCATACCAGCTCCCTACAATCCACATTATACACTAACAAAACTTGATGTGACTCTGATCTGACAAAGTAATCCATCTCTGGATGCCAGAGGATAAGGTCAGATGAGGAGTACTGACTAGTGATGAGTGACCGTTCTCGGATAACTTGTTATCGGAACATCTTGAGTGTGCTCGTATATCGTGTTTGAGTCCCAGCAGCTGCAAATCAAGCAGCCACAGGGACCTGAACATAATGAGTACAGCCAAGATACTCGGATAACAGCTGACTGTGCTTGGATAAGATGTTATCAGAGCAGGTTCGCTCATCACTAGTACTGACAAGTCTTGTGTATGCACCATATGATTATCTTATGTCACCGACAAGTCTGAGGACAACCAGTAGAGGAATGTAAACTTGTCGGATTCACACATCCAGATGCACGGACTGTCCTCAGAGTAACCAGATCAGAATTTGACAGTTCTATTTTATGCATCTTGGGCTGAGTTCAGGTTGGAGACCCTCAGCCATTCTGTGACACAGACTTGTGAATTCGGCCTAAATTATACAAAACTCCTATATTGAGCATACAGATGGTGAACCTGAATTGTTTGGAAACCACATTTGCTCCTGTTTAATCTGCTTGGTAACGTTAGAGCTGATGGAATTCCCAGGAAACTGGTACCATGACTTGGCCCGCATATCTGGATGGTAAGTTCTTCCAATGCAGCAATGACTAACTAGATGCCCAACTGATCCTTGAGTCGGAAGAGCTGGGCGAGGGTGATGTTGTTCCCACCACATACGATGACTACCACAGATAACAGATCGTGGCTCAACTTTCCCTCCTTCTGCAGCTTCCCAATCACATCACTGTAAACCGCAGCAAGAGCTGCGCCACACGCTGGCTCAACAAGCATCTTCTCATCATCTAGAGGGAGACAGAACAAGCAAGTCAGCAATATACAGGTACACTCGAGCTCAAATTATTAGAGCATCACGTCACCCTTGACTAGTAGTCGCAATCCCACAAGGAGTAAAACTGTTAAGGTACCGTCACATTTAGCGACGCTCCAGCGATATAGACAACGATCCGACCTAAACTAGATCGCTGGAGCGTCGCTGTAGAGATGTCAAACACCGCAACTCCAGAACGATGCAGGAGCGATCCAGTGACATACTTATCGTTCTCGCTGGTTGTTAGCGCCGTGAAAAAACATTGCAGGCATCGTTGCTTTTGCTGTCAAACATGACGAATCATGCCGACCAAATAAAGTTCTGGACTTTCAGCTACGACCAGCGGGATCCAGATCGCTGCTGCGTGTCAAACACAACGAGATCGCTATCCAGGACGCTGCAACATCACGGATCGTTGTAAAGTTGCTCAGTGTGAAGGTACCTTTAGTGTAATAAATAAGACCCCTGAAGAGCAGCTTTAGCTTAAGGCCCCTTCACATTAAGCGACGCTGCAGCGATACCGACAACGATCCGGATCGCTGCAGCGTCGCTGTTTGGTCGCTGGAGAGCTGTCACACAGACCGCTCTCCAGCGACCAACGATCCCGAGGTCCCCGGTAACCAGGGTAAACATCGGGTAACTAAGCGCAGGGCCGCGCTTAGTAACCCGATGTTTACCCTGGTTACCATGCTAAAAGTAAAAAAAACAAACACTACATACTTACCTACAGCCGTCTGTCCTCCAGCACTGTGCTCTGCTTCTCTGCTCTCCTCCTGTACTGTCTGGGAGCCGGAAAGCAGAGCGGTGACGTCACCGCTCTGCTTTCCGGCTCACAGACAGTACAGGAGGAGAGCAGAGCACAGCGCTGGAGGACAGACGGCTGTAGGTAAGTATGTAGTGTTTGTTTTTTTTTACTTTTAGCATGGTAACCAGGGTAAACATCGGGTTACTAAGCGCGGCCCTGCGCTTAGTTACCCGATGTTTACCCTGGTTACCAGTGAAGACATCGCTGGATCTGTGTCACACACGCCGATCCAGCGATGTCAGCAGGAGATCCAGCGACGAAATAAAGTTCTGGACTTTATTCAGCGACCAACGATCTCCCAGCAGGGGCCTGATCGTTGGTCGCTGTCAAACATAACGATTTCATTAACGATATCGTTGCTACGTCACAAATAGCAACGATATCGTTAACGATATCGTTATGTGTGAAGGTACCTTTACTCTGGGTATAAATACACTGTGTTCCAAATTATTATGCAAATTGGATTTAAGTGTCCTGAAGATTTAATTGTTTTGTTTTTCAAATAAACTCATGGATGGTATTGTGTCTCGAGGCTCAATGGATCGCTGAAATCAATCTTAAACACGTGATAATTAGTTTTCCAGGTGATTCTAATTAAAGGAAAACTACTTAAATTATGTTCCACATTATTAAGCAGACCACAGGTTTCAAGTAATATGGGAACTAAAAAGGATCTCTCTGCTGCTGAAAAGCATTAAATAGTGCAATGCCTTGGACAAGGTATGAAAACATTAGATATTCCACGAAAACTTAAGAGTGGTCATCATACTGTGAAGAAATTTGTGATTGAAACAGAGCACAGACAGAGTTCATGCAGATAAAGGCATAACGAGGAAGGTTTCTACCAGACAAATTCATTGGATTAAGAGAACAGCTGCCAAAATACCATTACAGAGCAGCAAACTGTTATTTGAAGCTGCTGGTGCCTCTGGAGTCCCTCAAACCTCAAGGTGTAGGATCCTTCAAAGGCTTGCTGTGGTGCATAAACCTAATATTCAGCCACCCTTAAACTGTTCAGAAGCAGAAAATGTTTAAAGTGGGCCCAGACATGCATGAACACTAATTTCCAAATAGTCTTGTTTACTGATGAGTGTCAAGCAACCCTGGATGGTACAGATGGAGTAGTGGATGGTTCATCATCTTTCCCCCACCTGATCTATCTATTATGGTAAATGGCATCACGCTCTCACCCGCACCTGAAATCCGCTGCCTCGGGGTAACTCTCCATTCTGCCCTGTCCTTCAATTCTCACGTCCAAGCTCTTGCCACCTCCTGTCGCCTCAAACTCAAAAATATTGCTAGAATCCGTTCCTTCCTCAGCCCACAATCTACTAAAACTCTTGTGCACGCTCTCATCATCTCCCACCTCGATTACTGCAACACCCTCCTCTGTGGCCTCCCAGCTAACTCTTGCACCACTCCAGTCTGTCCTCAACTCTGCTGCCCGGCTAGTCCACCTCTCCCCTCGCTACTCCCCTGCTTCTCCCCTCTGCAAATCCCTCCACTGGCTCACAATTCCCCTACAAATCCAGTTCAAACTACTAACACTGATCTACAAAGCCATTCACAACCTGTCCCCTCCCTATATCTCTGAACTAATCTCCCACTATCTTCCCTCACGTAATCTTCGATCCTCCCAAGACCTCCTACTCTCCTCCACACTTATTCGTTCCTCACACAACCGCCTGCAAAATTTCTCCCGAATATCCCCCATCCTCTGGAATTCCATGCCTCAACACGTCCGATTATCCACCACTCTCGGATCCTTCAGACGGAACCTGAAAACCCATCTCTTCAGGAAAGCCTACAGCCTACAATAACCAAGCCGCCACCAGAGCCGCCGCCTCACCCCTACCTTCTGTCTCTTCCCCACTATCCCATAGAATGTAAGTCCGCAAGGACAGGGTCCTCTCCCCCTGTAATAATAATAATGGTTGGTGGATGGCCACCATGTCCCAACAAGGCTGCGACGTCAGCAAGGAGGTGAAGGAGTCACATTTTGGGCCAGAATCCCGGGGAAACAGCTGGTAGGACGCTTTAAGTTTCCTGACGGTGTGAAAATGACCTCTGCAAAGTATTTAGAGTTTCTGACTGACAACTTTCTTCTTCCATGGTCTAAAAAGCAGAAACGTGCCTTCAGGAGCAAAATCATCCTCATGCTGACAATGCCCCATCTTATGCTGCAAAGAACACCTCTGAGTCATTGGCTGCCATGGGCATAAAAGGAGATAAATTCATGGCGTGGCCACCATCTTCCCCTGACCTCAACCGTACAGAGAACCTTTGGAGTATCATCAAAAGATCTATGAGGGTGGGAGGACGTTCACATCAAAAAAGCAGCTCTGGAGGCAAAGAAATACAAGCAGAAACTCTCCAAAAATTCACAAGTTCAATGGATGCAGGAATTGTGAAGGTGACCGCAAAAAGGGTTCCTATGTTACATGTAACTTGGCCTGTTAGGAGGTTTTGGAGTTAAATAGCTGTTTTGTTCAGTGAATGTGACCTCCTAATGCTGCAAATTCCACAAATGAGCATTTTCACTTCTGTATAACATATCAAATGTATAGAAATTCTACGGTGCCTAATAATTTCGAACAGTGCATTTTGAGTTTTTATTTATTTTGGAGATAATACTGTTATCATTGGGAAGTTTCTTCAATAAAATTCCATGTATACTCTGGGTGATGACTTTTATTAGACTGACTGTCATTTGCACCGACCATTTAGGAAAATCTGAGAAAAACATAATTTGCATAATAATTTGGAACTCAGTGTAGTTGGTAGTTTATAATATCACTTGATCCTATTTTTAGTATAATACTTAAAGGAAACCAGTCAGCAGGAATATACATGTCTAACTAAAGGTATGGGCAGAATGGCGCGGTCAAGCGGATTTAATACTTAGTGTAAGTCTGTAGCCTTTTTTTTTTTATTAAAATGATCAAGATTCGGATTCCTCAGCGCATCAGGGTCAATGACCAGGAGAGGTGTCATTCTGCACATGCACCACGTCTGACGCCATTTATATGAAGACCGCCATCAGCTGAATCGGCGAGAACACCGCACACAGCTAGGATGGCACCAGCCCGAAATTTAAATGGCCAAGATGATCAATGCAACAGGGGCAGTGAAGAGGTCCATGGCTGAGCGAAGAGCCTACCTACAGTCCCACCACAAAGCACTGAGGAAAGCGAAATTTACCATTTAACGAAAACTGGGGTGAAGAGTTTCACACTAAAGGTATGATGGTGCCATTCTGCCCATACCTTTAGTTTAACATGGATGATCCTGATGACAGGTTTCCTTAATTTTACACTTTCTAATACTATGTTTTACATGACATCCAGAATCACTTACCAAGAAACCTTTCGATGGCAATCACAGCGTCTTGGTCAGTGATGACCTCTGAGAATACAGGATGTTCCTGAGCCACTTTCAGGGTTTGTGCTCCCACAGTTCTAGCTCCCAACGTCTTTGCCACGCTGTTTGGGGGGAGGAAAAATAAGACATTTGTACATTTTCCTAACCTGTGCTGTTCGCTAAGAGATATATGGTATGTTTACTGTAAAGTGACAAGCTGACACTTCCATTAAGTCAAGACATGCAGATCTAAGCCTGCAGCCTTCTTTCATTTACTAAACTAGACGTAGACTCACATGCAGTAGTAACATTCGTTTCCATACCCTTCAGTTTGCAGGGGGGGTTGAAAACAAAATTGGCATTAAACGAAAAGTAATTTGGTATAATTGTCATTTTATGTTTTTCATAAATGAATACTATAAGTGATAACAAGAAACTTTGTAATAACTTAGCCCGGTTTCACACGTCAGTGGCTCTGGTACGTGAGGTACAGGCATGTACTACGGAGGACAGAGAATGAACTTCATTCCAATATTGCAGCCAGCATGCAGCCAGCGGGTAAGGAAAGGGTGAATCAAACACCCGAAAACCCCGCCCCTATGGCTGAAAATTGTTCCCTCCAAATTCAGGTGACAGAGTCCCTTTAACCTTGCGGGACTCAATTTACACCTTTGGCCTAGGACCGCTCATAGAATCTCACGGCTTGCAGTATAACCTTTATGCTGATGACACATAGATCTACCTCTCTGGACCAGATATCACCTCCCTACCAACCTAAATGTCTGTCCGCTATTTCATTCTCCGCTAGATTTCTAATACTTAACATGGACAAAACAGAATTCATTACCCCTCCCCCCCCCATATCTCACTCAACCCCCTCAGACCAATCCAGTAAAGTAAATGGCTGTTCACTCTCCCCAGTCCCACAAGCTCGCAGCCTCGGGGTAATCCTTGACTCTGATCTCTCCTTCAAACCACATATCCAAGCCCTTTCCAATTCAACTAAAAAATATTTCCCAGATCTGTACATTCCTCATCCTAGAATCTGCAAACACTAATGCATGCCCACATCTCACACCTTGACTACTGCAACCTCCTTTGTGGCCTCCCCTCTAACACCCCTCCAATCTATACTAAACTCTGCTCCCCGACTAATCCATCTGTCCCCCCGCTATTCCTCAGCCTCTCCTCTCATTCAATCCCTTCACTGGATCCTTATTACCCAGAGACTCCAGTTCAAAACCCTAACCGTGACATACAAAGCCATCCACAACCTGTCTCCTCCATACATCTGTGACCTTGTCTCCCGGTACTTACATGCAAGCAACCTCCGATCCTCACAAGATCTCCTGCTCTACTCCCCTCTTATCTCCTCTTCCCTCTTCCCACAATCACATACAAGCTTTCTCCCGCACATCTCCCCTACTTTGGAACTCTGCCCAGCTCTGCCCTTGCCTATTTTATCCTCGCCCATCCCTTGTAGATTGTGAGCCATCGTGGGCAGGGTCCTCTCTCCTCCTGTACCAGTCATGACTTGTATTGTTTAAGATGACTGTACTTGATTATGTACACCTCTTTTCAAATGTAAAGCGCCATGGAATATATTGCGCTATAATAATAATCGCTCAACTCTAGTGATGATTCTTATATATTTATATGCATACACCTAAATAAAATGGGAATGGTTATTAATTATTCTAGCACCATTTATACCATGGCGCTTTACATGTGAGGAGGGGTATGCATAATAAAAAAACAAGTACAATAATCTTAAACAATACAAGTCACGACTGGTACAGTAGGAGAGATGACCCTGCCCGCTAGGGCTCACAATCTACAATGGTTGATATCAACTTCATGTTTGGGCACATTAGTATATGGGAGGGGGAAAACTTTTTAAGATGGGTGGTGACTAGTGATGAGCAAATATACTCGTTACTCGAGATTTCTCGAGCATGCTTGGGGGTCCTCCGAGTATTTTTTTAGTGCTCTGAGTTTTAGTTTTTCTTGCCGCAGCTGAATGATTTACATCTGTTAGCCAGCTTAAAGGGAACCTGTCACCTGAATTTGGCGGGACTGGTTTTGGGTCATATGGGCGGAGTTTTCGGGTGTTTGATTCACCCTTTCCTTACCTGCTGGCTGCAATATTGGATTGAAGTTCATTCTCTGTCCTCCATAGTACACGCCTGCACAAGGCAAGATTGCTTTGCGCAGGCGTGTACTATGGAGGACAGAGAATGAAGTTCAATCCAATATTGCAGCCAGCATGCAGCCAGCGGGTAAGGAAAGGGTGAATCAAACACCCGAAAACTCCGCCCATATGACCCAAATCCAGTCCCGCCAAATTCAGGTGACAGAGTCCCTTTAAGAACATGTGGGGATTCCATAGCAACCAGGCAACCCCCACATGTACTTATGCTGGCTAACAGATGTAAATTATTCAGCTGCTAAAAACTAAAACTCCGAGCACTAAATAATACTCTGAGGACCCCCGAGCATGCTCGAGAAATCGAGTAACTAATATATTTGCTCCTCACTAGTGGTGACCATGGCGGCAATTTTGAAGTCGGTCATTTTGGATCCAACTTTATTTTTTCCAATGGGAAGAGGGTCATGTGACACATCAAACTTATTGAAAATTTCACAAGAAAAACAATGGTGAGATTGGTTTTAATGTAACTTTCATGAGTTATTTACAATTTTATGACCACTTATAAAATGTGTTCAAAGTGCTGCCCATTGTGTTGGATTCTCAATACAACCCTCATGTAGGAATGCTCGGACCTGACTCCCAAGATGGTGCACCACCACATTATGGATGTCAGGTCCGACCGTCTGAGCATTCCTACATGAACAGTTTCTTGGAAAGTGGATTGGTCATCGTGGGCCAGTTGAATGGCCACCAAAGTCTCCCGATCTGACCCCTTAGACTTTTATCTTTGTGACCATCTGAAGGCAATAGTCTATGCTGTGAAGATATGAGATCTGCAGCATCTGAAACAATGGATACTGGAAGCATGTGCTAGCATTTCTTCTGTGGTGTTGCTATCAGTCTGTCAAGAGTGGGAGAAGAGGGTTGCATTGACAACCCAACACAATGGGCAGCACTTTGAACACATTTTATAAGTGGTCAAACTTGTAAATAACTCTTGAAAGAATAAAGGTACATTAAAACCAAGCACACCATTGTTTTTCTTGTGAAATTGTCAATAAGTTTGATGCGTCACATGACCCTCTTCCCATTGGAAAAAAAGTTGGATCCAAAATGGCCACCATGGTCACCACCCATCTTGAAAAGTTTCCCCCCTCCCATATACTAATGTGCCACAAACAGGAAGTTGATATCACCAACCATTCTCATTTTATTTAGGTGTATACATATAAAAAGCCCACCCTGTAGTATTGACTATTTTTCACACAATTCTTAAAGGGAGCACACCCACTTCATTGATTTTCTGCAAAGACAGGTTTTTTGTCTGCCTTTTTTTTTTTTTTTTTAAGGCTTAGCACACAAAAAAAAAACAAAGTGCAAAAATTGCACCAAAATATCTGGCGTATTTACTATAACTTGAGGGGACTGGAGTACATGTTCAACAAGTTTAATGTTTAAAAAAAAAAATTATAATAATAATAATATAGAAACCCTAAACTCTGATAGTGGCAAATTAAAAAAAAACAAGCAAAAAGGACATCAAAAGAGGCACAAATTGAAAGATTTAATATGACGCAAAAAGAAAAAGATATCCCAAGTGCTATAATGAATTTGGGCCATTGAGTTTTTAAATGCGGTATCTATGTCTTTATCAAGTTAACAAAATAATTTTTGTCACTTGATAAAGATGCCAGTACGGAGTTGAAACACGTTGTGAATAAAAAAAAATTATTCTATTTTCTGAAGAATTGATTTACTCCAGCAGCACAGCCCAGCGGTCATCCAACTGGATCAAATATTTCCTGGAGGATTCATTCACCAGCCACAAGACTGCTTTCATTCATGCCAACATAGGAGTTGTGCCTGTCACAACTCCACCAGGTGAGCATAACTCTCCTACTCACCCTCCATAGGGTATCGACCTATTGTGCGCCCTGTTTGACACTTTTAAATTTGTTAATCTGTTAAGCATTTGGTCTTCTTGGCAAGTGTGGCATGGAATTGGGGAGAGAAAGAGAAATTGTATTGAGTGTGCAATCTAAAAAGCAGCCATGTTTCACTAGTACTGTCCGGTAACCCTACTAAGATCAAGCAAGTTGGCATTTTCTAAACTTGACCCATGGAGACCAGGTTGCCTTAAAGAGTGTGTGGGTCTCAGATTCTCACCTAGCACGTTCATCTAACTAGAAAAAAAACCAAAAAACTTCTGATTTAGTGTTGGTAGGATTTGGGATGTCCCAGGAAGGGGGCACATAAGTTCTGGCGGCTGCACGCAGTCTCGCTCTTTAGACATTTATTTACCTGGTAATTTCAGGAAGAGTCACGAGCTTTCCTTCCTCTAATGCAGCATTAAGACTGTGAGCACCTCTCGTTTCCATTGCAATGATGGGAATGTCACTCCATCCCACTTCCCGTAGGCCTTGGACTACTCCACAGAGCATACCACCACCACCTACTGAGAGGACAATTGCTCCTGGTTTTGAAGGAAGACTTTCCTTCATTTCTTTTGCCAGTGATGTGTGGCCTTCCCTAAAAAAAAAAAAAAAAAAGTTTTGCAAACAATCAATATTCGATAATAAACTTAAAGAAGCCATCCCATTAGGTTTTTTTTGTACTTAGTATAATCGGTTAGTGTTGAAATACTTATCTACTACCGTCTTCTCTGGGATCCAATGCAGTTCTGCTCCTCTTCTCATTGACATCACACACACTTCCTATTCTCAGGCTCTATGCGTGAGCTGGAGGTCTTTTACAACGTAAGCTTATGGTGCCTCGTTCTGATGCTCCATAGGATCACATTATAAAAGGCACTTTTGGGTCACGAAGAGCGCAGTGTGATCCAGACCAGGGGTGTCAAACTGCATTCCTCGAGGGCCTCAGACCATGCGTGTTTTCAAGATTTCCTTTGCATTACACAAGGTGCTGGAATCATTCTGTGCAATACAAGGAAATCCTGAAAACATGACCTGTTTGCGGCCCTTGAGGAATGCAGTTTGACACCCCTGATCCAGACAGTATCAGAGTGGTGGCATCACGGACAAGAACGGTGCTGGACACCAGAGAGAGCAGTGGCAGGTTAGTATATTAATACACACCCTTCACGGGAAGACTTCTTTAACCCAGCCACTTATAACAATAGTGCCATTTCCTGTAAGTCAGTCTGACATGTGACACACCATGAAGATGTAGACAATGCTTTGTGAAAACTATGACGATATATTAATAAATTGTAATTTGTAGACTATCATACCATATTAAAGGATCGTCAAATGGAGGGATGTACACCCATCCAGGGTTATTCTTCACCAACTCTTTAGCATGCTCAATAGTATCATCAAGCATCTGTAAGGAAGAACAGGCATTGTTAAAAATAAATAAATAAATAATATATATATATATATATATATATATATATATATATATATATATACACTTAATTGTCTTTGTACTTGCTATCATTTTAACAAACTTCTCATGTTCTCATGTCATTGTAACATATCAAGTTTTGATTGTTGGGGCAGATGCCAAGACCCCCACTGATCACTAAAACTAATGGGTGTGAACACTCAGCTAAACACTGCCCCTCTGTCTGTTTCCGGCTCTCATTGGAGAGTGGATCTTGGAGTACGGAGTCATACAAAGGTTAATGTTGGTGTGATAAAAAGGAATTATTAAACATGAACATTCCATAATGCTAAATATTGCATTTTGAAGTAGTGGAAAATGTAGGTATTCTGTGCTGTTGGTTTCATACACCCAATAAGAGTCCAATATATGGTATACCAGTGAGGCTATATTCTTGACACGTTGTGAAGTTGACAAACTTCAGAAGAACCACAAAAAAGTTGTGGTTCTCCTAAAGAAATTTGGACTCTTATTGTGTATATAAAAAAAAACCCCCACCAATGCAGAATACTCAAATTTTCCACCATTTCAATACCATGCTGGATCTACCAACCCGTGGAGCTGCAGCAGGTAGAATATCTCTTTTCTAAAGCCTTATTGGTGTTGTTGCACAACCCTATAATGTGAGCAGGTACTACTTTTCCTTATACATTGGTATACTGGATAAAACCCTATTGCACTTATCATCCATGCGAAACCAAAGGAACAGGCAGATTGGCACTGTCATCCTGATTTAATACCTACCTTTGGTGTAAAAGTCTGCATCCTGATTTTCGTTAAATCATCAATATAGATTTTGGTTTCCTTTATGCTTCATGTTGGGACTTGTGTGTAGGGTATTCAGTTCAGAGGGCTCAACCAAGGTGCCTCAACTGGATTCATAATCATGCATTCATTTAAGTTTTGGGCTGGGGCAGTCTTAGCTGATCTTCATGAAAATGGTGCCGCCGGCATACGCACAGATTGCCTTCAGCCAGTCTTCAGGAAAATGGCACCGGAGGTGGGGCACGCATAGAATGAGATCTCTGTTCACCTAAAGCTAAGGGTACCATCACACAGTGGCATTTTGATCGCTACGACGGCACGATCCGTGACGCTCCAGCATCGTAACAATATCGCTCCAGCGTCGTAGACTGCTGTCACACTTTGCAATGTACGACGCTGGAGCGATAATTTCATGACGTATGTGCGATGTAGAAGCCGTTGGTTACTATGCGCACATCGTATACAATATCGTGCACACCTTTGTTACACCATGCGATCATGCCACCACAGCGGGACACTAGACGACGAAAGAAAGTTTCAAACGATCTGCTACGACGTACGATTCTCAGCGGGGTCCCTGATCGCAGGAGCGTGTCAGACACAGCGAGATCGCTGGAACGTCACGGATATATCACTGGAACGTCACAAATCGTGCCGTCGTAGCGATCAAAATGCCACTGTGTGACGGTACCCTTAGACAGTACCAGCACAAAATGTAAATTAATGCCTGCATAGGTGCCGTGGCTGAGCCCTCTGAGCTGAAGACCCTAACCACAGTTCCACCCACAAGTCCCACCCTGATACTCCGGGGGAAACTGAAATCTATCATTATGATTTAATGAAAACTAGGCTGCAGATTTTAACACTAAAGGTATCTATTAAATCAGGATTTCATCGGCATTCCTTAAGTTTCACATGGATGATCCTGATGACCGGTTCTCTTTAATTTGTCCCCACTGCCTATTCAGAAATATTGCATTTTGTATTCTGATTTTTTTTACTTTATTTGTATGGCATGTTGAATTACAGAATTACAGTCTTGATCGTTATGAATTTGCAATATCTTGTCTCTGGTTGATGCGATCTGGCTCAGAAATATATATATATATCTGTTTGGAATATATATATATATATATATATATATACATACTTTTTCATTGTTTAATAAATGTTCTGGATCTATAAAAGTAAAAAAGAGTGCCTGGGGCAACTGACCATCAAACTATTCTGTTTGGAATATATATATATATATATATATATATATATATATATATATATATATATATATATATATATATATATATATATCCAAACAGAATAGTTTGATGGTCAGTTGCCCCAGGCACTCTTTTTTACTTTTATAGATCCAGAACATTTATTAAACAATGAAAAGGTATAATGTTCCAGGTGAGAAAGATTGAACTTACCTCTCCCACTACACAGACTGTAGCACCTTCGTCTTTGACTCTCTGGATGGTGAAGCTTGGAGTGGTAACTGGGACCAGAATAGTTGCAGGGATGGACAGCATGCGGGCACTATAGGCGGCTGCCAGGCCAGCATTACCTCCTAAATATACAAAAAAATTAGATATCACACGAAACCACATGACTATCCATGAGCCCTGTGTTTGCGTTTCTATATCGTGTCAAGAACTTCCAATTTGATATACATGGTGTAGAAAACAGATTCTATTCATGATTTCCAAATTATAGAGGGTATCTTTGTGCAATATATTTTCTTTCCCATTTAATGTTTTTCAAAATTAGTAAACTAAAGTACTGATTTTCTAGAGAAGAACTTGGCAAACGGTGCACCACATTTGGCCCTCTGGCTGTCCCAGTGCAGCCCATGGACAGACACAGCCGAAGGGCTAAGGCCGGTTTCACACGTCCAGATAATTCCGGTACCGGAAAAAAAATCAGTACCGGAATTATCCGTGTCCGTGTGCCCCTACGTTTCTGTGGCACATCAGTGTGGCACACGTGTGCCGCCCGTGTGCCCACTGGGTACCACACGCACCGTGCTGGGTACCACACGTACCAGCATCTGGTGCTGAAGCCGCGATTCATATCTTCCCTGCAGCAGCGTTTGCTGCAGAGAAGATATGAATAATAGTTTTTAAAATAAAGATCTATGTGCCCAACGCCCTCCCACCCCCTGTGCGTTCCCCCCCCCCCCCCCCGCTGTTCTGAAAATACTCACCAAGCTCCCTCGTTGGCTGTTGCTGCTTCCTGTTCTGGCCGCATCTTCTCCTGTATGCGGTCACGTGGGGCCGCCGATTACAGTAATGAATATGCGGCTCCACCCCTATGGGAGGTGGAGCCGCATATTCATTACTGTAAATGAGCGGCCCCACGTGACCGCATACAGGAGAAGATGTGGCCAGAACCGGAAGCAGCGCCGGCGAGGGAGCGAGCCGGGTAAGTATTTTAAGAACAGCGGGGGGGGGGGGAAAGACACAGGGGGTGGGAGGACGGTGGGCACATAGATCTTTATTTTAAACACTATTATTCATATCTTCTCTGCAGCAAACGCTGCTGCAGGGAAGATTTGAATCGCGGCTTCAGCACCAGTGGGGGGGGGACAGCGCTTACTGTAGCGTTGTCTCCTGCACGGCACACGGACTGCACACGGACAACGTCCGTGTGCGGTACGTGTTTTACACGGACCCATTGACTTTAATGGGTCTGTGTAATCCGTGCGCTCCCACAAACACTGACATGTCTCCGTGTTTGGCACACGGAGACACGGTCCGCAAAAAATCAATGACATCTGCACAGATGCATTGATTTTTATGTGTCTACGTGTGTCAGTGTCTCCGGTACGTGAGGAAACTGTCACCTCACGTACCGGAGACACTGACGTGTGAAACCGGCCTAACACAGTGGCCCATGGGCAGCATGATGCCCTTTCTGGCCGCAGATAGCAGCGAATACATTGGCTCATTCCACCAATAAGCGTGTGCGACAGACAGCTGACTCAATGACGTCACTTCATCTTGTCAGCTGTGCATCGGTAACAGGAGGAGTCTAGGTGTTTTTTTTTCTCTTTATATTTGTATGGTATGTATGTAGGGGGCTGTGTCTGGGCTTGGGGGGGGGGGGATGTCGGCATACTTAATTTTCCTTAATATTAAGTGATACTGTTTCACACATTAATATAAAATAATTGCAAGAGGAATCATATGCAATGGTTGCTGTGTCCCCAGGAGGCGCAGGGAGCACATATTAAACCCGCTGGAGTACATTGTAATCACAGCCACAGCTGGAGTTGCAATACAAAATAAAAGAGAGTGGATTTGGTCAAGCTGTTTGACCAAGTCAGATGGAAGAAAACCTAACATGGGCTTTTAGTTTTGGAGAGATCTGTAGTATGGTGGTGAGGCGTTCTCTCCCTCCACTCTGGGTTTTGCGAGTGGCCCATGTCCACGATTCACATTGAAACTTTGAGTTGAGGTTAGGGTCGGTTAGTGTTTTGTTTCAAAGCTTCGAAGCAGGAGGATCTATGCAAGACAGGTCTGTGTGAGACTGAACTCAGGCCAGAGAAGGCAAAGCTACTGATGCACCCCTGAGGGATACAGTGGTACGGTCGTCCACGGAGATAGGCGGATGCAGACTTTCCGGCTTAGAACCGGAGGATAAAGGTTCTGGATTTATTTTGGGAGTTTGAAAATAAAGGCTTATGTTGGACTAACCTGGGTCACTGCCTCTTTACTGCACTGTGTGAACACCGCTGCATTACATACAGTATGTTATTACTTTTGAGCAGAATTAATTTCAGCTTATTGCTTCGGCCCTCCACCACAGTCACAGTCTCTCATGCGGCCCCTTAAGAAAATTAATTGCCCACCCCTGATCTACGGGCATTTTATATGGTAGAATTGATCGAAGTCTTAGAGCTGATACCCCACTAATTGTTAGAATGAAGGATAATCACTATACAGTTTGTGGGCATCACTTGAGTTAAACTCTATGATTTGGACGAGCATGCTATGTAGATTTTGAAACAAAGAAATAAAAATCTTGTTACTTTGGCATGCTCAAAAAAAAAAAATGTTCGAGTCCCCGTTGGTGCATCTTTCACATGCAGGGATAGTCTTAGACATGAGACATGCAGGCGTGGGGACTTGAACATATTTTACGAGCATGCCGAAGATACTCGATTAGCACACAAGCATGCTCAGATAACACCTTATCCCAGCATGTGTGCTTATCACTAATAACCATTAGCTAACTCTTAAACGGTCGTAGGCATGAGCCCTAAATCAGACGAGCGCCATCTGTGGGTATGGTAGCTCTTTGCACATGTGCCATTTTTTTCTGAAGTGGTGAGGTGGAAGAGGGAAAATAAATCGCATCAAGTACAATCTAGCTCTGAGAATCAAATGACTCTTGCCCATTCAAGTCTATGGGTCTGTGAGAAAAAAAAAATAATTACCGCTCCACCCCAGAGAAAAATGAATCAGCGTAATCAGACCATTTTTCTAGGATGGAGCGAAAATGGTCATATGAAACAAGCCTTAAAATGATACGAAAATGCTCTGTATGAAGTATAGCAGGTGATCTAAACAGTCATCATCACACTGTAGTAAAAAAGATACGTACCTGAAGAACAGACAAAGTGCTTACAGCCTCGTTCTGCCCACTGTAATATAAGAGCATGTCGAAAAGGTAAAAATTTACATAATTGATAATCAGGATTCTAGTCATCACCATTTACAGCTAAATTATTTGCATTTTGTCCTTTTTCTACTGGACATTAAAAACAAAATACCCAGACTTTATTGTTTTCTTACAGTTTTACAAAGATGTCCAATCCCACGGATTTTGAAGGACCCCGTTGGTTGTGCATTGTCAAGTTTTAGATACACTTTGGTGCCGCATAGTTTGGACATCGGCACGCTGTCCCTTAATGGAGTGTTCAGATGCAGGCTGCTAATTTCTGGCATGTTGATCTGTAGGGCGATTAGAAAATCTAAATGTTTACATTTTATGTCTATTACAGTCATCATAGTAACACATTTTCTTTACATTTGCCATAAAAACAAAGCCCATAAATTTCACCTATTTTATCATGACAAAGGCATAAAAGTTTTCACTGTTTGGAACCTTTAGGCTATGTGCACACGTGCGGATTTTGCAGCGGATCCGCAGCATTCCGCAGCTGTGGATCTGCAGCAGTTTCCCATGAGTTTAGAGTACAATGTAAACCTATGGGAAACAAAAAACGCTGTGCACATGCTGCGGAAAAAAACACGTGGAAACGCAGCGTTTTATCTTCCGCAGCATGTCACTTCTTTGTGCGGAATCCGCAGCGTTTTTGCATCTGCTCCAATAGAAAACTGTAGATGTAAATCCGCAGCAGAATCCGTAATAGAAAACGCGATAAATCTGCAGTGGACCATTCTACGTGTGCACATACCCTTATACATCAACGAAAAATTTAAAAAAATGATATATATAAAACATTTTTCTCTCAATTACGTACATATTCCTCACTTATAAGTGGCATTAATAACAGTTAATATGTGGCATATAATTTCCCGGTTTGATGCATTATAATGTGACTTCACTACACAGCTGTGGTTTGTGCTTCCTACCACAAGTGAAGCCAATCTCGCCATGTCACATAGTCTACAGCATTATGCCACACTGAAATCCCAGAGAGATTTACGGCCTCGTTAGTGGACACTGCCACCCTGGTAATGAATCCCAGGGGAAACATTTTACACATGGGACCAGAAAATTCTAGTAATTCCCCCTTCTTCATTGTATTCAAAGTTTCCTAGGAACCAGGGGCCTTGATAGAAAGGAGTTCCCATGATGCACTTGTGCTAACAGCAAGAATCATCATCAGTATGCAAAGATCTTCATCCTCGAAACTTCTCACAGGCAGTCAAGTAAGTGCAAGTTACAGGTTTTTGTAAGGAAAAAAAAATATTTAGGGTACTGTTCATTAATTACGGTATGTATGAACCGGAATCATTTGGAGAGATTCGTTCAGTGCATATTCCAAAATTCTGCTAAGAATGTATTTATTGTAGACATTCGATGTAAGAAGTTGTACATGCATGGGGGGTTGTGTCACATTTTATAATGTCACATGTGCCCATTGCCTGGCCACCTTTAGGGATATATATATCACACACACTGTATGCGTGGTAGGTGTGTATGTTTATACTTTATGTGGATAGTCCATGTGTCCGTATATTTGGTATATGCCTGTAATTTGTGTGTAGGTGCATCTGCCCTTGATAAATATTCTTATCAGTGTGACTGACTGCTTTATGTTGTAGTTTGTGCACATGCTGTGTGTTTTTGCTTGTCCTGCTCTTCTGTGATGTGTGGATTTCTCATCTGATGTGTTCAGCGTATATACGAGTTATGTGATGTTTATATGTGCACTTTACCTGGGGGGGGGGGGAGAGAGAGAGAGATTCCCATTGACTTTGCATTGGGTTTCGGTCGAAACCCGACTCGATCAATACACCAGGTGAAAATGAGCAACTCTGATTTTATTAATTCCTTTCTCCCCTAGCGCAAATCAATGGCCACGAAAAGAAAAAGAAAACTTAAGACACCTCTAAGAAACAGAGGGGTCCATACACAATGCATGTGTATAGCAAGAGGAATCGACATTCTGCGGTCTGGAAAGACGCTCCACATGTCCGTCTCAGTGGACGCATAGTGGACATGGGATGTCTTAAAATGCCATCCACTATGCTGAAACATCTGGCCGCTGCGGTATTTGGTCAGTATTTTACATCAGTATTTGTAAGCCAAAACCAGGAGTGGAACAAATAGAGGAAAAGTATAATAGAAACATCTGCACCACTTCTGTAGTTATCACCCACTCCTGGTTTTGGCTTACAAATACTGATGTAAAATACTGACCAAATACTGAACGTGTGACGGCAGCCTCACAATACAATGTGGCGAATGTCTTCACCTAGGAATCCTGACAGTCTAGCGGGAGACTTTGTACCTCTTTATCTGTCTTTTTCAGCTGCCTTATGGCCACAGAACACATTGAACTTGAATGTGCAGCGAGACAAAGCCTTCATAAAACAAAATGGTGCAAAATTTATAATGAACCCCAAAATACAACAAATTAAAAAATTAAAGTCCCAAAATGCAGCAAACCCCTATCCATAAAATTAGAGATAAAATTCTCATCCCAATAGGCCATACTATAGGCCCCACTGATAACTAGAACAGTGTCTGAGCCCCTCTTTCATCCTCGCCGAATGACTGCAATGAGTAGGAGCGTAGAGTAGTGGTCACACATGTATCCAGCCTCTTTCATTGACTTTAGTGTTGAGTAAACAAGCCATGGCACTTCCGTCACATGCACACATGAACTGATAAATCCCCCCAAATATTTTACCTACAGATCTATAGCTATTATATGCATGCAAAGTGCAAAGAAAAAAAAAAGATTCTAAAGAGTATGTATGTATGTATATACATATATTAGTAATTAAAAATAAAAATAAAAACAGTTTTCTACATTTGATTTGAAGGGTCTCCGCATGTCAAAGATGAATAGATGATCCACCTAAGGGGAGTGTAATAATGCTAAAAATTATGCATATATCAGTTCTCCCTTTTAACTATTTCAAATCAATAATTTAGCTTATTAAGGAGCATTTGATCAGGGCATTGTACAAACTGGGAAGTAGAAAGGAAAATGGAATCATTACTATAGGGGCATCAGGCTCACCTACTGCTGGATGATGGGCGCTGTAGTTGGAGAAGGATTTGCTGGCAGCTCCTGAAGGATGCTTCCCTCTGATAAACTTATAGGACCAGGACCATTCCCTGGCACCAATCAGAACCCAGTTACAAACACACCCCCAGCACACCCCCACTCTACTATCTGCATGCACAGCTGTCAGGAGATGTTAGTTAGACAATACCAAAAGGGTCCAGTAGTGGGAGGTAACAAGCAGCTAAAGGAAATGCAGGCTATTTTAAGTCACTTCTACCAAAAGGAGTGCAAAGACCCATTTGCAGGTTGACCCCCCCCACCCCCCCTCTTCTTTGGTTGCACTACTGTTTCATCATGGACCAGCTCAAGCTGGTCAGACTGGTTTCTAAAGATCACAGTAAACCTGAAGAGGGGGAGAAAAACAAAAAAAAAAACTGCTGGGGGCTATGTGAAAGGTTTAAGGTCCATGTAAAAAACATTCCTGTTCCTCTACATAGAATAGATGCAGCAGATAAACACTTAGGAATGCTGTGCCTGGAGAGACAGGAAAAAGAAGATAAAATACCATGTTCTAAAAACAAGTTCTCAGAATGAGCTCATGCTGCAAAAACATGTTTGTGTTCTTACTGTACGCTGCTATTATTACACCACTGCACGCGGAAGAAAGGGAATGGAAAAATGGAGTACACTGGTGCACACTTGCCACTTTGAAAAAAAAAAAAATTGTTTTTAATAAAAAAAAAAAAGCTTTATTATTTCACATGAAAAGTACCAGGGAATAAGTGACGCTATAATAATTAATAAATAGTATTTATTATTGCGTTACGGTTCCCTTGTTCAAAAATGTAGATAAATACTCAACCTTCAGGATTAGGCGGCGCTCACATTGGGGTTATAAATTGTATATTGAGGACAGAATAATGGAATTCATGATGGGACAAATTTGTTATATTATGGACACCCATCAGCGCTGGCTACAATGGGTGGAAAAAAAATTTAAAAAAAACCCTCAATGCTTCTTACTGGATCAGATCCTAAGTTAGGTGCAATAAATCAAGCACAGGATCGAGTGCAGAAAAATATATTAAAGTGTAAATTCCTTTATTATGAGATTTTATGAAGATATCCATGAAGTCAGGTATTTAGCTAAATAGTCATGGCGGTATTTGAAATAAAAAACGTCATCTGTTACTCACCCTGCCCAGGTCCAACGCTTTGTCTTCCCCACTGCTCTGATGATTGGCAAAGCCATTGAACTGAGTGATTGTGTGCAGGCTACAGCACTGCAACCAATCACTGGAGCAATAATCATTCTAATAGTTCATATAACGATCACAAATCTTGAAATTTCTAGATAATTTGGTGATGGTATACTTACCAGATACTCAGATCCCTGATCTTTTCTCCTTCAACAAGAGCTTCCTGGTCTATCCTCTTGGTAACTCTCCAA
The DNA here is from genome assembly GCF_032444005.1 of Ranitomeya imitator. Taxonomy (NCBI): domain Eukaryota; kingdom Metazoa; phylum Chordata; class Amphibia; order Anura; family Dendrobatidae; genus Ranitomeya; species Ranitomeya imitator. The sequence continues at coordinate 339,251,148 of NC_091282.1, forward strand.
GTTTAGTATAGTATATTACTTTTGGGCAATGCTTGGATCCTTTATGCTTCTGGTGAAAGGAGTTTTCTTTTGTCCTCCTGCTTGGGAGACATCCAGTCTCATCTTCATTACAAAGAAACTCTTGATGGCCAGGTGGGATTCTTATCCACCATCCCCCTCAAGTACTAGGAAAAGGAAGAAAGATAATACCACTTCATTATCAACTAGTTGTTGGAACTGTGACACTTTGACCCCCCCCTCAGTTATATGGTTTACATTGTTAGGCTATGTTCACATGTTGCGTTTTTTGCTGCAGTTTTTCCATAAGGTTAAACTTGCCTTAAAAAAAGCAGGTTTTGCTCAGTTTTTTTGTTGCATTTTTTGCTGCGTTTTTGTCCGGGTACATTTGTCTCTTGTGTATGCTGATAAAGTTTAGTGCATAAAAAAATTGATTCTACTTCATCAGATCTTGGCAGCAAAACCTGATACCTGCGTTTTTTTCAGCGGTTTTTGCACTACCCATTTCTTTCAGTGGGTGAAAAACGCTGTGAGCAGGGGCTTCTTTGTGGCACAGCAACTTGGTAGACCCAGGTCCTTCTGCAGGCGGTGACGAATTGTCCTAGTTGCGATGTTCTGGAGGAGCATAGGGTACTTGTTTTTTAGTTCAACGGCAGTTATAGAAGGATGTGACATCACTTCACGCTTCAGAAGCTTATCAGTCCTTGGTGAAGTCTTCTTAAGTGCGCCAGAGCCCGACTTCCTCTGCGGTACCATCCCAGGAGGCAATGATGCCGCCGACCGCTTCAGTTGATAAATTGCTTCTCTTGACACTCCCAGATCTCTAACTACAGCAATCACCGAATCCCCCTTCTCGAGCAGAGTCAAGGCACGGGATTTCTCTTCCATTTTAAGCTTCTTTTGACCCATTGTGAGAGATAATAAAAAACTGAGGGAGATAATAAAAGACTGCCTAATGGCAAAACTGGCTGGGCTGCACATAACAACCAATCAAGAGTGCAGCTTTCGCTTAACCAGAGAAGTGAAAACTGAGCGTTGATTGGTTGATATTTGCAACAAAGCCAGCTTTAATATTAGACAGTTTTTTATTATCTCCCCCATTGTGTACACTTTTAAAAAGTGAAATTATGATGTGGATTAACATGTAAAGTTTTTTTTTGCTGCGCAAGTGTAAAGATTTTTTTTGCCGGCACTGTAGCTTAAAAGCCGGTAATTCAATTGCCGGCTTTTGCTTTCTCCTTCCTAAACCTGACATGATATGAGACATAGTTTACATACAGTAAACCATGTCATATCCCTTTTTTTTTGCATATTCCACACTACTAATGTTAGTAGTGTGTATGTGTAAAATTTGGGCTCTGTAGCTATTGAATTAAAGGGTTAAATCGCGGAAAAAATTGGCGTGGGCTCCCGCGCAATTTTCTCCGCCAGAGTGATAAAGCCAGTGACTGAGGGCAGATATTAATAGCCTGGAGAGGCTCCATGGTTATTGGCCCCCCCGGCTAAAAACATCTGCCCCCAGCCACCCCAGAAATGGCACACCTGGAAGATGCACCTATTCTGGCACTTGGCCACTCTCTTCCCATTCCCATGTAGCTGTGGGATATGGGGTAATGAAGGGTTAATGTCACCTTGCTATTGTAAGGTGACATTAACCCCTTCATGACCCAGCCTATTTTGACCTTAAAGACCTGGCCGTTTTTTGCAATTCTGACCAGTGTCCCTTTGTGAGGTAATAACTCAGGAACGCTTCAATGGATCCTAGCGGTTCCCAAATTGTTTTTTTCGTGACATATTGGGCTTCATGTTAGTGGTAAATTTAGGTCAATAAATTCTGTGTTTATTTGTGATAAAAATGGAAATTTGGCAAAAATTTTGAAAATTTCGCAATTTTCACATTTTGAATTTTTATTCTGTTAAACCAGAGAGTTTTGTGACACAAAATAGTTAATAAATAACATTTCCCACACGTCTACTTTACATCAGCACAATTTTGGAAACAAAATTTTTTTTTGCTAGGAAGTTATAAGGGTTAAAATTTGACCAGCGATTTCTCATTTTTACAACGAAATTTACAAAACCATTTTTTTTAGGGACCACCTCACATTTGAAGTCAGTTTGAGGGGTCTATATGGCTGAAAATACCCAAAAGTGACACCATTCTAAAAACTGCACCCCTCAAGGTGCACAAAACCACATTCAAGAAGTTTATTAACCCTTCAGGTGCTTCACAGCAGCAGAAGCAACATGGAAGGAAAAAATGAACATTTAACTTTTTAGTCACAAAAATGATCTTTCAGCAACAATTTTTTTATTTTCCCAATGGTAAAAGGAGAAACTGAACCATGAAAGTTGTTGTCCAATTTGTCCTGAGTACGCTGATACCTCATATGTTGGGGTAAACCACTGTTTGGGCGCACGACAGGGCTTGGAAGGGAAGGAGCGCCATTTGACTTTTTGAATGAAAAATTGGCTGCACTCTTTAGCGGACACCATGTCACATTTGGAGAGCCCCTGTGTGCCTAAACATTGGAGCTCCCCCACAAGTGACCCCATTTTGGAAACTGGACCCCCCAAGGAACTTATCTAGATGCCTAGTGAGCACTTTAAACCCTCAGGTGCTTCACAAATTGATCCGTAAAAATGAAAAAGTACTTTTTTTTCACAAAAAATTTATTTTCGCCTCAATTTTTTCATTTTCACATGGGCAATAGGATAAAATGGATCATAAAATTTGTTGGGCAATTTCTCCCGAGTACGCCGATACCTCATATGTGGGGGTAACCACTGTTTGGGCACATGGCAGGGCTCGGAAGGGAAGGCGCGCCTTTTGACTTTTTGAATGGAAAATTAGCTCCATTTGTTAGCGGACACCATGTCGCGTTTGGAGAGCCCCTGTGTGCCTATGCATTGGAGCTCCCCCACAAGTGACCCCATTTTGGAAACTAGACCCCCCAAGGAACTAATCTAGATGTGTGGTGAGCACTTTAAACCCCCAGGTGCTTCTCAGAAGTTTATAACGCAGAGCCATGAAAATAAAAAAATAATTTTTCTTTCCTCAAAAATGATTTTTTAGCCTGGAATTTCCTATTTTACCAACGGTAATAGGAGAAATTGGACCATAAATGTTGTTGTCCAGTTTGTCCTGAGTACGCAGATACCCCATATGTGGGGGTAAACCACTGTTTGGGCGCTCGGAAGGGAAGGCACGCCATTTGGCTTTTTAAATGGAAAATTAGCTCCAATCATTAGCGGACACCATGTCGCGTTTGGAGAGCCCCTGTGTGCCTAAACATTGGAGATCCCCCACAAATGACCCCATTTTGGAAACTAGACCCCCAAAGGAACTAATCTAGATGTGTGGTGAGCACTTTGAACCCTCAAGTGCTTCACAGAAGTTTATAACGCAGAGCCATGAAAATTTTAATAAAATTTCTTTTCTCAAAAATGATTATTTAGCCCGCAATTTTTTATTTTCCCAAGGGTAACAGGAGAAATTTGACCCCAAAAGTTGTTGTCCAGTTTCTCCTGAGTACGCTGATACCCCATATGTGGGGGTAAACCACTGTTTGGGCACATACTGGGGCTCGGAAGTGAAGTAGTGACGTTTTGAAATGCAGACTTTGATGGAATGCTCTGCGGGCGTCACGTTGCGTTTGCAGAGCCCCTGGTGTGCCTAAACAGTAGAAACCCCCCACAAGTGACCCCATTTTGTAAACTAGACCCCCAAGGAACTTATCTAGATATGTGGTGAGCACTTTCAACCCCCAAGTGCTTCACAGAAGATTATAACGCAGAGCCGTGAAAATAATAAATACGTTTTCTTTCCTCAAAAATAATTTTTAGCTCAGAATTTTTTATTTTCCCAAGGGTTACAGGAGAAATTGGACCCCAAAAGTTGTTGTCCAGTTTCTCCTGAGTACGCTGATACCCTATGTGTGGGGGTAAACCACTGTTTGGGCACACGTCGGGGCTCAGAAGGGAAGTAGTGACTTTTGAAATGCAGACTTTGATGGAATGGTCTGTGGGCGTCACGTTGCGTTTGCAGAGCCCCTGGTGTGCCTAAACAGTAGAAACCCCCCACAAGTGACCCCATTTTGTAAACTAGACCCCCAAGGAACTTATCTAGATATGTGGTGAGCACTTTGAACCCCCAAGTGCTTCACAGACGTTTACAACGCAGAGCCGTGAAAAAAAAAATCATTTTTCTTTCCTCAAAAATGATGTTTTAGCAAGCAATTTTTTATTTTCTCAAGGGTAACAGGAGAAATTGGACCCCAGTAATTGTTGCGCAGTTTGTCCTGAGTATGCTGGTACCCCATATGTAGGAGTAAACCACTGTTTGGGCACACGTCGGGGCTCGGAAGGGAGGGAGCACCATTTGACTTTTTGAATACAAGATTGGCTGGAATCAATGGTGGCGCCATGTTGCGTTTGGAGACCCCCTGATGTGCCTAAACAGTGGAAACCCCTCAATTCTAACTCCAACACTAACCCCAACACACCCCTAACCCTTATCCCAACTGTAGCCGTAACCCTAACCACAACCCTAACCCCAACACACCCCTAACCCTTACCACAACCCTAATTCCAACCCAACCCTAACCCTAAGGCTATGTGCCCACGTTGCGGATTCGTGTGAGATTTTTCAGCACCATTTTTGAAAAATCCACGGGTAAAAGGCACTGTGTGATTTCCAGTGTTTTTTGTGCGGATTTCACCTGCGGATTCCTATTGAGGAACAGATGTAAAACGCTGCGGCGCTGCGGAATCCGCACAAAGAATTGACATGCTGCGGAAAATACAACGCAGCGTTTCCGCGCGGTATTTTCCGCATCATGGGCACAGCGGATTTGGTTTTCCATATGTTTACATGGTACTGTAAACCTGATGGAACACTGCTGCGAATCCGCAGCGGCCAATCCGCTGCGGATCCGCAGCCAAGTCCGCACCGTGTGCACATGGCCTAATTCTAAAGGTATGTGCACACGCTGCGGAAACGCTGCGGATCCGCAGCAGTTTCCCATGAGTTTACATTTCAATGTAAACCTATGGGAAACCAAAATCGCTGCACACATGCTGCAGAAAAACTGCACGGAAACGCAGCGGTTTACATTCCGCAGCATGTCACTTCTTTCTGCGGATTCCGCAGCGTTTTTACAACTGCTCCAATAGAAAATTGCAGTTGTAAAACCGCAGTCAAATGCGCAGAAAAACCGCGGTAAATCCACGATAAATCCACAGCGGTTTAGCACTGCGGATTTATCAAATTCGCTGCGGAAAAATCCGCAGAGGACCAGAATACGTGTGCACATACCGTACCCTAACCCTAACCCTAGTTCTAACTCCAAACTTAGTGGGGAAAAAAAAATTCTTTATTTTATTATTGCCCCTACCTATGGGGGTGACAAAGGGGGGGGGGGGGTCTGTTATTACCTGGTGGTCAGGACAATAATGGACCTGGTGGTTAAGAGCACACGGAATCACCTGATAGTTACTGATAATAAAGGACGAGCTCTGGGACGTGGGAACTCTGCTGACCGCAATCCCTAATCCTATCAAACACACTAGAAATAGCCGTGGATTGCGCCTAACGCTCCCTATGCAACTCGGCACAGCCTAAGGAACTAGCTAGCCCTGAAGATAGAAAAATAAAGCCTACCTTGCCTCAGAGAAATTCCCCAAAGGAAAAGGCAGCCCCCCACATATAATGACTGTGAGCAAAGATGAAAATACAAACACAGAGATTAAATAGATTTAGCAAAGTGAGGCCCGACTAACTGAACAGACCGAGGATAGGAAAGGTTACTTTGCGGTCAGCACAAAAACCTACAAAAAGACCACGCAGAGGACGCAAAAAGACCCTCCGCACCGACCCACGGTGCGGAGGCGCTCCCTCTGTGTCCCAGAGCTTCCAGCAAGCAAGACAACAATAAAATAGCAAGCTGGACAGAAAAATAGTAAACCAAAGAAATACAAGCTGGAACTTAGCTTCTGCTGGGAAGACAGGTCACAAGAAAGATCCAGGAGTGAACTAGACCAATACTGGAACATTGACAGGTGGCCTGGAGCAAAGATCTAAGTGGAGTTAAATAGAGCAGCCAGCTAACGAATTAACCTCGTCACCTGAGGAAGGAAACTCACAAACACCCACCAGAGGAAGTCCATGGACAGAACCAGCCAAAGTACCATTCATGACCACAGGAGGGAGCCCGACAACAGAATTCACAACAGGGGTCATTTACTGTTTTTTTTTTATTTTGATCACTGTGATAGGTTTTATCACAGTGATCAAAATTCACATTGGAACGAATCTGCCGGCCGGCAGATTCGGCGGGCGCACTGAGCATGCGCCCGCCATTTTGGAAGATGGCGGCGCCCAGGAAAGAAGACGGACGGACCCCGGGAGGCTAGGTAAGTATAAGGGCGAGGGGAGATCAGGGCACGGGGGGGCGTCGGAGCACGGGGGGTGGATCGGAGCATGGAGCATGGGGGGGTGGATCGTAACACGGGGGAGTGGACCAGAGTGCGGGGGGTGGATCGGTGTGCGGGTGGTGGATCGGAGAGCAGGGGGGGTGGATTGGAGCACGGGGGGTGGAATTGGAGCACGGGGGAGCGGACAGGAGGACGGGGGAGCGGAGCACAGGACAGAGGGGAGCGGACCACAGATCGGAGAGCTGGGGGGGGGGCGATCGGTGGGGTGGGGGCACAAAAGTGTTTCCAGCCATGGCCGATGTTATTGCAGCATCGGCCATGGCTGGATTGTAATATTTCACCAGTTTTTTAGGTGAAATATTACAAATCGCTCTGATTGGCAGTTTCACTTTCAACAGACAATCAGAGCGATCGTAGCCACGGGGGGGGGGGGGGGTGAAGCCACCCCCCCTGGGCTAAAGTACAACTCCTGCTGTCCCTGCAGGCCAGGTGAAATTACAGTTAACCCTTTCACCCGGCCTGCAGGAGCCCAATCCGGCCATGACGCATATGCTGCGTCACAGGTCGGATTGGCACGGGTTTTCATGACGCATACGGTGCGTCAAAGGTCGGGAAGGGGTTAAGCCAGATTAATAATGGAGAGGCGTCAATTATGACACCTATCCATTATTAATCCAATAGTATGAAATGGTTAAAAAACACACACACATTATTACAAAGTCTTTTAATGAAATAAATAGACAGGTTGTTGGAATATTTTATTATTCTGGTAATCCACCTGAAGACCCTCGTCCTGTAACAAAGTTAAAATAAAAAAACAACAATATTCCATACCTTCCATCGTTCTGTAACGTTCCACGATGTAAATCCATCTGAAGGGGTTAACTTTTTTTTACAAGCAGAAGCTCTGCTAATGCAGCTGTGCTTCTGTCTGTAAAACCCCAGCGAATGAATGGAAAGTAGGTCAATGACCTGTATTTACCTTCAGTTGCAGTGAGTGTTGTGAATTCTGCTTTTGGGCTCCCTCCAGTGGTTGTAAATGGTAATGCAGTTGTCCCTGGGCTGCAGTCTTGCACAGGTGTATCTGCTGATTGCAATTCTGACTGGGGTATTTAGGTTTGCTGGACTCTTTACTCCTGGCCAGTTGTCAATGTTTCTTTGGAAGTGTTGGATCTCTCCTGGCCTCTCCTGCCTAGCTGCCAGTTCAGCAAAGATAAGTGTCTGTTTCTTTTCCTGTGGCACACATGCAGTGTGCTTATTTTCAGTACTGTTCGTTTGTTTTTCTATTGTCCAGCTTAGACTGTGTCAGTGTTTTTCAGTCTGGTTGGATTCTCTGGAGTTGCAGATATACGCTCCACACCTTTAGTTAGGTGGTGGAGTTTATTTTTGTATTTTCTGCTGTGGATATTTTGGAAGGATTTTAATGCTGACCGCTTAGTGTCCTGTGCTATCCTTTCCTATTTAGCTAGAAGTGGCCTCTTTTGCTAAATCCTGTTTTCTGCCTGCGTTTGTCTTTTCCTCTACTACTCACAGTCATTATTTGTGGGGGGCTGCCTATCCTTTGGGGTTCTGCTCTGAGGCAAGATAGTATTCCTATTTCCATCTTTAGGGATATTTAGTTCTCCGGCTGTGTCGAGGTGTCTAGGTTTTGTTAGGCACACCCCACGGCTACTTCTAGTTGCGGTGATAAGATCAGGGTTTGCGGTCAGTATAGTTACCACCTACTCCAGTGAAAGTTTTCATGCTGCTCCAAGGTCACCTGATCATAACAGTACAACTGGCCCATAATGAGTTAAATGCATCTCAGAAGAAGGGAAGAAAGGTCTTGAGCCATTTTTTTTTCTTCAGTCTACTTTGTCTACTCCTCCCTCTTAATCCCTGGGTGGCTGAAGAGCCTTGTGCTAGCATGAATGTTCAAAAATTAGCTTCTCGTGTAGACCAGCTTGCTGCTAGAGTACAGGGTATTTCTGATTACATTGTTCAGACTCCTGTTTTAGAACCGAAGATTCCTACTCCTGATTTGTTTTTTGGTGACAAGTCCAAATTTTTGAGTTTTAAAAACAACTGTAAACTGTTTTTTGCTTTGAGACCTCGATCATCCGGTGATTCCATTCAGCGGGTTAAAATCGTCATCTCCCTGCTGCATGGTGACCCGCAGGATTGGGCATTTTCCCTGGAAACTGGGAATCCGGCTTTGCTTAATGTAGACTCCTTCTTTCAGGCGCTAGGATTATTATATGATGAACCTAATTCTGTGGATCAAGCTGAGAAGACCTTGTTGGCCCTGTCTCAGGGTCAAGAGGCGGCTGAATTGTATTGTCAGAAATTGAGAAAATGGTCTGTGTTGACTAAATGGAATGATGATGCTTTGGCGGCAATTTTCAGAAAGGGTCTTTCTGAATCTGTTAAAGATGTTATGGTGGGGTTTCCCACGCCCTCCGGTCTGAGTGATTCTATGTCTCTGGCCATTCAGATTGACCGGCGGGAGCGCAGAACTGTGCGCGCTGTGGCGTTATCCTCAGAGCAAATTCCTGAGCCCATGCAGTGTGATAGGATTCTGTCTAGAATGGAACGACAAGGTTTCAGACGTCAGATTAGGTTGTGTTATTATTGTGGCGATGCTTCTCATGTCATTGCTGTCTGACCTAAGCGGACAAAGAAAATCGCCTGCTCATTTACCACCAGTACTGTACAACCTAAATTTCTGTTATCTGTGTCCTTGATCTGCTCATTGTCATCATTTTCTGTCATGGCGTTTGTGGATTCAGGCGCTGCCTTGAACTTAATAGACTTTGAGTTTGCTAGGCATTGTGGTTTCCCTTTGCAGCCTTTGCAGAACCCTATTCCTTTAAGGGGCATTGATGCTACACCCTTGGCTAAAAATAAACCCCAGTTCTGGACACAGGTGACCATGCGCATGGCGCCAGCCCATCAGGAAGATTGTCGATTTCTGGTGTTGCATAATTTGCATGATGCTATCGTGCATCGTGCTGGGTTTTCCGTGGTTGCAGGTACATAATCCTGTTTTGGATTGGAAGTCCATGTCTGTGACTGGTTGGGGTTGTCAGGGGGTTCATAATGAGGTTCCTTTGATGTCAATCGCCTCTTCTTCCTCTTCTGAAATTCCAGAGTTTTTGTCCAATTTTCAGTATGTATTCGATGAGCCCTAGTCCAGTTTCCTTCCACCGCACAGGGACTGCGATTGTGCTATTGACTTGATTCCAGGCTGTAAGTTTCCTAAGGGTCAACTTTTCAACCTGTCTGTACCTGAACATACCGCCATGCGGAGCTATATTAAGGAGTCTTTGGAGAAAGGGCATATTCGACCATCTTCTTCACCATTGGGAGCGGGGTTCATTTTTGTTGCCAAAAAAGATGGTTCCTTAAGACCCTGTATTGATTATCGCCTCTTGAATAAGATCACGGTCAAGTTTCAATACCCTTTACCTTTGCTTTCCGATTTGTTTGCTAGGATTAAGGGAGCTAGTTGGTTTACTAAGATTGACCTTCGGGGGCATATAATCTTGTTCGTATTAAGCAGGGTGATGAATGGAAAACTGCGTTTAACACACCCGAAGGCCATTTTGAATACCTTGTGATGCCATTCGGACTCTCTAATGCTCCATCTGTTTTTCAGTCCTTCATGCATGATATCTTCTGGAATTATCTTGATAAATTCTTGATTGTATATTTGGACGATATTTTGATTTTTTCCGATGATTGGGAGTCTCATGTGCAACAGGTCAGGATGGTATTTCAGATCCTTCGTGACAATGCCTTGTTTGTGAAAGGGTCTAAGTGTCTTTTTGGGGTGCAGAAGGTTTCTTTTTTGGGCTTTATTTTTTCTCCCTCGTCTATAGAGATGGATCCGGTTAAGGTTCAGGCCATTCATGATTGGATTCAGCCCACATCCGTGAAGAGCCTTCAGAAATTTTTGGGTTTTGCTAATTTTTATCGCCGTTTCATTGCTAATTTTTCCAGCGTGGTTAAACCTTTGACCGATTTGACGAAGAAAGGCGCTGATGTGGCGAATTGGTCCTCTGCGGCTGTCTCTGCCTTTCAGGAACTTAAACGTCGATTTACTTCTGCTCCGGTGTTGCGCCAACCGGATGTTTCTCTTCCGTTTCAGGTTGAGGTTGACGCTTCTGAGATTGGGGCAGGGGCCGTTTTGTCTCAGAGGGATCCTGTTGGTTCCTTAATGAAACCGGGTGCCTTCTTTTCCCATAAGTTTTCGCCTGCTGAACGCAATTATGATGTCGGCAATCGGGAGTTGTTGGCTATGAAGTGGGCGTTTGAGGAGTGGCGACATTGGCTTGAGGGAGCTAAGCACCGTATTGTGGTCTTGACCGATCATAAGAATTTGATTTATCTCGAGTCTGCCAAACGGCTGAATCCTAGACAGGCTCGATGGTCCTTGGTTTTTTTCCCGTTTTGATTTCGTGGTCTCGTACCTTCCGGGTTCTAAGAATATTAAGGCTGATGCCCTCTCTAGGAGTTTTTTGCCTGATTCTCCTGAGGTCTTGGAACCGGTCGGTATTCTGAAAGAAGGGGTGGTCCTTTTCGCCATTTCCCCTGATTTACGACGGGTTCTTCAGGACTTTCAGGCTGACAAACCTGACCGCTGTCCTGTGGGGAAACTGTTTGTTCCTGACAGATGGACTAGTAGAGTGATTTCTGAGGTTCACTGTTCCATGTTGGCTGGTCATCCTGGCATTTTTGGTACCAGAGACTTGGTTGGTAGGTCCTTTTGGTGGCCTTCTTTGTCGCGTGATGTGCGTTCTTTTGTGCAGTCCTGTGGGATTTGTGCACGGGCCAAGCCTTGTTGCTCCCGTGCTAGTGGGTTGCTTTTGCCATTGCCGGTCCCTGAGAGGCCCTGGACGCATATTTCTATGGATTTTATTTCCGATCTTCCTGTTTCCCAGAGGATGTCAGTTATCTGGGTTGTTTGTGACCGATTCTCTAAGATGGTTCATTTGGTGCCTTTGCCTAAATTACCTTCCTCTTCGGATTTGGTACCATTGTTTTTTCAGCATGTGGTCCGTTTGCATGGTATTCCGGAGAATATTGTGTCCGACAGAGGTTCCCAGTTTGTTTCCAGGTTTTGGCGGGCCTTTTGTGCTAAGCTGGGCATTGATTTGTCTTTTTCTTCTGCATTTCATCCTCAGACAAATGGCCAGACCAAGCAAACTAATCAGACTTTGGAGACTTATTTGAGATGCTTTGTGTCTGCTGATCAGGATGATTGGGTGGCTTTTTTGCCATTGGCCGAGTTTGCCCTTAATAATCGGGCTAGTTCGGCTACTTTGATTTCGCCTTTCTTTTGTAATTTTGGTTTTCATCCTCGTTTTTCTTCTGGGCAGGTTCAGCCTTCTGACTGTCCTGGTGTGGATTCTATGGTTGACAGGTTGCAGCAGATTTGGGCTCATGTGTTGTGAATTCTGCTCTTGGGTTCCCTCCAGTGGTTGTTGGTGGGAATGCAGTTGTCTCTGACTCGCAGTCCTGGCCAGGTGTATCGGATAATTACAATCCTGACTGGGATATTTAGGTGTGCAGGATCCTTTAGCCCTTTCCAGTTGTCAATGTTTCTGTGGAAGTGTTGGATCTCTGCCTGGCCTCTCCTGCTTATCTGCCAGTTCAGCAAAGATAAGTGTCTGTTTCTTTTCCTGTGGCACACATGCAGTGTGCTTATTTTCAGTACTGTTCGTTTGTTTTTCTTTTGTCCTGATTAGACTGTGTCTGTGTTTTCTTAGTCTGATTGGTTTCACTGGAGTTGCAGATATACGCTCCTACATCTTTAGTTAGATGTAGGAAGTTTTTTGTATATTCTGCTGTGGATTTTTTGAAGGGTTTTAATACTGACCGCACAGAACTCTGTCCTGCTAGAGTGGCCTCCTGTGCTAAATCCTGATTTTTCTGCCTGTGTGTTTTTTCCTCTCCGACTCACCGCCAATATTTGTGGGGGGCTGTCTATCCTTTGGGGATTTTCTCTAAGGCAAGACAGTATTCCGATTTCCATCTTTAGTGGTATTTAGTCCTCCGGCTGTGACGAGGTGTCTAGGTGTGTTAGGTACACTCCACGGCTACTTCTAGTTGTGGTGTTAAGTTCAGGTTTGCGGTCAGTATGGTGGCTGTTGTGAATTCTGTTGTCAGGCTCCCTCCTGTGGTCATGAATGGTACTTCGGCTGGTTCTGTCCATGGACTTCCTCTGGTGGGTGTTTCTGAGTTTCCTTCCTCAGGTGACGAGGTTAATTCGTTAGCTGGCTGCTCTATTTAACTCCACTTAGATCTTTGCTCCATGCCACCTGTCAATGTTCCAGTATTGGTCTAGTTCACTCCTGGATCGTTCTTGTGACCTGTCTTCCCAGCAGAAGCTAAGTTCCAGCTTGTATTTCTTTGGTTTGCTATTTTTCTGTCCAGCTCGCTATTTTTATTGTTGTCTTGCTTGCTGGAAGCTCTGGGACGCAGAGGGAGCGCCTCCGCACCGTGAGTCGGTGCGGAGGGTCTTTTTGCGCCCTCTGCGTGGTCTTTTTGTAGGTTTTTGTGCTGACCGCAAAGTAACCTTTCCTATCCTCGGTCTGTTCAGTAAGTCGGGCCTCACTTTGCTAAATCTATTTCATCTCTGTGTTTGTATTTTCATTTTTACTCACAGTCATTATATGTGGGGGGCTGCCTTTTCCTTTGGGGAATTTCTCTGAGGCAAGGTAGGCTTTATTTTTCTATCTTCAGGGCTAGCTAGTTCCTTAGGCTGTGCCGAGTTGCATAGGGAGCGTTAGGCGCAATCCACGGCTATTTCTAGTGTGTTTGATAGGATTAGGGATTGCGGTCAGCAGAGTTCCCACGTCCCAGAGCTCGTCCTTTATTATCAGAAACTATCAGGTCATTCCGTGTGCTCTTAACCACCAGGTCTATTATTGTCCTGACCACCAGGTCATAACAGTACAGGTGGCCCAAAGTACTAATGCATCTCAATAGAGGGATAAGAGAAGTTCTGAGACCATTTTTTTTTCTTTGCAGTGTGTTTTGTCTCTCTCTTCCCCTTTACCTCTGAGTGGTTCAGGACACTGGTGTAAACATGGACATTCAAGGTCTGTCCTCTTGGATGGATAATCTCACTACAAGGGTAGAAAACATTCAAGATTTTGTGGTTCAGAATCCGATGTCAGAGCCTAGGATTCCAATTCCTGATTTGTTTTTTGGTGATAGATCTAAGTTCTTGAATTTCAAAAATAATTGTAAATTGTTTCTTGCCTTGAAACCTCGCTCCTCAGGTGACCCTGTTCAACAAGTAAAGATCATTATTTCTTTGTTACGTGGTGACCCTCAAGACTGGGCATTTTCCCTTGCGCCAGGAGATCCGGCATTGCGTGATGTTGATGCGTTTTTCCTGGCGCTTGGATTGCTTTATGACAAACCTAATTCAGTGGATCAGGCAGAGAAAATCTTGCTGGCTCTGTGTCAGGGTCAGGATGAAGCGGAGATATATTGTCAGAAGTTTAGAAAGTGGTCTGTGCCCTGTGGAATGAATGTGCCCTGGCAGCAATCTTCAGAAAGGGTCTCTCTGAAGCCCTTAAAGGGACACTGTCACCTGGATTTGGAGGGAACAATCTTCAGCCATGGAGGCGGGGTTTTTGGGTTTTTGATTCACCCTTTCCTTACCCGCTGGCTGCACGCTTGCTGCAATATTGGATTGAACTTCATTCTCTGTCCTCCGTATTACACGCCTGCACAAGGTAATCTTACACAGCGCAGGCGTGTACTATGGATGACAGAGAATGAACTTCAATCCAATATTGCAGCCAGCATGCAGCCAGCGGGTAAGGAAAGGGTGAATCAAAAACCCAAAAACCCCGCCTCCATGGCTGAAGATTGTTCCCTCCAAATCCAGGTGACAGTGTCCCTTTAAGGATGTCATGGTGGGGTTTCCCATGCCTGCTGGTCTGAATGAGTCTATGTCCTTGGCCATTCAGATCGATCGACGCTTGCGTGAGCGTAAAGCCCCCGTCACACATAACGAGATCGCTAGCGAGATCGCTGAGTCACAAGTTTTGTGACGCAACAGCGACCTCAGTAGCGATCTCGCTATGTGTGACACGTAGCAGCGACCAGGCCCCTGCTGTGAGATCGCTGGTCGTGTCGGAATGGCCTGGGCCATTTTTTGATCATTGAGGTCCCGCTGGGTAGCACACATCGCTGTGTTTGACACCTTACCAACGACCTCGTTGACAGGACGTCCCATTGAATCGTCATGAAATAGATCGTCGTACAGGTCGCTACAGGTCGCCGCATCGCTGCTGCGTCGTTGGGGAGATCGCACTGTGTGACATCTCACCAGCGACCACATAGCGACGCAGCAACGATCCCTGACAGGTCGTATCGTTGTCGGGATCGCTTTAGCGTCGCTATGTGTGACGGGGCCTTAAAGCTGTGCACCATTTGGCGGTACTATCTGAGCATGGGCCTGAGCCTATGCAATGTGATAGGACTTTGACCAGAGCTGAACGGCAAGAACACAGACGTCGGAATGGGCTATGTTTTTACTGTGGTGATTAAACTCATGCTATCTCCGATTGTCCTAAGCGCACTAAGCGGTTCGCTAGGTCTGCCACCATTGGTACGGTACAGTCTAAACTTCTATTTTCTGTTACTCTGATTTGCTCTTTGTCATCCTATTCTGTTATGGCATTTGTGGATTCAGGCGCTGCCCTGAATTTGATGGACTTGGAGTATGCTAGGCGCTGTGGTTTTTTCTTGGAGCCCTTGCAGTATCCTATTCCATTGAGAGGAATTGATGCTACGCCTTTGGCCAAGAATAAGCCTCAGTACTGGACCCAATTGACCATGTGCATGGCTCCTGCAGATAATGAGGATATCCGCTTTCTGGTGTTGCATAATCTGCATGATGTGGTCGTTTTGGGGTTGCCATGGCTACAGGTTCATAATCCAGTATTGGACTGGAAATCTATGTCTGTGTCCAGCTGGGGTTGCCAGGGGGTACATGGTGATGTTCCATTTTTGTCTATTTCATCTTCCACTCCTTCTGAAGTTCCAGAGTTTTTGTCGGATTATCGGGATGTATTTGATGAGCCCAAAGCCAGTGCCCTACCTCCTCATAGGGATTGCGATTGTGCAATTAATTTGATTCCTGGTAGTAAGTTTCCTAAGGGCCGATTGTTCAATTTATCTGTGCCAGAACACGCCGCTATGCGGAGTTATATAAAGGAATCCTTGGAGAAAGGCCATATTCGCCCGTCGTCATCACCGTTAGGAGCAGGGTTCTTTTTTGTGGCCAAGAAGGATGGTTCTTTGAGACCTTGTATTGATTACCGCCTTCTTAATAAAATTACAGTCAGATTTCAGTATCCTTTGCCGTTGCTGTCTGATTTGTTTGCTCGTATTAAAGGGGCTAGTTGGTTTACCAAGATAGATCTTCGAGGGGCGTATAATCTTGTGCGTATTAAACAAGGCGATGAATGGAAAACAGCATTTAATACACCCGTGGGCCATTTTGAGTACCTGGTTATGCCATTCGGGCTTTCCAATGCTCCATCAGTATTTCAGTCCTTTATGCATGACATCTTCCGAGAGTACCTGGATAAATTCCTGATTGTGTATTTGGATGATATTTTGGTCTTTTCAGATGATTGGGAGTCTCATGTGAAGCAGGTCAGAATGGTGTTCCAGGTCCTTCGTGCGAATTCCTTGTTTGTGAAGGGGTCAAAGTGTCTCTTTGGAGTTCAGAAGGTTTCATTTTTGGGGTTCATTTTTTCCCCTTCTACTATCGAGATGGACCCTGTTAAAGTCCAGGCCATTTACGATTGGACTGAGCCGACATCTGTGAAGAGCCTGCAAAAGTTCCTGGGCTTTGCTAATTTTTATCGGCGCTTCATCGCTAATTTTTCTACTGTTGCTAAACCGTTGACTGATTTGACCAAACAGGGTGCTGATGTGGGCAATTGGTCTTCTGCAGCTGTAGAGGCTTTTCAGGAGTTGAAGCGTCGTTTTTCTTCTGCCCCTGTGTTGTGCCAGCCAGATGTTTCGCTTCCGTTTCAGGTTGAGGTTGATGCTTCTGAGATTGGAGCAGGGGCTGTTTTGTCGCAAAAAAGTTCTGATGGCTCGATGATGAAGCCATGTGCTTTCTTTTCTAGAAAGTTTTTGCCTGCTGAGCGTAACTATGATGTTGGTAATCGTGAGTTGTTGGCCATGAAGTGGGCATTCGAGGAGTGGCGTCATTGGCTGGAAGGAGCCAAGCATCGCGTGGTGGTCTTGACAGATCACAAGAATTTGACTTATCTTGAGTCTGCCAAACGGTTGAATCCGAGACAGGCTCAATGGTCGTTATTTTTCTCCCGTTTTGATTTTGTGGTTTCGTACCTTCCGGGCTCTAAGAATGTGAAGGCTGATGCCCTGTCAAGGAGTTTTGTGCCTGACTCTCCGGGTGTTCCTGAGCCGGCAAGTATTCTCAAAGAGGGGGTAATTTTGTCTGCCATCTCCCCTGATTTGCGGTGGGTGCTGCAAAAATTTCAGACTGATAGACCTGACCGTTGCCCAGCGGAGAAACTGTTTGTCCCTGATAGATGGACTAGTAGAGTTATCTCTGAGATTCATTGTTCAGTGTTGGCTGGGCATCCTGGAATCTTTGGTACCAGAGATTTGGTGGCTAGATCTTTCTGGTGGCCGTCTTTGTCGCGGGATGTGCGTTCTTTTGTGCAGTTCTGTGGGACTTGTGCTCGGGCTAAGCCCTGCTGTTCTCGTGCCAGTGGGTTGCTTTTGCCCTTGCCGGTCCCGAAGACGCCCTGGACGCATATTTTTATGGATATTATTTCTGATCTCCCCGTCTCTCAAAAGATGTCGGTCATTTGGGTGGTTTGTGATCGCTTTTCTAAGATGGTCCATTTGGTACCTTTGTCTAAATTGCCTTCCTCCTCTGATTTGGTGCCATTATTTTTCCAGCATGTGGTTCGTTTACATGGTATCCCGGAGAACATCGTTTCTGACAGAGGTTCCCAGTTTGTTTCGAGGTTTTGGCGATCCTTTTGTGCTAGTATGGGCATTGATTTGTCTTTCTCCTCGGCTTTCCATCCTCAGACAAATGGCCAAACCGAACGAACTAATCAGACTTTGGAAACATATCTGAGATGCTTTGTTTCTGCTGATCAGGATGATTGGGTGTCCTTTTTGCCGTTGGCTGAGTTCGCCCTTAATAATCGGGCCAGCTCGGCTACTTTGGTTTCGCCGTTTTTCTGCAATTCTGGTTTCCATCCTCGTTTCTCTTCAGGGCAGGTTGAGTCTTCGGACTGTCCTGGTGTAGATACTGTGGTGGATAGGTTGCAGCAGATTTGGACTCATGTGGTGGACAATTTGACATTGTCCCAGGAGAAGGCTCAACGTTTCGCTAACCGCCGGCGCTGTGTGGGTCCCCGACTTCGTGTTGGGGATTTGGTTTGGTTGTCGTCTCGTTATGTTCCTATGAAGGTTTCCTCTCCTAAGTTTAAGCCTCGTTTCATTGGTCCGTATAAGATTTCTGAGGTTATCAATCCTGTGTCATTTCGTTTGGCCCTTCCTGCTTCTTTTGCCATCCATAATGTGTTCCATAGGTCGTTATTGCGGAGATACGTGGCGCCTGTGGTTCCATCCGTTGATCCTCCTGCCCCGGTGTTGGTTGAGGGGGAGTTGGAGTATGTGGTGGAGAAGATTTTAGATTCTCGTGTTTCGAGACGGAAACTCCAGTACCTGGTCAAGTGGAAGGGTTATGGTCAGGAAGATAATTCCTGGGTTTTTGCCTCTGATGTTCATGCTGCCGATCTGGTTTGTGCCTTTCATTGTGCTCATCCTGGTCGGCCTGGGGGCTCTGGTGAGGGTTCGGTGACCCCTCCTCAAGGGGGGGGGGGTACTGTTGTGAATTCTGTTGTCGGGCTTCCTCCTGTGGTCATGAATGGTACTTCGGCTGGTTCTGTCCATGGACTTCCTCTGGTGGTTGTTTCTGAGTTTCCTTCCTCAGGTGACGAGGTTAATTCGTTAGCTGGCTGCTCTATTTAACTCCACTTAGATCTTTGCTCCATGCCACCTGTCAGTGTTCCAGTATTGGTTTAGTTCTCTCCTGGATCATTCTTGTGACCTGTCTTCCCAGCAGAAGATAAGTTCCAGCTTGTATTTCTTTGGTTTGCTATTTTTCTGTGCAGCTCGCTATTTTAATTGTTGTCTTGCTTGCTGGAAGCTCTGGGACGCAGAGGGAGCGCCTCCGCACCGTGAGTCGGTGCGGAGGGTCTTTTTTGCGCCCTCTGCGTGGTTTTTTTGTAGGTTTTTGTGCTGATCGCAAAGTAACCTTTCCTATCCTCGGTCTGTTCAGTAAGTCGGGCCTCACTTTGCTAAATCTATTTAATCTCTGTGTTTGTATTTTCATCTTTACTCACAGTCATTATATGTGGGGGGCTGCCTTTTCCTTTGGGGAATTTCTCTGAGGCAAGGTAGGCTTTATTTTTCTATCTTCAGGACTAGCTAGTTCCTTAGGCTGTGCCGAGTTTCATAGGGAGCGTTAGGCGCAATCCACGGCTATTTCTAGTGTGTTTGATAGGATTAGGGATTGCGGTCAGCAGAGTTCCCACGTCCCAGAGCTCGTCCTTTATTATCAGAAACTATCAGGTCATTCCGTGTGCTCTTAACCACCAGGTCTATTATTGTCCTGACCACCAGGTCATAACAAGTGGCCACTTTCTCTAGTGAAAGTTCTCATGCAGCTCCAAGGTCACCGGATCATAACACTCATGTGGTGGACAATTTGGTATTGTCTCAGGAGGAGGCTCAACGTTTTGCTAACCGTCATCGGTGTGTTGGTTCCCGGCTTCGGGTTGGGGATCTGGTCTGGTTGTCTTCCTGTCATGTTCCTATGAAGGTTTCTTCTCCTAAGTTTAAGCCTCGGTTGATTGGTCCTTATAAGATTTCTGAGATTATTAATCCGGTGTCTTTTCGACTGGCGCTTCAGGCCTCCTTTGCTATCCATAATGTCTTCCATAGATCTTTATTGCGGAAATATGTAGAGCCCGTTGTTCCCTCTGTGGATCCTTCGGCCCCTGTGTTGGTTGATGGGGAGTTGGAATATGTTGTTGAGAAGATTTTGGATTCCCGTTTTTCGAGGCGGAAGCTTCAGTACCTTGTCAAATGGAAGGGTTATGGCCAGGAGGATAATTCTTGGGTTTTTGCCTCTGATGTCCATGCCTCTGATTTGGTTCGTACTTTTCATCTGGCTCATCCTGATCGGCCTGGGGGCTCTGGTGAAGGTTCGGTGACCCCTCCTCGAGGGGGGGGTACTGTTGTGAATTCTGCTTTTGGGCTCCCTCCGGTGGTTGTAAATGGTAATGCAGTTGTCCCTGGGCTGCAGTCTTGCACAGGTGTATCTGCTGATTGTAATTCTGACTGGGGTATTTAGGTTTGCTGGACTCTTTACTCCTGGCCAGTTGTCAATGTTTCTTTGGAAGTGTTGGATCTCTCCTGGCCTCTCCTGCCTAGCTGCCAGTTCAGCAAAGATAAGTGTCTGTTTCTTTTCCTGTGGCACACATGCAGTGTGCTTATTTTCAGTACTGTTCGTTTGTTTTCCTATTGTCCAGCTTAGACTGTGTCAGTGTTTTTCAGTCTGGTTGGATTCTCTGGAGTTGCAGATATACGCTTCACACCTTTAGTTATGTAGTGGAGTTTATTTTTGTATTTTCTGCTGTGGATATTTTGGAAGGATTTTAATGCTGACCGCTTAGTGTCCTGTCCTATCCTTTCCTATGTAGCTAGAATTGGCCTCTTTTGCTAAATCCTGTTTTCTGCCTGAGTTTGTCTTTTCCTCTACTACTCACAGTCATTATTTGTGGGGGGCTGCCTATCCTTTGGGGTTCTGCTCAGAGGCAAGATAGTATTCCTATTTCCATCTTTAGGGATATTTAGTTCTCCGGCTGTGTCGAGGTGTCTAGGTTTTGTTAGGCACACCCCACGGCTACTTCTAGTTGCGGTGATAAGATCAGGGTTTGCGGTCAGTATAGTTACCACCTACTCCAGTGAAAGTTTTCATGCTGCTCCAAGGTCACCTGTTCATAACAGGTGAGGCGTCCTCTGCTGGATGTCCTCATATGAACTCGAGCCTGGGAACTTTTCAGAATATTTTCCCACACTCGAGTTCATATGCTCTGTGTTATTCTCCCCTTGAGCGCGGTCAATCCTTTTAACACTTGTTTATTTTTCTATAAGGGTGATACCTACCCTTTATTGACCTTAGCAGCTGAGGGGATTCTAGTGGTGGTTTTCTTCTGCATGGTCAGGTAGCGCTTGTGAGTTTTTGTATTTTCATTGTATCTTAACCTGTGTGATGTACTTTGTGTATTTAATTCCTGCGCATGATACAGTTCACGTATCTAATCATAGAAAGTTATAGTCCAAGGATCGAATCCCTGCATGAGATACAGTCTGCATATCTAATCCCAGAGTGTGATACAGTCCACGTATCTAATCCCTGGCATAGTACAGTGTGCGTATCTAATTCCAGAGTGTTATATAGTCCACGTGTCCAATCCCAGAGCATAATTCAGTGAGCAGCACCAACTAACAAAATCAGAGCCATCGGCCGTCCTGGAAAACACTTTCCACATCTCAATATCACATTGCCGTTACTAACACAATGTCTCCACTCTGTGATTCTAAATCTGATCCTCCCTTTTTCTTTTGCAAACGCCCAGAATGGAAGGAGAGGAGCGACATCAGACTCGTTAGCAGATCCTGCTCACTTTCTTCTGTCGGAGTATACTAGGTTCATGGCAAATTTCAACAGCTGCTCCCCCTAGTGTTTAAAATTGGAAAATATCAAAACTAGTTTGCATTATTTTTCATATTTTATACCATTGAAAAAATAAACATTAATACTTAACATTTGGATGGTACATTCACTTTAAAAGAGTTGTTGTTTCATCACAGATTTATTCCAGCATCTCCAGCAAGCAGACGAGACAATGGGGGAAGCCACTGTAGCGTAAATTTCGTGCAGATGAATTGTATTCCATGTAATAAATGGACACATTAAGTTTGTGACAGCAGATGCCTCTTTTACAGAGCAGCTCTCCACTCTAGCTTAGGCCCCCTTCACACTTCCATTTTTTGTGTCCATATATGGTCCATTTTTTTAAGGGTCGCAAATACAGACACGCGCACACCCATTGGTTTCAATAGTGGTGCATACAGACATGTCAGCATTTTATCAGCAGCATTGACAAAATGTGTGCCGCACATGTGCACACTGATGGCACACAGATGACGACATCCTGGGAACAAGCGGTACAGTTCTCACTATTCCCAGATGCCGGATGATGAAGGCAGCTCTCATCATGATGGGAGTTGTATTCGGCACCCGCTGTGTCCCTCCTGTGTAAAATAAAGAATTAAATAAAAAAAAGTTGTGGGCTCCTGTGCAAATTTTATAACCAGCAAAGGGAAAGCCTATAGCTGGGGGCTGATGTTAATAATCTGGGAAAAGGGGCAATATCCGATAAGGTTCCCATGCTATTAATAACAGCTCACAGCTGTTTGTTTAGCCATTCCTGATGAATTTACAGGGACCCCAGAAAAAAATGTTGTAGTGTAGCGTCCCCCTATAAATTCAAACCAGCAAAGTCTAAACAGACAGCTATAGGTTGATATTAATAGCCAAGGAAGGGGCCAGAGATATTGCCCCGTCCCTCCCAGGCTACCAACATCAGCCTTCAGCTGCCCCAGAACTGGCGCATTCATAAGATTCACCAAACCTGGTGCTTGGCCTCACTCTTCCCACTTGCCCTGTGGTGATAGCAAGTGGGGTAATAGGGTTGGGTTGATGTCACCTTTGTATTGTCAGGTGATATCATGTCCAGGAGTTAGTAATGGAGAGGCGTCTATAAGATTCCCCCATTACTAACCCCATATTACGTACTGAAATAAACACACAGCAAGAATAAAATCTTTTATTTTAAATAAAACAAAACACCCTGATTTACACATTTAAAAATAAAAAATACAGTTATACTAATCTTTACACCTAATCCACTGAAGCCCATGTCTCATGTAAAAAAAAACCTGTAGGGACAATCATACTATGTGTGAGGCTGTGAAGGGATGATAATATATTTAGGGGCTATAGGAAATCATAATGTGTGTGGGGCATCATACTGTGTTGGAGTAGCTTCATATTGTGTTAAACACACACAGTTTATTATTTAAGTTTATTGGTTACCTCCACCACAGTCATGACATCTCGCCAACTCGGGAAAATGAATTGCCCACTCCAGCATATAAAATTACAGAAAATAAAGAAAGAAAGAATAAACAAAAGAAAATAACTGAACCTGACGTCACTGCAATGGCTTCAGAGCTTAGTGGATGAAAGCAATTCGATTGAAAAATGTCTTGTTAAAGTGGATCAAGCCTGCACAGCGATGTATCTTTCAGCATTGAACACAGATCATAATTTGCCTTGTCTTTTTATCAGCACCTAAGTTACCCCCACACATCTCCTCCTGATAACTCATAACAGGGCTGATCCTGGGATGTGGCTTTAGTTTCAGAGTATGAGATTACCAATTTTCACTCCTGACGATCACAGGCATTCAATATTGCCATCATATTTTTGTATGTAATTTTACATTTTAATAGATGGGAAGCATCACATAGATGTTGCCAGCTATCTGGCCACTATTGATTTGGGGCTGATTGGCATGTCTTACAGTTTTGAAAAAATATGCATATTTTTCCCGTATTAGCCCTAAAGTTGAAAATATATGTCCCATCAATATTGGATTGACACAACCTCCAATATTCATATCTGACCTTCGAAACTGAAACAACAAGTTGGTTGCGGACATCCAGTTTCCTCTGAAGGGAACAAGAGTTACCTCTAAAGGTACCGTTACACTAAACGATTTACCAACGATCACGACCAGCGATACGACTTGGCCGTGATCGTCGGTAAGTCGTTGTGTGGTCGCTGGAGAGCTGTCACACAGACAGCTCTCCAGAGACCAACAATGCCAAAGTCCCCGGGTAACCAGGGTAACCAGCGGCCCTGCGCTTAGTAACCCGATGTTTACCCTGGTTACCATTGTACATGTAAAAAAAAAAAAACAGTACATACTCACATTCCGGTGTCTGTCACGTCCCCCGGCGTCAGCTTCCCGCACTGACTGTGAGGGCCGGCCGTAAAGCAGAGTACAGCAGTGACGTCACCGCTGTGCTTTACGGCTGGCGCTCACAGTCAGTGCAGGGAAGCTGAAGGCGGGGGACGTGACAAACACCGGAATGTGAGTATGTACTGCTTTTTTTTTTTTTTTACATTTACAATGGTAACAAGGGTAAATATCGGGTTACTAAGCGTGGCTCTGCGCTTAGTAACCCGATATTTACCCTGGTTACCAGTGAACACATCGCTGGATCGGCGTCACACACACGCCGATTCAGCGATGACAGCATGTGATCAGCGACCAAAAAAAAGGTCCTGATCATTCCCAGCGACCAACGATCTCCCAGCAGGGGCCTGATCGTTGGTCGCTGTCACACATAACGATTTCGTTAATGATATCGTTGCTACGTCACAAAAAGCAACGATATCATTAAAGAAATCGTTATGTGTGACGGTACCTTAAAGGTGTAAAGGTACCTTCACACTGAACAACATTACAACGATAACGATAGCGATCAGTGACGTTGCAGCGTCCTGGATAGCGATATCGTTGTGTTTGACACGCATCAGCGATCTGGATCCTGCTGTGACATCACTGGTCAGAGCTAGAAGGCCAGAACTTTATTTCGTCGCTAGATCTCCCGCTGACATCGCTGAATTGGCGTGTGTGACGCCGATCCAGCGATGTGTTCACTGGTAACCAGGGTAAATATCGGGTTACTAAGCGCAAGGCCGCATTTAGTAACCCTATGTTTACCCTGGTTACCATTGTAAATCTAAAAAAAAAAAACACATACTCACATTCCGGTGCCTGTCACGTCCCCCGGCGTCCGCTTCCCTGCACTCCTCCTGCATCCTGTGTCAGCGCTGGCCAGCCGTAAAGCAGAGCACAGCGGTGATGTCACCGCTCTGCTTTATGGCCGGCGCTTACACAGGATGCAGGAGGAGTGCAGGGAAGCGGACGCCGGGGACGTGACAGGCACCGGAATGTGAGTATGTGTTTTTTTTTTTTTACATTTACAATGGTAACCAGGGTAAACATCGGGTTACTAAGCGCGGCCCTGCGCTTAGTAACCCGATGTTTACCCTGGTTACCCGGGGACTTCGGCATCGTTGTTCGCTGGAGAGCTGTCTGTGTGACCGCTCTCCAGCGACTACACAAGGACTTTCCAACGATCATGGCCAGGTCGTATCGCTGGTCGTAATCGTTGGAAAATTGCTGAGTGTGACGGTATCTTAAGATTTTCACTTCCTTTCCTCTGGAATCTTGGTCTTCTTTACTTCTTCCCACAACAGATATCCTAATTGAATTATTTGGTCACCGCAGGCAGTCCAAACCTCAAAGGGAGTTTTAATTAGTTTTCTCACTTCTGAGCTATAGGCAATTTACTCTCTTCCCGTATGTTAAACATCTTAGATTGTAAGCTCTCTTTCTCCTGGAGATTTTAAGTTTTCTGTGACACAATCCAATAATAGGTTTGACCTGTAGCCCATGAGCAGGCAGAGGCTGTATTATAGACAGCATGACAGCACGTGCCTGATGTTGAAATCAGGCACGCAATCGAGACTGAGAATTCCTACAAACATTTGTGTCCCGATTAGTGGCTTGTCTATGTAGACGGCCAGACACCTGCGGAACAAGCAAAACGCTCATTGGTCAGCTGTAATGAGTTTTAAGCTTTCATCCTGTGTGACCCATATGTGCTGCTGAGATCTTCATATTCTGTGTTCATAGAATGATCATATCATTGACACTTCTATGGCAATGGAAGTACAGTTGACCTCACTAAACAGGCTATTAAATAACGATGCATTGGCTTAAATATGTAGAAGATCACGGATGTGGGTAGCCATTGAAAACACAACCTTTAAATACAGGAGTAAGTTCACTTTAAAGTGTTTTGCCAACTTGTTGAGTCATCATTAAACTTATTACACAGACCTTGCTTCTGGGAGTTACAGATTAACCCAGTCAGCAACCCTAGAGAAATCACTGTCCAGTCCCCAAGATCACTGGATTATCTCCTGCTCTTTTTCTTTTTTGATTGCCAGGATCTACTCAGGGTTTGTTTTCTCTCCGCTCAACGAATTCATTAACTAATCATTATCTCGTGTACCGGAGATAATTATGGTAAGCGCCTACAAATATTTAACAAAGAAGTTGCGCACAGCCGTGTTAAGGTTCATTTATACTGTGAGATTATCATAAACGACCATTCCTGAGAACAGGACCAGACTCGCGCTGCTGAGTACAATGGCGGCCTATGTGCATAGAAGGATCTGTTACAGAACATTCAGTGCCCATCTGACGAGGTGTCTACCTGTGTAAACTGGCTATTAAACCACTGTGATGGGTAACTGCTTAACAATCAGCGGTCATTTAATGCTGCAAAATTGGGTGGTGCAAATGCGCTCTATAGGGTTTTGCTGGAGGCTGGGGGTTTGAAGCAGATTTCACCTTCAGTAATTGCAAGGGGAGAAATCAATGCCTCACAAAGAATTGACATACTCCAGATTTGTAAAACTTCTCAGCATGTACATTTCTTCACTGACATTTTCCATGTTTAGATGAGATTTGCTGGTACCATATTAGGCAGCAAGTTATCCGCCCTTAAGTCGAAACTGAAAATGTATCCCAAATATGCAATCTGTACTCAGAAGTAGAACTTGGTAGAATTGATCAAACTAAAGGACATTTAAATCACTACTTCAATGGGTTTTTTTCAGTGCAGGAGTGAAGTTTGTAATCTAAGGCCCCTGCACCTAGTCTTATACTTAAGGTACTGTCACACTAGACGATATCGCTAGCGATCCGTGACGTTGCAGCGTCCTCGCTAGCGATATCGTCCAGTGTGACAGGCAGCAGCGATCAGGCCCCTGCTGGGAGATCGCTGGTCGGGGAAGAAAGTCCAGAACTTTATTTCATCGCTGGACTCCCCATAGACATCGCTGAATCGGCGTGTGTGACACCGATTCAGCGATGTCTTTGCTGGTAACCAGGGTAAACATCGGGTAACTAAGCGCAGGGCCGCGCTTAGTAACCCGATGTTTACCCTGGTTACCATCCTAAAAGTAAAAAAACAAACGCTACATACTTACCTACCGCTGTCTGTCCTCCAGCGCTGTGCTCTGCACTCCTCCTGCTCTGGCTGTGAGCGTCGGTCAGCCGGAAAGCAGAGCGGTGACGTCACCGCTCTGCTTTCTGGCTGCCCGGCGCTCACAGCCAGACCAGAGAAGCAGAGCGCCGAGGACAGACGGCTGTAGGTAAGTATGTAGCGTTTGTTTTTTTACTTTTTAGGATGGTAACCAGGGTAAACATCGGGTTACTAAGCGCGGCCCTGCGCTTAGTTACCCGATGTTTACCCTGGTTACCGGGGACCTCGGGATCGTTGGTCGCTGGAGAGCTGTCTGTGTGACAGCTCTCCAGCGACCAAACAGTGACGCTGCAGCGATCCGGATCGTTGTCGGTATCGCTGCAGCGTCGCTATGTGTGACGGTACCTTTACTCACCACTGTCTTCACCCTTTATTGGTGCTGCTCAAGTTCTGCGGCGCCATCTTGTGGCCGCAACTTCTGACTGACCGAAAGTCAGAAGTAATGTTCACAAGCACTTATTTTAAAGGGAACCTGTCACCACATTTGGCCAATAAGAGATATGGCCATCACCTTTCAGGGCAGTTATACAGCATTCTATAATGCTGTATATCTGCTCCCAACCTGACCTGCAAGAGAAGAGAAATAACTTTTGCTATACTCACTTGCGGGGCGGTCCGGTCCAATGGGTATTGCTTTTCTTGGTCTGGCGCCTCCCTTCTTCTTGTGATGCCGCCCTCCTGCTTGCTTCCTCTGGCTGACGCATCTGCTAAGCACCGCACTCCTGCGCAGGCGCACTTCTCTGCCCTGTTGAGGGCAGAGCAAAGTACTGCAGTGCGCAGGTGCCGGGAAAGGTCAGAGCCCCGTGCATGCGCACTGCAGTACTTTGCTCTGCTCTCGACGCGTCATCCACATGAAGCCAGCAGCAGGATGGGATCGTAAGAAGATGGGAGGTGCCGGACCAAAACCAGCGACACCCATCGGACCGGACCGTCTGTTGTGAATTCCGCTCTTGGGCTCCCTCCGGTGGTTGTAAGTGGCACTTTTGTGAGTTCTGCTCTTGGGCTCCCTCTTGTGGTTTCAAGTGGTATGGCTGCTCCTTGGATTTAGCTGTCAGCAGCTGCTTCTACTGATTGTCTTTTCTGCTCGGCTATTTATGCCTGGCTCTTTCCTTCAGCCAGTGCCACTTGTAAATGGTTCCTGGTTGGATTCACATCTCTTTGGATTTCCCTGTTATCCTGACCAGTTCAGCAAAGCTAAGTTCTTGCTTGCTCTTTTCCGTCCACAGATTGTGGACTTATCCGTTCTGTGCTTTCTATGTTTGTCCAGCTTATCATTATGAATTATCTCTGTGTTGCTGGAAGCTCTGGGAAGCAGATTTACCCTCCACACCTTTAGTCAGGTGTGGAGATTTTTGTAATCTCTGCGTGGATTTTTGTAGTGTTTTATACTGACCGCACAGTATTCCATCCTGTCCTATCTCTCTAGCTAGACTGGCCTCCTGTGCTCATCCTGGTTTCATTCTGTGTATGTCTTTTCCCTCTCCACTCAGTCATTATTTGTGGGGGGCTAATCTATCCTTTGGGGATTTTCTCTGAGGCAAGATAGTTTTCCTGCTTCTATCTTTAGGGGTAGTTAGCTCTTAGGCTGTGTCGAGGTGCCTAGGGAGAGTTAGGAGCATCCCACGGCTACTTCTAGTGTTGTGTTGAGCTTAGGGACTGCGGTCAGTACAGATACCACTTCCTTCAGAGCTCGTTCCATGTTGCTCCTAAACCTCCAGATCATAACACCGTCCCGCAGGTAAGTATAATAAAAGTTATTTTTCTTCTCTTACAGGTTGGGTTGGGGGCATATTTACAATATTATAGAATGTTGTATATCAACTCTGAAAGGTGATGGCCGCAACTCTTATTGGCCAATCCTGGTGACAGGTTCACTTGAAGGCTATAAAAGCTAGAATGAAGCTCATATAGACTTACATTGAAAATAGAATGTGAAGATGGGGACAGGTAAGTATAAGTCTAGAGTAAGAAACCTAAGATTATAAGCACCACTCCAGCGTTGGAATACAAAAAAACATGCTGCAGTGGTGTTGCTGTAATTACTCAACAGCTAAAAAAACACTGGATGATCCAGATTCAGAATAGCCTTATCTTATCTGAGTCATATTCTAGAATTTTGCCTCTGACCTTTACGAAGCTCCAGGGAGAACAACCACAATTATCTGCTTTAAACAACGTACATTACACTAACACTATTCTTAGCTGACTAGATCATAATGGTTACCATATATGTCCATTCCTATACAAAAATCATAAAAATTCCTGAAAAGTGTCCAGTTATGTTAGGCATTTTGAATGCGAATTCCTTATGTGTTTTATTGCAATCACACCATTTATGAGCCTTCATCAAGCCACATGCTGAGGGGGTCCGCTGATGCGGCTGCGAAGTGTGTCCAAAACAAAACTTAACTGCAAGGGAGAATGAGTGGATACGTTTGCAAAAAACAGTGGTGTTACTGGAAAACGTGTGTGCTCATTCGCTTATGCAAGTGGATGAGGCTTTTGCCCACACGTGGCAGACACTGCCTAAAGAGAAATAAATAACCGTGCACACAACTAGAGCGGGTGCCCGAGTAGGTTCCCACACCATTAATATATATAAAGAAACTCGGCACTCAACTTAAATGATCAAGTGGTGATTTATTGTTATCTACTGTAGTAGTATAACATTTTGGTCTTACTTCAGACCTTCTTCAGTTACCGATTACAGTGCATCTATTGGAATAGATGGACCAATAGGTTCAGTAGAGAAATGCTTGATCAGTCTGTCATAAATAGTAATGTTGGAGGGACCTGTCCATGGACATTCTGAGGGACCACCATTAGGCACTTCCAAATCCTTGTTCAAGCACAGCATTCTACTGTCCCTACACCAGGCTTTGGAAAGAAAAAGAAAGTTCCCAGCCATCCACCCACTGACCCAAACGCTAAATGGGCACATTTCCAGGCTGCTTGCAGACATGGAGGATTCCTACCGACTCATGGCGGTAGCCGTCCTCACGTGTCTAGGAAAATCACCCGTGCCCTTATCAGCGCACTTACTGAGATTGTCCACTTAATGACCAAGCATGGGCAAGCACTTGTGGCCAGAGACACTACATTTTCCAGATGGCACACTGGGTAGACATTGTGGAGGCTGGGGTTGAGTCCCTCCCTGGCACGGCACATGTAGTACCGACTCCGAGGATTGCTAGACCTATGTCTCTCAGGGTTTCCTCCACCTTCTACATCAGTTCATTCACTCCTCCGTATCCTCCATCTTCGATATGATATCTCAGAGCATGTTGTCCACATCAGCCGGAACCTGGAAGCTCTGCAGCGCTGCCTCAGCAAAGCGGCAACAGGCTCCGCTGAAGCTATTTTGTCTTGGAGGCAAACCGCACACCACAGCAGAAGGAATAATAGACCAGACAGATATGTGGCTTTCGCTGTTGAACCTACAACCAGGCATGGTCTTGTGTGATAATGGCCGTAATCTGGTGGCGGCTGTGAAGCTTGGCTGTGACATTAGTCACTATTCACGGACAGGCCGTAAGGCAGAGAAGTCAGACATTCCAGGGTCAGTACCAAGAAAGCATGTGGTAAAGTAATGGAAAAGATGAAGGCAAAAGTCAGGTCACAGTTCAGGGTCAGAATACCAGAGAACTAGTGGATAAGCAAAGGGGCAATAACAAATGGGTAGTCGAAAGGTCAGGCAGCAGTAGATCTGAACTCACCGCACAGGAATCGGGTAAACACACTAGACAGCAGAAGCTTTTGACTGGTATTGATCTGGGCCACACAGCTCACCTAAGTAGCAGGGCAATTACTATGAACAGGGAGCACCTGGAGATAATCTCTGCATCTCACGATCTCAGATAGGTCACCTGAGTTGTCAATCAAAGCACCGACAGCTGAGCATGCCCCAGCACAGGATAGGATGACAGAACTGTCTATCACTGAGTCCCAGACACATTGAGCTGAGGAATCGTGACACTGGCAAGCTCACACATGTACCATTCTTAGCCCACGTGCTCAACTTGGTAGTTCAGCGGTTTCTGAAAACCTACCCAGATTTGCCATAGCTTATGTTCAAGCTGTGTCAGCACCGGTTTCCACAGATTTGCGCAGCTGCTGTCACTCTGGCAGTGTTGCAACATTACATCCAAGTGCCAGCTCACCGATTGGTGTGCGACGTAATCATGCACTAGAACTCCTCACTGCACATTCTGGCATGGCTTTGCGAGCAGCAGATGTCAGTTGTTGAACACCAGCTCCAAGACGACCGTCTGTATTCTAGTCAGCCGCACATAACTGAAAAGTGGGCATGGATGTCTGAAATTTGTGGAGCTCTCCAAATCTTTGAGGACTCCACAGAGATGGTGAGCAGTGATTACACCATAATCAGAGCAACAGTCCATCTTATGTGCCTACTTAAACAGTCGTCAGTATACACAGCATTCTATGAACTGAAAAATAACTTTTTTATATTCACCTGCCGGGTGGTCCACTGGTCTTGGTCCAATGGTCCGGCACCTCCCATCTTCTTACAATGAGGTGATCCTGCATCATCCACACAGTCTCCTCGGCATTGCGCTCCTGTGCATTCATACTTCTCTGGCAGAGCAAAGCACTGCAGTGCGCAGGTGCTGGAAAAGGTCAAAGAGCCCCTGTACCTGTGCACTGCAGTGCTTTGCTCTGCCCTCAACAAGGCAGATAAGTATGCCTGCGCAGGAGCGGGATGCCGAGCAGACTGTGTAGGTGATGCAGGGTCGCATCATCTACAAGAAGCAAGCAGGAGGGCAGCAATTGTAGGAAGATGAGAGGCGCCGTACCAAGACCAGCGACATTCCTCTGACCAGACAGCCCCACAGGTGAGTATAATAAAAGTTATTTTTCAGTTCTTCCAGGTCGGGTTGGGGGCTTATATACAGTATTATAGAATGCTGTATATAATCCCTGAAAGGTGGTGGCCGTATCTTACAGTGCCTTGCGAAAGTATTCGCCCCCCTGGAACTTTTCAACCTTTCCCCACATATCATGCTTCAAACATAAAGATACCAAATGTAAATTTTTGGTGAAGAATCAACAACAAGTGGAACACAATTGTGAAGTTGAATGAAATTTATTGGTTATTTGAAATTTTTCTGGAAATTGAAAAACTGAAAAGTGGAGCATGGAATATTATTCTGCCCCTTTACTTTCAGTGCAGCAAACTCACTCCAGAAGTTCATTGTGGATCCCTGAATGATCCAATGTTGTCCTAAATGCCTAATGATGATAAATATAATCCACCTGTGTGTAATCAAGTCTCCGTATAAATGCACCGGCTCTGTGATAGTCTCAGGGTTCTGTTTGAAGCACAGAGAGCATCATGAAGACCAAGGAACACAACAGGTAGGTCCATGATACTGTTGTGGAGAAGTTTAAAGCCGGATTTGGATACAAAATGATTTCCAAAACTTTAAACATCCCAAGGAGCACTGTGCAAGCGACCATATTGAAATGGTAGGAGTATCATACCAATGCAAATCTACCAAGACCCGGCCGTCTCTCTAAACTTTCATCTCAAACAAGGAGAAGACTGATCAGAGATGCAGCCAAGAGGCCCATGATCACTCTGGATGAACTGCAGAGATCTACAGCTGAGGTGGGACAGTCTGTCCATAGGACAACAATCAGTCGTACACTGCACAAATCTGGCCTTTATGGAGGAGTGGCAAGAAGAAAGCCATTTCTCAAAGATATTCATAAAAAGTGTTGTTTAAAGTTTGCAAGCCACATGGGAGACATACCAAACATGTGGAAGAAGGTGCTCTGGTAAGATGAAACCAAAATCGAACTTTTTGGCAACAATGCCAAACGATATGTTTAGTGTAAAGGCAACAAAGCTCATCACACTGAACACACCATCCCCACTGTCAAAAATGGTGGTGGCAGCATCATGGTTTGCGCCTGCTTTTCTTCAGCAGAGACAGGGAAGATGGCTAAAATTGATGGGAAGATGGATGGAGCCAAATACAGGACCAACCACTCTTGAAGAAAACCTGTTGGAGTCTGCAAAAGACCTGAGACTGGGATGGAGATTTGTTTTCCAACAAGACAATGATCCCAAACATAAAGCATAATCTACAATGGAATGGTTCACAAATAAATGTATCCAGGTGTTAGAATGGCCAAGTCAAAATCCAGACCTCAATCCAATCGATAATGTGTGGAAAGAGCTGAAAACTGCTGTTCACAAACGATCTTCATCCAACCTCGCTGAGCTCGAGCTGTTTGCCAAGGAAAAATGGGCAAGAATTTCAGTCTCTCGATGTACAAAACTGATAGAGAGATACCCCAAGCGACTTGCAGCTGTAATCACAGCAAAAGGTGGCACAACAAAGTATTAAGTTAAAGGGGCCGAATAATATTGCACGCCAATATTTGCACAAAAATTTTAAAATAACCAATAAATTTTGTTCAACTTCATAATTGTGTTCCACTTGTTGTTGATTGTTCACCAAAAATTTACATGAGGTATCTTTATATTTGAAGCATGATATGTGGGAAAAGGTTGAAAAGTTCCAGGGAGCAAATACTTTCGCAAGGCACTGTATATCGGCCAAAACTGCTGACAGGTTCCCTTTAAGTTATATATTTTTTTTAATAAATCCTTTTAAAATGTTCCCTTATTTAGAAGTCATTATACAAAGGATTCTTAATTTTTTTTCCCTGTAAACTCCAATTTCTTGTTGATTTTGAAGATTTTATTGTCAGTCCTTAAATGGAGTAAAACTGTGACACCATTTTTCTCAGCAACGATTTGGGAGACAGATGCATAGATGCTTACAGGGGTCTTCCCCATGCTGTTCTCCTTCTATTCAGCATTTTTTTCCATCCATTTCAACATTTTCACTGCCCCCCAAGACCTTGTAGGGTTTGTCGGAAAAATGCTCAGATTTCCCATTGACTCCCATTATACTCATTACTCAAAACGAGCATTCTAGCATTAGGAATTGCTTGGTTCGAGTAACGAGCATCAAAGCATTTTAGTATGATATATTGTTTATACAGAGTATAAGGGTATGTGTCCACGGGGTGTAATGGCTGTGCTTTGGACGCAGCGGATACCCTGCTCCGCCCAAAGCGCCGCCCCCCTTTGTACACGCGGTGATTCCGCATGTGTTCATTGAACATCCATGGGATGCTAAGAACTTCCCTGTGGCCCGAGTGGTCATAGACTCAAACTGTGGTACTGAGTCCCATGTGGTGGGCGTAGTCAAGGACCTATTGCACCCTATTATAATAGAGTGGGACTTTGCATTATTTTGGGACTTGTGGGGGAAAGAGACTACGCCTGGTTGTCTGGACAAAAGCCAGGTCCCACCAAAGAAACCTCATTGCAGGCCACAGCTGACGGGTTTACTTTTTGTGTCCTTGTTGGCGATGAGGATGAAGACGCATCCCCAAGGGCCAACATCCCTGAGCTGGAGGTGTCCGGGGAAGCTTTGGAACCACTCAACTCAGGAATTTAACTGTAAAAGGGGCGTTTGACAATGTGACGGTGCTTAATGGTGTTGCTCAAGAGTCAAGGGCTGACATGAATTGCACATACTTTGTTGTAAATTTTGAGTTACTCTACAGGGTCACTCAGCTGAGAGGGGAGGTAGTTGAGCAGTTACTGGTGCCTGGGCCATATAGACACTGGGTTTTAGAGATGGCCCATAGGCATGTGTTAGGTGGTTACCTGGTCGTGGAAAAAACTCAGGAACGGATTCTCCAGAGATTCTATTGACCCGGATGTCACTGAGAAATCCTAAACTATTGTAGGTCATGTCCCACCTGCCAGCTGACCTCCCCAGTGGCCCACTTTCATAACCCCTTAGTGCCGTTGCCTGTTATTGAGGTGCCCTTCTATCGACCCCTGGTAGAGTCCGCCAGAGGGCATCAGTATATCTTGGTGGTACTAGACTATGCTATGTGATACTTGGAGGCCATTCCACTATGTAACTCCATCAAGTGTATCGCCTGAGAATTGGTCCATATCTTCTCTAGAACAGGGCTGCCTAAAGATATCCTGATGGACCAAGGGATCCTGTTTATGTCAAAAGTTAAGAAGGAGTTGTGCAAAACCCTGCAAGTCATCCAACTTCAGACCTCAGTCTACCATCCGCAGACTGATGGCTTGGTAGAAAGTCTGAATAAAACCTTGAAGGCCATGTTAAAGAAGATCATAGAGAAGTACTTCCGGGACTGGGAATGTCCACTACCATACCTTCTATTCTCCACCAGAGAACTCCCACAGGCCTTGACTGGATTCTCCCTTTTGAACTTTTGTATGGCCAACACCTCCATGGGCATAGCAAAAGAGACATGGGAGGTGGAGTCTACACCCTACCGTAGTGTAATTGAGCATGTGTCCCAGTTGCAAGAGAGGATTGCCAAGGTGATGCCCATTGTGAGAGAATATCTCCTCAAAGCACAAGAGGCGCAGTCGAGGGTGGACAATAGGTGGGCGAGGGTGAGATACTTCAACCCTGGGGTTCAAATACTGGTGCTGGTACCTATGGTAGAACACAAATTCCTGGCCAAGTGGCAGGGCTCTACGAAATAGATGAAAAGGTTGGGGATGTCAACTATAAAAGTCCACCAATCAGGGAGAAGGAAGAACTACCAGGTATACCACGTCAACCTGATTAAGTCGTGGTGAGATAGGGAGCCCATAGAAGCTCCATGTTTGGTGGCCAAGCCTGAAGCTGACATGGGAGAAGTCAAGGTGGCAGAGACGCTGTCAGGTACCCAAAAGCAACAATGCCGAGAGTTACAACAGTGGAACAGAGACCTGTTTTCGGAACTGTCAGGTTGTACAATAGTCATAGAGCATGAGGTTCTGGCGGAGCCTCATGTCCGGGTCAACTTGAACCCATATCGGATTCCTGAAGCCCGTTGAGAGGTGATCTCGAAAGAGGTAAAGCGCATGCTGAGCCTGGGAGTCATCGACGAGTCCAAGAGTCGCTGATCCAGTCCAATAATAATAATAATAAATAACGTTACATTTTAGAGAGAACTTGTACAGACAATAAAAGACATTCCAGCATAGCAATAATCACATAAATCAACAGATAACAAGAGGAATGAGGGCCCTGCTCACAAGCTTACAATCTATGAATAGCCTTAATACCGAAATCAGATGGAGATGGAGAATGGCGATTTTGTAATGACTTTAGGGTGCTTAACCCCTTCATGACCTTGGGATTTTTCATTTTTCCGTGTTCATTTTTCACTCCCCTCCTTCCCAGAGCCATAACTTTTTTATTTTTCCGTGAATTTGGCCATGTGAGGGCTTATTTTTTGCGGGACGAGTTTTACTTTTGAACGACATCATTGGTTTTAGCATGTCGTGTACTAGAAAACGGGAAAAAAATTCCAAGTGCGGTGAAATTGCAAAAAAAGTGCAATCCCACACTTGTTTTTTGTTTGGCATTTTTGCTAGGTTCACTAAATGCTAAAACTGACCTGACATTATGATTCTCCAGCTCAGTACGAGTTCATAGACACCTAACATGACTAGGTTATTTTTTATCTAAGTGGTGAAAAAAAATTCCAAACTTTGCTAAAAAAAAAAAAAATTGCACCATTTTCCGATACTCGTAGCGTCTCCATTTTTCGTGATCTGGGGTCGGTTGCGGGCTTATTTTTTGCGTGCCAAGATGACGTTTTTAATGATAGCATTTTGGTGCAGATACGTTCTTTTGATCGCCCGTTATTGCATTTTAATGCAATGTCGCGGCGACCTAAAAAACGTAATTCTGGCGTTTCGAATTTTTTTCTCGCTACGCCGTTTAGCGATCAGGTTAATGCTTTTTTTTAATTGATAGATCAGGCGATTCTGAGCGCGGCGATACCAAATATGTGTAGATTTGATTTTTTTTTATTGATTTATTTTGATTGGGGCGAAAGGGGGGTGATTTAAACTTTTATATTTTTTTTATTTTTTTCACTTTTTTTTCACTTTTTTTTTTACTTTTGCCATGCTTCAATAGCCTCCATGGGAGGCTAGAAGCAGGCACAACGCGATCGGCTCTGCTACATAGCAGCGATCTGCTGATCGCTGCTATGTAGCAGAAATGGAGGTGTGCTGTGAGCGCCGACCACAGGGTGGCGCTCACAGCCACCGGTCATCAGTAACCATAGAGGTCTCAAGGACCTCTATGGTTACTATGGAGACGCATCGCCGACCCCCGATCATGTGACGGGGTCGGCGATGACGTCATTTCCGGCCGCCCGGCCGGATGCGGTAGTTGAATGCCGCTGTCTGCGATTGACAGCGGCATTTAACTAGTTAATAGGTGCGGGCAGATCGCGATTCTGCCCGCACCTATTGCGGGCACATGTCAGCTGTTCAAAACAGCTGACATGTCCCGGCTTTGATGCGGGCTCACCGCGGAGCCCTGCATCAAAGCAGGGGATGTGACCTCGGACGTACTATCCCGTCCAAGGTCAGATAGGGGTTAATAAGGTCTCTTTATTTGATACATACCCAATGCCCATGTCGATGAGTTAATTAAGAGGCTAGGGTCGGCTCGGTACATCACTACTTTTGACCTCACAAAAGGGTATTGGCAAATCCTCATGTCACAAGACGCCAAGGAGAACACTGCCTTTTCAACGCCAGATGGATGCTTCCAATACACTAAGATGCTGTTTGGGTTACAAGGCACTCCAGCCATATTTCAGAGAGCCATTGACCGAATCCTATCTCCCCACAAGAGGTACGCAGCGGCCTACCTGGACGACATTGTGATCTTCAGCCAGGATTGGGGAAGCCATCTGAGCAAGTTCCAGGTGATACTTGATGCTCTACGGAAGCTCTACATAAAGCCAAAGAAATGTGCCTTGGGTATGGAGGAGGCTAAATACTTGGGCTGTGTTGTAGGCAGGGGCAAAATAAAGCCCCAGATAAATATAGTTGAGGAGATCCAAAGTTGGCCACAACCCCTCTCAAAGAAGCATGTCAGAGCTTTCCTGGGCATTGTGGGCTATTACCGCCGGTTTATCCCAAACTTCGTCATGGTAGCAGCCTCTCAAGACAGAAAGTTGGCTATGGCTAAGTGGTCTCCAGATGCTGAGATGGCCTTTTAGGAACTGAAGCTGGCCCTGTGTAAACAGATGATGCTGGTGGCACCAGATTTCTACAAGGAGTTTGTGGTCCAGACGGACGCTTTGGATGTCGGGCTGGGCGCTGTCTTATCTCACGAGGTGAACGGGTAAGAGCACCCCATAATGTATCTGAGTTGGAAGTTGTCATCCTGCGAGAATAATTACTACATAGTAGAGAAGGATTGTTTGGCCATCAAGTGGGCATTAGACACTTTAAGATACTACCTCTTAGGCAGGAAATTCAGATTAGTGTCAGACCATGCACCACTGAAGTGAATGAGGGAGAAGAAAGAGAACAATGCCCGAGTGACTTCAAGATTTTAACTTCCATGAGGAGCATAGGCCAGGGAAACTGCATGGCAATACTGATGCTCTGTCGAGAGTCCATTGTTGGTTGGCAGAAGGTGCCAAGCCCCCGCGGCTTTGGGCAGAGTGGGATGTATGAGCCGGCCGTCGGATGGGTCCTTGAGGGGAGATATGTGTCATCGTGGTTATTAGTCGTGGTGATGTGAGCTCGAAAGCAGGCTCCAGCACGTATAGCACCGAAAGAGTTCTTAAGCCATTCCAGGGCTGGGTTTAAGGAACAGTCATAAGAGATGGGTGGGAATGACTGCTCACGTATACCTACCCCAGGGGCGTGGTCTAGCAAATATAATGGAGATCGACTGTCTCCTTCAGTGTCTGGACCTGAAGATATGTGGATCTCCTGTGTGTTGGTTTATGCTAAAACCTAAAGAACAGGACACTATCCTGAGCGGGCGGACCCGCTGTATTGTATGGACATTTTACTTTCTGTCTTCACCTTGTGCTGGAAAAGGCTGTTTTTTTGTTTGCTATCCTGAGAAGTTTATGAACTGTAAATATACTTGCCTGGACATTTCAGCAATACCATTTCCTGTGCCTACCTCAACATTGGCTAGGAGAGTATAAATCCCTACAATGTGTACATATGATAGGATCAAACATATTTGTCCTCAATTTCGCCTCTAGGATTAGCAAAAAATACCTAAATAGCTAGTATAATATTGCTATAAGATTTGCAGAGTATTAAATTTTTCTCAATAACCTTAGCAAAGCATCTACTAATGGATTACCACCTTGTTATTTGTGGTTGAGTGTTTCAATTATTAATTGTTCCAGTAGAACTCCATTCTTAGCTCACCTGATAAGTCTCATTTGCTGGCACATGTCTTATGTTTTCCACAACTCCTTTTATGATTCCAGCCAATATTATATTTATAGTGCCAGGCACCATAGTTTACCTGCTTAGTGGTATCCACTGTTGCCTCCTAAAGTTCATGCACAGTTCCTGTACAGGGCCAATGATTAAATCATTGTGTGGGTACTGCAATACAGTTCATCGTTTTTTACCTTCCTGACCAGATTTTATAATTCTGACCAGCATCACTTTACGTTGTAGTAAATCTGGAATGCTTCAACAAATTCCAGTGATTTTCACATTGTTTTTCGTGACATATTGTACTTTGTCGGTCGTAAATTTAGGTACAATGTTTTTGCGTTTTGTATATGGATATATTGGAAGTTAGGCGAAAATTTAGCAATTTTCAAATTTTAAATTTTTAAATCCTAAATCCAGTTAGTCATAAAGTAGAAAATAATTTATGAATAACATTTCCCACGTTTAATTTACATCTGCAAATATTTTTTTTTGGTTAGGAAGTAGTTAGAAAGGTTAAAAGCTGATCAGAAATTTCTAATTTTTCCAACAAGATGATGGGACCCCATTACGTTTGAAGTGACCATGTAACAGAAAATACCCAAAAGTTCAACCATTTTAAAAACTGCACCCATCAAAGTGCTTAAAACCACATTCAATAAGTTTATTAACACTTTAGGTGCTTTACAGGAATTGAAGCAATGTGGAAGGAAAAAATGAACATTATAATTTTTCCCACAAAGATTTTCCTTTAGCCCCAAATTTTGCATTTTAAAAGAGTATCAGGATAAAATGGAACACACAATTTGTTGGGCAATTTCTCCTGAATACGCTGATACTCCATATGTGGTGAAAATATACTGTTTGGGAGCATAGCAAGGCTCAGGGAAGGCACACCATTTAACTTATGGAGTTCAAAATTTGCTGAAATAGATAGAGGACTCCATGTTGTGTTTGCAGAACCCCTGATGTCCCTAAGCAGTGGAGGTTCCGCACAAGTGACCCCATTTAGGAACCTATACCCCATATGGAATTTATCGAGAGGTGAGGTGAGCACCTTGAACCCACAGGTGCTTCACAGAATCTTATAATGTTGAGCTGTGAAAATGAAAAAATTAAATTTTTCCCACAAAAATGTTGGTTTATCTCCAAATATTTTATTTTTACAAGGTTCACAGGAGAAAATTGATCATCAAAAATTGTTGTGCAATTTCTCCTGAGTGCATCGATATTTCATATGTGGAGGAAAACTACTATTTTGGCACATGGCAGGGCTCAGAAGGGAAGGAGCGCCATTTTACTTTTTAAATGCAAAATCAGCTGCAATAGATCGTGAACATCATGTTGCGTTTGCAGAGCCTTGTGCCTAAACAGTGGAAACCCCTTACAAGTGACCCCATTTTGGAAACTAGGTCCCTCAAGGAATTTATCTGATAGTGTGGTGAGGACCTTGAACACACAACTGCTTCTCAGAATTTTATAACTTTGCGCTGTCAAAATGAAAAAATACATTTCTCCCATGAACCTGTTAGTTAAGCCCCAAGCTTTTCATTTTCACAAGAGAAACATGATAACATGGACTGTACAATGTGTTGTGCATTTTCTCCTGAAGACACCGATACCCCATATATGGTGAAAAACTATTGTTTGGGCACATGGCAGGGCTCGGAAGGGAAGGAGCACCAATTGAATTCTTGGAGCGCAATTTTGGCTGGAATAGATTGTGGTTGCTATGTCACATTTGAAGAGCGCCCGATATGGTATAACAGCAGATACCCTCACAAGTGACCCCATTTTGGACCTATACCTCTTGAAGGATTCATATAAGGGCATAGTAAACATTTTTAACCCTCAGGCGATTTACAGAATTCCATAGCACTGGGCTGAGTCAATGGAAAAGTACAATTTTTTCCACTAAAATGTTGCTTTGGCCCTGAGTTTTCAATTTTCAAATGTGATAATATGAGCAAATAAACAGTACAATTAGTTACACAATTTCTCCTGAGTGTGCCAATACCCCATATGTGGTTGAAAACTACTTTTGAGTCAATGTGCAAACCTCATGAGGCAAGGAGCACCATATTGTAGCGCAGAATTTGCTGGAATGGTTTGAGGGTGCCATGTCACATTGGAAGAGGCCCTGAGGTGGCAGAACAGCAGAACACCCCTCCCCCATAAGTGACCTAATTTTACAAACTACACCTCTCATTGAATTCATCTAGTGGTGTAGCGATCTGTTGTGAATTCCGCTCTTGGGCTCCCTCTGGTGGTTGTAAGTAGCATTTTTGTGAGTTCTGCTCTTTGGCTCCCTCCTGTGGTTTTTAGTGGTATAGCTGCTTCTTGGATTTAGCTTCAGCAGCTGTTTTCACTGATCGTCTTTCTGGCTCGGCTATATTAGTCTGGCCTTATCCCTCATTCAATGCCAGTTGTCAATTGTTCCTGCCTGGAGTCATTGCTCTTAGGACTTTCCTGACACTCTGACCAGTTCATCAAAGCTAAGTCCTTGCTTGTCCTTTTGCGGTTCTCTTGTTGTGGACTTTGTTGTTCAGCACTTTCTTGTTTTTGTTCATTTGTCCAGCTTTTCAGTATGGATCTATTCAGCTAAGCTGGAAGCTCTGGGCAGCAGAGTTTGCCCTCCACACCTTTAGTCAGGTGTGGAGATTTTTGCATTTCTCTGCGGTGGACTTTTTCTAGTTTTTATTACTGACCGCACAGCGTTCTGTCCTGTACTATTTTCTATCTAGCTAGAAGTGGCCTCCTGTGCTAAATCTTGTTTCATACTACGTATGTCATTTCCTTCTCCTCTCACAGTCATTATTTGTGGGGGGCTAATCTATCCTTTGGGGATTTTCTCTGAGGCAAGATAGTTTTCCTGCTTCTATCTTTAGGGGTAGTTAGCTCTTAGGCTGTGACGAGATGCCTAGGCAGAGTTAGGAGCATTCCACGGCTACTTCTAGTGTTGTGTTGAGCTTAGGGACTGCGGTCAGTATAGTTGCCACCTGCTCAGAGCTAGACGCATGTCGCTCCTTAATCACCAGATCATAACAGTACAACTGGCCAAAAAATGAGCTGAATGCCTCTCAAAAGAAGGAAGAGAAAAAGAGTTCTGAGCCATTTTTTTTTCTTTAGTTTGTTTTGTCTTTTTCCTTCCTCTTGATCTCTGGGTGATTCGGGATTTGGATGCAGGCATGGATGTTCAGGGTTTGTTTTCTCGTGTGGATCAGCTTGCTGCAAGAGTACAGAGTATTCAAGATTATGTGGTTCAGACTCCGGCCTTAGAGCCTAGAATTCCTACTCCGGATTTGTTTTACGGGGATAGATCTAAGTTTTTGAACTTTAAAAATAATTGCAAATTGTTTTTTGCTCTGAAACCCCGTTCCTCTGGTGACCCCATTCAGCAAGTAAAGATAGTTATTTCTCTACTGCGTGGCGACCCTCAGGACTGGGCATTCTCACTTGAGTCAGGGAATCCGGCATTGCTTAATGTAGATGCATTTTTTCAATCGCTCGGATTATTGTATGACGAACCTAACTCTGTAGAGCATGCTGAGAAAACACCGTTGGCCCTGTGTCAGGGTCAGGAAGCCGCAGAATTATACTGCCAGAAATTTAGAAAATGGTCTGTGCTCACTAAATGGAATGAGGAGGCTCTGGCAGCAATTTTCAGAAAGGGTCTTTCTGAAGCCCTTAAAGATGTTATGGTGGGGTTTCCCACGCTTGTTGGTTTGAGCGAATCTATGTCTCTGGCCATTCAGATTGATCGGCGCCTGCGCGAACGCAAAGTGGTGCACCATATTGCAGTGTCCTCTGAGCAAAGTCCTGAGCCCATGCAATGTGATAGGATTTTGACTAGAGCGGAACAGAGGGGATACAGACGTCAGAATGGGCTGTGTTTTTACTGTGGTGATTCTGCTCATACTATTTCTGATTGCCCTAAGTGTATTAAGAGGGTCGCTAGATGTGTTACCATTAGTACTGTGCAGCCTAAGTTTCTCCTGTCTGTGACCCTGATTTGCTCATTGTCATCTTTTTCTGTCATGGCATTTGTGGATTCAGGCGCTGCTCTGAACTTAATGGACTTAGAATTCGCTAGGCGCTGTGGTTTTTCTTTGCAGCCTTTGCAGAGTCCCATACCCTTGAGGGGTATTGATGCTACACCATTGGCCAAGAATAAACCTCAGTACTGGACGCAGATGACTATGTACACGGCTCCTGCACATCAGGAGGATTGTCGTTTTCTGGTGTTGCATAATTTACATGATGTTGTTGTATTGGGTTTTCCATGGTTACAAGTACACAATCCAGTGCTGGATTGGAAATCAATGTCTGTGACTAGTTGGGGTTGTCAAGGGGTACATAGTGACGTTCCTTTGATGTCAATTTCCTCTTCCCCCTCTTCTGATGTTCCTGAATTTTTGTTAGATTTCCAGGATGTATTCGATGAGCCCAAGTCCAGTTCCCTTCCTCCACATAGGGACTGTGATTGTGCTATTGACTTGATTCCTGGCTGTAAGTTCCCTAAGGGCCGACTTTTCAACCTGTCTGTGCCAGAGCATGCCGCCATGCGGAGCTATGTTAAGGAGTCTTTAGAGAAGGGGCATATTCGGCCGTCTTCGTCACCATTGGGAGCGGGATTCTTTTTTGTTGCCAAGAAGGATGGCTCCTTGAGACCCTGTATTGATTATCGCCTTCTTAATAAGATCACGGTCAAATTCCAATACCCTTTACCTTTGCTCTCTGATTTGTTTGCTAGGATTAAGGGGGCTAGTTGGTTTACCAAGATTGACCTTCGAGGGGCATATAATCTTGTTCGTATTAAACAGGGTGACGAATGGAAGACTGCATTTAATACGCCCGAAGGCCATTTTGAATACCTTGTGATGCAATTTGGGCTCTCTAATGCTCCATCTGTGTTCCAGTCTTTCATGCATGATATTTTCCGCAATTATCTTGACAAATTCTTGATTGTGTATTTGGATGATATTTTGATTTTTTCCGATG
Organism: Ranitomeya imitator; assembly: GCF_032444005.1. Taxonomy (NCBI): domain Eukaryota; kingdom Metazoa; phylum Chordata; class Amphibia; order Anura; family Dendrobatidae; genus Ranitomeya; species Ranitomeya imitator. Next base: position 339,295,213 of record NC_091282.1, read on the forward strand.
ATTGGGAGTCTCATGTGAAGCAGGTCAGGATGGTATTCCAGATCCTTCGTGATAATGCTCTATTTGTGAAGGGGACTAAGTGCCTATTTGGAGTTCAGAAGGTCTCTTTTTTGGGGTTTATTTTTTCTCCTTCGTCTATAGAAATGGATCCTGTTAAGGTCCAAGCCATTCATGACTGGATTCAACCCACATCTGTGAAGAGCCTTCAGAAATGTTTGGGCTTTGCTAATTTTTATCACCGTTTCATTGTCAACTTCTCTAGTGTGGTTAAACCCCTGACCAATTTGACGAAGAAAGGCGCTGATGTGACTAATTGGTCCTCTGAGGCTGTTGAGGCCTTTCAGGAGCTTAAACGCTGATTTACTTCTGCCCCTGTGTTGTGTCAACCGGATGTTTCTCTTCCTTTTCAGGTTGAGGTTGACGCTTCTGAGATTGGGGCAGGGGCCGTTTTGTCACAGAGGAATTCTAATGGTTTCTTGATGAAGCCATGTGCCTTCTTTTCCTGAAAGTTTTCGCCTGCGGAACGCAATTATGATGTTGGCAATCGGGAGTTGTTGGCTATGAAGTGGGCATTTGAGGAGTGGCGACATTGGCTTGAGGGAGCCAAGCACCGCATTGTGGTCTCGACCGATCATAAGAATTTGATTTACCTTGAGTCGGCCAAGCGGCTGAACCCTAGACAGGCTCGGTGGTCCCTGTTTTTCTCTCGTTTTGATTTTGTGGTCTCGTATCTTCCAGGATCTAAGAATGTTAAGGCGGATGCCCTCTCTAGGAGTTTTTTGCCGGATTCTCCTGGAGTCCTTGAGCCGGTTGGCATTCTTAAGGAAGGGGTGATTCTTTCTGCCATCTCCCCTGATTTGCGGCGGGTGCTTCAGGAATTTCAGGCTGATAGGCCTGACCGCTGTCCTGTGGGAAAGCTGTTTGTTCCTGACAGATGGACGAGTAAAGTGATTTCTGAGGTCCATTGTTCAGTGTTGGCTGGTCATCCTGGGATTTTTGGTACCAGAGATTTGGTTGCTAGGTCCTTTTGGTGGCCTTCCTTGTCGCGCGATGTCCGTGCTTTTGTGCAGTCCTGTGGGACTTGCGCCCGAGCCAAGCCTTGCTGTTCCCGCGCTAGTGGGTTGCTTTTGCCTTTGCCCGTCCCGGAGAGGCCTTGGACGCATATTTCCATGGATTTTATTTTGGATCTTCCTGTGTCCCAGAGGATGTCTGTTATCTGAGTGGTTTGTGACCGGTTCTCTAAAATGGTCCATTTGGTACCTTTGCCTAAATTGCCTTCCTCCTCTGATTTGGTTCCATTGTTTTTTCAGCATGTGGTTCGTTTGCATGGCATTCCGGAGAATATTGTGTCTAACAGAGGTTCCCAGTTTGTTTCCAGGTTTTGGCGGTCCTTTTGTGCTAGGATGGGTATTGATTTGTCTTTTTCTTCGGCGTTCCATCCTCAGACCAATGGCCAAACTGAGCGAACTAATCAGACCTTGGAAACCTATTTGAGATGCTTTGTGTCTGCTGATCATGATGATTGGGTGACTTTCTTGCCGTTGGCCGAGTTTGCCCTTAATAATCGGGCCAGTTCGGCTACTTTGGTTTCGCCTTTCTTTTGTAATTTTGGTTTCCATCCTCGTTTTTCTTCAGGGCAGGTTGAGCCTTCTGATTGTCCTGGTGTTGATTCTGTGATGGACAGGTTACAGCAGATTTGGACTCATGTGGTAGACAATTTGACGTTGTCCCAGGAAAAGGCTCAGCGTTTTGCTAACCGCCGTCGGTGTGTTGGTCCTCGGCTTTGTGTGGGGGATTTGGTTTGGTTGTCCTCTCGTCATGTTCCTATGAAGGTTTCTTCCCCTAAGTTCAAGCCTCGTTTTATTGGTCCTTATAAGATTTCTGAGATTATCAATCCTGTGTCTTTTCATTTGGCCCTTCCAGCCTCTTTTGCCATCCACAATGTTTTCCATAGATCTTTGTTGCGGAGATATGTGGTGCCCGTTGTTCCATCTGTTGATCCTCCTGCCCCGGTGTTGGTTGAGGGGGAGTTGGAATATGTGGTTGAGAAAATTTTGGATTCTCGTTTTTCGAGGCGGAACCTTCAGTATCTTGTCAAGTGGAAGGGTTATGGCCAGTAGGATAATTCTTGGGTTCTTGCCTCCGATGTTCATGCCGCCGATTTGGTTCGTGCTTTTCATTTGGCTCATCCTGATCGGCCTGGGGGCTCTGGTGAGGGTTCGGTGACCCCTCCTTAATGGGGGGGTACTGTTGTGAATTCCGCTCTTGGGCTCCCTCTGGTGGTCGTAAGTAGCATTTTTGTGAGTTCTGCTCTTTGGCTCCCTCCTGTGGTTTTTAGTGGTATGGCTGCTTCTTGGATTTAGCTTCAGCAGCTGTTTTCGCTGATCGTCTTTCTGGCTCGGCTATATTAGTCTGGCCTTATCCCTCATTCAATGCCAGTTGTCAATTGTTCCTGCCTGGAGTCATTGCTCTTAGGACTTTCCTGACACTCTGACCAGTTCATCAAAGCTAAGTCCTTGCTTGTCCTTTTGCGGTTCTCTTGTTGTGGACTTTGTTGTCCAGCACTTTCTTGTTTTTGTTCATTTGTCCAGCTTTTCAGTATGGATCTATTCAGCTAAGCTGGAAGCTCTGGGCAGCAGAGTTTGCCCTCCACACCTTTAGTCAGGTGTGGAGATTTTTGCATTTCTCTGCGGTGGACTTTTTCTAGTTTTTATTACTGACCGCACAGCGTTCTGTCCTGTACTATTTTCTATCTAGCTAGAAGTGGCCTCCTGTGCTTAATCTTGTTTCATACTACGTATGTCATTTCCTTCTCCTCTCACAGTCAATATTTGTGGGGGGCTAATCTATCCTTTGGGGATTTTCTCTGAGGCAAGATAGTTTTCCTGCTTCTATCTTTAGGGGTAGTTAGCTCTTAGGCTGTGACGAGATGCCTAGGCAGAGTTAGGAGCATTCCACGGCTACTTCTAGTGTTGTGTTGAGCTTAGGGACTGCGGTCAGTATAGTTGCCACCTGCTCAGAGCTAGACGCATGTCGCTCCTTAATCACCAGATCATAACAGTGATCATATTGACACCACAGGTGTCACAGAACCAAATTTTATAATATTGGATGGTGAAGAAAATATAATTATATTTTTATACACAAATTTTAGCCCAACGTTTTATATTTTCACATGGGGAAGTGGGTAAAAATGGCACCAAGATTTGTCACAGAATTTCTTCTGAACATGGCAATACCTTATATATGGATGCACAGTATTCGGTACATTATATATATATATATATATATATATATATATATATATATATATATATATATACCGTTAAGTCCATATATATTTGGACAGAGACATCATTTTTCTAATTTTGCTTATAGGCATTACCACAATGAGTTTTAAACAAAACAATTCAGATGAAGTTGAAGTTCAGACTTTCAGCTTTCATTTGAGGGTATCCACATTAAAATTGGATGAAGGGTTTAGGAGTTTCAGCTCCTTAACATGTGCCACCCTGTTTTTAAAGGGACCAAAAGTAATTGGACAATTGACTCCAAGGCTATTTCATGGACAGATGTGGGCAATCCCTTCGTTAAGTCATTCTCAGTTAAGCAGTTAAAAAGCCTGGAGTTGATTTTAGGTGTGGAAGGTTTTGCTGTGAAGTAAACATGCATTTGGAAGGTTTTGCTGTGAAGTAAACATCCGGTCAATGGAGCTCTCCATGCAGGTGAAGCAAGCCATCCTTAAGCTGCGAAAACAGAAAAAACCCATCCGAGAAATTGCTACAATATTAGGAGTGGCAAAATCTACAGTTTGGTACATCCTGAGAAAGAAAGAAAGAAAGTACTGGTGAACTCATCAATGCAAAATGACCTGCACGCCCACGGATGACAACAGTGGTGGATGATCACAGAATAATCTCCATGGTGAAGAGAAACCCCTTCACAACAGCCAACCAAGTGAACAACACTCTCCAGGAGGTCGGTGTATCAATATCCAAATCTACCATAAAGAGAAGACTGCTTGAAAGTAAATAAAAAGTTCACTGCACGGTGCAAGGCACTCATAAGCATCAAGAATAAAAGGCTAGACTGGACTTTGCTAAAAAAACATCTAAAAAAGCCAGCACAGTTCTGGAAGAACTTTTTCTTTGGACAGATGAAACCAAGATCAACATCTACCAGAATGATGGAAAGAGAAAAGTATGGCGAAGGCATGGTGCAGCTCATTATCCACAGCATACCACATCATCTGTAAAACACGGCGGAGGCAGTGTGATGGCTTGGTCATGCATGGCTGCCAGTGGCACTGGGTCACTAGTGTTTATTGATGATGTGACACAGGACAGAAGCAGCCGAATGAATTCTGAGGTATTCAGAGACATACTGTGTGCTCAGATCCAGCCAAATGCAGCCAAACTGATTGGTCGTTGTTTCATACTGCAGATGGACAATGACCCAAAACATAAAGCCAAAGCAACTCAGGAGTTTATTAAAGCAAAGAAGTGGAATATTCTTGAATGGCCAAGTCCGTCACCTGATCTCAACCCAATTGAGCATGCATTTCACTTGTTAAAGACTAAACTTCAGACAGAAAGGCCCACAAACATATAGCAACTGAAAACCACCGCAGTGAAGGCCTGGCAGAGCATCAAAAAGGAGGAAACACAGCGTCTGGTGATGTCCATGAGTTCAAGACTTCAGGCAGTCATTGCCAACAAAGGGTTTTCAACCAAGTACTAGGAATGAACATTTTATTTAAAATTATTTAATCTGTCCAATTACTTTTGGTCCTTTTAAAAACAGAGTGGCACATGTTAAGGAGCTGAAACTCCTAAACCCTTCATCCAATTTTAATGTGGATACCCTCAAATGAAAGCTGAAAGTCTGAACTTCAACTGCATCTGAATTGTTTTGTTTAAATTTCTTTGTGGTAATGTCTATAACCAAAAGTAGAACCAAAAGTAGAAAAATGTTGTCTCTGTCCAAATATATATGGACTGTATGTATATAATGTACAAAAACAGCTTTACCATCCACCTCTCGTGTCTCCCCTTTTCCTCATAGTCTGTAAGCTTGCGAGCAGGGCCCTCATTCCTCTTGGTATCTATTTTGAACTGTATTTCTGTTATGCTGTAATGTCTATTATCTGTACAAGTCCCCTCTATAATTTGTAAAGCGCTGCGGAATATGTTGGCGCTATATGAATAAAAATTATTATTATTATTATTATTTACTAGAATGTCCTTACAGAATGATAACTTTCAGGTCAGTGCTGTATGTTACACAATCTTCTGTTAGTCATAAGATCCTGACTCTGCAGAATAGAGATAAGTACTCCCCTCCTAGATGAAATGCGCACAAAAGTCCATGCAAGGACGGAATGACACAGTGATAATGGCACACTTGCTGCATCAACAGCTTCTATAGGAGAGATGCCGATGCAGCTCTTTTAGATCAGCGGACCCAACAACACCAAAAAATTTCCTCGATTTATGAACGTTAAAATATCCCTAAGGATTGCCTCATACATTATGTTACAACAGAATCAATACTCTATAATACAGGCATAAAGTCTAATCTTGATATAATTATTTATTCTTTAAATACATGGAATTGAGCTATCATATGGCCATGTATATAAAGGTTACGATACTTGTTCTCTAGTGCAGATTGAAAACAATTCATGGGTGTTTTTTTTAAGTGACAAAGACATTCCTGTGACCTAGAACGTCCCTCCCTGCTCAAACTGGCACACCCTTCAGGACCTTGACCAGGGTAAGAAGCAAGAAGCGTGTCCTACAGACGCTGGTGAATAACTAAGGTATGGTTAATGAGAGCTGGGGTCTAGTAACTTCCTGGGTATACAATTTGTATAGTTTCTTCATAATAACTCAATCATTCTGGGCAATATTTCTCACAAAGCAGAGAAAATAGTTATAACCATGAAAGTATTCGGCCATGTCTCTAGTAGAGCTTAAAAATTCACAGCATGGCTTACAATACACGCAAGTCTAGTTTTGCTGACTAATGTGATACATAGGACAATGCTATAGAGTAGACTGATGTAGCAGGAGGCATCCTTGTAGTTGTATGACAACATTTTGATTGACTAGTTGAATAGTTTACTGACATATACTGTACGTCTCAGACATCTTGGCCTCAGTGTTATGTCTTTTGATAAGAGCAGAAGCCATAACTTTGTGACAGATCAGTCACGTTACGCTCAACATACTCCATTGACTTATAGGGTCATGCACACAACATCTCCAAAAGAGATCTAATATCTTGAAATTTTGCATTTGTGACATACAAATCCAATTCTTGCACTGGATGAAACAGGGCAGGCCATATTGTGGTGCCATTGTGGGAAGTGCCCTTAACCCATTGATGTAAATAAATTGGACCTGTCATGGATATATGTTCACAATCCATGTGCTAAATACAGTGTATGATATTTTAAAGAGCACCTACCCTTTATTGCTTGCCCAATGTGTGACAGGGTCTGATATACAGACTTTCTTTGAGCCTATATACCACTCTGTCTGCACGCAGACAAGCAGAACACATGAGACTAGTGTTTGGGAGTCTCATTTTACTATACAAATTATATTTGAAGACTATTGCCATATGACCAGTGATTGTTGCATGTCTTGTTGGTCTGATCACTAATATCCTTAATACACTTCTCAACACTGAAATTGCAACACCAAGATGGAAATGTCATGGCGTTATGAAAATCACAGGATTGATAAACATGTTAATGATTTGCAAATGATGAAAAAGATGGAAACTACATTTTCAGAACATTTATTCATTAAGTATCAGCGCTCTGCTTTACACGCACTTATTGCCCTTGGCTTTCTATCAATGAAGTTATTAAAAGTTATCTGAGGAATGTTCTGACATGCTGAATGCACTTGGGTACGAAACTCATCAAGATCCACTGCTGGCAGCTCCATTAGCAATTGCCGACCAATGACGTCTCAGATGTGTGCAACGTGGGACAGGTCCGGAGATGCTGCAGGACATGGTAGTACATTTAGACCACACAGGCTACACACAGCAGCACAAGCAAAATTTGGCCTGACATTGTTGTATTGAAAAATGGCTTCAATGACATTTGGAGAAATGGCCATACCACTGGTGTCATGATGAAATCAATATAACGCTGAGCAGTTAGTGTACCCTGGAATGAAGACTAGAGGGGTTCTGCTACTGCATATAATGTTAGCCCACATTATAATCCGAGGAGAAGGACCCTCGTTAAGGCCTCTTCATGGCGCTGCCATATGGTCTCCAGCTATCAGTGCATCCAAGACAAAAGTATGACTTATGCTATAGAGGATAGACCTCCATTCCAGCCTCCATTGCCATTTTGTTCTGTATCATTATAAACTTTGAGAATAGTAGCATGAGAACAATTGAACACCTGCAGCTGGACATCTGGCTCGTAGCCCAATATTATGCATACACCTTAGTATGTGTAGCCCCTGTTTGATACCGCAGGTTTTGTAAGTGATATCCAGTTTTACTTGCAGTATAGAATCTGTCTGTCACGCCCGCACATACTTACCCGGCTTCTCCTATCCCTCGGCGCGCTCACGATCCTGTCCCGCGCCGCTCTGCCTCCTCCTTCGCCGGCTCTCGGCGTCTGGTCTCTTCGCGCATGCGCGGTCACGTCTCCCCCGTCGCTGAGCCTTCTGGGAGGTCGCGACCCGGTGGCTCCGCCCCAACATGGCGGCGCCCATCGGGTATTTCTTCCCGGCGTCTTCCTAGGTAAGACGCCTTTGCTTTGTAGGTGCACTGTCTGCCGTCAGTGTCCCTATGCCCTAGGCTCCCCTGTACCAGTGTCTTTTCTCAGCCCAGTCCTTGCTTTGTCTCTGTATCCTGCCAGTCCGTGTTCCTGTTGTATCCTGCCAGTCCGTGTTCCTGCTGTGTCCTGCCAGCCCGTGTTCCTGCTGTATCCTGCCAGTCCGTGTTCCTGCTGTATCCTGCCAGTCCGTGTTCCTGCTGTATCCTCCCAGTCCGTGTTCCTGCTGTATTCTGCCAGTCCGTGTTCCTGCTGTATCCTGCCTGTCCGTGTTCCTGCTGTATTCTGCCAGTCCGTGTTCCTGCTGTATCCTGCCAGTCCGTGTTCCTGCTGTGTCCTGCCAGCCCGTGTTCCTGCTGTATCCTGCCTGTCCGTGTTCCTGCTGTATCCCGCCAGTCCGTGTTCCTGTTGTATCCTGCCGGTCCGTGTTCCTGCTGAGTCCTGCCGTTCCGTGTTCCAGACATTCTTTCAGTTAAGTCTTGTTTTCCTATTATTCCCTGCCATCCTTATAGCCTGTGGTTTCCTTCTTTATTTTGGGTCGTCCCTTTGGCTCTAGCTGTTGTGTCTCCATTCCCCCGAGGTCCTGCTCCTAACACTCCCTGTATAGGGGGTGATTCCATCTGGTCCGCTCGACCCCGGGGGCTCTAGAGTCACGACCCAGAGGGTCCACTCTCGGATTTCTGTCCGAATACTTACAGGAAGCAAAGGCCATGGACCCCGCTGGGGCCTCTGCTACGCAAAAAGAGCTACTCTTTTTGCGGGAGAATCAGTCCCGTATGATGTCCTTTATGAAGGCTATGGATTCTCGTTTGTCCACGCTCCAGTCCTCTGATCCTGGCAACGCCGCTCTACTCATTGGCTTACAGCAAGAGTTAGCTCAGCAGCGTGACACCCAGGCCCATATACTTAGTTATATGTCTTCTATTGACGATCGGCTGCTTTCCATCCAGACAGCCGCTTCTACGTCTGCTCCTGCTTCCCACCCTCCACCCCGCTTGGCTAAACCGCCTCGGTACAATGGGGATCCTAAGTCCTGCCGAGGATTTCTAAACCAATGCCGTCTTCACTTTGAGCTTCTGCCCCAGCATTACCCGACGGATCGGTCCAAAGTTGCGTTTTTGATTTCCCATCTAGAGGGTGACGCCTTGGCATGGGTTAATCCACTCTGGGAGCGAGACGATCCCCTAGTCTCCCGGTTGTCTGAATTTTTGGAGACTTTCCGTCTTGTCTTTGACGAACCTGGACGACTGGCCTCTACTACTGAAGCCCTATTCTCTCTCCATCAGGGATCGTTATCCGTAGGCCAGTACGCTATTCAGTTCCGCACCCTCTCCTCTGACTTGGGCTGGAACAATGAGGCGTTGGTGGGTGCTTTCTGGCGGGGTCTCTCTGGGCGCATAAAGGATGAGTTAGCTGGTCGGGACACCCCTACGGTTTTGGAGGAATTAATTTCCTTAGCGACCCGTATTGACCTTCGGTTCCAAGAACGCGCTCGCGAGCGGAGGTCTCTTCGTCCTTCTTCTGCCACCCGTAAGCCACTCAGTCCACAGCCTAGAACCTCCTCTCAGGCGTCCGCACCGGAACCTATGCAAGTGGACCGTCTTAAAATGTCCGAACAACGTCGTAAAGAGAGGCGCACTCAGGGGTTATGTTTTTACTGCGGAAGTGCTGCTCATTTATTGCGCTCTTGCCCTGAACGTCCGGAAAACTCCTCCGCCTAGGTCAGGTAAGAGAGGCCTCCCTAGGTGTGTGTGATTCCTCTCAACCCCTTACTTTGTCCGTTCTTTTGCATATTGCGGGCAAGGGCGTTTCTCTGGATGCGTATGTGGATTCGGGCGCTGCAGGGAATTTTATTAGGTTGGAAGAGGTTTTGAAATTCTCCGTTCCAGTCAGAACCTTAGAGGCTCCTGTGATTCTAGCATCTGTGGATGGTAAACCTTTACAGGAGACCATTACTCAAGTGACACTTGAGGTGGAACTTCAGGTTGGGGCTCTGCACAAGGAGAGAATTGCATTTTATGTTTTAGCGGGTCTGTCTCATCCTATGCTCTTAGGTCTTCCTTGGTTACGGAGCCACGAGCCCATTTTAGATTGGCGCAATGGTAATATCTTGCGCTGGGGTGAGCTTTGTCGGGAACGTTGTCTGCTGCCGGTGCGTCCTGTGGGATATTCCTCTAATTCTTCTCCTTCTTCTTCCTTTCCCGCCTTACCCTCTGTCTACAGCGCTTTTTCTGATGTCTTCAACAAGAAGGAGGCTGAGGAGCTTCCGCCTCACCGTCTCTATGATTGTTCCATAGATCTCGTGCCTGGAACTAACCCGCCCAGGGGCAGAAACTATCCTCTCTCTCCTGCTGAGACTCAAGCTATGTCTGAGTACATTCAAGAAAATCTTGCTAAAGGTTTCATCCGCAAGTCTTCTTCTCCGGCCGGAGCAGGGTTTTTTTTTCGTGAAGAAGAAAGACGGTTCCCTCCGTCCCTGCATTGATTATCGAGGCCTAAACAACATCACGGTGAAGAACAAATATCCTCTGCCACTCATTCCGGAACTCTTCGACCGTGTTCGGGGTGCGCAAATCTTTACCAAATTAGATCTACGTGGCGCATACAATCTGGTTCGTATTCGTGCAGGCGATGAGTGGAAGACCGCCTTCAATACGCGTGACGGTCACTACGAATACTTGGTTATGCCGTTTGGTCTCTGCAACGCCCCCGCGGTTTTCCAGGAATTTGTGAACGATGTATTTCGGGATCTTCTCTACTCCTCAGTCGTGGTTTACCTTGACGACATCCTCATCTTCTCTCCGGATCTCTCCACTCACAGGCGAGTTGTCCGCCGAGTCCTGCAAAGGCTAAGAGAGAATCATCTGTTCGCTAAGATTGAAAAGTGCGTCTTTGAACAGTCCTCTCTTCCCTTCCTAGGGTATATTGTCTCAAGATCTGGCTTAGAGATGGATCCAGAGAAGGTTTCTGCTGTCCTGAATTGGCCTCCTCCTCTTGGAACAAAAGCAATCCAACGTTTTCTTGGCTTTGCCAACTACTATAGACAATTTATTCCTCATTTTTCTTCCATGACCAAGCCTATCTCTGCCCTAGTTCGCAAGGGAGTCAATTCCAGCCTTTGGACCCCTGAGGCTGAAGAGTCTTTTTTGTCCCTTAAACAAAGTTTCGCTACGGCCCCTGTGCTTCATCGTCCTGATGCTAATAGACCGTTTGTCCTTGAGGTCGACGCATCTTCTATTGGAGCTGGAGCAGTACTTTTGCAAAGATCTTTGTCCGGACGTTTGGTGACCTGTGGTTTCTTTTCTAAAACTTTTTCCGCTCCTGAGCGTAACTACTCTATAGGGGATAAGGAGCTATTGGCTATCAAGCTAGCCTTGGAAGAATGGCGTTATCTTCTTGAAGGGTCTCTTCATCCATTCATCATTTACACTGACCACAAGAATCTGGCCTATATTCAGTCTGCCCAAAGACTAAATCCACGACAAGCCAGATGGTCTTTATTCTTCGGACGATTTGAGTTTGAACTTCATTTCCGACTTGGAAATAAGAATGTCAAAGCAGATGCTCTTTCGAGATCCTTTCAACCTCAGGACATGGAGGATTCTCCGGCTCACATAATTGATCCTGCGAGGATCGTCACTCTTGCTCCTCTAAGAGTGATTCCTACTCCTCCTGGCAAGACTCTTGTGGCTAATCAAGACAAGGAGAGAGTTTTACGTTGGGGTCACTCCTCCAAAATTGCAGGACATGTAGGAGTCAAGAAGACACTGTCTCTTATCTCTCGGCACTACTGGTGGCCATCTCTCCGTCAAGACGTCACCAAATTCATCGCTTCTTGTCCTTCTTGTGCTAAAAATAAAGTCCCTAGGCAGCTTCCCTCCGGTCTCCTGCATCCTCTGCCTGTGCCTTCCATTCCATGGAGTCATATCGCTATGGACTTCATCACTGATCTACCTTCTTCCTTGAATTGCTCTGTCATCTTGGTTGTTGTAGATCGGTTCTCTAAAATGGCTCACTTCATCGCTTTGCCTGGTCTGCCTTCCGCTCCTGAGTTGGCAAAGATCTTTTTACACCAAGTCTTCCGTCTTCATGGTTTTCCACATCATATTGTCTCAGACCGTGGAGTACAATTTACCTCACGTTTTTGGAGAGCTCTCTGCAGTCTATTAAAGGTTAACTTGGACTTCTCTTCCGCCTATCACCCTCAGTCCAACGGACAAGTGGAGCGAGTTAATCAAGTTCTGACTACATATCTGCGACACTTCACCAATGCACACCAAGATGACTGGGTCTCTCTTCTCCCTTGGGCTGAATTCTCTTACAACAATCTTCCCAGCGAGTCTTCCTCCAAATCTCCCTTTTTCGTAGTCTATGGTCAACATCCGAACATTCCTCTTCCTGTTTCTCTTTCCTCGGGGGTACCGGCAGCGGATTTCTTGTCCCGGGAATTCTCTACGATTTGGAATGAGACCAAAGTGGCTCTTGAGAAAGCTAGCCTTAATATGAAAAGGTTTGCTGACAAGAAGCGTTTGGATGCTCCGCCATATTCTCCGGGTGATAAAGTTTGGCTCTCCTCTCGCTATATCAAGCTTAAAATTCCCTCTTACAAACTGGGTCCTCGCTACATTGGTCCTTTTCCTATCTTGAGTCGCATTAATGATGTCTCTTATAAGTTGAAGCTACCTGCCTCTTTGCGCATCCCCAATGCCTTCCATGTGTCTCTTCTTAAACCCGCAGTCTTTAATTGTTTTCACTCCGCTACCTCTTCCTCTCCTCAGCTCTGTACTTCTGATGGAATCTTTAATGTTAAAGATATTCTTGCCAAAAAAGTAGTTAGGGGTAAAACTTATTTTTTGATTGATTGGGAGGGATTTGGCCCTGAGGAGAGGTCCTGGGAGCCCTGAGAGAACATCAACGCTCCCCTTATCATGAAAAGATTCCTTTCTAGCCTTAAAAGGAGGGGGACTAAGGAGGGGGGTACTGTCACGCCCGCACATACTTACCCGGCTTCTCCCATCCCTCGGCGCGCTCACGATCCTGTCCCGCGCCGCTCTGCCTCCTCCTTCGCCGGCTCTCGGCGTCTGGTCTCTTTGCGCATGCGCGGTCGCGTCTCCCCCGTCGCTGAGCCTTCTGGGAGGTCGCGACCCGGTGGCTCCGCCCCAACATGGCGGCACCCATCGGGTATTTCTTCCCGGCGTCTTCCTAGGTAAGACGCCTTTGCTTTGTAGGTGCACTGTCTGCCGTCAGTGTCCCTATGCCCTAGGCTCCCCTGTACCAGTGTCTTTTCTCAGCCCAGTCCTTGCTTTGTCTCTGTATCCTGCCAGTCCGTGTTCCTGTTGTATCCTGCCAGTCCGTGTTCCTGCTGTGTCCTGCCAGCCCGTGTTCCTGCTGTATCCTGCCAGTCCGTGTTCCTGCTGTATCCTCCCAGTCCGTGTTCCTGCTGTATTCTGCCAGTCCGTGTTCCTGCTGTATCCTGCCTGTCCGTGTTCCTGCTGTATTCTGCCAGTCCGTGTTCCTGCTGTATCCTGCCAGTCCGTGTTCCTGCTGTGTCCTGCCAGCCCGTGTTCCTGCTGTATCCTGCCTGTCCGTGTTCCTGCTGTATCCCGCCAGTCCGTGTTCCTGTTGTATCCTGCCGGTCCGTGTTCCTGCTGAGTCCTGCCGTTCCGTGTTCCAGACATTCTTTCAGTTAAGTCTTGTTTTCCTATTATTCCCTGCCATCCTTATAGCCTGTGGTTTCCTTCTTTATTTTGGGTCGTCCCTTTGGCTCTAGCTGTTGTGTCTCCATTCCCCCGAGGTCCTGCTCCTAACACTCCCTGTATAGGGGGTGATTCCATCTGGTCCGCTCGACCCCGGGGGCTCTAGAGTCACGACCCAGAGGGTCCACTCTCGGATTTCTGTCCGAATACTTACACTGTCACTATGCGCCATTCTTCTAATCTAACTATGTGACCATGCAGAGGTTTGCTTCTGTTCACCTCATACTGTCATTCTAGGTGGTTGTTGTTTTCCCAACCACTGGGACACACAACGTTGAACAATGCTGACATCTCGGCCTACGTATGCGATGTACCAGAAATTTACATCAGTTTGCAGGCAGGTTGAAAAATAGGAGGCGTTACACAATCATCCCATAAGACTTCATCTGATTTTTGAGGTTTCACGTGGCTAAAAAATTTCTTTCAATTAGTTTTTTCCCCTTTCACATGCCACAGAATGGTGCTAGGTACTTAAATATGTGATCATTTGCAGATCTTAGCGACACATGCTATTTCCTAAATTTGTATAACCTTACAACTTGCACTTCTAGGTGTTTCATTTTCAGTGTTCAGGAGTGTATATATCTTTTATGTATATTTTAATAAATTTTGTAATGATTAATAAACTTTAGACATTGGTGAATTATGTTTGTGTGAGACCCCTATTTTTGTGTTGGTATTATGTATTGATTAATTTGTTGTGTTTCATTGCAGCGTGTGTTTTTTTGGCTCTCACAGGTGGTGTATACCATCACAATATACATGGTAATGAGACTAAATAACTAAGCCTTTGCTTGATGAGAGCCAGTGAGACACCATAATATTGTTACAGTGTTCTGCATCTTTTCTAATAACAGATACCATATTTTTACCAGAAATAATGGATCCCCAAGATGAAATCCCTTTTCACATTGTTAGTCCACTGAAGGAAAGTTTAGCTCTCTCCAAACTAGCTGGTACTCAGGTCCTAATAAAATTGGAAAACATTCAACCATTGGGTTCCTTCAAGATTCGTGGTATAGGACATTTTTGTCAGAAGGTGAGTTGGTTCCCAATTGTAAGATGCTTATTCTGGTGTGGTTTTGTGATAAGTCTCAGCTTAAAGGGAAAATGTCAGGCGATTTAAACTGCTTCGGTGTTTTGCAGAAAGCATACTTTAAAGAGCTAGCTGGCAACCATAGCCAGAGATAAGACAAGTCAGGCTCTGCCCCAGCCAGATCTTCCCAGTACCACTTCAAATGATTGACAGGTTTCTTGCTTGCGTGTACCTAGAAAGAGACATGTCAATCACCTACAGCATGGCCAGGGTCTATAGCTGGAGACAAGACTAGTCCAGCTCCAGAGGCAGGAAAGGCGAGGCTGGAGCGACTCTGAAAAAAAAAATACCTGGCTGTCGAAGGACATCCATTAATACCAAATATTAAAAAATTAAACAGGCTTTAAGTTAAACATATATGTTTTTTTTTAAATAAAGGTGTTCATGGAATATTCAGGGTATGTTCCCACGATCAGTAAACGCTGCGGGTTTGACGCTGCGTACATCCGCAGCGTGCAACCTGCAGCGGACAAATATTACAGCATAGTGGATGGGATTTCAAGAAATTCCATGTCCACTATGCCTGCATAGACGCCTACAGCTTTCCTGCGGAGATGGACATGCGGTACGTCTTTCCAGACTGCAGCATGTCTATTTATCTTACGGAGATGCTCAGTCTCCACATGTATTGGACACAGTGATTCCGCACTGTTCAAAGAACACCTGCGTTCAAAAGCCGGCAGCGCTTTGGATGCAACATACACGTGCTGTGTCCAAAGCGCTGCTGATTACTGACCGTGGGGACCTAGCCTCACATATAGCACACACACTTTTTTTGGCATGACTACCACAATATCGAGACAAAATTCTGATATTTTGCAAAAAAACACAATGTTTTGCTACAATCAGTTTTGCAATAGTACAGTACAATTATTAGAGTTTTATAATAATAATTTTATTTTTATAGTGCCGACATATTCCGCAGCGCTTTACATTTTAGAGGGGACTTGCACAGACAATAGACATTACAGCATAACGATAAACACAAAGATCAAAACAGATACCAAGAGGAATGTGGGCTTACAATCTATGAGGAAAAGGGGAGACACAAAAGGTGGATAATAAGCTATATTTCCGTATGTTCATCAAATGACCACAGGCAAATTTTTTGTGTACAAGAGGTAAACTATGAAAGTGTTTATTAAAGGGAATATTATTCTTTTATTTAAATTAGGTTTTTCTGTTAAATGCATTTTAAATATTTTAAAAAAATGTTGGTAATGCATTTTATTTTTTTCATATTACATTCTTTATTAAAATAAAAATGTGAACTCTTGCAATTGTCTATGTGGCCACTAGGTTTTATAGACTTCCTGTTTCATGAAACAACACATGTAGGTTAGCAGCATTGAGCTGATTATTATTATTATTATTTATATAGCACCATTAATTCCATGGTGCTGTACATGAGAAAGGGGTTACATACAGAGTTATAGATATCGATTACAGTAAGCAAATTTACAATGACAGACTGGTACAGAGGGGAGATGACCCCGTCCTTGCGATCTTACATTATACGGGATATTGGGGAACAGACAGAAGGTCTGTGGTGGCTGATGCAGATCCAGAGGCATACGTAGAAATCAAGGGGCCCATAGCAGAAGTCCTAATTGGGCCCCTTCCACAAAAAAAGAAATAATATTTGTCAGGGACACAGAAGAACATATCTCACAACCTTGCAGCCTTTACAAAATCATTTTGCTCCAATTAAAGCTACTAGTGTTCTCAGTACTTTTCATGGACCCTATAAAATAGGATGCCAAAAAAGTGCCCCCAAAACATAGTATGATAAACCCAAAGTGAATTCCTCCACAGTATCCTCCACACACAGTTTGCTTACCGTATAGTGCCCTACCTCCTCAAAGTATATTACCGTCAGTGATTCCAATTTAGTGTGATGACTCCACAGTGACTCCAACACAGTTTGATGGCCCTGCCACAAGCCTCCATACAACATGATGGCCCCCATGTAGCCCTCTATTCAGTATAACAGCCCTCCATACAATATAGTGGCCCTCCACACAGTGTCATGGCCCTCACATAGCCCTTCAAACATTATAATGGCCATCATAGAACTGTACACATAGTATGAAGGCATGAGGGACCACACCCAAGCCTCCACACTGTATAATGACCTTCCATACAGTATAATGACCCATATATCTTTCCACACAGTATCATGGCCCCCACAGAACCCTCTACACAGTATTATGACCATAACACAACCCACCACACTGTATAATAGCCCACACAACAGTATAATGTTCCCCCACATATCCCTGAAAACATTTTAATGACCCCCACATAGCCCTCCAAATAGGATAATATCCCCCACAATGTCCTATAAAATACTTCCCTCTCCCTTGTTTCCCTGCTGCTCTGGTCTCTTCAGCATTTGGTCTGAAACCTTGGACTGCACATGAGCACAAAGTAGTGATGTCATTGCAACCGCTGCACTCAAATGCATAGGGAGAATGATGGAGGAGGGAGCTGACGGCTCCCTGGTCCACCATTGCTGTCAACTGTATCTGCATTCAGAATGGGTGGGTGAGTCATTGGATACATAGTGGATTCGTGGTCTGCTGCTATTAGCGGTATGCCACTGCTCAAACCCTATCTTTTGTATTGAATCATATAATGAGCAAGGGCAAAGGTCATTGTAAAGGGATGGAAAGCTGGGCCAGTTGTGACATCACCTATTCTGCATGGTTGATGCTGTGTTATCATCTGTGTATGGAGATGTTACCTGTCATTGTAACCCTGCCTCTGATAATTAGAAAACTTTTGTGATTCTATACGGATAGGATGTATGAACCTAAAATAGCCCTAGTAGTCAGTGTGAAAATGACAAGATTACTTATTTTGTTTTATAATACAGACAGTAATATGAAAAAAAGCATTGCCAAACTTTTGTTTAAAACGACATGTAGCACAAAAAACTAAATTATGCAATAGGTCATTTGCTGATCAAATATTCTGTTTAGTTACAGCAAGAGGATATGTTGAAACCTTTTTAAATACATTACATTTTCTATAAGTACTTGAGATACAATGAAATCCTGCACTATATACACCAAACATACTAAGGCCATGTTCACACAGTGCGTTTTTTACTGCGGAACCGCCGCGATTTTGCCGCTGCGGCTCCGCAGCTGTTTTCCATGCAGGGTACAGTACACTGTACCCTATGGAAAACAGGAACCACTGTGCACATGATGCGGGAATTAACTAAAAAAGCCGCGTTGAATAGCTGCGATAAAAAAGAAGTACCATGTCACTTCTTTTTGCGGAACTGCAGCGGTTCTGCACCCATAGACCTCCATTGTGAGGTCAGACCCGCAGTAAAACCCGCAGATGAATAAAATATCTGCGGGTTTTCTGCGGTTTGTGGTGCAGAACCGCTGCAGTGTGGCTGCCCCCCGTGCCCCAATCCCACCCCCCATGCTCCGATGCCACCCCCCGTGCTCCGACGCCCCCCCGTGCCCTCATCTCCCCCCCTTATACTTACCCGGCCTCCCGGTGTCCGTCCGTCTTCTCCCTGGGCGCCGCCATCTTCCAAAATGGCGGGCGCATGCGCAGTGTGCCCGCCGAATCTGCCGGCCGGCAGATTCGTTCCAAAGTGCATTTTGATCACTGAGATATAACCTATCTCAGTGATCAAACTAAAAAAAATAGTAAATGACCCCCCCCCCCCTTTGTCACCCCCATAGGTAGTGACAATAAAAAAATAAATAATTTTTTTTTTTCCCACTAAGGTTAGAATAGGGGTAGGGTTAGAGTTAGAGTTAGGGGTAGGGTTAGGGTATTTTCAGCCATTTTAACCCTAAAAAACTTCCTAGAAAACACACAGACTCTGCATAGAAAACTGCATAAAAAAACACACTAAAAAACGCACCAAAAAACGCATCAAAAAACGCACCAAAAAAAGGACCTGCGTTTTCTGCCAAGAGCTGCGGTTTTTAGTGCAGAAAAAACAGCAGGGAAATCAGGAACGTGTGAACATGGCCTAAAACATGAACCAGTGTTTGGTATTATAGACCGGTACATGCAGTTTATATAGCCTGTCCATTTATTGGCCAAGGAAACACTGATGTCTCCTTTCAAAGTTTTCTTTTCTTCTGCAGTTGGCAAAGAAGGGATGTAAGAAATTTGTCTGCTCTTCAGGTACCCCAATATTAACATGTCTAAATACTTACTGTATATAATAAGATCAGTAATATGCCCGTGATATATTCTACAATATTCTCCTTTCGTAACCAATTTTTTTCATATTTCTAAACAATTGATAAATATCTGTGTTTGTTCAATGCTTCTTTTATTTATCTTCATCCAGGTGGGAATGCTGGATTAGCAGCAGCATATGCCTGCAGTAAACTGGGGATGCCAGCCACTATTATTGTGCCAGAGTCCACCCCTAAAAAAATCGTACATAAACTGAAAGAGCTGAATGCAGAAGTGGTGGTAACTGGAAAGGTGAGAAAAGGAGTGGAAATATGGAAATATCTAGTAACGGAATTATGGGACAAAACAATGAGTGATGGAAATAAACATGAAAAGGTTTTAATATTATGAACACCTCTTGTGTGTGTTATATACAGTGGAGAAAATAAGTATTTCATACACTGCCAATTTTGCAAGTTTTACCACTTACAAAGAAAAAAGGAACAAAGGTTTCTGCACCAAATATTGAATAGTTTTCCTGTTATATCAAATACTTATTTCATCCATTAAACTGCTGATTAATTATGTAAAATTCATACAATGCGATTTTCTGGTTTTTATTTTTAGATTCTGTCTCTCTACGATAAAAATTACAGACCTCTCTATTTGTAGGTGGGAAAACTTGCAAAGTCGGCAATGTATCAAATACTTATTTTCCCCACTTTGTATGTGTGTGTGTGTGTGTGTGTACATATATATATATATATATATATATATATATATATATATATATATATATATAATCGTATTTTTCGGCATATAAGATGACCCCCAACTCTTTTGGGGTCATCTTATACAGCGGGTGTCGTCTTATACGGCGTGTGCAGGGAGCGGTCCCGGATGGTTCCCAGGGTCTAGAGGAGAGGAGTCTCTCCTTCAGGCCCTGGGATCCATATTCTTGTAAAAAAAAAGAATAAAAATAAAAAATATGGATGTACTTACCTTCCGACGGCCCCCGGAGTTCTCCCTGTTCTCAGCAGTGCATGCGGCGGCTGCCGTTCCAAGGGATGCATTGCGCACCATGAAGGACATTTGTGACAACATTACTCCCTGTTTACTCCATAACACTATTGTAATGTTCTGAGGTTTAAAGGGAACCGGTCATCTGATTTATGCTGCCCAAACAGTAACGATTGCAACCAGGTATATTTTACTCTGCAATGCTCTGACATGTCAGAGGAAATATACTTTAACCCCTTTCTGATATTGGACGTAATGTGCCCTGGGCCTATTTGACCAGTGATGGAATATTACATCGACGCGATCGCCCGCGGACACAGGGGGTGTACGGACAAATCCAGCACTTTAACTCCCGAAATGCTGTGATTGAACATGATCACAGCATTCCGGAAGTCGGCAGAGGGCTAACAGCCCGTCTGCCTTTGGATCGGAGACCTCGCGGCATGTCGTGGGGTACCGATCGTTGCCATGGTGACCCGATGTCGTCATGACAACATCCGGGTCACTGAACCTAGCAAACTTGCTGATCATGCCCAGTGCATGATGAGCAAGTTTGTCTGTCAGTGCAGAGCTGACAGTGTCTATAGCATGGGGATGCTGCTTCATCTCCATTCTATAGAAGCGATCATCCTGCAAAAAATTATAGTCCCATAGTGGGACAAAGAAAAAAGTTAGAAAAATGTAAAAAAAAAATGTTTCAAATAATTATAAAAATATTTTACAAAAATAATAAAAAATAATAAAAAAATCAAAAGGTGATATATCTCTAAATAAATATTTGGAAAAAAAACTAAACAATAAAAGTGCACATATTCGGTATAACCATGTCCGCAAAGATCTAACCTATAAAATTGTCCCACTAGTTAACCCCTTTAGTGAACACCATAAAAAAATTAAAGCCCTAGGCTAAAAAACAATGCTTTATCATCTGTGATGCAGTGTCCCATGCTGCAGCTAAGCTGAGCTGTGTGAGCTCCTCAGGTTAAGCACGTAACTGGGTTTGTGAAATAGGGTTCGGCATAATTGTAAATGGCCGGTATGTGTCGCAGAGGGAATCTTCGCTGTAAGCCAGTATTGTTGTTCTTGGATTTGTAGTTCCATAAGAGTTGTATTTGTCTAGCTTTAAAGGGAGGCTTACAGGGTTAGTCGGAGAGCTGGGCGAGTCTGACTAACCACACACACCTCCCACCTATGGGAGTGGTTACAAGTATATAAGGTGACCATGGTTCAAATGGTCTTTCTCTGCTTGCAAGGTCCTGTGTGTGGACCTGATTCCTGGGAAGCACATGGGGGAGAGTGTGTAAGGTCCTGGAAGGTCTATGTGTTGGAAGGTCCGAGGTGGGATGGACTTCCTGAAGAGCACAGGTGAGGCCTTGGACCTGGAGGCCTATGTGTTGGAAGCTCCTGGGAGCAGGATTTCTTGAATAGCACTTGCTGTGTTGGAAGATCCTGGGAGTAGGACTTCCTGAATAGCATGGCCATGTCTGTAGAGTCTGTGATGCACTGCATTGGGGGAGCTATCGCCTGTCTGAGGATCTGGACTGTCAGGTGGCCTGGTGAGCAAGGCATTGTCTGGGATGGTGATCCCAGTTCGACAGCTTCCCTGTGAGAAAGAGTACTGACAGGAGTCAGCAGGTGGAGCAGGATCTCCTGGAAGGTAACCCAGAGTAAGGGAAACTGTGTGCACTGACAGGGGGTCAGTTAATGAACTGTGCGGTCACCCATGGTAACTCGACAGAGTAAGGTCCAACATGTTTAGAGGCTGCAACCTAATGTTGTGTGTTGGTGCCTGTTGTGTTCCATGGACATTAATGAACTGTTCGGCGTGCGGTCACCCACGGTAACTGGACAAAGAGGTCCAGCGTGTTTAGTAACTACACGTTAAAGCCGCATACTATGAAGTGCTGTGGAGTATGTGTTAAGCCTGTGATATATAACATGTCCTCAAGTGGTTTATGATTGCAAAATAAACCAAAAAGACTGTTCATGTGAAAAAACGTGCCCATGTGCTTTAATCCCTCCCATTGCTAAGTGAGTATTCCCCAACCGGTTAGTGATCGCGGCATCACACATCATACCGCCAAACGAAAAGTGGAATAACACACAATCAAAAAGGCAGATATAAAAAAAATGGCACAGCTGAAAACATCATTTTGTCCTGCAAAAAACAAACTATCATACAGTTCCTTCAGCGTAAAAATAAAAAAGTTGTAGCTCTCACAATTAAACGATGCAAAAACAATTATTTTTTCTATAAAATAGTTTCTTTTGTATAAAAGCGCCAAAACATAAAAAAAGTATATACGGTAAATGAGTTATCGCTGTAATCATACTGACCTGAAGAATAAAACTGCTTTATCAATTTTACCACATACGGAACGGCATAAAGCACCCCCCAAAAGAAATTCCTGAATTGCTGCTTTATGTTTGTTCTGCCTAACAAAAATCGGAATAGAAAGTGATAAAAAAATGTCATGTGCCCGGGAATGGTACCAATAAAAATGTCAACGTTAACAAGCCATCACATGACTTTGTGGGCCAAAATATGGAAAAATTATAGTTCTCAAAATGTGATGATGCAAAAACTATTTTTTACAATAAAATGCGTCTATTAGTGTGTGACAACAGCCAAACATAAAAACTCGATATAAATGTGGTATTGCTGTAATCGCACCGATCCGAAGAGTAAATCGTCTAATTACTTATACCACACGAGAAATGGCGTAAAAAATAAAACCAATTCTTCATCAACTGTTCAATTGTAGTAAGGCTCAGCACACATTTATCCTGCGTCTGCATTGAGCCCTTACACCGGGGTTTCCGTGTATCTCTGAAATACGTGATTCAGACAGAACCTCTGGCAGAAGATTCCCTATAATGAGACAGATGGAGGCACTGTGGACGCCGTCTGGGATGTGATCCAGCGTTGTCCATCTTTTTTAGGCCTGCATAAAAGTGCCATCGGCAACAGTTTTGTGCACTTCTGAAAAGGACAACGCTAAACAGAGGCCAGACGGAGTCCAGAGTACCTCTGCTGCCTCATTATAGTGAATGGATCCCTCGGGGGTTTCATCTGATTTAGATGGAAACGCCAAAGTAAGTGGTCAGCGTAGAACGCCGGATAAATGTGAGCCCAAACGTTATGTAAAATGTTCCCAATAAAAGCTTCATCTCAATCCACAAAAAAGTTCTCACTCAGGTCTGTCATCTGTTAACGGAAATATAGGGGGCATCCACATTACTGGTAGCACAAAGGCTCTGGAAAAGCGAAATGGCTCCTCACCCGCCAAAAGAAATTCAGCAAATTCTGCGCTCCGAAATCCAAATGCTCCCCTCCCTTTTGAGCGCCACAGTGTACCTAAACCACATATTGTGTCCACGTTTGGGATTTCTGAAGCGATGAAAACCCGCCTAACTTACGGGTGCATGCCTCCAGAAGCACGGGCTGGGCATAATGTACTGGTGACGGTAACGTACTGGTCACTACAGCGTACTGGTCAATACAGCGGCAGTTTGCAGTCTTCACTTGGCAACATTCATTGCTGCTTGTTTCTGGAAAATACTTGTGGCGTAAAATCAGCACTACACCTGCAGATAAATTTCCAAAGGGGTATAATTTCCAAAATGGGGTCACTTGAGGGGGGATTCTGCTCTTCTAGCACTTAGGGCTCTGTATGTGGAGTCCGCAAACTCTTCTAGGAAAATCTGCACTCAAGGAGGCAAATAGCGCTCCGTTCATCCCGAGTCTCTCCGTATGGCTAAGTAGCACTGTGCAGCCACATATGGGGTATTGCCATGTTCAGTAGAAATTGTGGACAAATTTTGGTGCCATTTTTACCCACTTCTTATGTCAAAATGTAAAATTTGGGGCTAAAACTAAATTGTGTTGGTAAAAATATATGGTAGTTATTTTTTCTTCACTGCTCAAATGGTATAAAATTCTGTGGCACACCTGTGATGTCAATATGATCACTGCACCTCTAGATTAATTGATTGAGAGCTGTAGTTTATAAAATGGGGTCACTTATGGGGTTCTGTTCAGGCACCTCATAGGATCTCCTAGAGGGTCATGTCACCTGCAAACCAAAGCAGTAAAATCTGGCGCTCCTTGCCTTCTGAGCTTTGCACTGTCTCTGAAAAATATTTCACTATTAGGCCATGTGCACACGCTGCGTTTCCGCAGCTGTGGGTCCATAGCGGTTTCCCATGCGTTTACAGTACCATGTAAACCTATGGGAAATGCAATCCGCAGTGCACATGCTGCGGAAAAAAACGCGCGGAAACGCAGCGGTTTGTTTTCCGCAGCATGTCAATTCTTTGTGCGGATTCCGCAGCGGTTTTATACCTGCTCCATAATAGAAAACCGCAGGTGTAAAACCGCAGTAGAATCCGCTCAAAAAACAGCGATAAATCCGCAGGAAAAACACACTGTTTTTACCCTGCGGATTTATCAAATCCGCTGGGGAAAAATCCGCAGTGGATCATTCTACGCGTGCACATACCCTAACATGTAGGGTATCGGTACACTCAGGAAAAAATGGACCTCAGTTTGTTGTAAAAAAAATCCTATTAGCCCTTAGAAAAAATAAAAACTTGGGGCTAAAACAACATTTTTGTGAGGAAAATGTGATTTTATTATTTTCATGGCTCAATGTTATAAACTTCTGTGAAGCACCTGGGGGTTCAAGGTGCTTACCATGCATCTAAATACATTCCTTGAGGGGTCTATTTTCCAAAATGGGGTCCCTTGTGTGGGTTTTCCACTGTATAGGCACATCAGGGGCTCTCCAAATAGGACATGACGTACGCTAATGATTCCAGTAAATTTTACATTCAAAAAGTCAAATGATGCTGCTTCCCTTCCGAGCCCTGCCATGCGCCTAAACAGTAGTTTTCTCCCACATATGGGGTATCAGCATACTCAGGAGAAATTGCACAACAAATTGAAAAGTGCAATTTCTCCTGTTATGAAAATGCAATATTTTGCAGTAAAAAGATATTTGTGGGGAAAATTTGATTTTTTTAATTTTTACGGCTCAACGATATAAACTTCTGTGAAGCACCTGAGGGTTTTATATGCTCACCACACATCTAGATCAGTTCCCTGAGGGGTCTAGTTTCCAAAATTGTGTCACTTGTGTGGGATTTTCACTGTTTAGGCACATCATAGGCTCTCCAAACGCGACATGTCGTTTGCCAATTGTTGCAGCAAATTTTTCATTTAAAAAGTCAAATGGCTCTTATTCCCTTCTGAGCCATGCCGTGCGCTCAAACAGTGGTTTTCTCAATCATATGGGGTATCGGTGTACTCAGGAGAAATTGCACAACAAATTTTGGGGTCCATTTTTTTCCTATTATCGTTGTCAAAATAAAAAAAATTGGAGAAAAAAAGTTAAATGTTAATTTTTTATTGCATATTCCAAATATTCCTGAGAAGCACCTGAAGGGTTAATAAACTTCTTGAATTTGGTTTTGAGCACCTTGAGGGGTGCAGTTTTTTAGAATTGTGTCACTTTTGGGTTTCTTATAGACCCTTCGAAGCGACTTCAAATGTCATGTGGTCCCTAAAAAAAATAAAACATAATTTGGACATATTGTTTGCGTGATTCTCCAACAGGTTTGGGATGATGCCGATGCATACGCCCATCGCTTGACTGAGGCACCAGGCTCTGTATATATCTCCCCATTCAATCACCCTCTGGTATGGTGAGTACACTTGAAATGGAGCAGTCCAATATTCTCCAACTCTCAGCAGTAACTCCATAGACATTATATTGGTATTTATCCTAGAAGAAGACATTCTCTAGCCTGTCATGTTGCATATATGTTGCACTAAAGCCATCGTCTTGCTTTAAGCTGCCTAGAAAGAAAAAAGGCTCCGAAACAAATAATTTTACATTTTTAGTTTTGTTTTCTACTTTCTTCCAGGGAAGGTCACTCCAGTCTTATTTTGGAACTAAAGTCTTCTCTTGGCAATCAAAAACCAGGAGCTCTTGTGGTTGCAGTTGGAGGTGGAGGCCTTTTGGCTGGGTTGGTTGAAGGAATTGTCAAGGTGGGCTGGTCTGATGTGCCCATTATTGCCATGGAAACAGTGGGTGCTCATTGCCTAAATGCAGCCCTTCAGGCCGGGAGACCAGTGTCATTACCTGACATTACAAGGTGGGATATTATTAGGGATAGAAAGCAGAGATCTGGAAAATTGTAAGGTAACGGAATATTGATATAACACATCTCCCAAGAAATGACAAACTCAGTTTTAATAGGTAAATTACATTTATTTTTGTGTATTTAATTTATTTTGGATAGATGGAAAATCCAGCAGCCAATTATTTTATACTTGTTGCATTTTACCCAGCCTTATATTTGTTGGGTAATAACTAGATGAAATTTGGGAAAACACTTTTTCTACCAAGTAATTCACAGTTGGAGAAATAAAAAAGAGGAAAATGAATAAAAACAGAGTCTTAAAAAAAGAGGAAGATGAGTGTGAACTGAGCCTTAAGGATAGATGAGGAAGGAAGGTGACCAGGACCTTTATGTACTATAATCCAGAAGGGGTCATGGCAAAGATTTTTTTTCACAAAACTTCTGTTTCATTAATTGCTATATTTAGAGAAGCGTGTAGTCATCATTTTTTCCAGATAAGGTGTAATGTATAAAACGCAAGACAAAAGAATAATAACAGTCAATGGGGCATGTACCAGAAATGGATTCTTACTGATGGGTATACTCTGGTGATACAAGAAAATAATTGTGATTTGTAGTATTTTAGTTTAATTCTCATTCCACTGACCAAATGGACACTAAGCATAGAATAGCAAACTCACCTGTCTGTCATTGAGAAGAAAAGTATCTGTAATTACAGCCCCTCTTCAAGCTGCAATTTACTAGGGTTATTAAGCCCCAGTTTGTTCCTGACAGCTCCTTGCTAGCAACCAGATTGGACTGTCCAATTAACTGTGACAATCTGACACTTCTGAAGTGAGAACTGTCCCTTTATCCCAGACACTCACACATGACTAGGTTGGAGGCAGTCAGCTGCGCTCCCTTGTCCATAGGTTTGTGTAGTGGTCTCTATTATTTTCCTTGTAATAATGTTTAACATGCCTGTCTCTTACAGCATTGCAAAGTGTCTAGGTGCGAAAACAGTATGTGACAGAGCACTGGAGTGTGCAAAAAAATACAAAGTCATCTCAGTGACTGTGGATGATAAAGATGCCTTGGCGGCAGTGGAGATGTTCTTAGGTAGGTGGAAACAGCTTGTCCTCTCTGTTTCAAAGCCCCCATATACATAGACTAAAGACACCCGAAGCCACTGATATCAGCTGACTATCTAATGTATGAACATCCCCCGAAATCCAACTGCTGATCCTATTATTCTTTGGAGATAAGTCACTGCCAGAGGAGTCTGGCAGTGGTCTTTTACATTGCGGCTTTAAGTCTCCTCATCTCGGCATGCTTAGCATGTCAATCTCTGCAAGAAAAAATTATACTTCTTAGATATCGGTCGGACGCCTCTCACACAGCCAAACCAGATCTCCACTTTGCACTGACGAGGGGCAGTACCCCGAAACACAGTGTCTGCAAATTGAGATTCTGGTTTGGCTATTATCCTAAGTCATGTGACAAGGCTCGTTAAAGTGTCAACATTGACTTGTAGGATTGCTACTTCCATTAGGTGGCACGAGAGTTCTAGTTCTCTTCCTCTCTGAAGAGACAATTTGCATAATTAGCATATTTCCCAGAGGAGCATTGCGGCTTTAAGTCTCCTCATCTTGGCATGCTTAGCATGTCAATCTCCGCAAGGAGAAACGATACTTCTTGGATAACAGAGAACCCTTGAAAGCTTAACTGAGTCGTATGTCCCTGTGTATGGGTAAATTGTGTGAAATAGCTGTCGGCCAAATGATCATTTTGCTGTCAGCTACAAAATATACTGTGTATGGGGCCTTTAACACACTATATTCAATATATAGACTCTGGTGCTTAAGGACAACCTATGCACCTCTGCCTCATGAGAAAACACCAGTCCTTCAAGTCACGCATGATGAACAGAAGCCCTGGAGCTTCAAGCAACACAATAGGGGCAGAATGGAGCGTATAGTACTAAAGGTACCGTCACACTTAAGCGACGCTGCAGCGATACCGACAACGATCCAGATCGCTGCAGCGTCGCTGTTTGGTCGCTGGAGAGCTGTCACACAGACAGCTCTCCAGCGACCAACTATGCCAGTAACCAGGGTAAACATCGGGTTACTAAGCGCAGGGCCGCACTTAGTAACCCGATGTTTACCCTGGTTACCAGCGTAAAAGTAAAAAAAAAAAAAACACTACATACTTACCTTCCGCTGTCTGTCCCTCGGCGCTCTGCTTCTCTGCCCTGTGTAAGCACAGCGGCCGGAAAGCACAGCGGTGACGTCACCGCTCTGCTTTCCGGCCGCTGTGCTTACACACGGCAGAGAAGCAGAGCGCCGAGGGACAGACAACGGAAGGTAAGTATGTAGTGTTTTTTTTTTTTTTTACTTTTACGCTGGTAACCAGGGTAAACATCGGGTTACTAAGTGCGACGAAATAAAGTGCTGGACTTTCTGCAGCGACCAACGACATCACAGCAGGATTCTGATCGCTGCTGTGTGTCAAACTGAACGATATCGCTAGCCAGGACGCTGCAATGTCACGGATCGCTAGCGATATCGTTCAGTGTGACGGTACCTTAAGATTGGTGATACATGGAATAAGTATTAAGTATTTTTAGGAAGCCCCTGTAGCTATGTCTATGCTATGTTCTCCCTAAACCCAATTACATTTTTTCTCCTATGCATCACTAGGTTCACATTGGTAGCAGTATCCAAAACATGGCTTTTTTTGTTGTATTGCATTGTGTTGACCAGTGGTTTCCTACTATGGATAATAGAGCGGTGTCCTTAACAAGGAAATGTAACATCTGTCAGATGTTGTAGTCAAGGGGTCAATGCTGCCATCATGTCAACAAAGACCAGGGGCATGGGGGCAGCAGCGAAGAGGCAACGCTGGAGCGGCAAGGGGTAAGCAAAGGTAATTTTTTGTTATTTCTAAAATGTGCATGTTTGTGAGTTTAGAAAAAAAATTCTGTAAAAGCCCTTTAATAGGTCATAGGGGTAATTGTTATCGTCTTGAGACCCCCTTTATTGCACTTGTTTTTTCACTTGTGTTTGTGCAACACCCGCTACGGCCGTGAGGTACTCGGAACCGGGTCGGACAGTTCAGGGGTGGTCACGGCAGCAGTGACCCGGTCCGTGGCCCTGCGCGCAATAAAAGAGGTGAGGGAATGTTTGTAGGGAATTGTTCGTGATGCAACCTTTGATATTCGGCTATAGATGGCCGACGCTGCTTAAATGGACCGCTGGGGTAGATGGTAATGCGGCTAGGATGGTCCTGCTCCCCACAGGTGGAGTGGCGCCCCAGGGCAACCAGAACAGTCCATCAGGGGTTGTGGAAGTTGGGGTGCAGGAATGATTGGAGGATACAGGGACTGTTGTTTCTTTACCTTTAATTGTAGGTGCAGTCCGAAGCACAGGTACAGGTGGTATTGGAAATCTGGGCAGCCTGGAAGCAGTTCAGAATCCCCTAGCCAGGTGGGGTTGGAAGCCTCCCTACTGCGCTTTTTTTAGGTTCTTGATGCCTTAAGCTCTCTTTAAGTCCTTCTCTCAGTCTGTCCTTTTGGTGGAACACTACCCACATGACAGGCAGCTCGAGCCTTTTCCTGATGTCACTCCCTCGTGGTGACTCCGGGCTCTCCAGTATGCTGCTGTGCATTTGGGCATCAGATGTGGCCAGGAGACCTGCAATCTCCTGTTCTCCGGATTCAGTTGCGGGGCATGCAGTTCCCACACAACCACGGATTACGGTGTCCGGTCAGTCCTGGGGTCATCTCAATCACAGCTCCTATCCCCAGCTTTTCCTCACTTGCTTCCTCTTCCTTCACTGTCTCTGACTAACTGACTATTCCCACTTCCAGACCAGAACTTATCAGGGAAGCTCCCCTGTAACTGGGTTTAGAGCTCCCTCTTCTGGTCTGGAGTCAGGAAAGTGTTGCATGCTAGTGTTACCCCTTAAAGGGATCCCTTCTTGCTTCCAGGCATGGCATTACCCCCTGTGAGGGAGGCATTGCCACTGTGGCATCCGGACTCCTGGGGTGCCACATTTGTATGGTAAAACATTGCTAAAAAATATGAGCTTGAGTCAAAAATATTCTGCTCTCCATATATATTAAAAC
The DNA here is from genome assembly GCF_032444005.1 of Ranitomeya imitator. Classification (NCBI taxonomy): domain Eukaryota; kingdom Metazoa; phylum Chordata; class Amphibia; order Anura; family Dendrobatidae; genus Ranitomeya; species Ranitomeya imitator. The sequence goes on from NC_091282.1 coordinate 339,325,311, forward strand.
TTATTTCGGCCGCACTTTCCATATGAGGTCGCCGTCTTCCCAGTCGCTGCTGTGCAGGTTTGAACATGTTATGTCCATTCATTTGTGACTTTGGGGTAAATAGTGTTTGCCACACTTATAATTTGCTCATCACTCCAACACAGAGGTATCCTGGCTTGTTCGAAGCTCCTATATTTCTTTCAGATAGCTTGGTTCTAGCCAGAGTTACTGCAGAATATCAAGGGCCTCTTTCGAGTGAATCTCCTTGTGTGTATCAATGGATAAAGAAGTTCAAGGAAAGTTGCAAAAGTGTGAGCCCTGATTAAGGAGCTGGATGCCAGTCCAAAACTGATGACAGTGTTGAGCGTGCATGTGTACTGATTCTATTGGAAAGACGAGTGACAGTGGATTATATCTACTGAAAAAAAGCCCCACGAGGATGAAAATTAACATTTGATGAAGAGGTGAAGGCAGTGGTGAATTTGTGGCTCGGTTTTCTGCATAAAATATTTTTCAATGAGGGAATATGAAAGCTTGTTGATGATAATTTCCCTGCTTTTCAATGCAGTTTGTCTATGTTAAATTATGTATTTGTCTTTTTTTAAACTACGGTAATTGAAATAAATTTCACAGAGGAGTGCAAGCAATTTTTGACTCATCCTCGTATATAAATCAAACCATTTGTCGTAACTTTCTTTCATTTACAACAAAAGGACTTCTCCTTCTGCCTCTAACCTCTGGCATGTCATTCATCATCTTCATATTAGACTCACTTCACCTTTAAAGGGAACCTGTCACCCCGTTTTTTCAGATTGAGATATAAATACTGTTAAATAGGGCCTGCGCTGTGCGTTACTATAGTGTATGTAGTGTACCCTGATTCCCCACCTATGCTGAGAAATACATTACCAAAGTCGCCGTTTTCGCCTGTCAATCAGGCTGGTCTGGTCAGGTGGGCGTGGTGACATCGCTCTTTTCTTCCCCAGCTTTCCGTTGGTGGCGTAGTGGTGTGCGCATGTCCAAGTTCCGAATTCCCTGCGCGCACGTGAAGAAACAGCGCGCGATCTGCGCTGTTATCCCTTTCATCGGTGGGGGCGGCCATCTTCCTGGGGCCGCACGTGCGCAGATGGAGTGCTCTGCTGCACGGGGCTTCAGGAAAATGGCCGCGGGATGCCGCGCGTGCGCAGAAGAGATCGCGGCGGCCATTTTCCCAAAGCCGAGTTTGCATCATACTTTTGGCCACATTCCAACTAGACTTTCACAGACTCGCCAGCACTTTTTTGCGCTGTTCGTTAAAAATATTTGAGGAGTCCATTATATTTTTGAGGCAGAAGAAACTTATTCAGGTTATAATGACTGTAATTATCATAATTTTACAGTTAATGCAGCTGATGTCTTCTTACCAGAATGATGGATTGTAGACATGTATCTCTTATAATCATAATGATTTATTATGGTTTTCCAATGTGTCCATAAAAAATATTGTCCGCTTGTTATTTTTTGATAAGCTGTCCAAAAAAATAAAAGGTTGGGCCTCACTCAACACACTTAGATTGAGTGAGGCCACACACGACTAGTTGGATTGTGGCCGCGAGTATGCATATCACATACTTGCTGTCACATGACCACTGGTGTCAGCATTGGAGAATCCTGACAGCACGCACTGTGTGGATTCACAAGAGGGACTGCAGACCTTTTTGCCAAACCTGGACAATACCTTTCAGACCATGTTCATATGTTCAGTATTTGGTTAGTATTTTACCTCAGTATTTGTAAGCCAAAGCCAGGAGTGGAAAAATCTGAGGAAAAGTATAATAGAAACACGTCACCACTAGGGTTGAGCAAAACGGATCGGACAAATTCAAAAATCGCGGACTTTCGGCAAAGTCGGGTTTCATGAAACCTGACCTGATCCTAGTGGGGAATCAGCCATGAGGCCAGCGGTCTTCGCGCCATAGTCGCGTTTCGTATGACGCTTTCAGCGCCATTTTTCAGCCAATGAAGGAGGACACAGAGTGTGGGCAGCGTGATGACGTAGGTCTCAGTCCCCACCATCTTAGAGAAGGGCATGACAGTGATTGGCTTGCTTTCTGCGGCTTCACAGGGGCTATAAAGGGGCGTGCACGCCGACCGCCCTCTTACTTCTGCCGATCGTAGCATAGGGAGTGGTTGCCGCAGCTGCATCAGAAGAAGGGATATAGTTAGGGAGGGAAGATTAACCCCCAAACTGCTTGTGCTGTAGCGATTTCCACTGTCCAACACCACCATTTGTTTGCAGGGACAGTGGAGGCTATATTTTTGTACATCAGCTCTGTAGCTTATTAGACTGCCCTATAAGGCTCCCTGATAGCTACATTGCTGTTTGCACGCCGCTGTGCAAACCAACTGCTTTTTTAAAAGCAAAAATCCTGTTGCTCCTTTCTGCACAGTTATCTTGTTTATTTGTCCACACTTTTGTGTGCAGCAGTCCGTTTTATCGCTGCCATACTTTTCCTGAGATCATTGTAGGGAGATTGAAATTGTACTACAGTCCTTGTATTTTTTCATATATCTTCCAGCCACTTTCTGCCACTTAGATTGCGTTGTTTATATACACTGGGCCTGAGTTTTAGGTCAGTCTCCCCCCCCAAAAAGGGGAGATTCAAATTCTCACAAAGTGGATCTACTGCAGTCCTGTTCGTTTGTCGTATGTCAGCCAGCCACTTTCTGCCACTTAGATTGCGCTGTTTTACACACTGGGCCTGAGTTTTGGGTCAGTCTCCCCAAAATAAAGGGAGTTTCAAATTCTCACAAAGTGGATCTACTGCAGTCCTGTTAGTTTGGTGTATGTCAGCCAGCTACTTTCTGCCACTTAGATTGCGTTGTTTTATACACTGGGCCTGAATTTTGGGTCAGTCTCCCCCCAAAAAAGGGAGTTTCAAATTCTCACAAAGTGGATCTACTGCAGTCCTGTTAGTTTGGTGTATGTCAGCCAGCCACTTTCTGGCACTTACATTGCGTTGTTTTATACACTGGGCCTGAGTTTTGGGTCAGTCTCCCCCCAAAAAAAGGGAGATTCAAATTCTCAACAAGTTTATATACACTTTCTACTTTGTTTTACTGTACCATATAACGGTTGTTATTTTGGTTAGATTTTCCAAAAAATTAGGAAGTCTCATGGAAGAGGCCGTGGGCGGTAGTTGTCAGCTGGTACTGATGGTGGTGGTGCATCTGGTGGTAGTGGCAAAAGCACAATAGCACCTAAGCCTGGAGGTGTTGAGCCAGCGTCATCATCTGGCTTCACAAGGCCTCGAATGCTCCCTTTTCTGGGAGTAGGAAAACGGCTTTTAAAGCCGGAGCAGCAGGAAAAAGTTTTGGCTTTCATTGCTGACTCAGCCTCTAGCTCTTTCGCCTCCTCTTCAGAAAGTTCCAAATATAAAAGCAGCGAGTCGTCAGTGGATGCTCCCGGTCAGGAACAAGACGCTTCCTTGTGTCCTTCACCCAAACCAAAAGTGAAGGATGCATCAGGCGACACTACAGGTTACTCCATGAAGCTCTTTACACATACCGTGCCTGGGTTAGAACGGGAAATTGTAAACTGCCCATTACAAGATGAATCGGACATGGAGTGCACTGATGCACAGCCACAGCTAGATTATAATGCTGTTCCATTGACTCAGATCACTACATTGCCCTCGCAGTGTACTGAGCCAGAATCTGACCCTGATGAGACTATGGTGCCCCATCCTGAACGCTATAGCACCTTACACGGTGACACATGACATTGAAGAGGAGGTGATAGATGACCCAGTTGTTGACCCAGATTGGCAGCCATTGGGGGAAGATGGTGCCGCTGCCAGTAGCTCTGAAGCGGAGGAGGATGATCTGCAGCAGCCATCTACATCGCAACAGCTGTCATCTGGCAGGCCCGTATCAGGCCAAAAACGTTTGTCAAAAACAAAAACAGTTTTGGGACAGCGTGGCCATCCGGTGAAAGTAGCACAGCGTGCAATGCCTGAAAAGGTATTCCATAGTAGGAAGAGTGCAGTGTGGCAATGTTTTAACCAAGATCCGAATGATCAGTCAAAAGTTATCTGTAAGAAATGATCAAAGACCTTTAGCAGAGGGAAGAATCTTCAAAATTTAAATACATCGTGCATGCTTAGACATTTAACGAGCATGCACATGCAAACCTGGACTAACTACCAAACGTCCTGTACCGTTGGTGCACCTGCTCAGAATGAAGGTAGTCAGCAACGCTACATTGCTTCCCTCACTGTGAGCCCACCGGTTAGGACACCACCAGCAGCAAATGTGGAGGTATTGTCGCAAGGCCAAAGCAGTCAGGGAATCACAAGGTTATTTGTAGGAAACACTGTATGTAGGCCAACATCGAGAATACCATCACCAATCCTCTCTGAATCCGCCATGTCCACCACCACCACCACCACCGCTAGTTCCACCATATGCACCTCTCCAGTCCAGCTCACTCTACAAGAGACTCTCGTTAGGAAAAGAAAGTACTCATCCTCTCATCCGCATACCCAGGGTTTGAACACCCATATTGCTAGACTAATCTCGTTAGAGAGGATGCCCTACCGGTTGGTTGAAAGCGAAGCCGCTGTTGTGAATTCTGTTGTCGGGCTCCCTCCTGTGGTCATGAATGGTACTTCGGCTGGTTCTGTCCATGGACTTCCTCTGGTGGGTGTTTCTGAGTTTCCTTTCACAGGTGACGAGGTTAATTCGTTAGCTGCTGCTCTATTTAACTCCACTTAGATCTTTGCTCCACGCCACCTGTCAATGTTCCAGTATTGGTCTAGTTCACTCCTGGATCGTTCTTGTGACCTGTCTTCCCATCAGAAGCTAAGTTCCAGCTTGTATTTCTTTGGTTTGCTATTTTTCTGTCCAGCTTGCTATTTAATTTGTTGTCTTGCTTGCTGGAAGCTCTGGGACGCAGAGGGAGCGCCTCCGCACCGTGAGTCGGTGCGGAGGGTCTTTTTGCGCCCTCTGCGTGGTCTTTTTGTAGGTTTTTGTGCTGACCGCAAAGTAACCTTTCCTATCCTCGGTCTGTTCAGTAAGTCGGGCCTCACTTTGCTTAATCTATTTCATCTCTGTGTTTGTATTTTCATCTTTACTCACAGTCATTATATGTGGGGGGCTGCCTTTTCCTTTGGGGAATTTCTCTGAGGCAAGGTAGGCTTTATTTTCCGATCTTCAGGGCTAGCTAGTTTCTTAGGCTGTGCCGAGTTGCATAGGGAGCGTTAGGCGCAATCCACGGCTATTTCTAGTGTGGTTGATAGGTTTAGGGATTGCGGTCAGCAGAGTTCCCACGTCCCAGAGCTCGTCCTTTATTATCAGTAACTATCAGGTCATTCCGTGTGCTCTTAACCACCAGGTCCATTATTGTCCTGACCACCAGGTCATAACAGTACAGGTGGCCCAAAGTACTAATGCATCTCAATAGAGGGATAAGAGAAGTTCTGAGCCCATTTTTTTTTCTTTGCAGTGTGTTTTGTCTCAATTTTCCCCTTTACCTCTGGGTGGTTCAGGACACTGGTGTAAACATGGACATTCAAGGTCTGTCCTCTTGGATGGATAATCTCACTACATTTTCCCTTGCGCCAGGAGATCCAGCATTGCGTGATGTTGATGCGTTTTTCCTGGCGATTGGATTGCTTTATGACGAACCTAATTCAGTGGATCAGGCAGAGAAAATCTTGCTGGCTCTGTGTCAGGGTCAGGATGAAGCGGAGATATATTGTCAGAAGTTTAGAAAGTGGTCTGTGCTCACTCAGTGGAATGAATGTGCCCTGGCAGCAATCTTCAGAAAGGGTCTCTCTGAAGCCCTTAAGGATGTCATGGTGGGGTTTCCCATGCCTGCTGGTCTGAATGAGTCTATGTCCTTGGCCATTCAGATCGATCGACGCTTGCGTGAGCGTAAAGCTGTGCACCATTTGGCGGTACTATCTGAGCATGGGCCTGAGCCTATGCAATGTGATAGGACTTTGACCAGAGCTGAACGGCAAGAACACAGACGTCGGAATGGGCTGCGTTTTTACTGTGGTGAATCCACTCATGCTATCTCCGATTGTCCTAAGCACACTAAGCGGTTCGCTAGGTCTGCCACCATTGGTACGGTACAGTCTAAACTTCTATTGTCTGTTACTCTGATTTGCTCTTTGTCATCCTATTCTGTTATGGCATTTGTGGATTCAGGCGCTGCCCTGAATTTGATGGACTTGGAGTATGCTAGGCGCTGTGGTTTTTTCTTGGAGCCCTTGCAGTATCCTATTCCATTGAGAGGAATTGATGCTACGCCTTTGGCCAAGAATAAGCCTCAGTATTGGACCCAATTGACCATGTGCATGGCTCCTGCACGTCAGGAGGATATCCGCTTTCTGGTGTTGCATAATCTGCATGATGTGGTCGTTTTGGTGTTGCCATGGCTACAGGTTCATAATCCAGTATTGGACTGGAAATCTATGTCTGTGTCCAGCTGGGGTTGCCAGGGGGTACATGGTGATGTTCCATTTTTGTCTATTTCGTCTTCCACTCCTTCTGAAGTTCCAGAGTTTTTGTCGGATTATCGGGATGTATTTGATGAGCCCAAAGCCAGTGCCCTACCTCCTCATAGGGATTGCGATTGTGCAATTAATTTGATTCCTGGTAGTAAGTTTCCTAAGGGCCAATTGTTCAATTTATCTGTGCCAGAACACGCCGCTATGCGGAGTTATATAAAGGAATCCTTGGAGAAAGGCCATATTCGCCCGTCGTCATCACCGTAAGGAGCAGGCTTCTTTTTTTGTGGCCAAGAAGGATGGTTCTTTGAGACCTTGCATTGATTACCGCCTTCTTAATAAAATTACAGTCAAATTTCAGTATCCTTTGCCGTTGCTGTCTGATTTGTTTGCTCGTATTAAAAGGGCTAGTTGGTTCACCAAGATAGATCTTCGAGGGGCGTATAATCTTGTGCGTATTAAACAAGGCGATGAATGGAAAACAGCATTTAATACGCCCGAGGGCCATTTTGAGTACCTGGTTATGCCATTCGGGCTTTCCAATGCTCCATCAGTATTTCAGTTCTTTATGCATGATATCTTCCGAGAGTACCTGGATAAATTCCTGATTGTGTATTTGGATGATATTTTGGTCTTTTCGGATGATTGGGAGTCTCATGTGAAGCAGGTCAGAATGGTGTTCCAGGTCCTTCGTGCGAATTCCTTGTTTGTGAAGGGGTCAAAGTGTCTCTTTGGAGTTCAGAAGGTTTCATTTTTGGGGTTCATTTTTTCCCCTTCTACTATCGAGATGGACCCTGTTAAAGTCCAGGCCATTTACGATTGGACTCAGCCGACATCTGTGAAGAGCCTGCAAAAGTTCCTGGGCTTTGCTAATTTTTATCGGCGCTTCATCGCTAATTTTTCTACTGTTGCTAAACCGTTGACTGATTTGACCAAGAAGGGTGCTGATGTGGTCAATTGGTCTTCTGCGGCTGTAGAGGCTTTTCAGAAGTTGAAGCGTCATTTTTCTTCTGCCCCTGTGTTGTGCCAGCCAGATGTTTCGCTTCCGTTTCAGGTTGAGGTTGATGCTTCTGAGATTGGAGCAGGGGCTGTTTTGTCGCAAAGAAGTTCTGATGGCTCGGTGATTAAGCCATGTGCTTTCTTTTCTAGAAAGTTTTCGCCTGCTGAGCGTAACTATGATGTTGGTAATCGTGAATTGTTGGCCATGAAGTGGGCATTCGAGGAGTGGCGTCATTGGCTGGAAGGAGCCAAGCATCGCGTGGTGGTCTTGACAGATCACAAGAATTTGACTTATCTTGAGTCTGCCAAACGGTTGAATCCGAGACAGGCTCGATGGTCGTTATTTTTCTCCCGTTTTGATTTTGTGGTTTCGTACCTTCCGGGCTCTAAGAATGTGAAGGCTGATGCCCTGTCAAGGAGTTTTGTGCCTGACTCTCCGGGTGTTCCTGAGCCGGCGGGTATTCTCAAAGAGGGAGTAATTTTGTCTGCCATCTCCCCTGATTTGCGGCGGGTGCTGCAAAAATTTCAGGCTGATAGACCTGACCATTGCCCAGCGGAGAAACTGTTTGTCCCTGATAGATGGACTAGTAGAGTTATCTCTGAGATTCATTGTTCAGTGTTGGCTGGGCATCCTGGAATCTTTGGTACCAGAGATTTGGTGGCTAGATCCTTCTGGTGGCTGTCTTTGTCGCGGGATGTGCGTTCTTTTGTGCAGTCCTGTGGGACTTGTGCTCGGGCTAAGCCCTGCTGTTCTCGTGCCAGTGGGTTGCTTTTGCCCTTGCCGGTCCCGAAGAGGCCCTGGACGCATATTTCTATGGATTTTATTTCGGATCTCCCCGTCTCTCAAAAGATGTCGGTCATTTGGGTGGTTTGTGATCGCTTTCCTAAGATGGTCCATTTGGTACCTTTGTCTAAATTGCCTTCCTCCTCTGATTTGGTGCCATTATTTTTCCAGCATGTGGTTCATTTACATGGTATCCCAGAGAACATCGTTTCTGACAGAGGTTCCCAGTTTGTTTCAAGGTTTTGGCGATCCTTTTGTGCTAGGATGGGCATTGATTTGTCTTTTTCCTCGGCTTTCCATCCTCAGACAAATGGCCAAACCGAACGAACTAATCAAACTTTGGAAACATATCTGAGATGCTTTGTTTCTGCTGATCAGGATGATTGGGTATCCTTTTTGCCGTTGGCTGAGTTCGCCCTTAATAATCGGACCAGCTCGGCTACTTTGGTTTCGTCGTTTTTCTGCAATTCTGGTTTCCATCCTCGTTTCTCTTCAGGGCAGGTTGAGTCTTCAGACTGTCCTGGTGTAGATACTGTGGTGGATAGGTTGCAGCAGATTTGGACTCATGTGGTGGACAATTTGACATTGTCCCAGGAGAAGGCTCAACGTTTCGCTAACCGCCGGCGCTGTGTGGGTCCCCGACTTCGTGTTGGGGATTTGGTTTGGTTGTCGTCTCGTTATGTTCCTATGAAGGTTTCCTCTCCTAAGTTTAAGCCTCGTTTCATTGGTCCGTATAAGATTTCTGAGGTTATCAATCCTGTGTCATTTTGTTTGGCGTTTCCTGCTTCTTTTGCCATCCATAATGTGTTCCATAGGTCGTTATTGCGGAGATACGTGGCGCCTGTGGTTCCATCCGTTGATCCTCCTGCCCCGGTGTTAGTTGAGGGGGAGTTGGAGTATGTGGTGGAGAAGATTTTGGATTCTCGTGTTTCGAGACGGAAACTCCAGTACCTGGTCAAGTGGAAGGGTTATGGTCAGGAAGATAATTCCTGGGTTTTTGCCTCTGATGTTCATGCTGCCGATCTGGTTCGTGCCTTTCATTTGGCTCATCCTGGTCGGCCTGGGGGCTCTGGTGAGGGTTCGGTGACCCCTCCTCAAGGGGGGGGGGTACTGTTGTGAATTCTGTTGTCGGGCTCCCTCCTGTGGTCATGAATGGTACTTCGGCTGGTTCTGTCCATGGACTTCCTCTGGTGGGTGTTTCTGAGTTTCCTTTCACAGGTGACGAGGTTAATTCGTTAGCTGCTGCTCTATTTAACTCCACTTAGATCTTTGCTCCACGCCACCTGTCAATGTTCCAGTATTGGTCTAGTTCACTCCTGGATCGTTCTTGTGACCTGTCTTCCCATCAGAAGCTAAGTTCCAGTTTGTATTTCTTTGGTTTGCTATTTTTCTGTCCAGCTTGCTATTTAATTTGTTGTTTTGCTTGCTGGAAGCTCTGGGACGCAGAGGGAGCACCTCCGCACCGTGAGTCGGTGCGGAGGGTCTTTTTGCGCCCTCTGCGTGGTCTTTTTGTAGGTTTTTGTGCTGACCGCAAAGTAACCTTTCCTATCCTCGGTCTGTTCAGTAAGTCGGGCCTCACTTTGCTTAATCTATTTCAACTCTGTGTTTGTATTTTCATCTTTACTCACAGTCATTATATGTGGGGGGCTGCCTTTTCCTTTGGGGAATTTTTCTGAGGCAAGGTAGGCTTTATTTTCCTATCTTCAGGGCTAGCTAGTTTCTTAGGCTGTGCCGAGTTGCATAGGGAGCGTTAGGCGCAATCCACGGCTATTTCTAGTGTGGTTGATAGGTTTAGGGATTGCGGTCAGCAGAGTTCCCACGTCCCAGAGCTCGTCCTTTATTATCAGTAACTATCAGGTCATTCCTTGTGCTCTTAACCACCAGGTCCATTATTGTCCTGACCACCAGGTCATAACACTACGCAGTGCCATGCTATGACCTAACCAGTCGACGCTTCTTTGCGAGAAAAGCCATCCCAGCCCTCCACCAGCATGTCAAAGACCGCATTGTCCATGCACCGAGGCAATCAGTCAGTGGAAAGGTGCACCTAACAACAGATGCATGGACCACTAGGCATGGCCAGTGACGTTACGTGTCCATCACGGCACACTGGGTTAATGTGGTGGATGCAGGGTCCACAGGTTACAGCCATAGTGGGACAGTTCTGCCTAGCCCCCGGTCTAGGAAACAGTTGGCTGTAGGCTTTCGCAACCCCTCCTCCTCCTCCTCCAGAAGCGAAAGCTCGTCCACAGAGCGCAGGCACATGACCACTCCATCCGCAGCTGCTAGTGTTGCACACGAGGTGTCCCATTATCGAACAGCTAGTGGTAAGCGTCAGCAGGCTGTGTTAGAAATGAAATGTTTGGGCGACAACAGACCGCGGAAGTACTAGCCGAGTACTTGCAGCAATAAACTCATAGCTGGGCAGTGTACATCTTGAGGCAGGCAAGGTAGTCAGTGATAACAGAAGGAATTTTATGGCTGCCATAGCCCTTTTGGAACTTAAACACATTCCTTGCCTGGCTCACACCTTGAACCTGGTGGTGCAGTGCTTCCTCAAAAATTACCCGGAGTTACCAGCCCTGCTCCTGAAGGTGCGAAGACTTTGCTCGCACATCTACCGGTCGCCCGTACACTCCAGCCGTATGCTGAACCATCAGCGATCGCTGAATCTTCCCCAGCACCGCCTAATAATCAACGTTGCAACAAGGTGGAACTCCACACTGCACATGGTTCGAGGCTGTGCGAACAGAGGCGTGTTGTAATTACTTTGTGGGAGGATACACATAGACGGGCAGGCAGTTGGATGGCAGACATGGAGTTGTCTGGTGTGCAGTGGTCGAAGCTCCAAGACCTCTGTCAAGTCCTTCAGTGTTTTGAGGAATGCACACGGCTGGTAAGTGCAGATGACGCCATCATAAGCATGAGCATCCCACTAATGAGTCTGCTGATGCAAAGTTTGACGCACATTAAGAAGCTGGCGTCTGCAGTCGAGGAGGAGGGAAGCCTTGATGACAGTCAGCCATTGTCTGCTCAGGGAACTCTCCTGGACAAGGTGGAGGACGAAGGGGAGGAGGAGGAGGATGATGGGGATGAATATTTATGGGAGGAGGATGCTTCTCAGGGGGCAATAGGAACTGGTGGTGTTGCAAGGTCAAGTACAGGGTTTTTGCGGGACACAAGTGATGTTGATTTGCAAGAAAGTGCTCCTCAACCCAGCACAAGCAGTGAATTGACACCTGGAACATTGGCCCACATTGCTGAGTATGCCTTGTGTATCCTAAAAAGGGACCCCCGCATTATCAAAATGATGACCGATTACGATTACTGGTTGGCCTGCCTCCTGGATCCACGATATAAAGGAAAATGACAAAATATCATGCCACATGAGAACCTTGAGCAAATATTGGCTACCAAACAATCAACTCTTGTAGACCGTTTGGTTCAGGCATTCCCAGCACACAGCCGTAGGGGGCAACATGGCAGAGGTGTTAGAGGTGCACAAATCCAAAGTGGCATTGGACAGAGGGGTTTTATGACCAGGTTGTGGAGTGATTTCACAATGACGGCTGACACGACAGGTAGTGCTGCATCGATTCAAAGTGACAGGAGACAGCATTTGTCCAGTATGGTTACGAACTACTTTTCCTCCCTTATCGATGTTCTCCCTCACAGGTCATTCCACTTTGATTACTGGGCATTGTAAGACTCATGCTGGTGTGGTAGTTGGAGGCAGGTATATCTCGCCCAGGTGTTTGTCCTATGTGAATTAGGCCACTCAGTATCTTCAGGGTGCTAATGGGTTAATAAGTGCAGGAATAAAAGATGACCAGCTGGGGGTTTCCAGCGTCTGCCTGGGGCACACAGATTGCCTGTCTGTGTGAGACAAACGTGAGTGAGAGCTATGTTCAAGAATTGTGTAATGTTAGCTGGGTGGGAGAAGCCCCTCAGCTGTTGAGATCAGGGCTGCCACTAGAAATTTCGGGGCCCCATACTGGCAAAATTTTCGGGGCCCCCTTGAGACTCCGCCCAGGCTCCACCCCAGCCCTGCCTCCAGGCTCCACCCCTCGAACTGTCCACAGTCCCACCGCTCTCTCTTGGAAAATCTCCACTTCTCACCTATCACACATTAACAGTTCCCATCACCAGATCACACATATAGCCGGCAGCTTTTGTTTTGGCCAAAAGATTTTTTAAGCCGCCACCAGAACACGGTTGACACTTTTGGCCGGGCCCTACTGTACTGTAACCTACTAAATATTTGTTAAAATATGCAATACAATTTAGGTATATTTTTATTTATTTTTCAATTTTTAAAATGACCTATAATACTACATACAAGGAACAAATACCACAGCACTATGACCAGATGACATATTACCACCACAGTGACCGAATAATATCAAACACAAGGAACAAATACCACAACACCATGACCAGACCGCATATTACCACCACATAGTGACTGAATACTACAATACTGATCAGTAATAAAAAAAAAAACCACAATACTATCACCACCAGTGCCATTATGCACAGGAGATCTGTAATTAGTAAGCAGTGTCTGTGTAGAGGTAATACAGTGATCACTGGTGACATTATACACAGGAGCTCTGTATATAGTATACAGTGTATAGTGTCAGTGTATAGTTAACACTGACTCACCAGTGACGTCTCTAGGTGAAGTCCTTCATCTTTCATCCAGCACAGACCGCCATCATTTCTTCCAGCCAGGACTCGTCTCTGCAGGAAATAACACAGTTATCTTGAGTTCCATTTGCAGAACACATTACTTAATTTTCACAGCCTCTACATTACACCACATAAAGAAGGTGACATAGTATCACTCTACACAGTAACAGGACCTCCCCCCATTTAAAACAGTATACTCAAAAAATAAACTAAATACATCACTGCAATAATAATATCCCTTAATTAGCCCCTATGGTAATATTCGCCATCCTAGCCCCTGTGTGTCTCATTGCAGGCTCCAGCCATATGTTCTCCCATCCTGCCCTCATGAGTATCCATTCTGCCCCATATGATCTCCCCATCCTGCCCCATCTGTCTCCATCGTATCCATCCTGCCCCATCTGTCTCCAATCCTGCCCCATCTGTCTCCATTCTGCCCCATCTGTTTCCAATCCTGCCCCATCTGTGTCCAGCACTCTGCCCCATCTGTGTCCAGCACTCTGCCCCATATGTTTCCAATCCTGCCCCATCTGTGTCCAGCACTCTGCCCCATCTGTGTCCAGCACTCTGCCCCATCTGTGTCCAATTTTGCCCCATCTGTGTCCAGCACTCTGCCCCATCTGTGTCCAATCCTGCCCCATCTGTGTCCAGCACTCTGCCCCATCTGTGTCCAATCCTGCCCCATCTGTGTCCAGCACTCTGCCCCATCTGTGTCCAATCCTGCCCCATCTGTGTCCAGCACTCTGCTCCATCTGTGTCCAATCCTGCCCCATCTGTGTCCAGCACTCTGCCCCATCTGTGTCCAGCACTCTGCCCCATCTGTGTCCAGCATATCTGCCCCATCTGTGTCCAGCACTCTGCCCCATCTGTGTCCAGCACTCTGCCCCATCTGTGTCCAATCCTGCCCCATCTCTGTCCAGCACTCTGCCCCATCTCTGTCCAGCACTCTGCCCCATCTCTGTCCAGCACTCTGCCCCATCTCTGTCCAGCACTGTGCCCCATCTCTGTCCAGCACTCTGCCCCATCTCTGTCCAGCACTCTGCCCCATCTCTGTCCAGCACTCTGCCCCATCTCTGTCCAGCACTCTGCCCCATCTCTGTCCAGCACTCTGCCCAGCACTCTGCCCCGCACTCTGCCCAGCACTCTGCCCCATCTCTTCCCAGCACTCTGCCCCATCTCTGTCCAGCACTCTGCCCCATCTCTGTCCAGCACTCTGCCCCTTCTCTGTCCAGCACTCTGCCCCTTCTCTGTCCAGCACTCTGCCCCATCTCTGTCCAGCACTCTGCCCCATCTCTGTCCAGCACTCTGCCCAGCACTCTGCCCCATCTCTTCCCAGCACTCTGCCCCATCTCTTCCCAGCACTCTGCCCCATCTCTGTCCAGCACTCTGTCCCATCTCTGTCCAGCACTCTGCCCCATCTCTTCCCAGCACTCTGTCCCATCTCTTCCCAGCACTCTGCCCCATCTCTGTCCAGCACTCTGCCCCATCTCTGTCCAGCGTTTTGCCCTGGGCCCCCGGATCGCCGCTCTCAAGAAAAAAAAAGTTCTTCTTACCTGCCGCGCTCCTGCGGCGGGCGAAGTCTCCACGCAGCTGCAGTGTGCATGCACTCGCCGGCGACTGACAATGATGTCAGACGCCGGCGACATGCACGCACGCTGCGGCTGACGTCAGCGCCTGCCAGCCTCAGATTGGCTGGCGGCGCCGCGGCTGTTAACTATTGACGTGCGGGCCCGCGCCCGCACGTCAATAGCTTTAAACAGCTGCAGCGTCGGCGCTAAGGGCCCGGTTCAGCCTGCGGCTGCCGGTAGGGGCCCGGTGAGCAGATAAGACGGGGCCCGATGCGGGCCCCCTCTGCTCACCGGGCCCCATACGCCAGTCACGGCCGTCATGCCCTGATGGCGGCCCTGGTTGAGATAGCAACGTGTTGGTTTAGTTAGCGCCGGACAGGCTAGGATTTATTTTTATGTTTTGTTTTATCTATGTTGCTTTCACATTAATAAATCTGACCTGAGGTCAGCCTGCTCAGAAAACCTGCTGTACGCCTCAGATTCAATGCACAAACCACGTGGCCTTTGACCCCAGCAAAGGCGATCCCAGACTGTTGTGTCACATTGTGGTGGAGAATGCGGGCATACCGTGGCACAGGCGACAGCATGGAAGACGTGGTGAAAGCCTTAGTACAGTCCACTGCCGTACAGCAGCAGGCCACTGCCGCACAGCACGAAGCTAATCGCTTGATGGCCGCACAGCTGAAGGAGTTAGTGGACATGACGGTTGCAGACCGCCAACTTCTCCAACAGGTGGCGCAGCGCCTGGTGAGCATGCCTGACGCTGACCCGGAAGCAGAGTCCAGAAGGATCCATGTGAGTCGATACTGGCAAAAGCTGACTGCAGAAGATGACGTCGAGGCATACCTGACAACGTTTGAGCGGACAGCATTGAGAAAGAAGTGGCCGAAGGCACGATTGGCCAATTTGATTGCCCCGTTTCTCTCCGGCGAGGCCCAAAAAGCTTACCATGATTTGGACCCGGAGGTCGCTCAGGACTTTGAGAAACTGAAAGCTGAGATCCTGGCCCGGCTAGGTGTGACGACGGCTGTCCGGGCACAGAGGGTACATCAGTGGACATACCAGCAAGATAAACCGGCGCGGTCTCAGATGTTCGACCTGATCTACTTGACAAAGAAATGGCTGCAACCCGAGGTACTGACAATACCCGAAATAATCTAGCGGGTTGTCCTGGACAAGTACCTGAGAGTACTACCCCCAGTGCTGAAAAGGTGGGTAAGCCAAGGAAATCCCACGACAGCGGATCAACTTGTGGAGTTGGTCGAGCGTTATTCCGTGGCAGAAGGACTTCCCGACGACACCGCCAACCCCCGGTCTGTGCCTCCTCCTCGTGGAACCGGTAAGACTGTTCCAGGGACCACGGGTGAAGGAAAATCGCTTAAAACTGTGGGGGAGGAGTCCGGGACTGCTCGCACTCCGAGATCAAGAGTATTGGACGGTGGTCTCAGTAGGGGACCTGTTAGGTGTTTCCGCTGCCATGAGAAGGGTCATGTTTCTGCGAACTGTCCTGTTACCACTGAACCCATGCAGTGCGACGTTATAGACTCTAAAAAACGCATGTCTTTGGTTACACAGCTAGGGAGTGTGAATGCGGGTCAAAATGATACAGCGAAACACCTGTGTGAATTATCTGTTGATGGGAAAAATGTTGTGGCATTACTAGACTCTGGAAGTGTGGTGACTCTGGTGAAAGCTAGTCTGATGGCACTTCCATCTGGTCCGGCTGACAAGTTTTCTGTGACGTGTGTGCATGGTGACACCTGCTCGTACTTAACAGCGGTCATATGGATTTCTACTCCCTATGGGTCAGTGCAGCACAAAGTGGGACTCGTACCCGCATTGTTACAGGATGTAATCCTGGGCAGGGATTTTCCCTATTTCTGGCAGTTGTGGGAGAATCAGTTGCTCCTTCACGGTAGCTGTACCCGTGAATCTTCTCCCATGCCATCTGGAGGTCCCGAGTCCCTAGAGGAGACCCCACAGGAAGATGTTGCTGGGGAGGTTAGTGAATCTAACCTTCAGTACCCCTTCTCCGTCATGGTGGGGGAAACGGAGGAAACTGAGGAACCTCAGCGAGAGGCGGAGGCAGACAGCCATCCGGCACCCTGCCTGCCAGATTTGGGAGTCCAGGTGGATGACTTCCACAGCGAGCAAATGAAAGATCCTACCCTGACTCCGGCTAGGAAAAATGTAAAAATGATAGATGGGGTACCCGTAGAACCTGACATTAGGCTAGCGTACCCGTATATGGTTCTTGAAAATGATTTGCTCTACCAGGTAGAAAAAAAGGGGAAGACACAGTGCAACGGTTAGTGGTACCCAAACCTTATCGGCGGAAGGTACTGGATTTGGCCCACGGACATATAATGGGGGGACATCTGGGGGTACAAAAAACCACATAAAGGATATTGCATTGTTTTGTGTGGCCTGGAATACATTATGATGTGCGTAACTATTGTGAGTCCTGTCCAGAGTGCCAAATCGCGGCCCCTAAATCTCGGTTCCGTAGCCCTTTGGTACCCCTTCCTATCATTGGGGTCCCTTTTGAGAGAATTGGGATTGATTTGGTTGGGCCCCTTCCCCGATCCGCACGTGGGCACCAACATATCCTCATCATCGTGGACTATGCCACTCGTTACCTGGAAGCCGTCCCTTTGCGTAACACAGCTACCAAGACGATCGCCAAGGAATTGGTACAAGTGTTTAGTCGGGTGGGAATTCCAAAACAGATACTCACCGACCAGGGGACTCCCTTTATGTCGAGGGTAATGAAGGAGCTCTGCAGGCTCTTACAAATAGACCCGTTGCGTACGTCTGTCTATCACCCTCAAACAGATGGCCTGGTTGAGCGCTTCAACAAAACCTTAAAACAGATGCTCCGGAAGGCGATAGACAAAGATGGGAAGAACTGGGATTACTTGTTACCCTATTTGCTGTTTGCCATTAGGGAAGTTCCCCAGTCTTCCACAGGGTTTTCGCCTTTCGAACTGTTGTACGCCCGTCGTCCCCGGGGACTGCTGGACGTAGCAAAAGAAACCTGGGAAGGTCAAGTCACTCCCTTTAAAACGGTGATCGACCATGTAACACAAATGCAGGATCGTATTGCCGCTGTCATGCCCATTGTTAGGGACCATATGTTACAGGCCCAGGAAGCCCAGAGGCAAAGTTATGATAGAGGCGCTAAGGTCCGTACATTTGCACCCGGCGATAGGGTGTTGGTCCTAATCCCTACGGTGGATAGTAAATTCCTGGCGAAATGGCAGGGCCCATTTGAGGTCCGAGAAAGAGTTGGTGAAGTGAACTATAAAGTGTACCAGCCGTGTAAGAGAAAACCGGAACAGATTTATCATGTGAATCTGATAAAATCCTGGAAAGACCGCTCTGCCCTAACGGCGGATCTGCCCCGTCCGGTTTGTTCACCTACCGTACCGGAGGTGCAGGTTGCCGAGACTCTCTCAGAACGACAAAAATCTGAGGTTAAGCAATTTTTGTTACAGAACCGACAGTTTTTCTCCGAAAAACCTGGCCGGACTAAGTTGGTGAAACATGAGATTGTCACAGAGCCTGGCGTCACTGTTCATGTGAAGCCCTACCGGATTCCGGAAGCCCGCCGTGAAGCCATCTCCCGGGAAGTGATGGCAATGTTGGACTTAGGAGTCATTGAGGAGTCGCACAGCGCCTGGTCCAGTCCAATTGTTGATACCTAAACCGGATGGCTCCATCCGGTTTTGTAATGACTTTAGGAAACTGAATGCAGTTTCTAAATTTGATGCGTACCCTATGCCCCAGGTCGATGAGTTGATCGACCGGCTTGGTAAAGCCCGATACATTACGACCCTGGATTTAACAAAGGGGTACTGGCAGATTCCTCTGGCTGAGGCGGCCAGAGAGAAGACGGCATTTGCTACACCGGAAGGTCTGTTCCAGTATGTCTGTATGCCGTTTGGACTTCACGGAGCTCCGGCAACGTTCCAGAGATTGATGGATCGAGTCTTGAGGCCTCACAGACAGTACGCTTCTGCCTACCTGGATGACATCATAATTTACAGCATGGACTGGGAAACTCATCTCCAGAAGGTACAAGCGGTGATTGATGACCTGCGAGATGCAGGTTTAACGGCAAACCCCAAGAAATGCCACATCGGGCTTGAAGAAGCCCGATACTTGGGCTACGTGATTGGCCGAGGAGTGGTTAAACCTCAGATCGACAAAATACAGGCAATTCAGGGCTGGCCACAACCAGTGAACAAAAAACAAGTACAGGCTTTCCTGGGGATTGCCGGCTATTATCGCCGGTTCATACCCAATTTTGCAGCCATGGCTACTCCCTTGACGGATCTTACCAAGGGGAAGGGTTCCGTCATGGTAAAATGGACCTCAGCTGCTGAAGAGGCCTTCCACAGCCTGAAACGGGCTTTGTGCTCTCAGCCCGTACTAGTGACTCCTGATTTCAGCAGCGAGTTTGTGGTACAAACTGATGCCTCTGATACTGGTGTCGGAGCTGTACTTTCCCAGGTGAGGGACGGAGTCGAACACCCGGTCCTCTACCTCAGTCGGAAACTGAATGTACATGAGCAGAGGTATGCGGTGGTTGAAAAAGAGTGCCTAGCCATTAAATGGGCTCTCGACTCCCTCAAGTATTACCTGGCCGGTAGGAAGTTTAGGCTGGTCACAGACCATGCCCCTCTCAAGTGGATGCACCTCCACAAAGACCGTAATAGTCGGGTAACCCGGTGGTTCCTTACCCTGCAGGCTTACTCTTTTACGGTGGAGCACCGACCTGGGGTGCAGATGGGGAACGCCGATGCCCTATCCCGAGTGCACTGTTTCAAGAGTGTTCTTGCTCGACCGGAGTGGTCTGAGCAAGGGGGGGGGGATATGTAAGACTCATGCTGGTGTTGTAGTTGGAGGCAGGTATATCTCGCCCAGGTGTTTGTCCTATGTGAATTAGGCCACTCAGTATCTTCAGGGTGCTAATGGGTTAATAAGTGCAGGAATAAAAGATGACCAGCTGGGGGTTTCCAGCGTCTGCCTGGGGCACACAGATTGCCTGTCTGTGTGAGACAAACATGAGTGAGAGCTATGTTCAAGAATTGTGTAATGTTAGCTGGGTGGGAGAAGCCCCTCAGCTGTTGAGATAGCAACGTGTTGGTTTAGTTAGCACCGGACAGGCTAGGATTTATTTTTATGTTTTGTTTTTCTATGTTGCTTTCACGTTAATAAATCTGACCTGAGGTCAGCTTGCTCAGAAACCTGCTGTACTTCAATGCACAAACCACGTGGCCTTTGACCCCAGCAAAGGCGATCCCAGACTGTTGTGTCACAGCATCTAAAATAGACACCTGGCCTGAATTGGCAGAATATGCATTACAGGAACTCGCTTGCCCTGCTTCTAGTGTGCCTGAAAAATGTCTTGCTTTTGGCATCCTCTTACTGACTTCTCCAATTCCTCCATTTGCAGCTGCTGAATGTCCACCATAGGCCATTTTTATACCTCTCTAAATGGGCTGACTCCCCCCACAGGGCCATGGTCACCACCTGGCGCAAGCACCCGTGCGAGTGCCGTTTGCCTGGACAGGTGGGTGCGCCCACTCTTGGGCGACAGCACTGACACAGGGTCCCTCATAGTGCAATGAAGTGTCTCTGACGGTGGTGGTGCACCACCATTGTCAGACACACCGTCGTAATATGAGGGGCCCTGTGCCAGTACCACCGCCCATGAGAGAGTGTTCCCCCCAGCTCGAACAGTGCTCTACCACTTGCAATACTTACCTCTCCCTGCTCCACCACTGTGTAGTCTGTGCTGTTAAGTCCTTCAATGGCACTGCCAATACAAATTTGTTGAAATGATAGATGATAGCTAAAATATACAGGGGCCCTGGCCTCCATTTAGACCAGTTAATACTTTGCGCCTACTACCACTGTCTGCTACTCAGCAGAGGAGCCCACCCCAGTACCTAGCTATGCCACCTGTTTAGTCCTGTTACCAATTTTGAACTGCTTTTAGCTTACTTTTGTATTTGGGCCTACTAACTATGTCTGCGCCACTCATTACAATTGTCCTCCACTGAACAAAGCAATGCCGCCTGTTTAGTCCTGTTACCAGTTTTGAACTGTATTTACCTACTTTTGTATTTTGGGCCTAGTACCTTTGTCTGCGCCACTCATTACAATTGTCCTCCACATAACAAAGCTGTGCTGCCTATTTAGTCCTGTTACCAATTTTGAACTGCTTTTAGCCTACTTTTGTATTTGGGCCTACTACCTGTGTCTGCGCCATTCATTACAATTGTCCTCCACAGAACAAAGCTATGCCGCCTGTTTAGTCCTGTTACCAATTTTGAACTGCTTTTAGCCTACTTTTGTATTTGGGCCTACTACCTGTGTCTGCGCCACTCATTACAATTGTCCTCCACTTAACAAAGCTATGCCGCCTGTTTAGTCCTGTTACCAATTTTGAACTGAATTTAGCCTACTTTTTTATTTTGGGCCTACTAACTGTGTCTGCGCCACTCATTACAATTGTCCTCCACTGAACAAAGCAATGCCGCCTGTTTAGTCCTGTTACCAATTTTGAACTGCTTTTAGCCTACTTTTGTATTTGGGCCTACTACCTGTGTCTGCGCCACTCATTACAATTGTCCTCCACTTAACAAAGCTATGCCGCCTGTTTAGTTCTGTTACCAATTTTGAACTGAATTTAGCCTACTTTTTTTATTTTGGGCCTACTAACTGTGTCTGCGCCACTCATTACAATTGCCCTCCACTGAACAAAGCAATGCTGCCTGTTTAGTCCTGTTACCAATTTTGAACTGCCTTTAGCCTACTTTTTTTATTTTGGGCCTATATATGTGTTTCCTCCTCATCCTGCCCATTGCCCAGCCACTGCTAGATGAGTCTGCTGGTACATTGACCCAGACAATTACATTCCCCTTGCACTCTACACAGCCAGAATCTGACCCTGCTGAAAGTCAGGTTCCCCTTCCCGCATACCATACCACCTTACACGGGGACAAAGAGGAAGGTGCAGATGAAAGTGCAGGTTCCTTCATCAGGTGAGGGGGGGGGGGGGCATACTCTTTGGCACTGGCACAGGGCCCCTCATAGTATGCAAACGTGTCTATGGCAGTGGGAGGCGCCACCCGCCGTCAAAAACACTGCCGTACTATGAAGGGCCCTGTGTCAGTGCCAACGGGGCCCCCCCTGCTTGCTCAGGATCACAGCACTTGCAAAGTTGAAATACTTACCTCTCCCTGCTCCACCGCCGTGACGTATTCTGCGTTTCCTGGGCCCACGAAAATCTTGAGCCAGCCCTACCCCCCCACAACTTTAGCCAAATGACCCCGTTTTCAATGCCTAACTATTATTATAAAGTAAATTAAGATTGACAAGCTTAAGAAATAAGAATTGATGTTTTTGGCATTAAAATGGGCACTGTAGGTGTTTCCTGTCCTCCACTCACTGCCGACTTTGATTCCCCATTGACTTGCATTGGGTTTCGTGTTTCGATCTGCCACCGACTTTTCGAAATAATCGGCCGATTTCACCTTTTGATGCGAAACCCGACTCGATCCTAAAAAAGTAAAAGTCACTCAACTCTAGTCACCACTTCTGTATTTATCACCAGCTCCTGGTTTTGTCTTACAAACACTGAGGTAAAATACTGATCAAATACTGAACGTGTGAATACAGCCTAAATCATGTGCTGTCTTTTCTCATATATCTAAGGCTATGTGCCCACGGTCAGGAAATAGCAGCGTTTTGGACGCAGCAGATAATTAACATGCTGCAGCTCGAAAACCCGCACCATGGGTGAGTTTCCGTAGCTTTAAATACAAAAACAGTGGACATGGGATTTCTATAAATCCCATCCAATTTTTTCCATGTTTTGGATGCATCACAGGTGAGATGTGTCCAAAACGCTGCTCTTCCTGATTGTGGGCATGTACCCTTAGGCACCATCCAGATGTCCGTGAGTCACATACTGTATGTGTTCTATCCATGTATTTGTGTATTTTACAGATAGAACATTTACCCATCACAGTCTATGAGGCTATTCACCTGTCTGTGATTTTCTCTTTTTTTTCAGTTGGTTTGCGAAAAAACAGTCCAAATCATGGAAAACAATTCCCCATACAAGTCTTTGGGTTTATGAAAATCACATACATATGATGAATATTTGGTGAATAATTTGTGATGACAAGATATTACTTACCGTACTTTGCATTTGCTTTTGTTCCCTCATTTATGTTATTACTCATTGTGTAACATTTTCTATTTTTTGGGGTGCTTCTTTCCTCACTCCCCCCCCCCTCTCTATCTCTTACAGAGGATGAGCTGATGTTGGTGGAAGCTGCCTGTGGAGCTGCACTTGCTGCAGTTTATTCGGGACACATCCAGCGCTTGCAAAAGGAGGGCAAGTTGGAACAGTTGGCGGGGCCACTGATAATGATCGTTTGTGGTGGAAGTTCAATAAGTCTGTCTGAACTCCAGAACTTCAAGTCCCAACTAGGAATGGTTTAATTGCCTGAATAAAGAAAATTGTATAAATGAGTAAGACTTGTAGTGCTTCAGCTGAGAATTCATGGTCTTTCCACTGGAGGGAGTCTGGAGACCAACAATTATCTTCTACGTTGATGAGAACGGAATGTTTGCAAGATTTCTATTAACCTTTGACTTCAGTTCTAGCTATTGATCAATACAACACTCTCGCATTTTCTCTATACCTTCTGGTCTTTTCATTTTTCTCCTCCCTGACTTGCCAGTTTTCTAGCCCTTTGCTTCTGTCTACCCTCGCCACTGCTGATGAATTTCCTACTAGCATGAGTCCTCTTACAGATTCTCTTTAGGATCAGAGCTCTATAAATCATAACTCTCCAGCCAATATCTTATGTAAAAAGGCACCTCGGGGCTGGGAAATCCTATTACCAGAAGCACCATTAATTATTGCAAGTCAGCTTTCCCTCCAGCTGTAATATGTTATCTGCAGCCCTTTTAGCCCAGACAGCGGCCTTCCCCACGAAATCGCTGGAGGGGATGCAGAGAATGTTTGGAAAATAAAATAAATAAATATACAAATAAAATAATCAATGTTTTAGCCACCAATTTGCAGTTGGTATCTATCTATCTATCTATCTATCTATCTATCTATCTATCTATCATCTATCTATCTATCTATCTATCTATCTCATATCTATCTAAACAAGAAAAGCTAAGAGCAGCACAAAAAATACAATAAGGGTGCAAAGCCCCCCAGGCATGTACCAAACCTTATACAGGGATTCAAAAATGGAGGCAGCGCACCATGCTTGAAAAAGGTCCACACTTAGGACTGAAACATTGCTGTTATGGGCTATTAAATGTAAGCACCCTTAACCTTTACAGAGCACCTGATTTTCTATTTGTTAATCACAGTTTGAACGGTGCTGATTGGCATTACCAATTCCTTGTATATCTTTTTCTATCCCTTTCCTATTTTATACAGTTCAACTACCTTTTCCCGTAGATCCATTGACAATTCTTTTGCTTTCCCCATGACTCACAATCCAGAAACGTCAGTGGCTGGATGAAAGATGCAAGAGTCTGTCTGGATCCCAGACAGATGTACACACACTGATTACAAGCGAACAGGTCACAGGTGAGGCTGTTACCTTTAGTAGCCATTCACACCCATTTGTGTCAACGTCTGTGCATGTTATCAGGCCAAAATCACCAGGGTATGTAAGCTTTTGATCAGGGTCATTTGGATGTTTTGGTTTGTCATTATGATTTAAAAAGAGAAAACACAGTAGTATGACCATAAATGGCTTCACCCAACCACTAACCATGAGTGGAGAAAAAGTTTTGGTGTTTTCATTCATATTCTTTGAAAAAAAGCCAAGAAAGCAAAAATTCTGCAGGAGTATGTAAACTTTTGAGCACAACTGTATTTACCTTTTTTATTCTTTGCAGTATTTGTTCACTAATTGTACCGCTCAGCACTATGTTCATGTTGGGTTTTTTTTGCAAGCAATTGTATGATAATCTAAAGTAATCTATTAAGTAATCTATTAATCTACAATATTAATAAAGATTAATCTATTTATTGCAAGCAATGATCATACTTTAGATCTATTAACTATCACCTTTTTTATGCCATTGACACCTTTGATGAAGGTACCAATTTTTTATGTAGCAATAACTATCATTTGAGTTATCTGCATCAACTGTTATGTAATATTTTAGCATCTTTACCTCAGTCAGAATGTTCTGTTTTAAAGGGGATGTCTGACTTATAGCTGAGCAAAAAGATTTCCAGGACCCTAGAACGGCATTCATGTTGGTTCGCTGTTGGAGCCAGACCAGGGCAGTGCATTCTGTGAACCTCTTGTGTGATTACAAGCCCCCACAACATCATGACAAGTGTCACATTGGCTTAGTAATCACAAAAGATGCCCATGAAGCTGACCTTAGAGTGTCAGGTGAGGTAGGTTTCACTGCATTGGTTCAGTTGCCATAGAATACTGACGTGGCCCTGGACAAGGCTCCTGCAAATCTTTTTACTGAACTCTACTGACATGTAAAAATATTTCCAAGTAGCAGGGATGGTTTCAATCTTGATAGATCCAGAGCAGGTCCTTCCAGTGCTCTCCACTGGGACAGAAGGTCTGTAATTGGCTGCAGTGGTCACCCAACTGGAATACAACTGGAGTGGCCTCTAGTGGATCCACTGGGTTTAGAAGAGCATGCCTTATTTTATTATTTTAAACCCTTCCTTGACATCTGGAAATTAATTTTAGAAGTCAGACAACCCCAATACCACAAGTCACAATCATTTATGCCAACCCAAAGCCATACATTTTGATTTTATGCAATATAGAGAATTATTTTTTCAATTAGCAATATGTATTCTATATATTTTTTAGGGAGCATCATGCATGTTAATTGAGAATTTAAGTATCTTAAGGACATAGGGGCTGGCACTGTCAGCCTGTCCTGTCAAATTCACTGGGGTCTCCTGACTTTCATCTAATATATATGTGGGGGCCTTTAAAGTCCGTCTGGTGAGAGAGGCAGAATTAGAAAAAGTTTAAGAAGTCATCAAGACTGTCACACAGGGCTGGGACGAGGGGTAGGCAGGGTAAGCACCCGCCTAGGGTGCTACCTCCTGCCTCCCATGGGGGGCATGCTTTAGGGAAAAAAAGACAATGCCCAATGCCTGCGGCCACCAAACAACTTCCTCCGGCTGCAGGCATTCAGCACAGTGACAGTAGGGGAACAAGCACACGTGGGAGCAGTTTCACTCACTGACACCACTCACCCATCTCTCTGCCTGCGGTCCGGCCATTGCTCCCTCCCCACATTTAAATGTATTCGCGTCTGTTAGATGCTAACACAATTGCTGTGAGTCGTGCCGCCTGGCAGAGGAATTGTAATCAGCGCTCTCCTCCTGCTGGGAACCCCATCAGAATGCAGACCACTTTTGGTCTGTCCCCCTTTGGAGATGGCGTACACAGAGGACATCGGATGGCGTAATACGGTGACATCACACCATCCAGCGCCCACTACTATACAGGAAAGTAAAAGAGATGGAGGCCACGGTGTACAGGGAGTCTGGAATAGGTGAGAATATTTCTCATTTTACCAGTGAACGATCGACATTACTTGAGGGGCTGGCTGTGTGGGACATACGAGAGGCTGGCTGTGGGGGGAATATGAGGGGTTGGCTCAAATTTCATTATTTCATGCAATAAAATGCAAATTCATTATGTAAAAATCATGCAATGTGATGTTCTGGAATTTTTTTTTTAAGATTCTGTCTTTCACAGTTGAAGTGTACCTAAAATAAAAATTACAGAACTATCCATCCTTTATAGGTGGAAAAACTTGCAAAATCGGCAGTGTTTCAAATACTTTTTTTCACCACAGTATATTGGAGACTGTAGGGAATATTATACTGGGAAATGTATGAGACATTATACCGGGAATTATGGGTGACATTATACCTGGGCTTTAGGGACATCATACTATATAGGATATGTGGGGGCATCATTGTATATGCGGCTGTGGGGGCATCATACTGAATATGGGTTGTTGTGGACATCATACTGTATATTGGGGCTGTGGTGGCCATCATAGTGTATATTGGGGGATGTTGTGGATATCGTACCGCATGAATGGCTGTGATCACCATCATACCATATAAGGGGACAGTGTGAGGGGGACACAGTATGGAGCGGACAATGTGGTGGCCAGTATGAGTGCATAGTGTGAAAACAGTGCACATAATGGTTATGAAGAGGGGCAGCGTGAAATGGGGGCACAGTATGGAGAAAAGTCATCTTGACTGAGGGACAATGTGGAGATGTAGAGAGTGTAAGGGAAAAGTAGAGAGGAGACAGCCGTGATACAGGCCGTGGTTCATAAGGGCGGATGGTGTAACCGTAATAGATGATAATTCTAGCCAGTATGGCGGGTATAGCTCATTAATGCAGAAAGTGAGGAGGCCTAATACCATAGGAGACTTATTTAGGTCATAATATGGACAGATATTTTAATGTAGAGTTCATTTTAATAACACTTTTATTTAAAGCACTGTGTTGGGATGTGCTGCAGAAGACCAAAGAAGAATGAAGTCTGCAGAGAAGAACTGTGGCGTCTGGACAAGATGGCGAGGTAAGGAAAGAAGAGACTCAATCAGAGAAGATGCCATCCATAAGGTACCTGGATATAAATGTTTACTTGTTGATACTGACTATGTCTCATCAGTACTGCGGTTCCTGTATGGTCTGCCGTTTGATAAAGGCTGATAACTCCCAGCATCTCCTTACCATTGTTAAGGACATACTGGGATTAGCAGTTTCATGACATACAAATGTATATGGACCTGACTTGACATTACAATTGACCGTACTAAGCTTGGTGATGTATTCATGAAGTGATGGTGGTTCTGGGGACATATACATGTACAAATGATGGCACTGGTATTGTGTTTACTGATGGTGGTTGCCGTGATGTATTCATGTACTGATGGTGGTTCTGTTCATGTATTTATGTACTAATGGTGGTTCTGGTGCCGTACTAATGTACTGATAGTGGTTCTAGTGACCTATTTATTTACTAATTCGGGTCCTGGTGTTGTATTTATGTTGTTTTGATGGCTCTGATGTTTTATTTATGTGCTGATGATTTTGGTTTCAAATTCATGTACTGATAATGGCTCTGGTGATGAATACAGCACCAGAACCATCATCACTGCACAAATACATCATCAGAGTTATCAACAGTACATGAATACATCACCAGAACCACCATCAGTGCAGGAATAATGACACAAGAACCACCATCAGTCCATGAATAAGTCACCAGAATCACCTTCAGTACAGGAATACAGCCCCAGAACCACCATAAGTTTTGTTGCAAACTGTACTTTTTATATGATGGACTTGAAATACTTCCATCAAAGTTTTTATATTCTTAATATATTGCAGTCATCATATTATACCACACAATGCATTTAAAATAGGCTTATTTTGCCCTTCTACCCAGCTAATTCTTCTCTTTTCTCTGCTGTATGTAGAAACAGTAAGTCTCTTGTCTCTGCATTCATCATTCCTCTCTTCATCTCCTGATTCAACTTCTTCCTCCTCCCCCTTGTCATGGACTTTTGCTGTGACTCATGACTCACAGAGAAAATTGACCTCCTATTTCTACATATAGCTTAGAAGGATCCAGCTAGACAGTTTTAAATCACGTGATGTCATAGATCTAATGGAAAACGGAAGAATTTACTGGGTACAAAGGCAAAATGAGCAATTATAAGTACACAGTTCTATATAATATAATGATTGCAATATATTAAGAGGATAAATATTTTGATGGGAGTTCTTCTTTAAAAAACAATCATACGTATCTGTATCCTTTTATCAATATTGGGGTCTATTTAGTTTCCATTAAGGCATCTGCCAGATGATGGACACTTTAATTGAAACCACACAGCCCCGATTATAGTTAAGTCATATTAGTTTCCATAACCATCTGTAGTGCAGTGGGGTTGGTGCTGCGTGACAGACAGGCAGTGACAACAAGAAAGATCAAAACAAAGAGTCTTTAATGTCCAACGTACTCACAAATGGAAAACAATTGGTATCCTTCGGATCGTAGCCGGGAATCAAGACCGTACATATACAAGTTCGGTTGCTGTGGGCGACTGCACCACCGTGTCACGCCAAAGGGTGCCCGGCCTTTTGGCTTAGCTTGTCTCCTTGTTACTTTACACAGGCTGAGCTTTGCAGATCCACCTGCTCTGCAGTTTGCAAACCAAGACTGACCCACCCAACCCTTTGCTGCAGGGTTTTTAAATGTAATCTGTTGCCATGGGCCACTTGTAAGACCCGGCCTGGTGGGAGTGAACTGACCCACTACCATCCTGTAGTTCTTTTAAAAAAAATAAAAGCCCACATCAGGTTTTGTTAAATCTGCCCTGGGCAAAAAGCTTGTCCACGACCAAACTTGCTTTATTTTTCCCTGTAATCACAGCTATATCTGTGACTGCACTACACACCAGCGGCCTTAATACGCTTCTATGCACATCCTGGGGGACACATAGTGACCCTCGCATATACCGTAATACCTGTCACTGCCTCACACATCCTTGGCTCTGACATTTAAAATATAGGATGGCAGGGATGAACATCGCTGTTTATCCCTTGTGTCCAAATGGTCCACAAACAATGAATGATTCTTTATCTAACTTTGAAAGCCTACTCCATGTTGAACCTCACCCCTAAAGCACATCACTTTTTTTGGTGAAAAAAGAGAGACCTTAATCTCTGACCCTTTCCTTTACTTGGAGGCTGAGGGTTCATCGGGATAGGGAAATTGGGGGGCTGTCAGCTTCATCTACCTGGGTCATCAAGATACCTTGTCCGGACCCTGCTGTCACTTGTACACATCATCCTAAAATGAAAATACATTCCATGATGTGACATTGCTGCATTGACATTAGGTGTCATATATCTTCCATTTAATATGCTTATTCTGTCATCATCCATCTATAAATAAATTTTCTACATTTTGCTTCATTTCCTGACCCTCCACCTCACACTATTCTGTCCTTTAACTTTCAACCTCTATTATCTCTCTGCCCCTCCTGGGTCTTCCTTGCTGCATCTTCTTTCCTCTGAACACCTTATTTTTCCTAGCCAGTGTATATTTAAGAAGCAATTTCTTGCAGACTCATTTTTTGTAATGTTGTCTGGGAGAAAATAACTTTTGCGGTGTCCTGCATTCAGCTGATTACCACCAATCACAAATCATCTTGCCATGCTGTACCCGATAGCACAAAGACAACTGGTTTAGCAAATTATTAACCCTATGTTCCCTAGAGCAGAAAAGTAATGTGCAGGAGAAGGTAAGAATTACACATTTGCAGCATTTTAGCATATATATATATGGGATTTAATTTACTTTCTAACTCTAAATGTTGCAAAATAAAAAAAATATAACACAAGCAGGCAGCAAATTTGTGAAATATCATTTTTTACAGTCTGGAGAATTTTTTTTCCAATTTTCAATAGATATTCTCTATTATCTTTTTAGGTAGTGAAGTGCAGGACAACGGAGAATATAAATATTGCATTTTATGGCCACCTTTGTAATAGTAGCGGCTCTATAGTCACTGCTTTGTGCTATATACATCGTATTTGGGACTGGTCTCCTTTCTCTCTAACAATTCTCTCTAATTTCTCTCTAATTTCGTTGTAAGTCAAAACTATACATGTAAACTGACACACAACAATTCTGGTAATTCCTTTTAGGGTTCAATGCCCTTATATACTTATTCTTTACTAGATGGTGGCCCGATTCTAACGCATCGGGTATTCTAGAATATGCATGTCCACGTAGTATATTGCCCAGCCACGTAGTATATTGCCCAGCCACGTTGTATATTGCCCAGCCATGTAGTATATTGCTCAGCCACGTTGTATATTGCCCAGTCACGTAGTATATTGCCCAGTCACGTAGTATATTGCCCAGCCACGTATTATATTGCCCAGCCACGTAGTATATTGCCCAGCCACGTAGTATATTGCCCAGTGACTTACTATATTGCCCAGTCACGTAGTATATTGCCCAGCCACGTAGTATACAGCACAGCCACGTAGTATATTGCCCAGTCATGTAGTATATTGCCCAGCCACGTAGTATATTGCCCAGCGACGTAGTATATTGCCCAGTGACGTAGTATATTGCCCAGCCACGTAGTATATTACCCAGTGATGTAGTATATTGCCCAGCCACGTAGTATATTGCCCAGCCACGTAGTATATTGCCCAGTCATGTAGTATATTGCCCAGCCACGTAGTATATTGCCCAGCCACGTAGTATATTGCCCAGTCACGTAGTATATTGCCCAGTGACGTAGTATATTGCCCAGCCATGTAGTATAGCAGGACCTGTGATGACGTCACGGTGACATGACTGTGACGTCATGGCAGGTCCCTCTCGCGCAAGCGCACAGGGCCTGTGATGATGTCGCGGTCACATGACCATGACGTCATGGCAGGTCCTTCTCCCATACCATCCTTGCCACTGGAACCTGCCGCTTGCATGGAGCGGTCACCGGAGCGTCGCAAAAGGTGAGTATATAATGATTTTTTATTTTTTTTATTATTTTTAACATTAGATGTTTTTACTATTGACGCTGCATAAGCAGCATCAATAGTAAAAACTTGGTCACACAGGGTTAATAGCGGCGGTAACGGAGTGAGTTACCCGCGGCATAACACAGTCCGTTACCGCTGGCATTAACCCTGTGTGAGCGGTGACTGCGGGGAGTATGGAGCGGGCGCTCACTGCAGGAGAGTAGGGAGAGACTAATCGGACTGTGGCCGTCGCTGATTGGTCGCGGCAGCCATGACAGGCAGCTGGCGAGACCAATCCGCTACATGGATTCCATGACAGACAGAGGCCGCGACCAATGAATATCCGTGACAGACAGAAGGAGAGACAGACAGAAAGACGGAAGTGACCCTTAGACAATTATATAGTAGATGGAACAGCATAGGTTGTCTTGTCTATATGATATGTCTGCTCCACTTGAGTAATTCTGTGTTAATGTTCTTTTTTTTCATAATTGAAATTACATTTCATAATAGACACATGTGTAGCTAGGGGTTCAGCACAGGGGGTCCTAATCAGGTAACCCTGATAACAACTACAGTGGTGGACCCTAATCATGGGATATGGGGAAACCTCAGCAGATGAGAGCACTGTTATTGAAAAGAGGTTACTATACAAAGACCATCACTGATATTACCACCATATAGTGAACATATTGTGGTAGATACCAGCCCTGCAGAACATATAGGAGATTAGAGTACAGTTATATATAGTGATCTACACATAATGTTCTTTCTGATGGAGTCGTTCACTTTTTCTGTCTTTTCCATCTGGCCCAGACCGACATGACAACTTCTACCGGCCACGATTCATCTGTAAAGTTTACAACAATGACACATTTGATTTGTCATATTTCTAGCACCAGCCCCATCTACTCACAAACTGTACACACTCCTCATCCTGCTGATACCCCAATGCTGAGTCGGTTTTACTGCATTTGTCCTGTTACTGGACCTGCTATGTGGCCCACAACAAGCTCCTCTTAATGCCCTACGTAACAATAATTTTCTGTACTAGCACTGTTTTTCGATTCTTAGTTTCTTATATTTTATCCTTGGTGTCTAATTGGTGCCTACTTGACTGAGAGAGCGCTTTAATATTCTGTTAACATGTCCGTTTATCTTTTTCATTTAGAACAGAGCAACCGAATGGAAAGAACGAAATTAGCATCCTGTTCATTCCCATTTCAAAGGGAAGCAAAGCGACCCAGTGGATTGGCATGATGTCCGTCTGCACTGAAATAGTTTTTTCCAAAACAACAAATGGAAACCAGACTGGACCCTATAAACCTATGGGGCCCCCTAGCTTTCATTTGAAACAGGAATGCAAAAGAAGCTAGTTTCTGTTTAACTATTTTGTCTGTTCTATATGTAACTATAAGCTACTTTCACACTGGCGTTTTTTGCCAGACGTCGCAATGCGTCGTTTATGGCAAAAAACGCATCCTGCAAAGTTATTTGCAGGATGCGTTTTTGCCCCATAGATTAACATTGGCGACGCATTGCGACGCTTTGCCACACGTCGCAACCGTTTGCTCCTGACGGACCGCTTTTTCCGACCGCGCATGCGCGGCTGGAACTCCGCCCCCACCTCACCGCACCTCACAATGGGGCAGCAGATGCGCCGGAGAAATGCATCCGTTGCACCCGTTGTGCAGTGCATCAAACGCTAGCGTCGGAATCTCTGCCCGACGCATTGCGACGGGGAGATTCCGACGCTAGTGTGAAAGTAGCCTAAACCGGACATGTGAATAGAGCCTAATTGGTAGGATGAATATGATTAAACCTTTCTTCTGCCTATGAGACTCTTAGGCGGGAATCACAGTAGCACATGGCACATGGCATGCGATGAGAGAGCATCCAATGAGATATGGTAATGACACTCGGCTCTTGCTCTGCTGCAAGCGTGAGCCGAGTGTCAGTGCGCTGTGCTCCGATCCTCTCACATGAGAGCATTGCAGCACAGGTACGGAGGAGACGGGTACAGTAATTTCTCCATCTCCTCCATTGCCTGTCTCTTCCTCTCCTTGACGAAGCAATGTGTGAAACGCGCGTTGGAGTGCGGGGTGGCGGTGCCAGCATATGCAGCATGATTTATAATTTAATTAGTGTATTTTTCTGCTACTGGCAATGCTCTTTATGATGTTAATAATTGCTGACCATACTTTTAGTGTGGGTCTCTGGAATAACAGTGAAGCTGTAATGTAATAACAATTAAGCAATGATACACGTGCACTGCACTTTATATTTATTTTGATTATCGTGGATTGGCTTCCCTGTGCTCCTAGTGTCTCACACTATGGGACTAAAATTTGTAGCATTTGCATTTGACAATTATGATGGTGTATATGCCGACAGAACGTAGCGTCAAGCAGGGGACACAGCGCGGCGGCAGCACCCAGGAAAAGAGCGCGGCAGCAAGCACCGGGGACACAGCATGGCAGCAGCACGGGACAGAGCGTGACAGTAAGCACCGGGGACACAGCGCGGCGGTAGCACCCGGCAGCATCGGGGATACAGCGCAGCGGCCGCACATTGGAACACCCCCTCATCCCAGCCTGCGGCCTGCAGCAAAGCTCCACTCTTGCCTCCTCCAGCAGCAACCCAGGGAACCCCGCTTCACCGCAGCCATCACACTCAGTAAGCAATAAGACGCTTGGATTATAAGAAGCACCACCATTTTTTTTAATTTTTTTTTTTAATTTTTCCCTATTTTTCTTCTCAAAATTTGGGGTGCGTCTTATGATCCGGAGCTGTTGTGAATTCTGCTCTTGGGCTCCCTCCGGTGGTTATGAGTGGTAGTGCTGCTGTCTTTGGATCGTAGCATTTATCAGGTGTGTTCACTTATTGCAATTTGGACTGGGCTATTTAGTCTTCCTTGATCCTTTAGTCAGTGCTAGTTGTCCATTGTTTTTGGAGGATTCACATCCATACCTGGTCTCTCCTGTTTTGCTGTTCATTTCAACAAAGATAAGTTCTGGCTTTGTTTTTGCTGTCCACAGGTTGTGGACCTTATAGTTCAGTGCATTTTCATGTTTTGTCTTGTCCAGCTTTGTCTGTGAAGGATTTTTTGCAGCCAAGCTGTGTCTCTGGAGATGCAGATTTACCCTCCATGTCTTTAGTCAGATGTGGAGATTTGTATTTTCTGTGGTGGATATTTTCTAGTGTTTTAATACTGACCGAATAGTACTCTGTCCTATTCTTTCTTTTTAGCTAGAATGGCCTCCTTTGCTAAATCCTGATTTCAGTCTGCGTATGTCATTTCCCTCTCCTCTCACAGTCAATATTTGTGGGGGGCTGTCTATCCTTTGGGGATTTTCTCTGAGGCAAAATAGTTTTCCCGTTTTTATCTTTAGGGGAAGTTAGTTCTTAGGCTGTGTCGAGGTGTCTAGGGAGTGTTAGGTACATCCCACGGCTACTTCTAGTTCCGGTGCTAAGTTCAGGGTCTGCGGTCAGTACAGGTACCACCTTCTCCAGAGTACGTCTCATGCTGCTCTTAGGCCACCAGATCATAACACGGAGCGTCTTATAAAGAGAAAAATAAGATAGTTGTTTTTTGTTTCAGGACAACCTAGTCCGATGTTTCACAAGCACCCATAGACTTGTATGGGTGCGTCTGAGCCGAGTCTGGCTGCCAATCGCAGCGTGCTGCAATTGTTGTTGCCTGCTGAATCGGCATGAGAAAATACATGTTTTCTGCTCTGTCCCATAGTATAACACTGGGTCAATTGCTAAAACATCAGATAACACTCGGTCATGTTATACTCTAGTGTGACCCTTGCATTGAAGTAGCACTCTAGTGTTTTTTATTGCACTGCTGGAGTGGTGTTTTAAATGTAATTCCCTAGCCCCCTGTCTCATTGTCACCTTCTGCAGCCTTCATCCTTTTCCAGTGTCGCTCCTGTTGGTCTCCGGCAAAAAGTGAAAAACATTTCAATACATCTATAAGAGAGAGTGAGAATACAGATTAGATATTAGAAAAAACTTTTTGACAGTAAGGGTGATCAATGAGTGGAAAGGGCTGCCACTAGAGGTGGTGCGTTCTCCTTCAATGGAAGTCTTCAAACAGAGGCTGGACAGATATCTGTCCATGATGGTTTAGTGAATCCTGCATTGCATTGAGCAGGGGGCTGGACACGATGACCCTTTAGGCCCCTTCCAACTCTAACGCTCTATGATTCTATGATATGACAGCCTTGCTCTGGCTCTCATAGACTTGCATTGAGCTCTTGTGATGTAGCTTTTGACTTCCAACCAGTCAAAAGTTAAAGGCACAAGATGGCTCCATGGGAACAGAGCGACATCAGTAACAGTTGAAGACACCAGAAGGTGAGTGTAAGAACAGGGGCAGGAGGCTTACATTTAAAGCGCCACTCCGGCACTGAAAGAAAACAAAACTTTGGAGTGGTGCTACAAGCAATACTAGCCTTGGCATTCTGAAGATGCTGTTCTTGCTTTTCTGTTTCCTTACATTTACTACAACTTATAGACTACTCATGGCAACAGATTAAAAGAAATGCGCCTGTGCAAATATTCCATTCTGATTACTTCTTTGAACAGTTTGTTGCTGCAGCAATACAAAAGATAAAAATAAAAATAGGACATCAAGCTCCTTTAACCCCTTAACGACCGCCAATACGCCTTTTAATGGCGGAAGTAAAGGGGCCTTATTCCTCAGTGCCGCTTTTTAACGGCACCGAGAAATAAATGTATAGTGTCCCACAGCACTGGAAAATCTCTGAGGTCTCTGCTACAGGGGGTAGCTGAGACCCCGGGGAACATGATTCAGGTAGGTTTTTACCATCCCCTGTCACACACAAAAAAAGTCAGATTTTCCATTAATTTCTCTTTCCTCTGATATGATCTAGCATACCAGTGGAGAAAGAAATGAGGTCCCCCGAGCCTTCCCAGATCCTCTTGCTCCGTCCCCCCAACCCTCCACGTCATCTTCCTTGAAGAAAATGGCGGGTGCATGCGCATTGCGCATGCCAAGATCAAGATCTGTTGGCTGGTACCAGGCAACAATAGGAGATTTTTCCAATTGGTTAATCTTGATCACTATGATAGACCCTATCACAGTGATCAAAATAAAAAGATAGTAAATCAGACCGGCTCTTTGTCACCCCCTTTGTCACAATTGGGGGGTTTCCACTGTTTAGGCACATCAGGGGGTCTCCAAACACGACATGGTGCCTGCCATCGATTCCAGACAATTTTGTGCTCAAAAAGTCAAACGTGCTCCCTCCCTTCTGAGCCCTGCTATGCGCCCAAGCAGTGGTTTTCCCCCACATATCGTGTACTGAGGAGAAATTGAACAAATTTTGTGGTCCATTTCTCCTGTTACCCTTGTGCAGGGCTGCCACTAAGAATTTTGGGGCCCCATACTGGCTACATTTTTGGGGCCCCCTTGAGACTCCACCCAGGCTCCACCACAGCCCCGCCTTAACCCCTTAAACTGTCCACAGTCCCACCGCTCTCTCTTGGAAAAACTCCACTTCTCACCAATCACACACATAGCCAGCAGATTTTGTTTTGGCCAAAAGATTTTTTTAATCTGCCACGATGACAAGGTAGACTTTTTTGGCCGAGCACTATTCTACTCTAACCTATTAAACATTTGTTAAAATATGCAATGCAATTTAGGTATATTTTTATTTATTTTTCAATCTTTAAAATGATCAATAATGCAACATACAAGGGACAAATACCACCACACCATGACCAGACACCATATTACCACCACATAGGGACTATAATACCACATAAAAGGAACAAATACCGTCACACCATGTCCAGATCACATATTGTTCAGTCACTGTGGTGGTAATATCACATACAAGGGACAAATACCACCGCACCATGTCCAGACCACGTATTACCACCACATTGTTACCAATAATACCACATACAAGGAACAAATACCAACACAACATGACCAGACCACATATTACCACCACACAGTGACCGAATAATAGCACATACAAGGAACAAATACCAACACACCATGACCAGACCACATATTACCACCACATAGTGACCAAATAATAGCCCATACAAGGAACAAATACCGCCACACCATGGCCGGACAACATATAACTACCACATTGTGACTGAATTTTACAATATTGATCATTAATAAAAGAAAAATACTATCACTAGGGTTGAGCGACCTTGACCTTTTTAGAGTCGAGCCGTGTTTCGCGAAACCCGACTATCTTAGAAGTCGAGTCGAGTGGAATCGGCCGATTATCGCGAAAAGTCGGGTATCGCCCGAAACACGAAACCCAATGCAAGTCAATGGGGGAGCATAGTCGGCAGTGAGTGGAGGCCAGGAAAACACCTACACTGCCCATTTTAATGGCAAAAACATCCATTCTTGTTAAAGAAGCTTGTCAATCGTAATTTACCTTATAATAATTGGAAGGCATTTGAAATTGGGGGTCATTTGGCTAAAGTTGTGGGGGGTAGGGCTGGTTCAAGTAATTAGTGGGCCCAGTAAATCTGGACCACGTCACGGCAGTGGAGCAGGGAGAGGTAAGTATTTCAACTTTGCAAGTGCTGTGATCCTGAGCAAGCAGGGGGGGCCCACTCGTTGGCATTGGCACTGGCACAGGGCCCCTCAAAGTACAGCGGTGTGTTTGCATGGCGGGGGCGCCTCCCACCGGCAGCAACACTTTTGCGTACTATGAGAGGCCCTGTGCCAGTGACGTCGCCAACTAGTATTCCTCCCCCCACCTGATGAAGGAACCTGCACTTTCATCTGCACCTTCCTCTTTGTCCCCGTGTAAGGTGGTATGGTATGCGGGAAGAGGAACCTGACTTTCAGCAGGGTCACAATCTTGCTGTGTAGCGTGCACGGGGAATTTTGCGTTATGGGTCAATGTACCAGCAGACTCATCTATCACTGGCTGGGCAATCGGCAGGATGAGGAGGAAACACAGATATAGGCCCAAAGAATAAAGTTGGCTAAATGCAGTTCAAAATTGGTAACACAGGACTAACCAGGGGGCATTGCAGTGGAGGACAACTGGAATGAGAGGCTGACACAGAGAGTAGGCCCAAATCAGTAAGTAGTCGAAATGCAGTTCAAAATTGGCAACCGTAGTAAACAGGCGGCACAGCTTTGTTCAGTGGAGGAGAACAGCAAGGAGTGGCAGACACCGATAGTAGGCCCCAACCCAACTAGTAGGCCAAATGCAGTCTAACATTAACAACTACTTAACGAGAGCCTGAAAATGGAATTTCAGGACAGGAAACCAGGAGAACAGCAAGGAGTGGCAGACACCGATAGTAGGCCCCAAACCAACTAGTACGCCAAATGCAGTTGTTCCGTTTAACCACAATTTAATGAGAGCCTGAAGATAGAAGTTCAGGAAAGGCAACCTGGAGAACACCTTGGAGTGTAACACACCATCTCTCTACACCCCATACCCAATTTGTAGGCCTAATGCAGCGTAGTTTCCAACAACTACTAAACGAGAGCCGGAAGATTGAAGCTCAGGAAAGGCAACCTGGAGAACACCTTGGAGTGGAACACACCATCTCTCTAAACCCCATACCCAATTTGTAGGCCTAATGCAGTGTAGTTTCCAACAACTACTAAATGAGAGCATGAAGATCGAAGCATTGGCGAGGAAACCTGGGGAACACCTTGGAGTGGAACACACCATCTCTCTACACCCCATACCCAATTTGTAGGCCTAATGCAGCGTAG
The DNA here is from genome assembly GCF_032444005.1 of Ranitomeya imitator. Taxonomy (NCBI): domain Eukaryota; kingdom Metazoa; phylum Chordata; class Amphibia; order Anura; family Dendrobatidae; genus Ranitomeya; species Ranitomeya imitator. The sequence goes on from NC_091282.1 coordinate 339,364,205, forward strand.
TTTCCAACAACTACTAAACGAGAGCCGGAAGATCGAAGCTCAGGAAAGGCAACCTGGAGAACACCTTGGAGTGGAACACACCATCTCTCTACACCCCATACCCAATTTGTAGGCCTAATGCAGTGAAGTTTCCAAGAACTACTAAACGAGAGCCGGAAGATCGAAGCTCAGGAAAGGCAACCTGGAGAACACCTTGGAGTGGAACACACCATCTCTCTACACCCCATACCCAATTTGTAGGCCTAATGCAGTGTAGTTTCCAAGAACTACTAAACGAGAGCCGGAAGATCGAAGCTCAGGAAAGGAAACCTGGAGAACACCTTGGAGTGGAACACACCATCTCTCCACCCCATACCCAATTTGTAGGCCTAATGCAGTGTAGTTTCCACGAACTACTAAACGAGAGCCGGAAGATCGGAGCTCAGGAAAGGTAACCTGGAGAACACCTTGGAGTGGAACACACCATCTCTCTACACCCCATACCCAATTTGTAGGCCTAATGCAGTGTAGTTTCCAACAACTACTAAACGAGAGCATTAAGATCGAAGCAATGGCGAGGAAACCTGGGGCACACCTTGGGGAGGCAGACACCGTTAGTAGGCCCTACCAAAGTTGTACCCCCAATGCAGTTTTAAAATTCCTAGAGGCTGAAAACAAGACTATTGACGCTCAGCTTTTTTCAAAGGAACACAGCTGAATTGAGTGGCGCAGACAGACACAGGTAGTAGGACTTAACCCAAAAATGTGGCTCACTGCAGCTTAAAAAAGTTACAGGGGTACACAAGCAGCAGTGCTCTGGGCAGTGGAGGACAATTTCAATAGTGGACCGCAGACAGACTTTGTACGCCTACTATTAAAAAAAGGATGCTCTATGCAATTAAAAATAGGTTCCAGGGGTCCACGGGCAGCAGTGGTGTGGTCAGTGGACGAGTATTGGAAGGAGGGACCGCAGACAGGCGTAGTAGGCCTAACATAACAAAATTAGGCTGTAGACACTGTAAAATTGGTTCCAGGGGTACACGGGCAGCAGTGGTGTGGTCAGCGGAGGAAAATTGGAATTAGGGACTGCAGACAGACTTTGTAGGCTGTCCCCTGTGGACCATGCATCCAACACATTAACCCAGTGCGCCGTAATGGACACGTAACTTTTTGTGGACATGCCTACTGGTCCATGCGTCTCTTGTCAGGTGCACCTTTCTACTGTTTGATTGCCTGAGTGCTATGACAATGCAGACTTTTTCATGCCGGTGGAGGGCTGGGATGGCTTTTCTCGCAAAAGAAATGTCGACTGGGTAGCTTGAACCGTTGCACAGCGTAGTTCATCTGGGCTTTCTAAATATAAAACAAAGAAAAAAAGGAGGCTACATGCACTTTCAGCTGGGTTCCAGGGGTACACGGCCAGCATTGGTCTGGTCAGTGGAGAACTATTGGAAGGAGTGACCGCAAACAGGCATCGAAGGCCTAACATAATAACACATTGCTGTTGGCAATTTTAAATTGGTTCCAGGGGAACACGGGCAGCAGTGGCCTGGTCAGTGTAGTAGTAGTAGAAAGAACGGACCGCAGACAGGCATCGAAGGCCTAAAATAAAAAAAATTGGGCTGGCTGTAGGTAATTTTAAATTGGTTCCAGGGGTACACGGGCAGCAGTGGTGTGGTCAGTGGAGGCATATTGTAAGGAGTGACCGCAGACAGGCATCGAAGGCCTAAAATAATAACACATGGCTGTAGGCAATTTTAAATTGGTTCCAGGGGTACACGGGCAGCAGTGGTGTGGTCAGTGGAGGCCTAGTGGAAGGAGTGACCGCAGACAGGCATCGAAGGCCTAAAATAATAACACATGGCTGTAGGCAATTTTAAATTGGTTCCAGGGGTACACGGGCAGCAGTGGCCTGGTCAGTGTAGTAGTAGTAGAAAGAACGGACCGCAGACAGGCATCGAAGGCCTAAAATAAAAAAATTGGGCTGGCTGTAGGCAATTTTAAATTGGTTCCAGGGGTACACGGGCAGCAGTGGTGTGGTCAGTGGAGGCATAGTGGAAGGAGTGACCGCAGACAGGCTTCGAAGGCCTAACATAACAAAAATGTCAATACAATGGTATTGTCAGTGGCAGGCATTGAAGGATGTCAGCGCATAGACTAAACATTGGTGGAGCTGTGAGATAATTTTGCAAGTGGTAGAGCACTGTTTGAGCTGGGGGGGGGGAACTGTCTTGTGGCCGGCGGTACAGGCCCAGGGCCCCTCATATTACAACGGTGTGTCTGACATTGGGTGCGCACCACCACCGCCAGAGACACTTTATTGTACTAGGAGGGACCCAGTGGCAGTGCCGTCGACCAAAAGCGGGCACACCCACCTCTTCAGACAAACAGCACTCTCACGGATGCTGTCGCCAAGTGTCGATACCACGGCCCCGTGTGGGGAGTTTGGCCATTTAGTGAGGTGTAAACATGTCGTATGCTGGACAATCAGGTGCAGAAAATTACGAGATTGGAAAAGGCATTCAGAATAGTCCACAGGCAAGACCTTTTCATAGGAAAGCTAGGTGTCAGCCGGGCAAGGTGGGGCAAAAGATTTCGAAATCCAGTTGTGGTTCATTTTAATGAAGGTTAGATCATCTACATTTTGGGTAGCCAGACGAGTCCTTTTTTCTGTTAGTATTGAACCTGCAGCACTGAATACTCTTTCTGATAGGACACTAGCTGCCGGGCAAGCAAGCTCCTGCAATGCATATTCTGCCAATTCTGGCCAGGTGTCTAATTTTGATGCCCAGTAATCAAATGGGAATGACGGTTGAGGGAAAACATCGATAAGGGATGAAAAATAGTTTGTAACCATACTGGACAAATGTTGTCTCCTGTCACTTTGAATTGATGCTGCAGTACCTGTCCTGTCTGCGGTCATAGCAAAATCACTCCACAACCTGGTCAGAAAACCCCTCTGGCCAACGCCACTTCTGATTTCTGCCCCTCTAACTCCTCTGGTCTGCTGGCCCCTGCAGCTCGTGTGAGAACGATCACGGGCGCTGTGTGCAGGGAATGCCAGAAGCAAACGGTCAACAAGAGTTGATTGTTTGGTTGCTAATATTAGTTCCAAGTTCTCATGTGGCATTATATTTTGCAATTTGCCTTTATAGCGAGGATCAAGGAGGCAGGCCAACCAGTAATCGTCATCGTTCATCATTTTAGTTATGCGTGTGTCCCTTTTGAGGATACGTAAGGCATAATCCGCCATGTGGGCCAAAGTTCCAGTTCTCAAATCTGCGGTTGTGCTTGGTTGAGGGGCAGTTTCAGGCAAATCCACGTCACTTGTGTCCCTCCAAAAACCAGAACCCGGCCTTGCCGCGCCACCAATTTCCAGTGGCCCCGGAAAAGCTTCCTCATTAAAAATATAATCATCCCCATCATCCTCCTCATCCTCCTCTTCGCCCGCTAACTCGTCCTGTACACTGCCCTGGCCAGACAATGGCTGACTGTCATCAAGGCTTTCCTCTTCCTCAGCTGCAGACGCCTGATCCTTTATGTGCGTCAAACTTTGCATCAGCAGACGCATTAGGGGGATGCTCATGCTTATTATGGCGTTGTCTGCACTAACCAGCCGTGTGCATTCCTCAAAACACTGAAGGACTTGACACATGTCTTGAATCTTCGACCACTGCACACCTGACAACTCCATGTCTGCCATCCTACTGCCTGCCCGTGTATGTGTATCCTCCCACAAAAACATAACAGCCCGCCTCTGTTCGCACAGTCTCTGAAGCATGTGCAGTGTTGAGTTCCACCTTGTTGCAACGTCTATGATTAGGCGATGCTGGGGAAGGTTCAAAGAACGCTGATAGGTCTGCATACGGCTGGAGTGTACGGGCGAACGGCGGATATGTGAGCAAAGTCCACGCACTTTGAGGAGCAGGTCGGATAACCCCGGATAACTTTTCAGGAAGCACTGCACCACCAGGTTTAAGGTGTGAGCCAGGCAAGGAATGTGTTTCAGTTGGGAAAGGGAGATGGCAGCCATGAAATTCCTTCCGTTATCACTCACTACCTTGCCTGCCTCAAGATCTACAGTGCCCAGCCACGACTGCGTTTGTTTCTGCAAGAACTCGGACAGAACTTCTGCGGTGTGTCTGTTGTCGCCCAAACACTTCATAGCCAATACAGCCTGCTGACGTTTGCCAGTAGCTGCCCCATAATGGGAGACCTGGTGTGCAACAGTGGCAGCTGCGGATGGAGTGGTTGTGCGACTGCGGTCTGTGGACGAGCTCTCGCTTCTGCAGGAGGACGAAGAGGAGGAGGAGGGGGTGCGAACGGCTACAGCCAACTGTTTCCTAGACCGTGGGCTAGGCAGAACTGTCCCAAACTTGCTGTCCCCTGTGGACCCTGCATCCACAACATTCACCCAGTGTGCCGTGATGGACACGTAACGTCCCTGGCCATGCCTACTGGTCCATGCATCTGTTGTCAGGTGCACCTTTGTGCTCACAGATTGCCTGAGTGCATGGACGATGCGCTCTTTAACATGCTGGTGGAGGGCTGGGATGGCTTTTCTGGAAAAAAAGTGTCGACTGGGTAGCTCGTAGCGTGGTACAGCGTAGTCCATCAGGGCTTTGAAAGCTTTGCTTTCAACTAACCGGTAGGGCATCATCTCTAACGAGATTAGTCTAGCTATGTGGGCGTTCAAACCCTGTGTACGCAGATGCGAGGCTAAGTACTTCCTTTTTCTAACCATAGTCTCATCTCATGTAGGGTGAGCTGGACTGGAGAGCTGGAGATCGTGGAACTAGCGGGGGTGCTGGTGGACATGGCAGACTGAGAGACGGTGGGAGATGGTATTGTTGCCGCCGGTGCCCTAGATGCAGTGTTTCCTACTACGAAACTGGTGATTCCCTGACCCTGACTGCTTTGGCCTGGCAAAGAAACCTGCACAGATACTGCAGGTGGTGCGGAAAATGGTGGCCCTACACTGCCGGAAGGGATGTTGCGTTGCTGACTAGCTTCATTGGCCGAGGGTGCTACAACCTTAAGGGACGTTTGGTACTTAGTCCAGGCTTGCAAATGCATGGTGGTTAAATGTCTATGCATGCAACTTGTATTGAGACTTTTCAGATTCTGTCCTCTGCTTAAGGTAGTTGAACATTTTTGACAGATGACTTTGCGCTGATCAATTGGATGTTGTTTAAAAAAATGCCTGAAAAGGTATCCGATGCTAGAAAGAGTGCATCTTTCTAGCATCGGATACCTTTTCAGGCATTGCAGACTGAGCTTTAACCGGATGGCCACGCTGTCCTCCAACAGGTTTTGGCTTTGCCACGCGTTTTGGGCAAGATACGGGCCCGGCAGATGGAACCTGTTGCGATGTTGATGCCTGCTGCGGCCCCTCCTCCTCCGCTTCAGAACTGCTGCCGCCTGCACCCTGTTCCCCCAATGGCTGCCAATCGGGGTCAAGAACTGGGTCATCTATTACCTCTTCTTGTAGCTCGTGTGCAACTTCGTCTGTGTCACCGTGTCGGTCGGTGGTATAGCGTTCGTGATGGGGCAACATAGTCTCATCAGGGTCTGATTCTTGATCATTACCCTGCGAGGGCAATGTTGTGGTCTGAGTCAAAGGACCAGCATAGTAGTCTGGCTGTGGCTGTGCATCAGTGCACTCCATGTCAGATTCAACTTGTAATGGGCATGGACTGTTAACTGCTTCACTTTCTAAGCCAGGGACGGTATGTGTAAAGAGCTCCATGGAGTAACCCGTTGTGTCGCCTGCTGCATTCTTCTCTGTTGTTGTTTTTGCTGAAGAGGACAAGGAAGCGACTTGTCCCTGACCGTGAACATCCACTAACGACGCGGTGCTTTGACATTTACCAGTTTCACGAGAGGAGGCAAAAGAGCTAGAGGCTGAGTCAGCAAGATAAGCCAAAACTTGCTCTTGCTGCTCCGGCTTTAAAAGCGGTTTTCCTACTCCCAGAAAAGGGAGCGTTCGAGGCCTTGTGTAGCCAGACGACGAACCTGGCTCCACAGCTCCAGACTTAGGTGCAATATTTTTTTTCCCACGACCAGCTGATGCTCCACCACTACCACTACCCTCATTACCAGCTGACAATGAACGCCCTCGGCCACGACCTCTTCCACCAGACTTCCTCATTGTTTTAAAAACGTAAACAAACTAACGGTATTTGTTGCTGTCACACAACTTACACGGTGAGCTATAACTTCAGTATGATTTAGCTACCCCTTTACAGGTGAGTGAGACCACAACGAAAATCAGGCACAATGTTACACACTCTGTTGTTGGTGGCAACAAATGAGAGAGATGCCACACACGCAGGACTGTCACTGAAGCACAAATGTAAATATTAATCTCCCACTGATTTGATTTTTTTTTTTTTTTCAGGGAGACTTTAGGAAAAAAAAATAATAGAATAAAATGATTTTTTCAGGAAGAATTTAGAAACCAAATAAAATAAAATGATTTTTTCAGGGAGAATTTAGAAAACAAATAAAACAAAAAAAGGCTTTCTATGGCCCACTGAGTGAGAGATGACGCACACAGGAGTCAGGAGTGGCACACAAGCCCAGAGGCCAATATTTATCTCCCACTGATTGATGTAGTGATTTTTTCAGGTAGATTTTGGAACCCAAATCAAGCTAAAAAAAATAATAGGCTTTCTATGGCCCACAATTGGAGAGAGAGAGAGAGAGATGGCACACCCAGGAGTCAAGACTGGCACACAAGCAGAAAGGGCAATATTAATCTCCCACTGATTTGTTTTTTTGTTTTTTTTTCAGGGAGACTTTAGGAAAAAAAAATAATAGAATAAAATGATTTTTTCAGGAAGAATTTAGAAACCAAATAAAATAAAATGATTTTTTCAGGGAGAATTTAGAAAACAAATAAAACAAAAAAAGGCTTTCTATGGCCCACTGAGTGAGAGATGACGCACACAGGAGTCAGGAGTGGCACACAAGCCCAGAGGCCAATATTTATCTCCCACTGATTGATTTATTGATTTTTTCAGGTAGAATTTAGAACCCAAATCAACCAAAAACATAAATAGGCTTTCTATGGCCCACTATTTGTGAGAGAGATGGCACGCTCAGGACTGGCACACAAGCCCAGAGGCCAATATTAATCTCCCACTTTTTATTTTTTTTCAGGGAAAATTTATAAACCCAATAAAAAAATAAATAAATAGGCTTTCTATGGCCCACTATCTGAGAGAGAGAGATGGCACGCTTAGGACTGGCACACAAGCCCAAAGGCCAATATTAATCTCCCTTTTTTTTTTCAGGGAGAATTTATAAAACCAAAAAAAAATAAATAAATAGGCTTTCTATGGCCCACTATTTGTGAGAGAGATGGCACGCTCAGGACTGGCACACAAGCCCAGAGGCCAATATTAATCTCCCACTTTTTTTTTTTTGTTCCAGGGAAAATTTATAAACCCAATAAAAAAATAAATAAATAGGCTTTCTATGGCCCACTATCTGAGAGAGAGAGATGGCACGCTTAGGACTGGCACACAAGCCCAAAGGCCAATATTAATCTCCCTTTTTTTTTTCAGGGAGAATTTATAAAACCAAAAAAAAATAAATAAATAGTCTTTCTATGGCCCACTATTTGTGAGAGAGATGGCACGCTCAGGACTGGCACACAAGCCCAGAGGCCAATATTAATCTCCCACTTTTTTTTTTTTTGTTCCAGGGAAAATTTATAAACCCAATAAAAAAAATAATAAATAGGCTTTCTATGGCCCACTATCTGAGAGAGAGAGATGGCACGCTTAGGACTGGCACACAAGCCCAAAGGCCAATATTAATCTCCCACTGATTGATTTATTGATTTTTTTCAGGTAGAATTTAGAACCCAAATAAAGCAAAAAAAAAAAAAAAGGGCTTTCTATGGCCCACTGAGTGAGTGATGATGCACACAGGAGTCAGGAGTGGCACACAAGCCCTGAGGCCAATATTTTTCTCCCACTGATTGATGTAGTGATTTTTTCAGGTAGATTTTAGAACCCAAATCAAGCAAAAAAATAAATAGGCTTTCTATGGCCCACTATTTGTGAGAGAGATGGCACGCTCAGGACTGGCACACAAGCCCAGAGGCCAATATTAATCTCCCACTTTTTTTTTTTTTGTTCCAGGGAAAATTTATAAACCCAATAAAAAAATAATAAATAGGCTTTCTATGGCCCACTATCTGAGAGAGAGAGAGATGGCACGCTTAGGACTGGCACACAAGCCCAAAGGCCAATATTAATCTCCCACTGATTGATTTATTGATTTTTTCAGGTTGAATTTAGAACCCAAATAAAGCAAAAAAAAAAAAAAAAGGGCTTTCTATGGCCCACTGAGTGAGTGATGATGCACACAGGAGTCAGGAGTGGCACACAAGCCCTGAGGCCAATATTTTTCTCCCACTGATTGATGTAGTGATTTTTTCAGGTAGATTTTAGAACCCAAATCAAGCAAAAAAATAAATAGGCTTTCTATGGCCCACTGACTGAGAGATGGCACACACAGGAGTCAAGAGTGGCACACAAGCCCTGAGGCCAATATTTTTCTCCCACTGATTGATGTAGTGATTTTTTCAGGTAGATTTTATAACCCAAATCAAGCAAAAAAATAAATAGGCTTTCTATGGCCCACTGAGTGAGAGATGGCACACACAGGGATGGCACTCTAGCAGAAATGTCAATCTTAATCTCCCACAAAAAAAAAAAAAAAACAGGGAGTGTCCAACAATTACTATCTCCCTGCAGTAATCTCAGCCAGGTATGGCAGGCAGCAATAAGGAGTGGACTGATGCACAAATTAAATAAAAAGTGTGGACAAACAAAAAAGATAGCTGTGCAGAAAGGAAGGAACAAGAGGATTTGTGCTTTGAAAAAAGCAGTTGGTTTGCTCAGCGGCGTACACACAGCAATGCAGCTATCAGGGAGCCTTCTAGGGCAGCCCAATGAGCTACAGCGCTGAGGGGAAAAAAAAAAAAATGTAGCTTCCACTGTCCTTGCACACCGAAGGTGGTGTTGGGCAGTGGAAATCGCTACAGCACAAGCGGTTTGGTGGTTAATGGACCCTGCCTAATGCTATCCTTGCTTCTGACGAAGCGGCAGCAACCTCTCCCTAAGCTCAGATCAGCAGCAGTAACATGGCGGTCGGCGGGAACGCCCCTTTATAGCCCCTGTGATGCCGCAGACAGCAAGCCAATCACTGCAATGCCCTTCTCTAAGATGGTGGGGACCAGGACCTATGTCATCACGCTGCCCACACTCTGCGTTTACCTTCATTGGCTGAGAAATGGCGCTTTTCGCGTCATTCAAACGCGACTTTGGCGCGAAAATCGCGTACCGCATGGCCGACCCCGCACAGGGGTCGGATCGGGTTTCATGAAACCCGACTTTGCCAAAAGTCGGCGACTTTTGAAAATGAACGACCCGTTTCGCTCAACCCTAACTATCACCATAAGTGCCATTATACACAGGAGATCTGTACTTAGTATGCAGTGTCTGTGTACAGGTAATACAGTAATCACCGGTGACATTATACACAGAAGCTCTGTATATAGTATAATGTACAGGTAATACAGTGATGACTACTGACACTTTGCATGGGAGCTCTGCATATAGTGTATAGTGTACAGGTAATACAGTGATCACCAGTGACATTATACACAGGAGCTCTGTATACAGTATACAGAGTCAGTGTACGGGTAACACACTGACTCACCAGTGGCGTCTCTAGCTGAAGTCCTTCATCTTTGCTTTTCTTTTTAATCCAGCACAGACCGCCATCACTTCTTTCAGCCAGGACTCGTCTCTGCATAAAATAACACAGTTATCTAGAGCACCGCTTCCAGAGCACATTCACAACTTTTTCCCTTTCTTCTACACTACACATCTGAATACAGACGTGCACCCACCATTAATATATAATTAGTTATTATGCAACCCACCATTCCAAATATAAATTATAATCTACCAATGTGCCCTCACTATCTATACATAGCCACTTTCCCCATTTAATATATAAATTAATTAGAACCTGTACTCTTTGCCCCAATTCAATACCAGTAACTTTCTCCTCAATGCTCCCCACTATGTACCTCCCGCTCTAACCCTTAAGGTACCTTCACACTAAACGATATCGCTAGCGATCCGTGACGTTGCAGCGTCCTCGCTAGCGATATCGTTCAGAATCCTGCTGTGATGTCGTTGGTCGGGGCTAGAAGGCCAGAACTTTCTTTGGTCGCTGGCTCTCCCGCTGACATCGCTGAATCGGCGTGTGTGACACCGATTCAGCGATGTCTTTGCTGGTAACCAGGGTAAACATCGGGTTACTAAGCGCAGGGCCGCGCTTAGTAACCCGATGTTTACCCTGGTTACCATCCTAAAAGTAAAAAAAACAAACGCTTCATACTTACCTTCCGCTGTCTGTCCTCCGGCGCTGTGCTTTCCTGCACTCACTGTGAGCACAGCGGCCAGAAAGCAGAGCGGTGACGTCACCGCTCTGCTTTCCGGCCGCTGTGCTCACAGCCAGTACAGAGAAGCAGAGCGCCGGGGACAGACAGCGGAAGGTAAGTATGTAGCGTTTGTTTTTTTTACTTTTAGGATGGTAACCAGGGTAAACATTGGGTTACTAAGCGCGGCCCTGCGCTTAGTAACCCGATGTTTACCCTGGTTACCGGGGACCTAGGGATCGTTGGTCGCTAGAGAGCTGTCTGTGTGACAGCTCTCCAGCGACCAAACAGCGACGCTGCAGCGATCCGGATCGTTGTCTGGATCGCTGCAGCGTCGTTTAGTGTGAAGGTACCTTAACCCCGATTCATTATAGTTACATGCCCCTTCTGCCTCAATTCATTGTCATGTCTTCTCTCTCTCCGACCCTCTATTCATTATCAACTGCTCTTCCCCACATTCAATACATCATTTAATCCCCCACCCTCAAAATTCATCATTATTTGCTCTCCTTACTCCCCACCTTCAATTCACCATTTGCTCTCCCCACCCCCACCTTCAATTCTATTGCTGTTACCCGTCCCTCACCCCCACTTCATCATTTGCAGTCCCCATCACCCCCACATCATCATTTGCAGTCCCCATCACCCCCACATCATCATTTGCAGTCCGCATCACCCCCACTTCATCGTTTGCAGTCCCCCTTACTTCATCATTTGCAGGCACCTATCGCCCCTTCACTTCATCTGCAGTCTCCCTTCATCATTTGAAACCCCCTATCCCACTATCATTTCACCATATGCAGTACCCCCTCAAACACACTTCATCTTTTGCAGCCCCCTATCATTTCATCATGTGCAGTACTCCCTCAAACACACTTCATCATGTGCAGTCTCATTCCCCCCACCTCACCCATTTAACCCCTTCAAGACCCAGCCTATTTTGACCTTAAAGACCTTGCCGTTTTTTGCAATTCTGACCAGTGTCCCTTTATGAGGTAATAACTCAGGAACGCTTCAACGGATCCTAGCGGTTCTGAGACTGTTTTTTCGTGACATATTGGGCTTCATGTTAGTGGTAAATTTAGGTCAATAAATTCTGCATTTATTTGTGATAAACACGGAAATTTGGCGAAAATTTTGAAAATTTCGCAATTTTCACATTTTGAATTTTTATTCTGTTAAACCAGAGAGATATGTGACACAAAATAGTTAATAAATAACATTTCCCACATGTTTACTTTACATCAGCACAATTTTGGAAACAAAATTTTTTTTTGTTAGGAAGTTATAAGGGTTAAAATTTGACCAGCGATTTGTCATTTTTACAACGAAATTTACAAAACCATTTTTTTTAGGGACCACCTCACATTTGAAGTCAGTTTGAGGGGTCTATATGGCTGAAAATACCCAAAAGTGACACCATTCTAAAAACTGCACCCCTCAAGGTACTCAAAACCACATTCAAGAAGTTTATTAACCCTTCAGGTGCTTCACAGCAGCAGAAGCAACATGGAAGGAAAAAATGAACATTTAACTTTTTAGTCACAAAAATTATCTTTTAGCAACAATTTTTTTATTTTCCCAATGGTAAAAGGAGAAACTGAACCACGAAAGTTGTTGTCCAATTTGTCCTGAGTACGCTGATACCTCATATGTGGGGGTAAACCACTGTTTGGGCGCACGGCAGGGCTTGGAAGGGAAGGAGCGCCATTTGACTTTTTGAATCAAAAATTGGCTCCACTCTTTAGCGGACACCATGTCACGTTTGGAGAGCCCCCGTGTGCCTAAAAATTGGAGCTCCCCCACAAGTGACCCCATTTTGGAAACTAGACGCCCCAAGGAACTTATCTAGATGCATAGTGAGCACTTTGAACCCCCAGGTGCTTCACAAATTGATCCGTAAAAATGAAAAAGTACTTTTTTTTCACAAAAAAATTCTTTTAGCCTCAATTTTTTCATTTTCACATGGGCAACAGGATAAAATGGATCCTAAAATGTGTTGGGCAATTTCTCCTGAGTACACCAATACCTCACATGTGGGGGTAAACCACTGTTTGGGCACATGGTAAGGCTCGGAAGGGAAGGAGCGCCATTTGACTTTTTGAATGAAAAATTATTTCCATCGTTAGCGGACACCATGTCGCGTTTGGATAGCTCCTGTGTGCCTAAACATTGGCGCTCCCCCACAAGTGACCCCATTTTGGAAACTAGACCCCCCAAGGAACTTATTTAGATGCCTAGTGAGCACTTTAAACCCTCAGGTGCTTCACAAATTGATCTGTAAAAATGAAAAAGTACTTTTTTTTCACAAAAAAATTATTTTCGCCTCAATTTTTTCATTTTCACATGGGCAGTAGGATAAAATGGATCATAAAATTTGTTGGGCAATTTCTCCCGAGTACGCCGATACCTCATATGTGGGGGTAAACCACTGTTTGGGCACACGGCAGGGCTCGGAAGGGAAGGCGCGCCATTTGACTTTTTGAATGGAAAATTAGCTCCAATTGTTAGCGGACACCATGTCGCGTTTGGAGAGCCCCCTGTGTGCCTAAACATTGGAGCTCCCCCACAAGTGACCCCATTTTGGAAACTAGACCCCCCCAAGGAACTTATCTAGATGCATATTGAGCACTTTAAACCCCCAGGTGCTTCACAGAAGTTTATAACGCAGAGCCATGAAAATAAAAAATAATTTTTCTTTCCTCAAAAATGATTTTTTAGCCTGGAATTTCCTATTTTGCCAAGGATAATGGGAGAAATTGGACCCCAAATATTGTTGTCCAGTTTGTCCTGAGTACGCTGATACCCCATATGTGGGGGTAAACCACTGTTTGGGCGCACGGCAGGGCTCGGAAGGGATGGCACGCCATTTGGCTTTTTAAATGGAAAATTAGCTCCAATCATTAGCGGACACCATGTCACGTTTGGAGAGCCCCTGTGTGCTTAAACATTGGAGATCCCCCAGAAATGACACCATTTTGGAAACTAGACCCCCAAAGGAACTAATCTAGATGTGTGGTGAGGACTTTGAACCCCCAAGTGCTTCACAGAAGTTTATAACGCAGAGCCATGAAAATAAAAAAAAAAATTATTTTCTCAAAAATGATCTTTTAGCCTGCAATTTTTTATTTTCCCAAGGGTAACAGGAGAAATTTGACCCCAAAAGTTGTTGTCCAGTTTCTCCTGAGTACGCTGATACCCCATATGTGGGGGTAAATCACTGTTTGGGCACATGCCGGGGCTCGGAAGTGAAGTAGTGACGTTTTGAAATGCAGACTTTGATGGAATGCTCTGTGGGCGTCACGTTGCGTTTGCAGAGCCCCTGATGTGGCTTAACAGTAGAAACCCCCCACAAGTGACCCCATTTTGGAAACTAGACCCCCAAAGGAACTTATCTAGATGTGTGGTGAGCACTTTGAACCCCCAAGTGCTTCATAGAAGTTTATAATGCAGAGCCGTGAAAATAATAAATACGTTTTCTTTCCTCAAAAATAATTATTTAGCCCAGAATTTTTTAATTTTCCCAAGGGTAACAGGAGAAATTTGACCCCAAAAGTTGTTGTCCAGTTTCTCCTGAGTACGGTGATACCCCATATGTGGGGGTAAACTACTGTTTGGGCACATGCCGGGGCTTGGAATTGAAGTAGTGACGTTTTGAAATGCAGACTTTGATGGAATGCTCTGCGGGCGTCACGTTGCGTTTGCAGAGCCCCTGATGTGCCTAAACAGTAGAAACCCCCCACAAGTGACCCCATTTTGGAAACTAGACCCTGAAAGGAACTTATCTAGATGTGTGGTGAGCACTTTGAACCCCCAAGTGCTTCATAGAAGTTTATAATGCAGAGCCGTGAAAATAATAAATACGTTTTCTTTCCTCAAAAATAATTATTTAGCCCAGAATTTTTTATTTTCCCAAGGGTTACAGGAGAAATTGGACCCCAAAAGTTGTTGTCCAGTTTCTCCTGAGTACGCTGATACCCCATATGTGGGGGTAAACCACTGTTTGGGCACACGTCGGGGCTCAGAAGGGAAGTAGTGACTTTTGAAATGCAGACTTTGATGGAATGGTCTGCGGGTGTCACGTTGCGTTTGCAGAGCCCCTGGTGTGCCTAAACAGTAGAGACCCCCCACAAGTGACCCCATTTTAGAAACTAGACCCCCCAAGGAACTTATCTAGATATGTGGTGAGCACTTTGAACCCCCAAGTGCTTCACAGACGTTTACAACGCAGAGCCGTGAAAATAAAAAATCATTTTTCTTTCCTCAAAAATTATGTTTTAGCAAGCATTTTTTTAGATTCACAAGGGTAACAGGAGAAATTGGACCCCAGTAATTGTTGCGCAGTTTGTCCTGAGTATGCTGGTACCCCATATGTGGGGGTAAACCACTGTTTGGGCACACGTCAGGGCTCGGAAGTGAGGGAGCACCATTTGACTTTTTGAATACGAGATTGGCTGGAATCAATGGTGGCGCCATGTTGCGTTTGGAGACCCCTGATGTGCCTAAACAGTGGTAACCCCTCAATTCTAACTCCAACACTAACCCCAACACACCCCTAACCCTAATCCCAACTGTAGCCATAATCCTAATCACAACCCTAACCCCAACACACCCCTAACCACAACACTAACCCCAACACACCCCTAACCCTAACCACAACCCTAATTCCAACCCTAACCCTAAGGCTATGTGCCCACGTTGCGGATTCGTGTGAGATATTTCCGCACCATTTTTGAAAAATCTGCGGGTAAAAGGCACTGTGTTTTACCTGCGGATTTTCCGCGGATTTCCAGTGTTTTTTGTGCGGATTTCACCTGCGGATTCCTATTGAGGAACAGGTGTAAAACGCTGCGGAATCCGCACAAAGAATTGACATGCTGCGGAAAATACAACGCAGCGTTCCCGCGCGGTATTTTCCGCACCATGGGCACAGCGGATTTGGTTTTTCATATGTTTACATGGTACTGTAAACCTGATGGAACACTGCTGCGAATCCGCAGCCAAATCCGCACCGTGTGCACATAGCCTAATTCTAAAGGTATGTGCACACGCTGTGGATCCGCAGCAGTTTCCCATGAGTGTACAGTTCAATGTAAACCTATGGGAAACAAAAATCGCTGTACACATGCTGCGGAAAAACTGCACGGAAACGCAGCGGTTTACATTCCGCAGCATGTCACTTCTTTGTGCGGATTCCGCAGCGGTTTTACAACTGCTCCAATAGAAAATCGCAATTGTAAAACCGCAGTGAAATGCGCAGAAAAAAACGCGGTAAATCCGCCATAAATCCGCAGCGGTTTAGCACTGCGGATTTATCAAATCCGCAGCGGAAAAATCCGCAGAGGACCAGAATACGTGTGCACATTCCTAACCCTAACCCTAGCCCTAACCCTAACCCTAACCCTACCCCTAACCCTACCCCTAACCCTAACCCTACCCCTACCCCTAGCCCTAACCTTAACCCTAACCCTACCCCTAACCCTAACCCTACCTCTATTCTAACATTAGTGGAAAAAAAAAAAATTCTTTATTTTTTTATTGTCCCTACCTATGGGGGTGACAAAGGGGGGGGGGTCATTTATTATTTTTTTTAATTTGATCACTGAGATAGATTATACACTAGTATTTCCAGCCATGGCCGATGATATTTCAGCATCGGCCATGGCTGGATTGTAATATTTCACCCGTTATAATGGGTGAAATATTACAAATCGCTCTGATTGGCAGTTTCACTTTCAACAGCCAATCAGGGCGATCGTAGCCACGAGGGGGTGAAGCCACCCCCCCTGGGCTAAACTACCACTCCCCCTGTCCCTGCAGATCGGGTGAAATGGGAGTTAACCCTTTCACCCGATCTGCAGGGACGCGATCTTTCCATGACGCCGCATAGGCGTCATGGGTCGGAATGGCACCGACTTTCATGACGCCTACGTGGCGTCAAAGGTCGGGAAGGGGTTAAAAAAACAAAACTTTTTTATACTTACCTCAGTCATTTCCGGGGCGTCTAGTGTTTTCAGCAGTGAAGCAGCTAGAATGTATGGGCTATAGTCAGGACCTGAAAGGAGCCCATACATTCTAGCGCATTCACTACTGAGACAGCTAGAATGTATGGGCTGTAGTCAGGACCTGAAAGGAGCTCATACATTCTAACTACAGCCGAGCAGAAGCTGCACAGCTGACTAGGTTAGACGGCCGTGCACAGCTCCAAAAGCACCTGAAGAGTTAATAAACTTCTTGAAGTTGGCTTTGAGCACCTTGAGGGGTGCAGTTTTTAGAATAGTGTTACTTTTGGGTATTTTCTGTCATATTGAACGCTCAAAGTCGCTTCAAGTATGATGTGGTCCCTAAAAGATGGTTTTGTAAATTTCATTGAAAAAATGAGAAATCGCTGATCAACTTTTAACCCTTATAACTTCCTAACCTAAAAAATTATGATTCCAAAATTGTGCTGATGTAAAGTAGACATGTGAGACATGTTATTTTGTGTGACATGCCTCTCTGATTTAAGGGAACAAAAATTACAGGTCTGAAAATTGCTAAATTTTCGCCAAATTACATTTTTTTCACAAATAAACGCAAGTCTTATCAAAGACATTTTACCACTAACATAAAGTACAATATGTCACGAAAAAGCATTCTCAGAATCAGTGGAATCCGTTGAAGCGTCCCAGAGCTATAACCTCATAAAGTGACAGTGGTCAGAATTGTAAAAATTGGCTTAGTCAGTAAGGTCAAAATTGGCTCGGTCACTAATGTGTTAAAAGCAAAAGGGGACAAGTTGTGTACAAGTCTGCAGTGATTATTGGGTTCTAACATACGTGAAGCTGATAATTGAAAGTCAGTAAAAAAAAAAAATGTAAAGTAGTATTCTTCAATAGACTAATAACTGTTAAAGCAGTCACTTTTCCCATACATATTAACAATCAAAGGATACTTGATATACTTCACAACTACAACAAAATTTTTGTAGAACCCATCACTAAAAGGTGCTGTCATTCCTCATATGGTTTAATGCTAGTATAGTACTGAATAATATGGGTAGGATGATGGCCTTCAGTGCTGGGGTCCTGGATTCAAATCCCACCAAGGACAACATCTTAAAGGAGTTTGTATGTCTCCCCGTGTTTTCATAGGTTTCCTCCAGGTACTCAAGTTTCCTCCCACACTTCAAAGATGAACTTAGTTTGTGAGCCTCAATAGGGAGAGTGCTGATGATGTTAAAGACTGGTTTAAAGGGACTCTGTCACCTGAATTTGGCGGGACTGGTTTTGGGTCATATGGGCGGAGTTTTCGGGCGTTTGATTCACCCTTTCCTTACCCGCTGGCTGCATGCTGGCTGCAATATTGGATTGAAGTTCATTCTCTGTCCTCCATTGTACACGCCTGCGCAAAGCAATCTTGCCTTGTGCAGGCGTGTACTATGGAGGACAGAAAATGAACTTCAATCCAATATTGCAGCCAGCGGGTAAGGAAAGGGTGAATCAAACACCCGAAAACTCCGCCCATATGACCCAAAACCAGTTCCGCCAAATTCAGGTGACAGGTTCCCTTTAAGATTCCTCCTCACCCCGTTTTGCACCAGCTCTATACAATTTGGCAGAGAAGGGTGTGAAAATGCCAAAAGTCAAAAATACTTAGCTGAATCAAGGCAAGCATTTATGAAGTTATTTGTGAATCAACCTATTAATAATAGAACTTTATGGAAAGGGACTGTCTCCAAAATTAAATGGGTATTAGCAAAACTGATTTCCAGAACAGGGAACTTTTCTTTTATAACCTAATATTATGTTGAGCTTTGACCCACCTTGTAATGATACATTTCCTTGTACTTGTCAGGAATATTAAACGTATGACTTTCAGGTTATAATGCACCTGATAAACACATTATTAATAAGAGAAAATCAAATGCTTTCTTTTAACAAGGTATTTTGGGGGAAATCCATATTCCAGTCCGCCTCTTTGTTGTGTTTCACATAGCCCTCCTATCTTCTAGTTCTATGCTGGAAACAAGGGTTGAGCTGTCAAAATTGTGGATTATTGGGTAGGAGGCATCTTACAGCATAATCCTTATTATGGTAGATTCTCACTCAGCAGATTTTGTTCTTAGACTGTTCATTATGTCGGAATGGGATTTGACAAAAATCCATGTGTTGCCTACTATACCAATTCCATTCAGGTGACTTGAACTGATTTTAGGGTGAATTTTCTGCAAGAAATTCCACCATGTGTGAATATACCAACTTGCCACACATTGTGATTTAATTATAATTTATTAGAACTTCACGATTTTCTTTACTATGGGTGTAATATAGTTGAGAACATATTGACTATCCTGAGGGGACATTACTGGTGACAGGAGAGTCTTGTTTTGACAAGTAGTGCCATTTAAAAAAATGAAGAAAATCGATGGACAAAAAATAAGTCACATTCCAAGATACTTCATTGAGGAGGCAGAAGTAAAATCAGATAAAGTGTCTGCTGCTTGTGTCAAGGGGATCCCTGGCTGACACTACCTAACACTCGTCTTATTATGCAGCTGTTTAGGACTTGGCAGAGCTGACTATCTGCTTATAACAGATACTCCGCAGCATGCTGGTGACAAGAATTTACATTATGATTGTCACTGGCTAACTGATTACTAAGATTGAATTATGTCTGCATCTTACCTATCTGATGTTATCTGGGAGAGAAATAACCTAATGTTTGCATCAAATTAGCAGGAGAATGCTGTAAACTCTTGGATCTCATACACTTTTACTATCTATGGACCTAGAAATGCTGTAAAGATGTTGAAACATTTCTCGGTTATAGTCACATAATGGCTTGAAAGAAAACATCCATTCTTCAAGTTTGATGCTATCAACCTGGGGGCTAGAGAAATTGCAAGTGACTTCCTTGGCCAAGTTTTCTAGATACAGGAATATAGAGGTGAATTACATTTCTTATAATGTGCTGTAACTGTATGATGGAACCTTATTTTTAACGTGCCTTCATCAATACTTTTTATGGAACACTCCTCAGACAGTATACTGTATTGTAAATGCAGAGGACAAATAACCCTACCAAATATTGCAATTTCCAGCACAGTTCCTCTAAAAATCTTTACAGTTGTTTAAATAATGGCATTATACAGTACTGCTACCTCCATATCCTGCAAAAATTAATATACTTTACAGTGCCTAAACAGTAGTGAAACATAAAGCTCATTACATCCCAACAAAAAAATGATGAAATATCCATACAGCATGTGCAGTATTCTCATTATTGTGTTATACATACAGTAGATGTCATTGTAAAATCTATAAAGCCATCTCATAGTTCTCAAAATGAACATTGAATCATGGCTTCATCATGACTTTAAGACAACAAAAGCTAGCACTCTAAGGCTAGTTTCACACATCAGTTTTTTGTTTTCAGGCTAATTAATCCGGCTAATTTGTAAAAAAAGGGATCCGACGTAAATTGTGAAAAACTGATGGTCGGGATCCGTTATTTAGCTGGATCCGGCCTTCTTTAATGCGTATGGATTTTTTGACTTCCTGGTTCCGAGAGAGAGAGAGAGACCAGAACGGAAAATCTGTATGATTTGTATGGAAAATGCTTTGAAAACCGGATCCGGGCGCCGGATTCATTGTTTCACACCTCCGTTTCATATGTTTTTGTCCGATTCCGTCACTGTGTATTTTTTTCTGCCGGACAAAAAAACGTTGCAGTGGACGTTTTCTTCGTCCGCCGGAAACGACTATTTGGACGGATCCGGAAAAAAACGGATGCAACGTCTGGCCATCAGGCACAATCCAGCGCTAATACAACTCTATGGGAATAAAACAAATCCTTTTTTTCCAAAAATTGCCGGATTGTGCCTGAAACAAAAAGCCTGATGTGTGAAAGTAGCCTAAGAGAATCTACTGTACATGACCCCAATGCAGCTGAGATTGCTCTGCTGTGAACAGGTAATTCAAGTGGATTATCTGATGAATCGTAGACATGATGTCCAGGCATAAGAAGAATTCGGAAGCCAACAGATTTATAACCTGTGGAGATACCTAATGGCCTTTGCCTCCCTATGTCAGAGAACCGCAAAACAGACTGCAGTAAGCCCTGATTCCAGCTATGAATATGGCATTTTTTGTGATCAGCAAGAGTCCTAAAGTTAATGGTTATTGCAGGCATATTTTAGCATCTTGATGAAGTGGTGAATGTAATACATTGACTTACATCACTGGTCATTTGTCGCATCAGTCCCAAAATTAAAATCTGTCTGCTGGATTACAATATATATGAAATGTTACCTCTCTAAGGAAAGCTAAAATAATAATAGGAAATGAGGCATTAATATCTCCTGCCTGGGACCTCCAGGAGAAAAGATATCCTGAAAGTTAGAAACCTCTTAATTTTTAGGATCCTAGCCACATCCCATGATCAGTCCTCATATGATCTCACCGAGGCGAGGTATGTGGGCATGGTTTTTATCTAATAAAATCAGAGTTTGAGTTTTTGTCATTGTCAGTCCTGGTCATAGAGATGAGCGGTGTTCGAGTCGAATTGTTCGCCAATTTCAAATTCGAGCTGTTTTGGGCTGTGTTCGAGTCGTTCGACGAACTCGAACAATTTGCTTAAAATTCGGCTGTTTGAGTTTCTGTTCGATAACTGTTCGTTCACCAAAAGCCTAACTTGATTTTCACATTAAAACTGTTTATCAATGTTAATATTTGAAAGAAATTAGTCTGCAGTCAGCTAAGTTAGAGGGTGCTGGTGTGACGGACAAAAAGTCCCAAATCACAGTAGCAAGGAAATACACCGCACTCACGGATGGAAATATGTTGCAAAAATTATATAACAATTTATCAATGTTAATAGACTGTTTCAGTGTATAGTGTGCAGGGGGGAACGGGGGATAGATCTGTGCTGAAATAATGCCGATCTCCTTTTTTTTTTTTCCTGCATTTACAGTGGGGCGGTGCAGTCTCTCAGCCTATCAGCAGGGCGCACACACACACACATCAAAGTGCATGTGATGCACACAAGCAAGGTCATGTGTCATTGGCTGTATATGTCACATGTCCTTGCCCTATAAGAACCGTCGCCACAATTTCCTCACTGCTGCAGTTTAGTGTTAGATGGCACCGCTGCTGCTGTGGGCGCTATACAGTATAAGAGTGTGTGGAGCGCCCCCAGACACAGGGCCACGAGTTCTCGGTACCAGGCCTCTCTGGTTCGGTTCTGAGGCTGTCACGGTGGCTAGACCCAGTCCGTGACCCTGCTAAGGGGCGTCCAATAAAAGGTGATAGGAGTCTGCCAAGGTTTCGTGACGCCACCTGTGGTGTTCGGTCAGGGTGACCGACGCTGCTGTGGGGTCCGCTGGGGTGATGGAATGGCAGCTGGATGGTATACCTTCCCACAGGTGAAGTATGTCCCCAGGGCTTCCCAGTAAGGTGGATGGTGATGGTGTGAGGTGCAGTCAATAACGAGGACACAAGGTTGCAGTCTCTTTACCTCTTTACTGAAGACTTCAGGATCCTCAATCCAGAGCACGCTTAACAGGGCTATCTGAGACCGGCCGTTCCAATGGGCACTTCCAGAGTTCCCTTTGCAGGTGGAAATCAGTGCCTACCACTAGCGCTTGTGTGTTGTAGTGCTACCCTGCTGAGCATTCGGTATAGTCCTCACAACTGCTGTTCTCGTTTGTTCGTTCTTTCTAATTCTCTCTCGCTTGTTCCAGATGTTACTAGTTTCTCGTCCCCCAGTATGTTATGTGTTGTGAATTCTGTTGTCGAACTCCCTCCTGTGGTCGTGAATGGTACTTCGGCGAGTTCTGTCCATAGACTCCCTCTGGTGGCTGTGAGTGAAGCTGCTGCTTCTGAGGTTCCTTACACAGGTGACGTGGTTTATCCTTTGGTTGGCTGCTCTATTTAACTCCACTCAGATCGTTACTCCATGCCAGCTGTCAATGTTCTTGCATTGGTTCAGTTCGCTCTTGGATCTTTCTGGTGACCTGTCTTCTCCAGCAGAAGCTAAGTTCCTGGTAGTTATTATTTGTTCATTGTTTCCTTGTCCAGCTGGTTATCATGATTTTGTCTTGCTAGCTGGAAGCTCTGGGATGCAGAGTGGCATCTCTGCACCGTTAGTCGGTGCGGAGGTCTTTTTGCACACTCTGCGTGGTCTTTTGTAGTTTTTTGTGCTGACCGCAAAGATACCTTTCCTATTCTCTGTCTGTTTAGTAAGCCTGGCCTCCCTTTGCTGAAACCTGTTTCATTTCTGTGTTTGTGACTTTCATCTTTACTCACAGTCAATATATGTGGGGGGCTGCCTTTTCCTTTGGGGAATTTCTCTGAGGCAAGGTAGGCTTTATTTTCTATCTCTAGGGCTAGCTAGCTCTTAGGCTGTGAAGAGGCGTCTAGGGAGAGTCAGGAACGCTCCACGGCTATTTCTAGTTGTTGTGATAGGATTAGGGCCTGCGGTCAGCAGAGCTCCCACATCCCAGAGCTTGTCCTGTGTGAGTTTAACTATCAGGTCGTGCCGGGTGCTGCTAACCACCAGGTCACAACAGTACAGCTGGCCCAAAGTATTAATGCATCTCAATAGAGGGATAAGAGAAGTTCTGAGACCATTTTTTTTTCTTTGCACTGTGTTTTGTCTTTCTTTTCCCCTAAACCTTTGGGTGGTTCAGGACACAGGTGTAGATATGGACATTCAAGGTCTGTCCTCTTGTGTGGATCATCTCACTGCAAGGGTACAAAACATTCAAGATTTTGTGGTTCAGAATCCTATGTTAGAGCCTAGAATTCCTATTCCTGATTTATTTTCTGGGGATAGATCTAAGTTTCTGAATTTCAAAAATAATTGTAAACTGTTTCTAGCTTTGAAACCCCGCTCCTCTGGTGACCCCGTTCAACAAGTAAAAATCATTATTTCTTTGTTGCGTGGTGACCCTCAAGACTGGGCATTTTCCCTTGCGCCAGGAGATCCTGCATTGCGAGATGTTGATGCATTTTTTCTGGCGCTTGGATTGCTTTATGATGAACCAAATTCAGTGGATCAGGCAGAGAAAATCTTGCTGGCTTTGTGTCAGGGTCAGGATGAAGCGGAGGTGTACTGTCAGAAGTTTAGAAAGTGGTCTGTGCTTACTCAGTGGAATGAGTGTGCCCTGGCGGCAATTTTCAGAAAGGGTCTTTCTGAAGCCCTTAAGGATGTCATGGTGGGATTTTCCACGCCTGCTGGTCTGAATGAGTCTATGTCCTTGGCCATTCAGATCGATCGGCGCTTGCGTGAGCGCAAAGCTGTGCACCATCTGGCGGTATTCTCTGAGCATAGGCCTGAGCCTATGCAGTGTGATAGGACTTTGACCAGAGCTGAACGGCAAGAACACAGACGTCGGAATGGGCTGTGTTTTTACTGTGGTGAATCCACTCATGCTATCTCCGATTGTCCTAAGCACACTAAGCGGTTCGCTAGGTCTGCCACCATTGGTACGATACAGTCTAAATTTCTTTTGTCCGTTACTCTGATTTGCTCTCTGTCGTCCTATTCTGTTATGGCATTTGTGGATTCAGGCGCTGCCCTGAATTTGATGGACTTGGAGTTTGCCAGGTGCTGTGGTTTTTTCTTGGAGCCCTTGCAGTATCCTATTCCATTGAGAGGAATTGATGCTACGCCTTTGGCCAAGAATAAGCCTCAGTACTGGACTCAATTGACCATGTGCATGGCTCCTGCACATCAGGAGGATATTCGCTTTTTGGTGTTGCATAATCTGCATGATGTGGCCGTTTTGGGGTTGCCATGGCTACAGGTCCATAATCCAGTATTGTATTGGAAATCTATCTCTGTGTCCGGCTGGGGTTGTCAGGGGGTACATGGTGATGTTCCATTGCTGTCAATTTCGCCTTCCACTCCTTCTGAAGTCCCTGAGTTTTTGTCAGATTACCGGGATGTATTTGATGAGCCCAAATCCAGTGCCCTACCTCCTCATAGGGATTGCGATTGTGCTATTAATTTGATTACTGGTAGTAAGTTTCCTAAGGGCCGATTGTTCAATTTATCTGTGCCAGAGCACGCCGCTATGCGGAGTTATATAAAGGAATCCTTGGAGAAAGGTCATATTCGCCCGTCGTCATCACCGTTGGGAGCAGGGTTCTTTTTTGTGACCAAGAAGGATGGTTCTTTGAGACCTTGTATTGATTACCGCCTTCTTAATAAGATCACAGTCAAAATTCAGTACCCTTTGCCGCTGCTGTCTGATTAGTTTGCTCGGATTAAGGGGGCTAGTTGGTTCACCAAGATAGATCTTCGAGGGGCGTATAATCTTGTGCGAATTAAACAGGGCGATGAATGGAAAACAGCATTTAATACGCCCGAGGGCCATTTTGAGTACCTGGTTATGCCATTCGGGCTTTCTAATGCTCCATCTGTGTTTCAGTCCTTTATGCATGACATCTTTCGAGAGTACCTGGATAGATTCATGATTGTATATTTGGATGACATTTTGGTCTTTTTGGATGATTGGGAGTCTCATGTGAAGCAGGTCAGAATGGTGTTCCAGGTCCTTCGTGCGAATTCCTTGTTTGTGGAGGGGTCAAAGTGTCTCTTTGTAGTTCAGAACGTTTCATTTTTGGGTTTCATTTTTTCCCCTTCTACTATCGAGATGGACCCTGTTAAAGTTCAGGCCATTTATGATTGGACTCAGCCAACATCTGTGAAGAGCCTGCAGAAGTTCCTGGACTTTGCTAATTTTTACCGTCGCTTCATCGCTAATTTTTCTAGTATTGCTAAACCGTTGACTGATTTGACCAAGAAAGGTGCTGATGTGGTCAATTGGTCCTCTGTGGCTGTAGAGGCTTTTCAGGAGTTGAAGCGTCGTTTTTCTTCTGCCCCTGTGTTGTGCCAGCCAGATGTTTCTCTCCCGTTTCAGGTCGAGGTTGATGCTTCTGAGATTGGAGCAGGGGCTGTTTTGTCGCAAAGAAGTTCTGATGGCTCGTTGATGAAACCATGTGCCTTCTTTTCTAGAAAATTCTCGCCTGCTGAGCGCAATTATGATGTTGGCAATCGAGAGTTGTTGGCCATGAAGTGGGCATTCGAGGAGTGGCGACATTGGCTTGAAGGAGCTAAACATCGCGTGGTGGTCTTGACGGATCACAAGAATTTGACTTATCTCGAGTCTGCCAAACGGTTGAATCCTAGACAGGCTCGATGGTCGCTCTTTTTCTCCCGTTTTGACTTTGTGGTTTCATACCTTCCGGGATCTAAGAATGTGAAGGCTGATGCCCTGTCAAGGAGTTTTGTGCCTGACTCTCCGGGTGTTCCGGAGCCGGCGGGTATTCTTAAAGAGGGGGTAATTTTGTCTGCCATCTCCCCTGATTTGCGGCGCGTGCTGCAGAAGTTTCAGGCTGATAGACCTGACCGTTGTCCAGCGGAGAAACTGTTTGTCCCTGATAGATGGACTAGTAGAGTTATCTCTGAGGTTCATTGTTCGGTGTTGGCTGGTCATCCTGGAATCTTTGGTACCAGAGATTTGGTGGCTAGATCCTTTTGGTGGCCTTCTTTGTCACGGGATGTGCGTTCTTTTGTGCAGTCCTGTGGGACTTGTGCTCGGGCTAAGCCCTGCTGTTCTCGTGCCAGTGGGTTGCTTTTGCCTTTGCCGGTCCCGAAGACGCATATTTCCTTGGATTTTATTTCTGATCTCCCTGTTTCTCAAAGGATGTCGGTCATTTGGGTGGTTTGTGATCGCTTCTCTAAGATGGTCCATTTGGTACCCTTGTCTAAATTGCCTTCCTCCTCTGACTTGGTGCCATTGTTTTTCCAGCATGTGGTTCGTTTGCATGGCATTCCAGAGAACATCGTCTCGGACAGAGGTTCCCAGTTTGTTTCGAGGTTTTGGCGGTCCTTTTGTGCTAAGATGGGCATTGATTTGTCTTTTTCTTCGGCTTTCCATCCTCAGACTAATGGCCAAATCGAACGATCTAATCAGACTTTGGAAACATATCTGAGATGCCTTGTTTCTGCTGATCAGGATGATTGGGTGTCCTTCTTGCCTTTGGCTGAGTTTGCCCTTAATAATCGGGCCAGCTCGGCTACTTTAGTTTCTCTTTTTTTCTGTAATTCTGGTTTCCATCCTCGTTTCTCTTCAGGGCAGGTTGAGCCTTCGGACTGTCCTGGTGTGGATACGGTGGTGGACAGGTTGCAGCAGATTTGGACTCATGTGGTGGACAATTTGACATTGTCCCAGGAGAAGGCTCAACGTTTCGCTAACCGCCGGCGCTGTGTTGGTCCCCGACTTCATGTTGGGGATTTGGTTTGGTTGTCATCTCGTCATGTTCCTATGAAGGTTTCCTCTCCTAAGTTTAAGCCTCGTTTCATTGGGCCATATAAGATTTCTGAAGTTCTTAATCCTGTGTCATTTCGTTTGGACCTTCCAGCTTCTTTTGCCATCCATAATGTGTTCCATAGGTCGTTGTTGCGGAGATATGTGGCGCCTATGGTTCCCTCCGTTGATCCTCCTGCCCCGGTGTTGGTCGAGGGGGAGTTGGAGTATGTGGTGGAGAAGATTTTGGATTCTCGTGTTTCGAGACGGAAACTCCAGTACCTGGTCAAGTGGAAGGGTTATGGTCAGGAAGATAATTTCTGGGTTTTTGCCTCTGATGTTCATGCTGCCGATCTAGTTCGTGCCTTTCATTTGGCTCATCCTGATCGGCCTGGGGGCTCTGGTGAGGGTTCGGTGACCCCTCCTCAAGGGGGCGGTACTGTTGTGAATTCTGTTGTCGAACTCCCTCCTGTGGTCGTGAATGGTACTTCGGCGAGTTCTGTCCATAGACTCCCTCTGGTGGCTGT